>NC_073628.1:11427500-12052500 GCF_029407905.1 Bubalus kerabau
GCATTGGGGGCAGGAGGAGAAGGGGATGACAGAGGATGAGATGGCTGGATGGCATCACTGACTTGGTGGATGTGAGTCTGAGTGAACTCCGGGAGTTGGTGATGGACAGGGAGGCCTGGCGTGCTGCAATTCATGGGGTCGCACACGACTGAGTCTACACGAGTCGGACACGACTGAGTGACTGAACTGAACTGAACTGAACTGAGATATATGACCTATTGAAAAAGTATTATTCCTGCATCATCCCCATTGACACAATTCAGAAGAGTTAAGTGATCAGTGCAGGTTCACATAACTAAGTAGTGATGTGGGCAGGAGTAGACCCCCCGGGTCTTAGAAGGCTCTGGTCTTGGAAGGCTTTTGTCCCGGGCCAGGCTCTGTGCCCACATACATCCACCTGGTTTCCATCCATTGGTTAGAGTGTACAGTAAGTATTCCGAGAAGTCTGATGTCAGCCAGGACTAATCTATGACTGCCTTCAGGGAAGCCGTGTAATCTCATTGTGCCAGACTGGCGTGGCAGAAAGATTAGACAACAATGTTTACTTTGCCATTAATCTTACCTGGGACTTGGCTTCTGGAGGCTTTCAGAACTGCTTTGCTAATGCATGGCATCTCCTGCCAAGGGCACAGGTGTTCAGAAATGTTCTGTGAACATATCAAATCAAGCAATGGAAAGAAATCTGAAGAACTGAATCATGGCAAGACTGGGATGGAGCATGTTGAGCACGATTAGTGTTATTGAGCTGGTCTGATAGGCCTTGGGATGGCTGGCCCCCTGGGAGCTTTCAGTCAGGGTCTCACCCCAGGCATGTGGTCATCCAACAACACAGAGAACATGTCTCCACTTCTCAGTGCTGAATCTGTGGAGTTTCTCCAGAGACAGACATAGGTTTTAAAAATTAAAATTATAAGAACATTTTTGGGACCCAATTATTACAAATAATTTATGTTCATTGTGGCCTTCCCTGGTGGCTCAGTAGTAGAGAATCTGCCTGCAATGCAGGAGACATGGGTTTGATCCCTGGGTCTAGATCTCCTGGAGGAGGGCACAGCAACCCGCTCCAGTATTCTTGCCTGGAGAATCCCATGGACAGAGGAGCCTGACAGGCTATGGTCCATAGGGTCACAAAGAGCTGGACATGACTGAAGTGACTGAGCATGCACACACGCATGTTCATTATAGATTTATAGATTTTTATAGATTTTTTAATAGATTTATTATGTATTTTTTATAGATTTATAAACATTTTTAAATAACTCAACTCCACTATGCAGAACTATCCACCCTTTATGTTATAAATGAATACATTTACTTACAAAAATGAGGTCATTCAACACAGTATATTTATTTGATATTCAAGTTTTATTGAGACATAATTGACCTACGGCACTGTTTAAGGTGTACAGCATAATGATTTGACTCACATACATCATAAAATGATGACCACAATAAGTTTAGTGAACATCCATCTATTCATACAGATTCAAAAATTGAAGACATAGAAAATTGTTTTTCTTGTGATGAGAACTCTTTGGATTTACTCTCTCTCTTTTAAATTTTGGCCGTGCTGGGTCTTCATTGTGGTGTGCAGGCTTTCTCTAGGTGCGGCACACAGACTTCTCTCCTGTGGAGCACGGGCTCTGCGAACTCAGTAGTCGCAGTGGGTGGGCTTAGTTGCCCCTCGGCATGTGGGATCTTAGTTCCCTGACCAGGGATTGAACCTGTGTCCCCTGCATTGGAAGGTGGATTCTTAACCACTAGATCACCAGGAAAATCCCTGGATTTACTCTAACAGCTTTCATAGATTATATATAGCAATGATAATTAATTTATCATGTTGTACATTGCATCCTTAGTACTTATTTATCTTACATCTGAAGGTTTGTGTCTTTTGACAGCCTTCATTCAATTTTCCCTTCCCCTAATCCCACCTCTGGTAACCACAAATCTGACCTCTTTTTCTGTGAGTTTGTTTGTTTTTGAAGTATAATTGACCAACAGCACTGTATTAGTTTCTGTTACACAACATGGTGCTTTGGTATTTCTATACATTTCAAAATGATCAGCACAATACATTTACTTACAATAGGTCCAATCAGTTCAGTTCAGTCTCTCAGTCGTGTCGACTCTATGCGACCCCATGAACTGCAGCACGCCAGGCCTCCCTGTCCATCACCAACTCCCGGAGTTCACCCAAACTCTTGTCCATCGAGTCGGTGATGCCATCCAGCTATCTCATCCTCTGTCGTCCCCTTCTCCTCCTGCCCCCAATCTCTCCCAGCACCAGGGTCTTTCCAATGAGTCAACTCTTCACATGAGGTGGCCAAAGTATTGGAGTTTCAGCTTCAGCATCAGTCCCTCCAATGAATACCCAGGACTGATCTCCTTTAGGATGGACTGGTTGGATCTCCTTGCAGTCCAAGGGATTCTCAAGGGTCTTCTCCAACACCACAGTTCAAAAGCATCAATTCTTCAGCTCTCAGCTTTCTTCACAGTCCAACTCTCACATCATACATGACCACTGGAAAAACCATAGCCTTGACTAGATGGACTTTTGTTGGCAAAGTAATGTCTCTGCTTTTGAATATGCTATCTAGGTTAGTCATAACTTTCCTTCCAAGGAGTAAGTGTTTTTAATTCATGGCTGCAATCACCATCTGCAGTGATTTTGGAGCCCCCCAAAATAAAGTCTGACACTGTTTCCACTGTTTCTCCATCTATTTCCCATGAAGTGTTGGGACCAGAGGCCATGATCTTAGTTATAATAGGTCCAATAGGTCACCATAAAAAGATATATAATATTTGACTGTGTTCCCCACACTGTATGTTTCACACCTATGATTCATTTATTTTGTAACTGGAAGTTTGTACCTTTTAATCCCTCTCACCTATATCTTTCCTTCTCCTACTCTGCTCTGTCTGACAACTACCTGTTTGTTCTCTGTATCTATGACTCTATTTCTGCTTTGTTATGTTTGTTCATTTGTTTCATTTTTTTAGATTCCACATATAAATGAAATTATACAGTATTTTTCTTTGTTTCATTTATTTCACTAAGCATAACACCCTCTAGTTTTGCTCATGTTGTTGCAAATGGCAAGTTTTTACTTATTTTTATAGTGGAGTAATATTCCATTGTATGTATATATATATATATACACTATATGTATATTTATCCATTCATTTATTGATGGGCACTTAAGTTGTCTCCATATATTGGTTATTGTAAATAATGCTAATGTGAATGTAGGGGTGCATATATGCTAATTTCTTAAATTCAAACACATTTTAACAACTCTGCATTTTATTTCCCACCACGTCTGCAGTTTTTTACATCATATTTTGCATCTTTTTGTTTTGTGTATCCTTTAATTGCTTACTGCAGATACAGATGATTTTATTACTTTTGTCTTCTCATCTTCCTACTAGTCTTTTTTTTTTTTTTTTTGGCTGCACTGGGTCTTTGTTGCTGTGTGTGGGCTTTCTCTAGTCGCATCGAGTGGGAGCTACTCTGTGTTTCAAGGTAAGGGTTTCCCACCGCAGTGGTTTCTCTTGTCACAGAGCACAAGGTCTAGGCACGTGGGCTTAGAAGTCATGGCACATGGGCTTAGTTGCTCCATGGCAAGTGGGATCTTCCTGGACCAAGGATTGAACCTCAGCCCCTGCCTTGGCAGGTGGACTCTTAACCACTGGACCACCAGAGAAGTCCACCTTCATACTAGTTTTAAATGTGATTGATTTACTACCTTTCCTGTGTAGATGTCCTGTATGTTGCCCTTACCAATGAGATTTTTCCTTGTGTAATTTTCATGTTTCTGGCTGTGACCTTTTCTTTTTACTTAGAGAAACTCTCCTGAACGTTTCTCATAAAGCTGGTTTGCTGATGCTGAACTCTCTTAGCTTGTCCGTAAAACTTTTGATCTCTGTATCAAATCAGAATGAAAGCCTTGCCAGGTGGCGTATTCTTGTGGTAGGGCTTCCCCTTTCATCCATTTAAATATACCATACCACTCCCTTCTGCCTGCAGTTTCTGCTGAAATGTTAGCTGATAGCCTTATGGGCGTTCCCTTGTATGTAAGTTGGTGCTTTTCCTTTGCTGCTTTTAATATTAGCTCTTTATCTTCCATCGTTGCCATTTTAATTACAGTGTGTATTGGCGTGGTCCTCTTTGGGTTGATTCTGTTTGGGACTCTCTGTGCTTCCTGGACTTGGATGACTGTTTCCTTTGCCAGGTAGGGAAATTTTCAGCTATTATATCTTCAAATATGTTTTCTGCCCCTTTCTCTCTCTCTTCTTCTGGGACCCTTATAATGGGACTATTCCTGTGCTTGATGTTGTTCCTTGAACTGTCCTAATTTCTTTTCATTCTTTTTTTCTGTTCAGCTTCAGTGATTTCTACTACTCTGTCTTCCACCTCGCTGATCTGTACCTCTGCACCATTTACTCTACTGTTGATTCCTTATAGTGTATTTTTCATTTCAGTTATTGTAGTCTTCATCTCTGTTTGGTTCTTCTTTATATTCTCTAACTCTTTGTTACGAATGTCTAATTTAGTCTGTTCATCCAGTCTTCCCTCAGTTTCTTTGATCATTACTTTGAACTCTTTATTGGGTAGGTTGCCTGTCTCCTCTTCACTTAGTTCTTCTTCTGGGGCTTTATCTTGTTCCTTTGGAACATATTTCTCTGTTTCTTCATTTTGCCTAATTTGTTATTTTTATTTCTATGTATTTGGCAGGTTGGTTACATTTGCTGACTTTGGAGAAGTGGCCTTTTGCAGGGGACGTCCTGTGTGTCCCATCAGCGCGCTTCCCTGTAGTCACCAGAGCTATATGCTCTAGCGCATACATTCTCAGTTGCGCAGTTGTGTCCAACTCTGTGACCCCATGTACTGTAGGCCCCCAAGCTCCTCTGTCCATGGAATTTTCCAGGCAAGAGTACTGGAATGGTTGCCATTTCCTTCTCCAGGGAATCTTCCCCACCCCAGGATTGAACCCACATCTCTTGTATCTCTGAATTGGCAGGAGGATTCTTAACCACTGTGCCATATGCTCTAGGGGTGCCCTCTGTTTGGTCTGCATGGGGCCTTCTGTTCTGGTGAGCTGATTACTGTGGGTGCTCTTGTATGCATGGATGGCCTCTAGTCTGGTTGGTTGCCTGGCCTTGCCTTATGCAGAGACTGCCGGACACTGGTAGGTGGGGCAGTGGCTGGCAGCAGGGCCCTTGGGATCCCAGGACTAGTGCTAGTCTACTTACTAGTAGCCAGGTTTCTTGGTCTCTGGTAGCAGGGACCTGGGAGTCCCAGAACTGATATCAACCCATTGGTCCATAGGGCTGGATCTTGGGGCAGATGGCTGAGGGACGCAAGGTGTCCCAGAGCTATTGTTGGCCTTCTGGTGGATAAGGTCACAGCCTAGAGGATCCCAGGGCTGATACCCACCCACTGGTAGGTGAGGCTGGGTCCTGGGGTTAAGGCCAGGCCAGTGGTGGGTGAAGCTGGGTCCTGGGGGTAGGGGGTTCCAGGGCTGGTGTCAGCCTGCTGGTGGGTGGAGCTGAGGTCCACAGGGTCTGGGGGCTAATGCTGGCCCACTGGTAGGCAAAGCTGGGTCCCGGGGTGTCTGGCTACAGGGCCCTGGGGGTCTCCTGGGACTAGTGCTAGCGTACTGGTGAGCAGGGACAGGTTCTGGACCCTCTGGTGGGCAGGGCTGTGTCCCTGGATGGCCATAGGCTCAGGGGGTCTCAAGGCAGCAGGCCTGCTGGTGGGTGGGGCTCTGTCTCCCACCAGCTAGTGCAACTTGATTTTAAAAGAAAAAATGTTTTTTTCAAGTGATTTCTTAAAAGTTTACATCACTTTTTAAAGTTAAAGTATAATATGTACACAAAACAGTGCAAGTCATAGGGAATAGCTTGATGAGTTTTCACAAATATACCCATATAACCACTATGCAGATAAAGAAACAGAACATTGCAAGTAGCCCCTGCCCCTCCCCCAAGCTCTCCCAGGCTTCCTTCCAGTTACAAGCCCAGCCTCTAGAACCAAGCGTAATCAAAGCTCTAACTTCAAACAGCAAAGATTACTTTGGCCTATTTTTTTAGTTTAGATAAAGGGCACCATGTAACAAGCATGCTTCTGTATCTAGCTTCTTTGCTGAAAATCATGTCTGTGGGATTCACAGCAGTATAGTATATAGCTGCAAATAGGTTATTTTCATTGCTGTGCATATTTTTCCATTGTGTATTTATCTCTTCTCTGGTCAGTGGGCATCTGGGTAGCTTTCAGTGTAGGGTTCTTAGGAAAAGAGCTGCCATGAACATTTTAGTGTGAACATATGCTTGCATTTCTGTAGAGTATAGACCCAGGAGTGGAACTGCTGGAGCGCAGGGTAGGCAGATGTTTTAGCTTCAGCAGAAACTGCTAAACAGTTTTCCAAACTGGTTCTATCATTTTTTGTTCCTGCCAGCAGCATATGAGCCTTCTAATTGCCCTACATCCTCATCAACACTTGCTATGTCAGTCATTTTCATTGTAGCCATTCTATGGGTTGTAAGGAGGTATCTTCCTGTGGTTTTGATTCGTATTTCCTGATAAATAATAACGTTGGGCACCTTTTCATGTGCTATTGGCTCTTTGTATATCTTCTTTTAGGAAACGTCTGCTCAAGTCTTTTGCTCATTAAAAAAAAAGTTTGGGTGTTTGTCTTTTATTAGAGGTTGTAGAATTTTTACATCAGTAATTTAATTTGATAGTGCAAAATATCTTTGCATTAAACATGACACGCATGTGATGCCATTATAGTAAAATGAGGGAAGCTGGGCTGTTCAGGCAGCAGAGGGGATGAAAACCCACCAGTCCCACAAGACAGCTCTATGGAACCCTTGGGGATCAAAGGAACACAGTTTGAAACCCCCCTGAAATAGATGCTCTTCAAACCCTTGCCTCCTATATATCTATCTCATCTGCAATTTTTGAGTTTTGGGGAAAAGAGGTGACAACCCTTCTAGAAATCTACCCTATAGCTGTCCCCACCCAAGCTAACAATAGTAATTGCTTGTAGGTGTCAATCACTTACATGCGTCAGGCCAGGTACCCACAGTCTCTCTTGGTGAGATAGATACAGGACTAAATGGCACTGTTTTACAGATTTGTGGCTGGTGAACTGAGGCTCAGAGAGGTGCATCAGTTGGCCTAGAGGGCAAAGCAGCGAGAGGCAGAGCTGGCATCCCTGACTCCTCTGTTCTACTCCTCTGCTCAGAGGAGTCAGCATCATGCTGTGCCTGCCCTTCTGGGCCTGAGAGATTCTTAGGAGAAATGAGGGTGAAAGTTTTTTTTGATGGAGACACATGAGAGGCCTCGGGAGACTGGCTTGTTCCATTTCTTGGCCTAGGTGGGGTTACTTGTGTGTTTAATTTTATGTGTTAAACTGTGTACTTATGCTTTAAGCATATTTTTACATGTTTGTTATGCTTCACAATCAAAAAATAGAAGAGCAGCTAGTCCATTCATTCTGGCTCTGGCGCCTCCCTATCCATTAAGAAAAGTGAATGTCAAGTTGGGTCTGGTTTCCAGACCTCTGAGGGCTGGCAAGTGGCATGTGGAAGAGAGAATGCTTTCCTCAGTACAGTCCATATCCCTGGGGCAGGTGGTACAAAACCCCTTCCACCTAGATAAGTCACCAGGACAAGATGAGAGCCAGCGGAAGTAAGGCACGGGTACCCATGAGCGTGCCAATGGCTAACATGTATAAAGGCACATGTGTTATATAACGAAGAAGTCTCATTTTGACAACCTTATCCAGTAGGCACTCCTATTCTACTGATGGGGTGCAGAGATGTTCCCAAGTTGTTGAAGGGTTGCACAGTTTACATAAGGCAAAGGTGGGTTTCAAACCCAGGCTGTCTGGTTCCTGAGTCCACACCTGTAAGCATTCACTGCCTTTTAGAATGTGGTGAAAACTCAGGGCCCCCTTCCCAGGAAGACACACACACACACACACACACACACACAGCTAGAGCTCTGAAACTCAGCAACCCTAGTTTCAGAGCTCCCAAAGCCCTTCCCTGGGGTCCAGCCTTGAGCAAATTGAGTTATTTACTGTGGATAAGGTAACCTACAGGTAATGAGCTCTGCTCCATGGGAAGTGTGTAAGAAGAAGCTGAGATGCCATCTGACAGCTGGTGCAGAATAGATATTCCATACAGATTAAGTTACCTACCTGATGGCTCAGACAGTAAAGAAAGTGTGGTCAGGAAGATCCCCTGGAGAAGGGAATGGCTACCCTCTCCAGTATTCTTGCCTAGAGAATCCCATGGACAGAGGAGCCTGGTGGGCTACAGTCCATGGGGTCTCAAAGAGCTGGATTCGACTGAGCAACTAACAATTTAACTTTCACAGATTAAGTGAATGAATGAATGAATGACTTTTCCCTTGAGGACAGGGGCAAGGGCCATGGGGAGTGAGAAACATCTTGGCCC
This sequence comes from Bubalus kerabau, assembly GCF_029407905.1. Classification (NCBI taxonomy): domain Eukaryota; kingdom Metazoa; phylum Chordata; class Mammalia; order Artiodactyla; family Bovidae; genus Bubalus; species Bubalus kerabau. The sequence continues at coordinate 11,435,973 of NC_073628.1, forward strand.
CTGATAGCCCCCATGGTATGGTCCTTTGAATAGGAAGGGCATGGGCACTGTAGTCCAAGCTCCCGAGGACACTTGGAATGCACTGATTAGGCAGTGGTTCCTGGGGGCAGAAATGTAGCCATGTAGAGTCCCAGGAAGGGACAGGCGTAGCCAGGAACCTCAACCCTAGCCTCCCGCGACCAGTCTGGCCAGCTTTCGGAAAGCGTTCTGATACTTGCTTTTGGGTAAAATGTAAGAGAAGGGCTTGCGGGAGGCAGAAATTCGAAACTGGGCCAAGCAAGAGTTAACTGGAAGCAGAAAAGGAAATGTTTGGAACCTGGGAGGGGGCTGGCAGGGGATGGAGATATTAACCAGGGTATGGAAAATTCCTGAGAACTGGAGCATAACAAGGAATTGGCTTGAAGTCCCACAGCAGGGACAAAGGGGCTCTCAGAAGGCCCCCACTGCCCTTGCAGCCCCCCGCTCCTCCTCATGGTGCCTCCTCTGAGCCAGTCCTTCCCTGAGCTGCAGAGCAAGCCTACTGGAGATGGTGGCCTGGGTGAACCCCACTTGAGGACAGAGGTCAAGGGTGCTTCTGCTGATAATGGGTCCCACCCCAGCGGCCCCCATCTCCTTTGTTCTCCTTATCTCTACTCCACATCACTCCCTGGTGAGCACAGCTCTGGACCCAATCCTCTATGCCTTTTCTGATCCAATCTTATTCGATGTAGGCCCTGTTCTTTGTTTCGATGACCTGGGTCCTGGCTTCTGACTGATATCTTTATCACGTTTGGTTACAGTGGAGGGAGCTGGGGTGTGACTGGAGGGTATTTATTACCCTCCTGCTCCAGGTGGACAAAGCCATTCTTAAGGCAGCCAGGACACCCAGCCCTCCTGGCCCAAAGAGCCTGTGGCAGCAGCAGCTTCAGGCAACTTCGTGCCTTGGCGGAGGTGAGGAATGAGGCTGCAATCTAAGTGGAAGGCTTTACCATCTTCTCATGCCCTGCTGCCTGCCTCGCACCACCCACCGTGGCTGCGTTCCCGAGCACCCATCACTTCCTTTGCCTTATTCATCTCTTCATTCATTCATTCTACATGCCAGGTAGTAAGCTCAACAGAGATGAATTGGCTGTGAATTTTGCTCTTAACAGGCTCACATCCGAATGGGAGGGATACGACCCAATTTAAAATCTCTATAAGACAGAAAGGGCTTCCCTGGTGGCTCAGATGGTAAAGAATCTGCCTGCAGTGCAGGAGACCCGGGTTCGATCCCTGGGTCAGGAAGATCCCCTGGAGAAGGAAATAGCAACCCACTCCAGTATTCTTGCCTGGAGAATAACTATGGACAGAGGAGCCTGGTGGACTACAGTCTATGGGGTCGCAAAGAGTCGCACACAGCTGAGCAACTTACACACACGTGCCTAAGACAGAAAATGACAGTGCTAGTTAACTAGAGCAGGATACTGAAAAGAGATGCCACGGGTCATTTAGAAAAAGGAGCCCACTTCCAGAGTGCCTCTAGGAGGTTGCCATGGACAAGGAGGCATTCAAGCTGTCTTAATAATATTCGGATTGGAAGTTAAAACCCCCCGGGGGAAATCACATTTTCATAGGGATCTGCACTTGGCACCTGTTGGACTAAGGGTTGAGCACTAGACACCCGAGCTGACCCTGTGGAATGAGCTTTGGATGGCTGGGTTAGGGAAAGGAGGGTTCCAAGGCCAGCTGGAGGCTCTGAAATCACGCTGCTGGTGTACAGGCAGCACCAGCTGCTCACGTTATCATTCTCAGCAGGAGGCGGGCCCGTGTTATGGGGAGTGGAGCCCTAGGCCTGTCTCCTCTGGCCTCTCTGCCCCAGGCTGCAGACGCCATGGATGGTCCAGGGAAGGCTGCAGGCAGACCCTTAGAGATGGGTCATATGGGCAGCAGTGGATGGAGGGAAGGAGGTGTACAGTTTCCAGTCCAAGGCTGAGAGCTGGGACTTGGGCTGAAACAGCTTGCCTTCCAATCTTCCAGCAGGTCAGCCCGGGCTGTCTGAGTTCTCCCAGCAGGCCAGCCTTCTCTGCCTCTGGGCCTTGGCACATGCTGTTCCTTTTGAATGTGCTTCTCTCTCCTCAACGGGCGTAGGGGTCAGAGTCCTTGCAGAAAACAGGTGACCACCCAGAGGTTTCACCAAAGAGACTCAGGGAGGGGCTGTGTACAGAGGGGCGGGCAGGGTGACCCTAAAGAGGGATGTGGAGGGGCACAGGAGCCAGTGGCGGTGGTGGGGGGCAGGGAGGGAGCAGCAACCAAAACCTGGGGCTCTGGAGGCAGAGGGATGCAGCAGCCAGGAGCACAGGGAGTGTCGGCCCCCTCCCCACCTTCAGATCTCCGCTAGGGCTTCTAGGCCCACCCTAGGGGCTTGTGGGCAGCCTCCTGGGCTCTGAGCAGGGCAGATCCCTGAGAAAGAATCTGGAGATGGAGGGAAAAAAGGGCCCCTGGGAGCTCCCATCTCCCTTAGGTTTCAGCACCATTCCCTCTGTTGTCCTGTGATGATGTTGTCCTGTCTTGATGTCTCGTCCCCTGGCATCAAGCTCATGGGGCCTGACCACCAGCAGTGGACTGTGAGCCTAGGACGGGAGCAGGGTCTTCCCCGGCTTTCACCGCAGCGCCCGGCTCCGCCTGGCCCAGAGCCTGGAGAACACAGTACGCAAAGACGGACGGAGCCTATGAACACATGTCAGACCCTGCTTCTGCCCCTGCCTCCATATTAGTGACCTTGAGTGACCTTTCTGTGAGCCTCCCTGCCCTCATTTATAAAAAGGGGCATTAATATCCAATCTGTTGGGTCATTGATAGAGTGAAATAGGTCCACAGTTGGCAGAAGAAAAATGGAGAGCTCTTCTCTTCTCACTTCTGTTGTGGGACGGAGAGAAATGTGATCTGGTTTATGGCCGAAGTTCTGGAACAACGTTGTTGCTGTTACTCACCAAGTCACGTCCAAGTCTTTTTCGACCACCAGGGAAGTTCTGGAACAACAGTATGAGAGATGAAATCACTCATAACTTCCTTTTCCTAAAAAAGATAATTCTTTTCTTTATTTTTAAATTTTTTATTGAAGAATAGTTGGTTTCAGTTCAGTCGCTCAGTCGTGTACGACTCTGTGACCCCATGGACTGCAGCACGCCAGACTTCTCTGTCCATGGGATTCTCCAGACAAGAATACTGAAGTGAGTTGCCATTTCCTTCTCCAGGGGAACTTCTAGACCCAGGGATTGAACCCAGATTTCCTGCATTCAGTTCAGTGCAGTTCAATCACTCAGTCATGTCCAGTTCATTGCGACCCCATGGACTGCAGCATGCCAGGCTTCCCTGTCCATCACCAACTCCTGGAGCTTGCTCAGACTCATGTCCACTGAGTCAATGATGCCATCCAACCATCTCATCCTCTGTCATCCCCTTCTCCTCCTGCCTTCAATCTTTCCCAGCACCAGGGTCTTTTCCAGTGAGTCAGTTCTTTGCATCAGGTGGCCAAAGTATTGGAGCTTTAGTTTCAGCATCAGTACTTCCAATGAATGTTCAGGACTGATTTCCTTTAGTTGGTTTACAATGCAACTAGTTGCATTAATTTCTGCTGTAATTACAGTAAAGTGATTTAGTTATGTGTATATATATTTTCTTTTTTCATAATGGTTTATCACAGGATATTGAATATAGTTTCTGTGCTATACATTGCATGCATGCTCAGTCTCTCAGTCATGTCTGACTCTTTGCAAACCCCGGGACTATAGCCAGGGGGTCTTCCCGACCCAGGGATTGAACCTGCGTCTTCTGCATTGGCAGGCGGATTCTTCACCACTGAGGCACCTGGGAAGCCCTATTGGCTAATACATGGCACGTATTCAGTTTTCATCAGTTGTCCTAAAACTGTCCCTTTTAGTGATTTTTCTTCTGCAAGATTTCACCCAGGGTCGTATATTGTCTTGTATTGTCTGCTCACTTCACTCCCCTTCAGTCTGAATGGCTCTTAACCTGCCTTTTTTGTTCCTGATGATAACAGTTTCGAAAAGTGCAGGCCACTTTTGCAGAACATCATTCAGTTTGGGTTTGTTTGATGTTTTCTTAAGGTTCAATTCAGATTATGTTTCTATTTTTTTTGTCCACGCTGCATGGCGTGTGGGATCTCAGTTCCCTGGCCAGGGATTGAACCTGTGTCCCCTGCACTGGAAAGTGGAGTCTTCACCCCTGGACCATCAGGGAAGTCCCAGGTTACTTGTTTTTTTAGCAGGAATATTATAGAAGCAATGCTGTGTCCTTCTCAGGGTGTCATATCGGGAGGTACATAATTGTTGATTCGTCCCTTTATTGGTGACATTAACCTTGATTATTTAGTGAAGGTGGTGTCTCCCACCAAGCTTCTCCACTGTAGTTACTGGGTTGCGATCATGGAGGTATTTGGCAGGGAGATACTTTGCAACTGTATAAGTAACCTGTGGTCCATCCACTCTTCACCCAAAGTTTAAGCAACCATTGAGGATTTCTGCCTGAATCAGTGACTGAAATGATGGTTATAGAGTTGTAATTTTCTAACTCTGTTGTTTCTTTTACATTTTAAAAATTATTGGACTTCATGGTGGTACAGTGGATAAGAATCCGCTTGCCAGTGCAGGGGACACGGGTTCGATCCCTGGTCCGGGAAGATTTCACATGCTGCAAAGTAACTAGGCCATTGTGCCATAACTACTGAGCCCACGCTTTGGAGCCCATGAGCCACAACTACTGAAGCCTGGGCTCCCAGAGCTTGTGCTCCAAGATAAGAGAAGCGGCCATAATTAGAAGCCTGTGCACCGCAAGGAAAAGTAACCCGCTTGCCACAACCAGAGAAAAGCCCTTGAGCAGCAACAAAGACCCAGTGCAGCCATAAATAAATAAATACTGAAGAAATAGATGTTGTTCTTCGGTAAGGAAGGGATTTCCTTTCATCTTGTTTGTTTATATTTGTGTTTATTGATCAGTGTGAACTCATAGGTTCTGACTTCACTCAGTCAGTGATAATCCATTATTATCATAATTTTCATGCTGAAATTGTCCCACGTCTAGCCCACTGCAGTTCTTTATGCTGACTCCTGTATTCTTTTGACATGTCTCAAGGTTGTTTTTGTGTTTATGGTGTCACGGGCTGAATTGTGTGTCCCTCCCCTCACCCCTCCCCCCTGACAATCCGTATATTGAAGTCCTACCCCCAGTACTTCCGAATGACTGTATTTGGAAGTAGAGATGATTAAGATTAAATGAGGTCACCAGGGTGGGCCCTAATCTAATCTTACGTGTCATAAGAAGAGGAGATTAGGATACAGACATGCTCAGAGGAAACACCCCGTGAAAACACAGAGAGAAGACGCCCATCTATACATCGAGGAGCAGAAGCAACCTTGCAGATATCCTAATCTCAGGCTTCCAGCCTCCAGAATCATGAGAAAGTAAATGCCTATTGTATAAGGCACTCAGTCTGTGGCATCTGCTATTGGCCCGAACAGACTGGTACAGTTGGCTATGTTCATGTATGTGCTTGGTGCTCAGTCGTGTCTGACTCTTGTGACCACATGGACTGTAGCCTACCAGCCTCCTCTGTCCATGGAATTCTCCAGGCAAGAATACTGAAGTGGGTAGCCATTCCCTTCCCCAGGGGATCTTCCCAACCCAGGGACTGAACCCGAGTCTCCGGCATTGCACGCAGATTCTTTACTGTTTGAGCCACCAGGGAAGCAGCAGCATTCATACCTCTCAATTTCACAGGGTTGTACTCAGCATGAACCTATGACACGGTGTTCTCTTAGCCTTAATTTCACTAATACTCATAACCAAAATATTTACTGAACATCTATGATGCCCTAGGTTCTAGTGGAAGCACTGGAGATTCATCAAGGGTCGAGACAAACCCAAATCACTGCCCTTGTGTCTCCAGGGAAGGAGACAGATAATTAAAGATAGAGAAATGATACAGTGTGTGAAGTGGTGATGCTGGAAGAAAGTGAAAGCAAGGGAGAGGGCAGGGAGGGTTAGCATTTTAAATAAAGTAGGGGTCATTTCTCTATTGATTTGAAGGAGGTGAAGAAGGGAGAGTGAGTGTGTCTGTGACCTGAGATTCAGGCTGTACATTTCTTTATTCGGGCATAGTCCACACTCACCACCTAGAGAGCTAGGAGCTGATTCCTTCATGGTGATAATTTCCTTGATGTTAGAATCTAAGGTGGTTTCTAACTTTTTACTGCTGCTGCTAAGTCGCTTCAGTCGTGTCCGACTCTGTGCGACCCCATAGATGGCAGCCTACCAGGCTCCCCCGTCCCTGGGATTCTCCAGGCAAGAACACTGGAGTGGGTTGCCATTTCCTTCTCCAATGCATGAAAGTGAAAAGTGAAAGTGAAGTCTCTCAGTCGTGTCCGACTCTTCGCGACCCCATGGACTGCAGCCCACCGGGCTCCTCCATCCATGGGATTTTCCAGGTACTGGAGTCGGGTGCCATTGCCTTCTCCGAACTTTTTATTAGCATATATCAAATCCTTGGGACAATATTTATAGCTAATAAATCATTTACAGATAAATATATATACTTGGAATCCATTTGTCAAAGTGTGATTATCAGGTCTAAAAGTGGGAGAGCTGATGGGAATGACTTCATATTGCTAAATAGCCCTTCCAAGTAGATGAAATCAACCGGCAGGTTCCCCAGCAGAGAGGTCAGAGCGGGCGAAATGTGCCTGCTATATCCACCATGGCCACTAGATGTCAGTCCTTCACCATCTGTTGCAGGATGGCTTTTTCTATGGGACTTAATATCGTCTATGGGGTCGCACAGAGTCGGACACGACTGAAGCGACTTAGCAGCAGCAGTAGCACTATGCTCCAGCAGCCAACTCCAGCAAAGAAACGGTCTCCTCTTTATCGGAAGGCTCTGTATTTTATAGAATAATGCTTAATTTTCTTCTGATCATAAATGTCATTCCTGAAAGAACTAAGAAAAGCATAAGTGGAAACATTTTCCGAATTGCTACCACCTTGATATAAACCATTGTTATACACGTTCGTTCTTTGTCTAGTGTTAACGGTGAAATATAGTAACAGCTCATTCTACTGTGTTTCAGGCACTGTCCTTAACAGCTCATTCTACTGTGTTTCAGGCACTGTCCTAAAGGCTTTCTGTAGATTAATTAACTTCATCCTCACTATAGCTCTACAAGTTTGAGGATTATTCTTTCCTGTTTATATATATATGTGAGTATATATATGTATGTATATAACTATCTGATTGAGATGTATTTCAAATGTCATAAATTCTATCATTTACAGTGTACAGCTTAGTGATTTTTCATATATTCATGGAGTTATGTAGCCATCATCATGGCTTAAATTTAGAACATTGCAAAACTCCAGAAAGAAGCAATGTACAAATTAGCAGTCAGCCTCTGCTCCCTTCCCTTCAATTAGAAAGGACTATTCATTTTTAATTTTTTAATTGGAGTATCATTGCTTTACTAACAATTATGTTATGTTACTAACATAACATAATGTTATGTTAGTTTCTGCTGTACAACAACGTGAATCAGCTGTATGTATACATAAGACTTTTCATTTTTTAAAAGGTATTTGTTTCTTTATTTATTGTAGCAATAGGAGAAGAAGGGAGCGACAGAGAATGAAATGATTGGATGGCATCACTGAATCAATGGACATGAGTTTGAGTAAACTCCGGGAGATAGTGAAGGATAGCTCTGGCGTGCTGCAGTCCATGGGGTCACAGAGTTGGACATGACTTAATGACTTAACAACAATAACAAACATTTAACATGAGATCCTTTGCCTTAACAGAAAGTTAAGTTCACAGTACAGTATTGTTAATGATAGGCATTAGGCTGTATATCAGAGCTCTAGAACTTACTTATCTTGTGTTGTTGAAACTTCATACCATTTGAATAGCAGCTCCTCATTTTCTCCTCTCCTTAACCCCTGACAACCACCATTTGACTCTCTGCTGCTATGAATTTGACTATTTTAGAAAACTTATATGGGTGGAATCATACTGTGTTCATCCTTCTGTGACTGGCTTCTCTCACTTCCCATAACATCCTCCAGGTTCATTTAACTTGTTGAAAATGGCAGGATTTCCTCCTTTTAAAAAGGCTGAATAATATCCATTGTTTGTCTCTACCACGTTTTCTTTATTCATCCAACTGTTGATGGACCCAAGTTGTTTCTGCATCTCGGCTATTATGGGAAGCACTGCAGTGTACACGGCAGGACAAATGTCCCTTTGAGATCATGATTATAATTTTTTTTTGGAATAAATACCCAAGCGTGGCATTGCCGGATCAAATACTGATTTAAAAAAATTTCTTTTTGGAAAAACCTCAATTCTGTTTTGCAGCAGTTGCACCATTTCACACGCCCACTGTTGGTGTACAGGGTTCCACATCCTCATTGTATTTGTTACCTTTCGAGTTTTGATAATGACCATCCTCGTAGATGTGAGATAGCACCTCGTGGTCATTTGACTTGGGTTTTCCTGATGATTAGTGAAGAAGGAACAATCCCTACCCCCAAATATACAGAATAGGAAACTGATTTCCAGGGATGAATTTATTAAGGTCACAACTAGTAGGTCTCAGAGGTGGGATTTGAGCCCAGGCAGAAAAGCCCCAGGATATACATGCCTGGCGAGAATGCTTCACTGTCTTCCACGTGCTCTGCAAGCCTGGGATCATGCTGTTTTGTATTCTGTTCTTTTCTCTCAGTGTCCTACTGGAAGAATTTCTCTTAATATTGAATACTATTTTCAGGCAGTTGGTTGCATGATGGCCTGTCTATGCTGTGGACACTCTATGTTGAATGGACCTTGGAATGTCCCAGTGTTTCCCTTTTGTAAGAGACTCTGAGGAATTCTTTCTTGCTTCTTTATGTTTGTGGGTGCTTCTGATCATAGAAGTGAAAGTCATTCAGTCGTGTCCGACTCTTGCAATCCCATGGACTATACAGTCCATGGAATTCTCCAGGCCAGAGTACTGGAGTGGTTTTTCTCTTCTCCAGGAGATCTTCTCAGCCCAGGGATCGAATTCATGTCTCCCACATAGAAGGCGTATTCTTTATCAGCTGAGCCACAAGGGAAGCCCAATAGCTTTACATAAATGTTAGAAGCAAAATTTCTTGGACAAAAGGCCACAGGTATATTTAGGACAAATCATCTCTAAAAAGATTGAACAAATTTACACTCTTAGTAGAAGTGTTCATGACCTATCTTTTTCTTGTTGTTTGTGTTTTTTTTTTGACCTTTTCTCTCACCAAAGTCTAATAATCTATGGTCTACAATTTGTAAAGGATAAAAGTGGAGGTTGGGGGAAGATAGTTGCTTTGAAGATCAGAATTCATCCTCAAGTTGGTGGCGCAGGACGCAAATACAGAACCTCAAGACCAGGAGGCTCATTAACAGACTCCAGCTCCAACCCTGGTCTTAGGCTGATCTAGGGGAGCAAAGCCTGACCTTCTCCAGTTGATACTATGCAGTAGCCGTGCTGAGACTACGCATGTGTTCTGACATGGATGAAGCAATGTGTCCCTGAGAAGTATCTACTAATTCACCCATTCATTTACTCAACATGCATTACCTGAGGGCCTGCTATGTGCCTGTCACCAGTGCTGGGGCCAGAAGATTGGAGAAGACTTCTTTTCATCTGTACAATGGGGGTTATGCCTTGCAGGGACTCCTTGGGGGTCAGTAAGATTTAGCGTCTGTAATTAACCTGAGTTATTATTCTAACTTTTGTTGGTGGTTTCTCATTGACAGAATTGTTGCTTATGGTTCCATGAAGACCACCTGGAAAATGAGTTGGAGTGACTGTTCACTCGAGTCTTCATTTAGCTCACTTCATGAGGTTTACTGTTAAAGAAAAGAACCACCAGTTTTACACTCACCTCTTCCCCATTTATCAGCTTTGCAGTCAGTCTGCTTTGACTCCCCTCAAGCCAGTCATAATCCAGCATCACCTCAAAGGAGCCAGGCACAAGTGCCCTTGGACATATGGCCGGTCTGCACATAGATGGTAACTGCAGGGTTTACAGGTGTGTTTCAGGGTTGGGGGGACAAGCCAGAAGGCAGTGCCCGTCCCCTTGTCCCATGCCAGCCATTTCCCATCTCCCTGAAGAGGAAGCTCTTTACTCCTGTGGTTTCCCACCTACACCTCTGCTGTTTTCTGCATCTGTGAGATGGTCTAGAACATCCCCCTGTCACTTCTTTGGGCTGCCTTTCCCCAGTTTCAACCACTTGCTTCTGTAGAAATCTGTCAATCATGTTTGCTGTGGGGGCAGGGCCACATGATCAACTGAGCCAAGCATAGGACCCCATGCCCCTGCCAGGATGGTTGGTCCGGTGCTGGACACATGCTCTGATGTGGCCTATTCAGAGCCCTCTCTGGAACCCTGGTGTCTTCTGAGCTTCTTTCCTTACTGGTTAGTTGTCTTAGAGAGATAAAACCCTGGGGCAGGCAGCTTCAGATTCCCTCACTAGGTGTAGAGGCCTGAAGGAAGAAAGCTGTCAGGTAAGAGAATCAATGATGAGAGAAGAGAAACAGCCAGGGGGAGAAAGAGTGAGCTGATGACTTCTGATTTCTTGGGTCCAGTGTCTGAGATCTTTAGATCTCTGGTTCCTGCATCCCAGACCCTCAATGTCCTTCCAATAAGTCTCCCCTTTTCTTGAAGCCAGTTGGAGTTGGGCTCCTCTCACTTGTGGTTGAGGCTTGATTTTAGATCCTGCCGAGTTATGATGCATATCCCAGACCCAAAGAGAGGCACCCATTCGTATCAGCACCATTGAGATGAATCTTTTATTCTTTACTGAGAATAGGGCTTTGCAGAGCACCAGGCATAGTTCACCAGCATCCCTGGGTGGGATGGCCCTGCATGTGAGTGAGTGTGTGTTTGTCTGGTCCTGATTGATTCCTGTAGCAGCCTGAATTTACGCTGCAGGAGCCAGGCCAATCCTGTTATTTCCTCGGTCATAAACTGAAAAATACAGCCTCAGGAAGACATCACCCAGGATCCAGGTCTCTGAGGTTCCCAAATTTTCCAAGATCTCTGAGCCCCCTTGAAAGCTGATAAAGCAGATCCTCTCAGAAAGCTGGGGGAGACAGAAATACACACCAGTCAGCCTGAGCCCTTACCTGTCACCCCCCTCAATATCCAGAGCAGACAGCTTTTCCATTTTTCTTTGGGAAGAATCAAGTGTTTCTCTGAGCAACTGCAGAAGTGGGGGTACAGGAACAAGAAGGGCCGAAACATGTGGTTGTCCGGACAGGGGGGTGGGGAGGGGAGGATTGGGAGTTTTGGATTATCGGATGCTAACTAATATATGTGTGCTTAGTTGCTCAATTGTGTCAACTCTTGTGACCCCATAGACTGTAGCCTGCCAGGCTCCTCTGTCCATGGGATTCTCCAGGCAAGAATATTGGAGTGGGTTGCCATTTCCTTCTCCGGGGGATCTTCCTGACCCAGGAATCAAACCCAGGTCTCCTGCATTGCAGGCAGACGCTTTATTGATTGAATTACGAGGGAAGCCCACAGTTAAACAACAAAGTCCTACTGTATGGCACAGGAAACTGTTCAGTAACCCGTGATGAACTGTAACAGAAAAGAATATGAAGAAGAGTATGGATATACTTGTATATATATGAAGCTGAGTGACTTTGATGTATAACGGAAATTAACACAACATTGTAAATCAGCTGTATTTCAATGCATGTGTGTTAGTTGCTCAGCTGTGTATGACTCTGCGACCCCACAGACTGTAGCCCTCCAGGCTCCTCTGTCCTTGTGATTCTCCAGGCAAGAATACTGGAGTGGGTAGCCATTCCCTTCTCCAGGGGATCATCCCAACCCAGGGATCAAACCTGGGTCTCCTGCACTGCAAACAGGCTCCTTACTATCTGAGCCACCAGGGAAGCTCAATACTTCAATAAATTTTATTTAAAAGGTACAAGAATGGCCTGTAGTTCCCCTCACACTCTAAGTTTCCTTCATTATGACCCCAGTCACTGTTTTCTCTGCAGAGAATGGCTGTTCTTCTCCCCATTCCCCACAACCCATTCTTTTTCTAAAAATTTTAAAATTTTGAATTGGAGTACTGTGGTGTTGGAGAAGACTCTTGAGAGTCCCTTGGACTGCAAGGAGGTCCAACCAGTCTATCCTAAAGGAGATCAGTCCTGGGTGTTCATTAGAAGGACTGATGCTAAAGCTGAAACTCCAATACTTTGGCCACCTCATGCAAAGAGTTGACTCATTGGAAAAGACTCTGATGCTGGGAGGGATTGGGGGCAGGAGGAGAAGGGGACGACAGAGGATGAGATGGCTGGATGGCATCACCGACTCAATGGACGTGAGTCTGAGTGAACTCTGGGAGTTGGTGATGGACAGGGGGGCCTGGCATGCCGCGATTCATGGGGTCGCAAAGAGTCGGACACGACTGAGCGACTGAACTGAACTGAACTATCACATTATTGTGATAGTTTCAGATGGACTGCAAAGGGACTCAGCCATATACATAATATATCCATTCTCCTTCAAACTCCCCTCCCATCCAGGCTGCCACATAATACCAAGCAGAGTTCCCTGTGCTACACAGTAAGTTGTTTTTGGATATCCATTTTAAATATAGCAGTGCCCACAACTGGTTATTTATACTGTGCTAAAACCTTCTAGGGCTTGCCTGGTGGCTCAGCGGTAAAGAATCAGCTTGCAATGCCGGAGACTTAAGAGACACTGGTTCGATCTCTGGGTCGCGAAGATCTACTGGGGGAGACCACGGCAACCCATTCCAGTATTCTTGCCTGGAGAATCCCCATGGACAGAGGAGCCTGCCGGGCTATGGTCTATAGGGTGGCAGAGTTGGACACAACTGAAGCGACATAGCACACACACAGACCCTCTAGGAAGCTTTCCTGACCCACACTCACCCTCCCTGGATACTCCAGGCTGGCTTGGGTGACTTACCCTGGTGCTCCTCCGGTCTGCAGCTCTCATCACCCCTAATCTGTCCCCAGCTCCCCTTTGCACAGCCCCCGAGGGTTCCATTTGCATATAATCCAGTGTAGATTCTACTTGACCAAGCAGACCTCCTCATGCCTCTATGAGGCTGGGGGTTTAGAATGACTGCAATTCCCTCTCTTTCTCAAAGGCTTCTTTCAGCCCATCAGCTTGCCCTGAACTCCCATAGGAAGCTGACATTAAGTCTTAACCCTGTGCTGGGGCTGTGCAGTCACTGTGCTCCCTTTATTCACCTTAGCATCCAATCTTCCCCACAGAGGGGTCTGGTACCCCAACTCACAGAGAGGGCACTGTGAGTGCAAGGGGTAATTTATCATCCCAACCCGCACACTTTTGAGAAGGGAAGAGAGACTGTTAATCACTATCCTGGGACAGGAGATGGGGACTGTTTCCAGCCAAACCCTCACTTGTCACTTGGCTTATTTCAGGGATTACTAGAATTGACTTTCCGTGTTCATGCATCTGAGGGCACTGGTTGAACTGAGGCTTTGTGAGGCAGAGGCCCTTAGTGTTCCCCTCTCCTTGTGCCAGGCATGATGCCAGCAATGGGTGGTGTCTCCACGTTTATTTCAGGAGGGTGAATGTCCCAGACTGCCCTTTACTTTCACGTGGTTGGTTTTGTGGGAGGCACTGGCCCAGCCACAGGGGCTCAGTAGCATCTGCAATGGTGTGACCTGGCCTGCAGAGGGCGCCCTCCTCCTAGCAGCATCCCAAGGGTTCTGTCCCAGTTTGAGAGCCAGCCCCCAGCGTTGCCCCCTCACCCTCTGGATGTAGTAGTCAGGGGGCACAGGGTAGATGATGCCGTTGATGGTGAGGAGGAGCGTAGGCAGGCTATTGACGACATCACATGGAAGCATTTGCTGTAAGACAGAGAGGAAGACAGGTGGGCCCAGGTGATCCTAGGTGTGGAGGGAGCCCAGGAGGGAGGCTGTGGCGTGACCCTTCACCTCGTCATTCAGGATAGGATTGGGGTTGATGAGCTTCAGGATGTCGGTGACCAGGTGAGTTGGCCCAACCAGCAATGAGGTCCCAGTATCCACAACGGCCTGACATCCTTGGGAACAACCAACCACATTCCCGTTTATGGTCATGCTGAGAGAAAGTGGGACAAAGCAGGCAGCAGGTCACTCCGAAGTCTCGCCCACGACTGCCCCCTCCCTGACTGTCCCTGAACAGCCCTTCAGCTCTTGCACGGACTCTGTTGTCCTTTGTTCTGGTCACATCACCCTTTTGACTTCCTTTCAGTTCTTGAATGTACCAGGTTCTTTTCACGTGCTGGTCACCCTTGTTAGGCCATCCCCTCTGTCTAGCGAATTTCTGTTCATCTTCCAGGTTCTAGTTTAATTGTCACTTTGTCAGGGAAGCCTTCCCCCCAGACTAGATTGGGCTCCTGTCTTGGTTACTCTCTGTAGACACTTCTTCGTGTCTAGCATGTGCTGCTGCTAAGTTGCTTCAGGCGTGTCCAACTCTGTGCGACCCCATAGATGGCAGCCCACCAGGCTCCCCCATCCCTGGGATTCTCCAGGCAAGAACACTGGAGTGGGTTGCCATTTCCTTCTCCAATGCATGAAAGTGAAAAGTGAAAGTGAAGTCGCTCAGTCGTGTCCGACTCTTCGTGACCCCATGGACTGCAGCCCACCAGGTTCCTCCATCCACGGGATTTTCCAGGCAAGAGTACTGGAGTGGGGTGCCATCGCCTTCTCCGTACCCAAGTAGTAATTCACTATGTGTGTGAGTCGTTTCACGTGCATCTGCCTTAGTAGGTGTATGGGCAAGTTGTATCCTTAGTGCCTCCCTCAGTGCCCAGCGCATAGCAGATGCATGTGTGTCTGTTGGATGAATGAATGAAACAATGAAAGAGGAACACCCAGAGACCTGTATCTGTCATGTGACCAATAGTAGGTCCACCCACACAGTGAGGTGGGAGGTTCCCCGGGGCAGCAGATGCTTAAAGTGGGGTGGGGAAGACACAGGCTGCCCTGGGAGCGGGTGTGTCCCATCACCGCCCCGTCACCTGGCTCAGACACTGAGGCCCAGGCCAGAGGAGCATGAGCCAATCCAGGGGACCTCCGAAGGACGGGAAAGCTTTTGTCTGAGGATATCATAGAGAATCCCATTAATTATTGCCCCTTGTTCTCGGGCCACTCCTGAATCCCGGCTTCCTGATTTGGTCACAGCCCCTGCCCGACTGTGTCCCCAGTTTGGGCAGTAAGTAGCACTGATTAGGTGGGGTGTCTCTTTTTATGAGTTGCTCTCAGGTCTCAAGATTTCAGCCACCCTCTCTCCACTGCTGGGTAACTTCTCCCTGAGGAGACCAGATTTTCCGGTTTGTCCTGGACTTTTTCTCTATTTCCGCTGACAATTCTGTATACTGAGAACCCCCTTGGTCCTGGGTGGCCCTGGCCAGTAGGTCATCTTAACACAATCCTGTTTAGGTTGGTGAAATTCCCCCGATCCTCTTTTCACCACACTATAGGGTCCTCTAACCAGGCTCCCCACCTCACAGCACAGGGGTGCAGCCCTCCCCCAGATGCACCTCTGGCCTCTCTGGATCCTTTCAGGACCCTGGTCAGAGGGCTGGTCAGGAGCCCTGGGGCGCCTGTGAAACTATAGGTGATGTTTGTATCTGTGCTTGTGTGTCTGTGTGTGTTTATATGTGTCTCTGTATGTGTTTTTATGTGTGTCTTTGTGAGTGGAGTATATGTCTGTGAGGGACTGAGTGTCTGTGCGTGCCTTTGTATTTGTCTGCCTGTGTTCCTGTGGATGTGTGGGAGCATCACTTGGGGTGACCCTCGGAGGGGGAGACTTACCTGCTCATGGCTACCTGCCAGAAGCGGGCTTGGGTCACTGGGACCCACTGGAGTTTTCCCTTGTGGTAGGTGTGGTCCACCCCGCCAAACATCACCATGCTGATGTTTTCTGGCCGGCTGAAGAGAGAAGGATGAGGGGGGCTCATTGGAGGAGAGAAATGCCAGACACTGTCTGAGGGCTGTGCTTCTCCATCCATCAGAGGCACTATTATGGTCCCCATTTTACAGATGCAAAAACTGAGGCTCGGAGGGATTGAGCACCTGACCAAGGTCAGTCACCCTCTAATGAGTGTCAGAGAAGAGGTTTGAAGCTGGGCAACTTGGACTGCATCCAACCACCCATCCTTCTGAAGAGGACCCGGTCCCCTCCAGCTACCTGAGTGCTCAGATATACCCTCAGAGGACTTCGTGCTGGAGGGGTCTGGCTTCCTTCTTGTCTAGCCTTTCAGTTTTCATAAAAGTCGAGGCCTGAGGGTGTTATGGCATAGGTTCAGGGTCACCCAGGGTTGGTTTCACTGGCTTGTTCCCTGTGCCATCCATGGGACTCCAGATTCAGCAGGTCCCTCACCTCTTCTCTCCCTGTCTTAAAATTCCTAGTATATTTTGAACACAGGGTCCTATGTTTTCATTTTGCACTGGCTCCTGCAAACTGTGTAGCTGGTCCTGTGTTCCCAGTAAATTGTTAGTGAGGAAGGAACATTCCTGCCATCTCTCTCCTTCCTTCCATATCAAATTCGTCAGCACATCCTGTTGCCTTTTCCTCCAATCCATTTCCTGACACCTTCCATTGCTCTCCCTCTTATCTCCACTGCCTTAGACCAAGCCACTGCTCTTGAGCCCAAGAGCACGGTTATGTTCCAATGAAATTGTATTTACAAAAACCATTGATGGGGCCAGATGTGACCCTGAGGCTGTAGTTCTCCTGTGTTAGAATATCTATCGTGAAAATTCTGGATCAGGTAGTCTATAATTTTTCATGCAGCTGGCAAGCATTGTATAGCTAATTCGAAGAGAGATCTGGTCTACTTCAGACTTACGAGCTCAAGTAGAAGGCAAAGACTGGCTCAGAAATGACTTCTCGGTTCTTCAGGTTGTCGAAGACTGGGGTGGTCCCCTGGATGGCGAGGCTGGGGTAGGCCAAGCCCAGGATGCCATCATAAGGTACTTGTTCCAGGACCCCACTGGACTGATTCTGGCTCAAGCCAAAAATCTGGTTCACGATGACAAGGTTCCCGATCTGTGGGAGAGGAGAGTGTTCCCATATAATGTTTTGGGAAATGGAGCTGGTACTGGGCTGGGGAGGAAATATCATTAGCATTGCAGAGAAGAAGTGAGACCTGGCTATGCCCTGGGTTAATATCAGATGGTCAGACCAAGCTGGGACAGGAACTTGGTTTCCATTGGGGTGGGGCTGTGTATTTTAAGAACATCTACTTCTCACACGTGCAAACGCCATCTGAGTCAAATTGGCTTCATGCCTTCTGTACAGGTCGGGCAACAGGACAGGACTGAATGGTGCCCCCTTGTGGACAAAGCGAGTAGAGAACCGGGTAGCCTTCCCTTTGGCATCACTATGATCTAATGACAGAAATGGACTGAATTCATTGTAATGTACTGCGGATTATGCATGAGCCCAGAAAGACAGAAGCCCATTATACAATGTCGCTGGCAGGCTTCTTAGGAAAACTCTGCCTGGCAAACAGGCTTTTCAGGGTGTGAACACTTGTGTGTGAGTGCCTGTGTGTGTGTGAGAAAGAGACAGAGACAGAGAAACAACAGGGAGAGCATACTCAGGCACTTAGGGGGAGGCAAGACATAGTTTTTATTAGACTCTCAAAGGCCCCCTAGAGTGAGAATCTATTTATCAGGTCCCTCCCACACCTATGACTCCTGCTTTACCTGCCTGGATACCTGAAATCCTGGGCTGCCCCCAGGGACCCCAGATCAGTTTTAACCTCTTCCCAAATTCCCATGCCTGCTTGAGTCCTGACTGGCCAGCCCAGCTCCACCGCTTACCACATGTGTGACCTTGGCCATGCCCTTGCTCTCTGCACCTCAGGTCCCTCACCTGTATCATGAGCTGATCATAGTACCTGCAGTGTGGGTCGCTACCAGATTAAACAAGTTATTACTGTGAACGTGCCTGGTAGAGTTTCTGAGAATATAAAAGCCCGCCTCCCTACTCCCAGCGAAATGAACCTTGGACTGCTCACAGGCAAAGGAGCTGCAAATCCACCCCCCAAGCCACTGTCTGGGTTAGCCACGGCGGGAGCTTGTGTGTCTGCAGGGACGCCGTCTCCCCAGGCAAGGCCCTACCCAGCAGGTGACCAGCCACTAGGGGACTTTGGGAAGTGGTCATGTTTGACGGGGCCACAAGGGAAAACTCCAGTGGGTACCTTCCCAGCTGGTCCTGCATCTGTTTTGTAAGCAGTGATCGCTCCCAGGGCCAGCTCTGACTCAGCCCCTGGTTTCCACGTTACCTGAATGGTGTCAGAGCCAAGAACCCCTTTCATGCTCCCAGAGCCATAGAAGAGGTTGATTTTCTGGTTCAAAGGCTGGAAGGTGGTGGACTTCTGAGGGTCGAATCTCTTATGTTTAGCTGCCGACACAAGAGATGGGTATCTGTCAGGGGCCAAGATGGAGAAGTGGGGAGGGGGAGGACAGGATGGGTGGGGGGCTGGGCACTCACAGCAGGAGGGACTGTGGCAGTCGACAGAGGGCACCCACAAGTCAGATGAGCCGGTGTCAAAGTTGACCTGGAACTCTTGAGGAGGTGTTCCAATGGTGATCGTACCAAAGTAGACAATCTATAGGGGCCGGGGAGAGGAGTTTAGGGCAGACCTGGCTGCCTGGATACCCCCTGATTCCTGGAGTACTGCCTCCCTCTGGGCATCCCAGGTCTCCAGAAATCACTTTCCATCTGCCCCCCGCCTCCCACAGCCTCTGCTCAGACCAGTCCCTTCATTTGAAAAGCTCTGCCGTCTCATCTATAAGGCCCAGTCTCAGTGCCTCCTACTCCAGGTGGCCTTCCTAGGCCACCCCAGGCCACTCCCTCTAAACTCAGACCAAGTCCTGTCAACAGCACGCAGGTGGCCCTTTCGTTTGACATGTATTTAATCTTTGCCTCTCTCTCAGCCTAGCCCTGTGCATTGTTGAAGAAGATAAAGCTCTTTTTTTTTTTTTTTTTTGAAAATCACTATAGTGTTAATTTTTTATGATCTCACATGCCTTAGGGGTTCAGTGACTTTTTAAAAAAAATTTTATTTTATTTTTTGACTTTACAATATTGTATTTGTTTTGCCATATATCATCATGAATCTGCCACAGGTATGCACATGTTCCCCATCCTGAACCCTCCTCCCTCCTTCCTCCCCGTATCATCCCTCTGGGTCGTCCCAGTGCACCAGCCCCTGGTGTCATTCCCGGATCTGTGGAGGGTGAACTTTCTCTGCCTGGGTTTCACATTTGATGCAGTTGGCTTTACCTTTTGATCAGTCATGGCTCACCCTTCATCTGTAACTGAGTGGCTCACTTTGCTCAGAAAGAACCATTTCTCTCAAATTACTGCCACATCTTTAACACAGAAACGAAATGTTTACCTCCCCGCTGGTCATGCGGGACCCAGTCACCACAGACCAAGAGTTGAAGGTGAGAGTGACTTCTCCTCTGGGAACGGGGTCCCTTTCCCCGCATGTTTCCGCCTCTTGCAGAAGCCCCACCCCAATCCCCCACCTGACACAGATGAACCCCAGTGCTAGGTCAGACCACCAGGGGGCGCTGTGGAGCACAATCCTCCCAATACACTCACATTCTGGAAATTCTTCAGTTGGTGAGAAGAGAATTTCTGGTCAGGATCAGAATCCTGGGACAGTCTGCGAGGTTGTTCATCCAATAAATCTTCCAGCAATTGTTTTTCCCTGATAGCTTCTTGCATGGTCTTCATCTTCGTTAGAGGGATTCTTTCACCGCGCATGGGGAAAAGGAAGCAAGGAAGGGGCAGCAGTCAGTTGTCCCTGTTATGACTGTCATACTTGATATTGTAATGGCACTTTGTAGTTTTTAAGCCGTTTTATGTGCCATCTTTATTATTAGAATGCTGTGCAGAGACCATGGCAAAGACCTAGGTCTGACTATAGGCTCTGTCGTGTAATCTTGGGTAAGCCGTATGACCATTTGGAGTCTCAATTTCTCATTGGTAAAAAGGTGAAACGTAATAATCCCCACCCCACCCCCATATGCAATGTTTTGTGTATTAAGTGAGATGATGGATATAATGTTTCTAATATACAGGAAGTCTCAACAGTGACAGCCATTACCATTGCTGTTGCCATCCCACTGTATCTTTTTCAAAGAATCTCAGGGAGTGACGTAGAAGGGGATCATTATCCTGTTTCTACAGGGGAAGAAAGGAAATGCAGGAAGTTTGTGACTTGTTTGTGGTCATACAACTTTGTTAGAGATAAAACAGCATAGAAGTAGCCCTCCTCATCTTCATCCAGGGCGCTAGCAGAAAAGATGGATGAGAGTAAATGTCAGGGGATGGAGAATAAATTAGAGAAATTAAGAGTCTAGAGAAGTAAGGAAGAATCAAAATAGAAAAAAACAAAACAGAGACTTCCATATGCACAGAGATATCAAGAGATGGTGAGATAAAAAAGGAGAGATACACAGATGAAGACACTGACACATTCACACAGAGGTGGAGAGAGAGCAGAGAGAAGACCTAGAAGCAAATGCAAGAGAAATGCTGTTTCACAGGATCACACATACAGTTGCACAGGTTGTGCACTGAACAATTCCAAAAAGTGCCATTTTTACAAAGGTCATGAGGTGATTGGCACCCGCAGAGTTGTGCAACCCTGCAGGTGTGCCCCAAGACGCCTGGGCCCCACAGTGCCCATGACAAGGGTCTCATCAGTAAGTGAGAGTTGATCTTTAAGACTGCCAGAGAATGACTACTTTCTCTTCTTACCCTGGTGGGTGGAAGAATAAGAGGATGACAAGAGAAATCCCAAAAAGAGAGATGATGCCACTAACAGTCCCTGTACTTACTTGACTATGCACTCTGAGAGGGCCACCAGCCCGAGAAGCACAAGCCACTTCATGCTTCTTTCCTGGTTTCAAGTACTCAGGGAATATCGAGTTCTGAGCTTGCAGTGGTGATCAGGAGCTCCTAGTTATATATACTCTGACCCGCCCTAATTGTCCCCTTTAGGCTAATGGTGGATCTGATAAGAAACATGAACCTTTCTGTAAAATCTTTACCTCTATCAGTCTCTCTGTGTATTTGACTTGGAAAATTCTCAGAATACAGAGAGACTACTGTAATCTCTTCCTTGAGGCTTGGATGGAAGATTAAACTAAGAGTGGCAAAACTCTTGCCAACTGGGACACAAAACACTGCTAATAATGTGATAAAAGTAAATGCTGGGGGCCATGCTAGACATTCGTGATCTCATGTGGTCTTTCTAGACACTTCACAACATGTGCATGGCTGTGCTCAGTTGGGAAGGAGATTGCTAGGAGGAAAAAAAGGTCAAATGGCAAAGTGAAGACTTTAGGGGCAGCCCAGTGACATTTGAGTGACTAGGTAGAGGGACTTTGGCACAGATCAGGGGCACCTTTGATGCCAATCTGTGTCAAAGATCTAGACTAGAGCAGTATTACAACTGCACGGTTTCAGTATTGGAAGAAATGTGATGCAGGCATCCACAAGATACTATATCATCCAATAAACGCATAAGGAAAGCCCTGTGTGCTGGGGTCTGGCTAGGATGCTGAAAAGCCAAAGTCGTATAAGACACAGGCGGTCCGTATCCTCAGGGGCTAGCGGTCTAGGGCAGTTCTCACAAACTCATGGCCGAGGAGGCAAGAGAAATGATGGAAGGGTGGGTGGGCATCCGGGACATGGGGCATCATGGGTCCTACCACTGGGGCAACCTCTCCTCAGCTCCAACCAGAGGCTGCCATGCTGGAAAGCTGGCCAAGTTTTCAAGAGAAGTCAGAAGTCTGGGTATTTATGTACAATCTCTTTATTTTAAATGTTAGCAACTTATCTTTTTTTTTTTCCAAAAAACAATTCCCCAACAAATGTGTTCTGGATTCAGCCTGGGGGCTGTGCAGTTTTTTATGTCTGGCTTAGAGGTGGGTCTAGAGAGGGGACAGGGAGGGGGTTCAATTGAAGCTGGTTGATTGCATATGGGCATGAATGCATATTAAACATGTTAATTTTCCTTCTACTTGTAAAAAAAGAATAGCAGGGTCATATAAACCATGAATTTAATAATGTCCATTTGCTGAGGAGAAATGGGTTGAATTCTGATGTAATTCACCAATAGTGTCCGTGTCTGGAAACATTTTGTATGTTAAACCAAACGTTTGTTGTTGTTCAGTGGTTCAGTATTTGCGACCCCACGGACTGCAGCATGGCCTCCCTGTCCATCATCATCTCCTGAAGCTTGCTCAAATTCATGTCCATTGAGTCAGTGATGCCATCCAACCATCTCATCCTCTGTAGTTCTCTTCTCATCCTGCCTTCAATCTTTCCCATGATCAGGGTCTTTTCTAATGAGTCCATTCTTCACATCAGGTGGCCAAAGTACTGGAGCTTCAGCTTCAGCATCAGTCCTTCCATAAATGTTCAGGATTGATTTCCTTCAAGATTGACTAGTTTGATCTCCTTGCAGTCCAAAGGAAGCTCAAGAGTCTTCTCTAACACCACAGTTCAAAAACATCAATTCTTCAGTGCTCAGCCTTCTTTATGGTTCAACTCTCACATCCATACATGACCACTGGAAAAACCATAGCGTTGACTATACAGACCTTTGTCAGCAAAGTAATGTCTCTGCTTTTTAATATGCTATGCCAAACATACATACAACCAAACATATTAAGAAATAATTTTGAAGTGTCTTACTATCAAAGAGGACACAAAAAGAAAAAAACCACTCACTCAGGGCTCTTGCTCAGCCTGAGATGAACAGTTCAGCTCATTTGCTCGGTCATGTTCGGCTCTTCATGACCCCGTAGAGAGATGAACAGGGCTACCTGTTAAAATGTTATTCCAGCTGAAGTAAAGACAATGTTGTTTTACGGCTCCTTCCAGGACTCTCAAGGGCCTGGGTGTTCCTTTGTGAGATCTATGCAAGCTGGTGTCTTGGGTAGAACATTGGGAGGTTCCCTTGTCACCAGGTGTGTAAAGATGGGGTGCTGTGTCTTAACCCTCGTTTTTGCACATTTTAAACATTCAGTGGTTCAGTCTATAGAGGGAGTTTGATCAGATCAGATCAGATCAGATCAGTCGCTCAGTCGTGTCCGACTCTTTGCGACCCCATGAATTGCATCTAGCAAATGATACACACATATGCCCTTTAACTCAGCAATTCTACTTCTAGGGATCAATCTCAAAGATATACTGACAAAAATACAAAAGCATCATATGCACAAGCTATTCACTACAACACTGCTTGTAAATGCAAAAGATAAAAAACATACCTGAAGTGACCATCCACAGGGGACTGTGGAATAAGGCACAGGGCATCCCAATACCTGGGTATGATGTGGGTGGAGGGAGAAGTGGAATGGGTGAGATCTTCAGGGTACACTATTTAGTTTTTTAAAAGAGGGACCAAAAAAAGTGCTTTTAGTTTGTTGCTTTTACATACGTATATAAGTCTATTTTCATAAGAAAAAGTGGACGAGTACACCATAAACTACTAAAAATGTAATTTATGGATGAGGAGCAGAGACAGAAGTGATTTTTCTTGTTTTATATTAACTGTTTGACTTTGCAACCATGTAAATGTGTAACAGAATTAAAAAAGTAAACATATCTGTAGAACTGAGAATAAACTGAGACCAATGAGCCTAAATGTATCGAGTTGGTAACAGAGCTGTTACAGAAAGAAATATTAAGTAACCTTAAACTTCAGAATTTTGACTCTGCATTCAGAGTGGACTATTTTCAAAGGACAAAGAAACAAAAATAAGCCCTCACATCCAAAACAAAAACAAAATAAAAGACAAAAAGGTAAGGAAATCTGAGACTCTATTCAACACCTTATTGTTGGTGATCGTGCTTCTGTAACTATGAGAGTATCATATGTATGCTACTGGTTAAAGCAGTGTAGTGTGAAAATCGCGTCTGACTCTTTGCGACCCCATGGACTGTGCAGTCCAGGGAATTCTCCAGGCAGAATACTGGAGTGGGTAGCCTTTTCCTTCTCCAGGGGATCTTCCCAAACCAGGGATTGAACCCAGGTCTCCCGCATTGCAGGCAGATTCTTTACTGGCTGAGGTACAAGGGAAGCCCAAAAGTAAGTCAGTAATTAATGCTAATGTTGTTCTGAAGCAAGACTTTCAGTGGATAGAGAAACCATTTATTATTGATTATTTTCCTTGTTTTATTTTTTAAATAGAATCTGTACTTCCTGGCTTGGATGCCAGAGAAGCCTAGAAGCAATGGCAACTTGATAACAGTGATAACCCTGAGGCGTAGTGTGTGAGCTCTAAACACCATCTCCTACCATAGGAACCAGAGATTCCCGAAGAGATGGCTGATTTCAGGCCTGGGCCAAGAAATGCACAAGATAAGCCTGGGAATCTTGAAGGACCAGAATGTTGAGGGCCCACAAAGGCCACTAAGAGCTGGACAAAAAGTTTCGGAATCCACATGAAGAGGTCAGAAGTGGGACAATTTTAGCATTACATCAAACTAATGAAACAAGTTAAATATATAAACAGCCAGAAGTTCCAAAAACTAGTAGACAACACTTAATTAGTCACCGTGACAGGTTGCTGGGGCACCAGCTCACCTTTCTGGCCACTGAGATAGGGAAATAATATTTATACTATTTTTTGTTTGTATGAGGTATATTTCATTAACTGCAAACAGTTGAAGGAATTTCTTTTTTAATTGGAACATTCCAGGAATTAAACTCAGGAGTGATAAAATTAAGAAATCACTGTTTTACAAGATCCTCATGAAACAATGGAACTAGGCCAGATCACTGGTGGTTGCTAGAATCATGTGACGAATGATCAAAGGGGAAGTTTATAATGGATGCACGAGGTGGCCAACATCAGGACCCACCGCATCTCAGCATCTATCAAATTGGGGCAACTAGAAATTATGGCACCTCTTGAAGTGGTGCCACAGGGAATGTATGGAACTACACAGGAAGTATTCCAATGCAATTTGTTGATCTCAAGTCTAGATCTAATTACTAGTGTTGAGCTTTTCTAGTAGTCATGTATGGGTGTGAGAGTTGGACCATAAAGAAGACTGAGCACTGAAGAATTGATGCTTTCTAACTGTGGTGCTAGAGAAGACTCATGAAAGTCCCTTGGACAGCAAGGAGATCAAACCTGTCAATCCTGAAGGAAACCAGCTGTGAATATTCATTGGAAGGACTGATGCTGAAGCTGAAGCTCCAATACTTTGGCCACCTGATGTGAAGAGCTGACTCATTAGAAAAGACCCTGGTGCTGGGAAAGATTGAGGGCGGGAAGAGAAGGGAGCAACAGAGGATGAGATGGTTGAATGGCATCACTGACTCAATGGACATGAGTTTGAGCAAACTCTGGAAGATAGTGAAGGGCAGGGAAGCCTGACGTGCTCTTGTCCATGGGCTACAGTCTGTGGGCTGTGCATAATCCGTGTTCACACATAGTCAGACATGACTTAGGCACAGAACAACAGCAACTATCAGTTTTCAGGGAAATACATGGATAAAGGTACAGAGAAGCTATTCTCTAAATTAGTGGTCCCCAGCTTTTTGGGCACTAGGGACTGGTGTCCTGGAAGACAATTTTTCTATAGATAGGGGTTGTGAATGTGGTTACTGGATGATTCAAGGGTATTATATTTATTGTGCATGCATTTCTATTATTATTACATTGTGATGTATAATGAAATAATTGTACAAGTCAACATAATGCAGAATCAGTGAAGCCCTGAACTTGTTTTCTTGGAACTAGGCTGTCCCATCGCTGGGTGAAGGCAGAATGATGGGAGCAGCTGTGGATACAGATTAAGCCTCACTCACTGGCCTGCTGCTCACCTCCTGCTGTGCAGCCTGGGTCCTAATGGGCTAAGACTGGCATCCGTCCATGGTCCAGGTGCTGTGGACCCCTGCTCCAAACCCAATACATTCTATAAGAAAAATGATCCCACCTCCTTCCACTTTTTAAAAAATAAATGGCATAAAAAGGAGACCACTTTATTTATAGTTTTAGAACAACCGAATGCAACGTATGTGTACATCCTCTAGATCTTGATATGACTGCTTAAGGACATTTTCTTAGAGGATTAGGGATATTTGAATGTGGATGAGATATTAGATGTTAATTTTATTTGGAACAGATAGCATTTGTGGTTATGTATATTTTGTGAAATAGTCATCTCTTGCTTGGGCTTCCAGGGTGACTCAGTGGTGAAGATGTGCCTGCAATGCAGGAGATGTCGGTTTGAACTCTGGGTGGGAGAGTTGTCCTGGAGAAGGAAATGGCAACCCACTCCAGTATTCTCACCTGGGAAATCCCATGGACAGAGGAGCCTGGTGAGCTACAGTCCATGTCGTCACAAAGAGTCAGACCAAACAGCAACAATAACAATAATCTCTTCCTTAAAATACTTCAGCAAAAGTGAATACATAGTAAAAAAAAAAATTAAATGAGGGTCTATGGGAAATGGATGGGGAAACAGTGGAAACAGTGTCAGACTTCATTTTTTGGGGCTCCAAAATCACTGCAGATGGTGATTGCAGCCATGAAATTGAAAGACGCTTACTTCTTGGAAGAAAAGTTATGACCAACCTAGACAGCATATTAAAAAGCAGAGACAGTACTTTGCCAACAAAGGTCCATCTAGTCAAGGCTATGGCTTTTCCCGTGGTCATATATGATGTGAGAGTTGGACTGTGAAGAAAGCTGAGCGCTGAAGAATTGATGCTTTTGAACTGTGGTGTTGGAGAAGACTCTTGAGAGTCCCTTGGACTGCAAGGAGATCCAACCAGCCCATCCTAAAGGAGATCAGTTCTGGATGTTCATTGGAAGGACTGATGCTGAAGCTGAAACTCCAATACTTTGGCCACCTCATGCGAAGAGTTGACTCACTGGAAAAGACTCTGATGCTGGGAGGGATTGGGGGCAGGAGGGAAGGGGACGACAGAGGATGAGATGGCTGGATGGCATCACCGACTCACTGGACATGAGTTTGGGTAAACTCTGGGAGTTGGTGATGGACAGGGAGGCTTGGCATGCTACAATTCATGGGGTTGCAAAGAGTCTGACACGACTAAGCAACTGAACTGAACTGATTTTGGTTCAAAAAGAATAACAAGCCAGATCTGTGTAGTTGCTATAGATTGAATTGTATCCACTCCCAAATTCAAATGTTAAGTCCTTAACTCCCCATGTGATGTCCACTCCCAAATTCAAATGTTAAGTCCTTAACTCCCAATGTGATGGTATTATGAGGCAGGGCCTTTTAGTTCAGTTCAGTTCAGTTGCTCAGTCATGTCCGACTCTTTGCAACCCCATGGACTGCAGCACACCAGGCCTCCCTGTCCATTACCAACTTCCAGAGTTTACTCAAACTCATGTCCATTGAGTCGGTGATGCCATCCAACCATCTCATCCTCTGTCGTCCCCTTCTCCCCTCACCATCAATCTTTCCCAGCATCAGGGTCTTTTCAAATGAGTCAGCTCTTCGCATCAGGTGGCCAAAGTATTGGAGTTTTAGCTTCAACATCAGTTCTTCCAATGAACATTCAGGTCTGATTTCCTTTAGGATGGGCTGGTTGGATCTCCTTGTAGTCCAAGGGACTCTCAAGAGTCTTCTCCAACACCACAGTTCAAAAGCATCAATTCTTCGGTGCTCAGCTTTCTTTATAAGCTAAGGCAGGGCCTTTGGGAGGTGATTATCTTGAGATGGGATATTGATGGTTGGGCTGTTATGATGGGATTAGCACCTTTATAAGAAGAGCCACCAGAGAGCTTCCTCTCCTTTCTCTCTCTCTCTCTCTCTCTCTCTCATTCTCTTTCTCCCTTCCTCATTTCCTCCTCCCACTTTCACTCCCTCCCTGTACCCCATCATATTTGAGCACACAGCAAGAAGAGAAATGCCTGGGAGCCTAAAAAGTGTCCTCACCAGGGACCCAACTGGCCCGCACCTTGATCTTGGACTTCTAGTTTCGGTCTATGAAACCGCTCCGACTAAGAAAGTAATGTAGTTCTTGATGCTGAATGGTGAAATACAGGTTTCATGATACTATGCATTTCATTTTTGAGAGGTTTGAAATCTTTTTGTAATGAGAAGTTTAAAAAATATTCATTTTGAAATTCCTGTCTTTAGGGACCAGAAAAGCAGAGTCAAGTAGGTCCCTAGTGGCTCAGTGGTTGGAGAACCACCTGCTTATTATTCCAGCTCTTTTCCTGTCATCTGATCACCATCCCCCACATTCATCAACACCCCCTCACACCTGTACCCCACTCCCCTGCTAAGCTGCTTGGCCATCCAGGTGGAGACTGATGAGCCAGGTCAGGGCCTGGAGGTAGAAGCAATGAGGACATTTATAAAAGAATGAACTGGGCCTCCCCCTCCCTGGTTCTTTCTTCTCTAGTGCCATCTTCAGATGAGGGATAGGGCCTGGGTAGGCAGGGAGCCAAGGAGAGGGTCTCTGGCCATGTTTGGAAGGGAAGGGAAGGGAAAAGGAATTCATAACCCAATAACCAAGAGGTGGGCAGCTTGCTCAGGACCCAGGAGGGAAGGAAGAAGCACTGGGCAAAGAATGGTACCTACCAGAGGGCCAGACCCACATGAGTCTTCTGGTTAATCTTGCTGGAGGTCATCTCCTTAGTGCTGGAATTACTGCTCTGGATATGGAGGGGATAGAGCCATCAGTTCAGTTCAGTTCAGTTCAGTCGCTCAGTCATGTCTGACTCTTTGCGACCCCATGAATATCAGCACGCCAGGCCTCCCTGTCCATCACCAACTCCTGGAGTTCACTCAGACTCACGTCCATCGAGTCAGTGATGCCATTCAGCCATCTCATCCTTTGTCATCCCTTTCTCCTCCTGCCACCAATCCCTCCCAGCATCAGAGTCTTTTCCAGTGAGTCAACTCTTCACATGAAGTGGCCGAAGTACTGGAGTTTCAGCTTCAGCATCATTCCCTCCAAAGAAATCCCAGGGCTGATCTCCTTTAGAAAGGACTGGTTGGATCTCCTTGCAGTCCAAGGGACTCTCAAGAGTCTTCTCCAACACCACAGTTCAAAAGCATCAATTCTTTGGCGCTCAGTTTTCTTCACAGTCCAACTCTCACATCCATACATGACCACTGGAAAAACCATAGCCTTGACTAGACAGACCTTTGTTGGCAAAGTAATGTCTCTGCTTTTGAATATGCTATCTAGGTTGGTCATAACTTTTCTTCCAAGGAGTAAGCGTCTTTTAATTTCATGGCTGCAATCACCATCTGCAGTGATTTTGGAGCCCCCCAAAATAAAGTCTGACATTGTTTACACTGTTTCCCCATCTATTTCCCATGAAGTGATGGGACCAGATGCCATGATCTTTTTTTTCTGAATGTTGAGCTTTAAGCCAACTTTTTCACTCTCCTCTACTCACTGCTAATGAGTCACGGGGAGCGGGACAGCCTTATCCAGGGGCACTTTGATTCCACTCTTGGGATGTTTACATCATTCTAAGCTGGACAGCAAAGCAGCAAGTCATCCAAAGCATTTAAAATACTACCTAATTTATCTAATTATCCTGGTTATAAAAGTTACAGTAAAGCCAGAAGCTTATATGATCCATTATAGTTATATAAATTATCAGCCCAAATTTTTGAGACCAGAGGTATTTTGCAAACAAATTGGTCTTAATTTGGATATATTTGGTAGAAACGAGTATAATTTATTGTACTAGATATGCTGCTGCTGCTAAGTCACTTCAGTCGTGTCCAACTCTGTGCAACCCCATAGACAGCAGCCCATTAGGCTCTGCTGTCCCTGGGGTTCTCCAGGCAAGAACACTGGAGTGGGTTGCCATTTCCTTCTCCAATGCATAAAAGTGAAAAGTGAAAGTGGAGTCGCTCAGTCGTGTCCAACTCTTCGAGACCCCATGGACTGTAGCTTACCAGGCTCCTCCATCCATGGGATTTTCCAGGAAAGAGTACTGGAGTGGGGTGCCATTGCCTTCTCCATACTAGATATATTTTATTGTAATATTTTATATTATATTTTAATGAATTTTATTAGAAAAAGATTATATTTTAATGAATGTTAAATCCAAATTTTGTAAACAGAGATTTGTATTTAGTGACTCACTTCCTAAATAGTTCCTTGCTGTTACCTTCTATTAAGGTAAAATTCATTGAATTATTAAAAGGAACCTGTAAGTTTTTTCTGAAGCTTATCTCAGTAATCTTTGGATGAAATGTAGATATCCCGTGACCTGCAATCAAGGGATGATGTTTACTAGAAGACGTAATTTACAGGACCGTCTCTAACCTGGATGGAAGGAGGTTTATAGGGTACTCTTCACTAGCTCATGCACAGTGAAACTGAAGGGAAACTGACTCTTGGATTAATTCCTACTTCCAAAGGCCATACACCAGACAGGAATACAGAGAGGACTGCTGACCTGAAACTCACCTTAAAATGATGCTCAAACAAAGAAAACCACACCAGGACTAGATGAAGACGACATCAAGATGCTAGACCTGATTTGCGTGGTTATATATAATGTTTTTGTGACTTCTAAGACTTTTGCATACCAATCAAATGTTTTCTATCATGGACATGACCATATGCTATTTTAAAGATCGATACAATGTTTGGTTGTGGCCAGTTACCTCTGTCTAGTATGTCTAGATTACCTTGGTGGATTTCTCCACTCCAAGATTCTTATTAGATAATCCTTAGAAAATTTATTTTAGCAGAAAGAAAGTTCAGTCTTATCCAAGTCACCATTGATATTACTAGCTGGGATCCTCTCAGCTGTCCAATTAATAATACCTGTTCTGACCCTGAGCCCAATATGAATTTTCCTCTAAGTTGCTCAGCTTCAATCAGAGCAACAAGCACAAATTAGGAAAGGAATAAAACATCTCACAATTACGGGATGGATTAGTGTGGCTAACACCAGGCTATAGTCATTTAAATTTTAAGGGCCCTCTTTATCTGGGGAACAATTAAATTCTACTAAGGTAGCTAGCTTAGTAATCCTACGAAACTGGGCTGGAGCCTTATGGATCGTCCCAATATACAATTTCCTGAAAGATAAAGATTGGTACAGAACAGCCTAAGTCAGACGACCCGAGCATATACTGGGCTAGAGCAAGTTCTTGTCTTAATTCTTGCTTATGACTTTAATAATACTGTTAATTGTGTTATTTGTACTTTGGCTGTTTTATGAAATTGCTGTTTCTTGCATTATCAAATGTGTGACTGAACCTGCAAAGAAAACGATGACTACGCCACTTGAAGCAGTCGATAGAAGATATGATGGTATATGTGATTAGTG
Source organism: Bubalus kerabau (assembly GCF_029407905.1). Taxonomy (NCBI): domain Eukaryota; kingdom Metazoa; phylum Chordata; class Mammalia; order Artiodactyla; family Bovidae; genus Bubalus; species Bubalus kerabau. The sequence continues at coordinate 11,467,355 of NC_073628.1, forward strand.
ATCATAATAGTGTAACTCTAGATATGGGAAGATACAGCAAGAAGGAATTTTTTTTCCTGGACTGTAACAGATTACGTAAGAGAGATGGTCTAGAGCCCCGTGGTTACTGTTGGGAGACTTAATTCAGGAACAGCACATCGAAGGGCCCATCAGCTAAATCACTGCAAGACCGGTTGAAGCTTCCGAGCACATGCGACAAAATGGTCATGAGATGCCTCCTAAGGTAGGGTCGAATTTATTACCCTGAGGTGCTCTTTCAACTACAAATTGGCCCTTGCCATCTACCTCCATAAGGATTAAGTCAAGTGCTGCTGATTTTCAACACCCCCTAAAAGGACTTCAGGGTGGAGAGCAGAAATGAGGCACTTTGTGCTTGGGGAAAAACTGGGAGGACAGGTCTTCAAATTGATATTTTCAGGAACTGATTATGAGCCGAATTCCTATATCTTCTCTTATCTAGAAAAACACAACAATTCTCCACAGTGAGGACTGTTTCTTGTGAGTAGAAAAGCTTCCCAAGCCCAGTGGAAACCTACAGGAAAAATTCGCTCCTGATTGCATGTATTCCCCTTCACCAAAATCTCATATGTACTGACCTTCCCTCCTGCTTCTTTGGAGCAGTTTCTCAGAGCTATCTGAGGTGCTGTCTCTCGGGCTGCATTTCTCATTTTTCCCCAAATAAAACTTCAGTTGTGACTCTCACGTTGTGCTTTTTTTTTTTTTAAGTTGACATCGGTGACCTTTGGCTGGGGTCCAAGTGTAGAAGGAAGATTGGAGGTGGAAAAGTAGCCATTTATTAGCTCGGTTACCTTGATTTTTGCAATGGCTATTTCCCCATCTGGAATGTTCTTCTCCCAGCTCTTGGCATGCCTGGTTCCTTCTCAGCTTTTAGCATCATCTCAAATGTCTCCCCCTCGGAGGCCTTCCCTGAAGACTCCAGTCTCTCAGCACAGAGCCTGATTCATTCAGAGACCATAGGCAGTGACTGCATTTGCCCATGTGCTTTTCATGGTCAGTTTGAGAGCTTGAGAATGTGCCAAGACAACATTCGGCACCAGCTTCCCAGCATGCCAGGAGCATGTGTACATTATAGTGTGGCCACATTTCTTTTCTGAAGTTTTGATTACTGGACTACAAGTTTCTGCTAGTTCATGCATGAAAAGCAGGCCAGACAAGTGGACAAGCTTTGGATGGTTTGGCTCATGGAAAAAGATCAAGAACTAGGATTCAGGCCACCATCCCCCTGTGTCCAGCATTTGTTTCTGGGGACAGTCCCCATGGTGTTCCTGCCTTCTAGGCTCCATCTGTGCAGGGAGAATTTTCACACTAGGCTTTAGCACCTTGAAGAAGTGTTCACTGAAAGAATGAATATTACCTAATAGATGAGATCCTTTTTCAGTTTTCCCCTCCATCTCCCACCCTCTTGTCTCCTCTACACCACCCAAGCCCAGTAAGGAGAGGCTGGAATTAGCAGTCGAACAGACCTGGATTCAAATCTTGTCTCTACCACTCACAGGCCCTATGGCCTTCAGTAAGACGCTTAATTCTTCGCAAGCTCAGTTTCCTCATCTGTGAATTGGGGACATTCTCTTGCATGTGCCAGTGCATGTACTGACTATTGTGAATGAAAAGTGTTGCCTGCCATATAGTAGGAAAACAATGTTACAGCCATACAATTGTCACATTACAGCTCTCCACAATGGTCAGACCAGAAGGAATTCAGGATGGCAAATGAATGTCCTCCATTAAACCCTCATCTATAAAAGCCACCCCACACCCACCAACTGTGTACCTAGAGGGAACACAGGATGAGAAGAATGTGGATAATTGCTCTAGATAGCTACGGCGTCACATCAAAGGCAAGCTTCCAATGGGTCCAGGCTCTCGCATCTTCCCTTACATTGAAAAATGTTTAAATTCCTTGACTTGAGATATTTGACTTCTTTTAATAAACAGTAATCTTTTGATGTTCTGATTTTTTTTTGTTGCTGTTGTAGCAAAAACCCCTGTATATCTTGGCTCCTCCTTTACCCCTTCAGAGCGGTCCCTTAGAGCTAGCTGAGAGGCTGCCCCCAGGCTTGAAGTCCCCAGAAAGCTTGGAATTGTTAATTTTTAGACTGTGCCTTTTTTTCCCCGCATTGACACTATCAAAGCATTTGCCAGTAGTATGCTGTGTCACTGCTACCTACCTTGATTATGATTAAGTTGCTAAGTTGTGTCTGACTCTTTGAGACCCCATGGACTGTAGCCCGCCAGGCTCCTCTGTCCAGGGAATTCTCCAGGCAAGAATACTGGAATGGTTGTCGTTTCCTTCTCCAGAGCGTCTTGCTGACCCAGGGATCGAACACAGGTCTCCTGCATTGTGGTTAGTCTCCTTACCGACGGAGCCACCAGGGAAGCCCCTACCTGCGTTATGTTGGTGTAAACAAGCCATAGCACCACAGTGAATATGAGGGAGTATGGAAATGTAAGCCAGCGTGCATTTACAATGAAGAGTTGACAATCTGTACAACAGCACTAATGATACACAGGACAATATAGAAAAGGGGAACCAAAGACCATGTCCCAGGGTGGAATGGAGGGGGCTTGATGTTCAAGGTCACATTTAAGAGTGTGAGATTTACTTAGGGTGACGGGGATCTTTGAGTAGGTGAGTGAGATGTTAGACTGGGAGAATGGAGAATGAAGGAAAGTGAGGCTAAAATTTAAGATGAACACAAGAGATTAAAAACCTGAATTGGAAGGAAGTACATTAAAAGAACCTGCAAACTGTACAGAGGGGCCAGAGAAGATGCTTTTGACAGTGAGTTAAGGTTCCGATCCTTCGTTTCATTGGGAAGTGGGTGTGTGGACAGAAGTGTTGGAGTGCTTGCACTGGAAAATCAAGACCTTGGTACAGGCATGAGAACCAACCTCAAGTCTCTAACAGTTTTTCACAAAAAAAGACTACCTTTACTCTATGGTGAATTTTCTGAGTAGAATGAGGACAAAAGTTAAGTGAAGGGAAGGCAGACTTAACTTTAATTTAAGAACACCTTCTGTAATTAACTTACCATTGTTATTTGAACTGTTTTCCAACACCTTACATAAACTGGGCTGTGTGTGTGATATTCAAGAATAATTTCCTTACAGTTCTCAGAGCCTAGGGAAGAGGGAATGAAAAGGTAATACTCTAGGCTAAGAAGGCTGCTGCTGCTAAGTCGCTTCAGTCGTGTCCGACTCTGTGTGACTCCATGGACAGCAGCCCACCAGGCTCCTCTGGCCACAGGATTTTCCAGGCAAGAATACTGGAGTGGGTTGCCATTTCCTTCTCCAAGGCTAGGAAGGGGTGGTAGTCAAAAACTTTGTGGTGTCCTAGAACAACCTGAATAAAGCTTCCACTCTTGTCTGTGTTTTGAAGGCAAAGTTAAATGAATTTAAAAGGGGAGGTGGGCAAAACAGCAAGTACGTGGATGGAAAGGAGTAAACACTCTCCAGGGAAAGAGGGGGTGGTCCACGCTGAGGCTGGTTCTCCTCCTGTCACGTCTGCAGGAAAGGGTAGAACTTCTGACTGGAGGTCTGTGGGTACTGTAATCAGATCCCAGAGCATACAGCCTTCAGAACAATTGATGTGATTCCTTAGGCCTGGCCCTTGCTCCACCCGGACCTTTAGGGGGCACCTCTGTGACCTGCCCAAAGACAGAGAGCACTGGCATATCACCTGTGGCTGGGGGAGGTGGAAATTGACGGTGACGCAGCAGCATGTCTGCATGAACACCTTCCCCTCTTAATTTTCCTTTGACACTGCAGTAGTCTGGAAATCTCCAAGGATTCTATGGAGGATGGAGAAGAGTGAGGTATATTCCAGTCTGAGGAGTGAGAAGATTGAACTTGAGTTATAGATAAAGGTATGTTGTTGGTCAGTCGCTCAGTCACGTCCTACTCTTTGCAACCCCATGGGCATATATCTTTACCCCATGGATAAAGATATCAGTTCAGTTCAGTCGCTCAGTTGTGCCTGACTCTTTGAGACCCCATGGACTGCAGCACTCCAGGCCTCCCTGTCCATCACCAACTCCCAGAGCTTGCTCAAACTCATGTCCATAGAGTCGATGATGCCATCCAACCACCTCATCCTCTGTTGTCCCCTTCTCCTGCCTTCAATCCTTCCTAGCATCAGGGTCTTTTCAAGTGAATCAGTTTTTCGCATCAGGTGGCCAAAGTTTTGAAGTTTCAGCTTCAGCATCAGTCCTTCCAATGAATATTTAGGATTGATTTCCTTTAGGATTGACTGGTTGGATCTCCTTGCAGTCCAATGGACTCTCAAGAGTCTTCTCCAACACCACAGTTCAAAAGCATCAATTCTTCAGCGCTCAGCTTTCTTTATAATCCAACTCTCACATCCACACACGACTTCTGGAAAAACCATAGCTTTGACTAGATGGACCTTTGTTATGTCTCTGCTTTTTAATATGCTGTCTAGATTGGTCATAGCTTTTCTTTCAAGGAGCAAGCATCTTTTAACTTCATGGCTGCAGTCACCATCTGCAGTGATTTTGGAGCCAAAAAAAAAAAATAGTCTTTCACTGTTTCCATTGTTTCCCCATTTATTTGCCATGAAGTGGTGGGACCAGATGCCATGATCTTAGTTTTCTGAATGCTGAGTTTTAAGCCAACTTTTTCACTCTCCTCTTTCACTTTCATCAAGAGGCTTTTGAGTTCCTCTTCACTTTCTGCCATAAGGGTGGTGTCATCTGCATATCTGAGGTTATTGATATTTTTCCCAGCAACCTTGATTCCAGCTTGTGCTTCATCCAGCCCAGCATTTCTCATGATGTACTCTGCATATAAGTTAAATAAGCAGGGTGACAATATACAGCCTTGAAGTACTCCTTTCCCTATTTGGAATCCATCTGTTGTTCCATGTCCAGTTTTAACCATTGCTTCTTGACCTGCATATAGATTTCTCAGGAGGCAGGTAAGATGGTTTGGTAATGCCTTTCTTTGGGATTGGAATGAAAACTGACCGTTTCCAGTCCTGTGGCCACTGCTGAGTTTTCCAAATTTGCTGGCATATTGAATGCAGCACTTTCACAGCATCATCTTTTAGGATTTGAAATAACTCAACTGGAGTTCCATCACCTCCGCTAGCTTTGTTCATAGTGATGCTTCCTAAGGCCCACTTGACTTCACCTTCCAGGATGTCTGGCTCTAGGTGAGTGATCATACCATCGTGGTTATGTGGGTCATGAAGATCTGTTTTGTATAGTTCTTCTGTGTATTCTTGCCACCTCTTCTTAATATCTTCTACTTCTGTTAGGTCCATATCATTTCTGTCCTTTTTTGAGCCCATTTCATGAGTGCATGAAATGTTCCCTTGGTATCTCTAATTTTCTTGAAGAAATCTCTAGTCTTTCCCATTCTATTGTTTTCCTCTATTTCTTTGCACTGATTACTGAGGAAGGCTTTCTTATCTCTCTTTGCTATTTTTTGAACTCTGCATCTAAATGGGTATATCTTTCCTTTTCTCCTTTGCATTTTGCTTCTCTTCTTTTCACAGCTATGTGTAAGACCTTCTCAGACAGCCATTTTGCTTTTTTGCATTTCTTTTTCTTGGGGATGATCTTGATCCCTGTCTTCTGTACAATGTCATGAACCTCTGTCCATAGTTCATCAAGCAGTCTATCTATCAGATCTAATCCCTTGAAGCTATTTCTCACTTCCACTGTATAACAGTAAGGGGTTTGATTTAGGTCATACCTGAATGGTCTAGTGGCTTTCTCCACTTTCTTCAATTTCAGTCTGAATTTTGCAATAAGGAGTTCATGATCTGAGCTACAGTCAGCTCCCAGTTTTGTTTTTGCTGACTGTATAGAGTTTCTCCATCTTTGGCTGCAAAGAATATAATCAGTCTGATTTCGGTATTGACCATCTGGTGACGTCCATGTGTAGAGTCTTCTCTTCCGTTGTTGGAAGAGGGTGTTAGCTTTGACCAGTGCGTTCTCTTGAAAAAACTCTATTAGCCTTTGCCCCACTTCATTCTGTACTCCAAGGCCAAGTTTGCCTGCTACTCCAGGTGTTTCTTGACTTCCTACTTTTGCATTCCAGTCCCCTATAATGAAAAGGACATCTTTTTTTGGGTGTTAATTCTAGAAGGTCTTGTAGGTCTTCATAGAACTGTTCAACTTCAGCTTCTTCAGCATTACTGATTGGGGCATAGACTTGGATTACCTGATATTGATTGGTTTGCCTTGGAAACAAACAGAGATCATTCTGTCATTTTTGAGATTGCATCCAAGTACTGCATTTCAGACTCTTTTGTTGACTATGATAGCTACTCCATTTTTTCTAAGGGATTCTTGCCCACAGTAGAAGATATAATGGTCATCTGTGTTAAATTCACCCATCCCAGTCCATTTTAGTTTGCTGATTCCTAAAATGTTGATGTTCACTCTTGCCATCTCCTGTTTGACCACTTCCAGTTTGCCTTAATTCATGGACCTAACATTCCAGGTTCCTATGCAATATTGCTCTTTACAGTATTGGACTTTGCTTCTATCACCAGTCACATCCACAGCTGGGTGTTGTTTTTGCTTTGGCTGTGTCTCTGCATTCTTTCTGGAGTTATTTCTCCACTGATCTCCACAGCATATTGGGCACCTACTGACCTCGGGAGTTCATCTTTCAGTGTCCTATCTTTTCACCTTTTCATACTGTTTGTGGGGTCTTAAGCCAAGAATACTGAAGTGGTTTGCCACTCCCTTCTCCAGTAGACCACATTTTCTAAAAACTCTCCACCATGACCCGTCTGCCTTGGGTGACCCTATGTGGCATGGCTCATAGTTTCGTAGTGTTAGACAAGGCTGTGGTCCATGTGATCAGATTGGTTAGTTTTCTGTGATTGTGGTTTTCAGTCTGTCTGCCCTCTGATGGGGAAGGATAAGAGGCTTATGGAAGCTTCCTGATGGGAGAGACTGACTGAGGGGGAAACTGGGTCTTGTTCTGATGGCCAGGGCTATGCTCAGTAAATCTTTAATCCAGTTTTCTGTTGATGAGTGGGGCTGTGTTCCCTCCGTTGTTTGACCTGAGGCCAAACTATGGTGGAGGTAATGCAAATAATGGTGACCTCCTTCAAAAGGCCCCATACAGGCACTGCTACATTCAGTGCCCCCAACCCTGAAGCAGGCCACCATCTATCCAGGCCTCTGCTGGAGACTCCTGGACACTCACAGGGAAGTCTGGGTCAGTCTCTTGTGGGGTCACTGCTCCTTTCTCCTGGGTCTTGGTGCAAACAAGTTTCTGTTTGTGCCCTCCGAGAGTCTGTTTCCCCAGTCCCATACAAGTTCTGGAGGCTCCATGGTGGGGTTAATGGTGATCTCCTCCAAGAGGGCTTATGCCATACCCAGGTCTGCTGCACCCAGAGCCCCTGCCCCTGCAACAGGCCACTGCTGACCTGTACCTTCACAGGAGACACTCAAACACAATTCTGGCTCAGTCTCTGTGGGGGCTCTGGGTCCTGGTGCACACAAGGTTTGTTTGAGCCTTCTGAGCGTCTCTGGCAGGTAAGGGGTTTGATTCCAAATGTGATTTCACGCCTCCTACCATCTTGCTGGGGCTTCTCCTTCACCCTTGGACATGGGGTATCTTTTTTTGATGGGATCCAACATTCTCCAGCTGACAGTTGTTCGGCAGTGAGTTGTAGTTTTGGAGTTCCCTCAGGAGAAGATGAGCGCACATCCTTCTGCTCCGTCATGTTGCATGGTACCCATGGTCTATACAGCCCGTGGAATTCTCCAGGCCAGAATATTGAAGTGGGTGGCCTTTCCCTCCTCCCAGGGATCTGTCCCAAGTACCAGTCTTCTCAAACCCAGATGTTCTAAACTGACTGCTGTTCTTTCTCCCTGCCCTGCTCTGCCAGTCCCTCTCCTACAAATCATCCCATTCTATAGCATCTGAATACTACCTATTCTCTTCACTTCCTGCTTAAATGGCTGACTTCCGTGATCATATGAGAGTTCATGAAAAAGCAAAAGTAGGTCCCCATTGGGAAGCTGTAGAATTTCTCTGCCTGTGTTTAGTATGAAACTCTGTCATCACTCTAATTGACTGGGACTCTGGGCTGCAATTCATAAATCCTGGACTTTTTCTTTTCCTTTGCGATTCATTTCACTTGTTCATAGGGGACCACACACAGAGGCCTCACATCCAGCCCTTTAGACCAGAGTTCCCAGGTCCACAGATTGAAACTAACACAGCCACATGACTGCCAAGGACCAGGCACAGCGTTCAGTTCAAGATGGTGGTGGCAGGTTGTTTGCAGAGACGCTGTGTCTGCACTGTGATCTAGAGCCTGAGGAGGATGCCTGCCCCAGACCCTGGAGCATTCTGCCCTCTTCCTGCTGCCTGCAGAGAACCCAGCTGAGCAGTCCCACCCTGGGCCTATGGGAAGAGCATGCCTTCTACAGCCCAAACTTAGGCCTCTCCATTGGATAAAGGTACATGACATCCTTGAAAAATGAGTGTGAGGAGAGCATAGCTCTTCAGAACACAGTGCTGGAGCCAGATATCCTGGGTTCAAATCCCAGCTTGGCCATCTACTAGCTGTGTGCTCCTGGACAAGTTCCTTACTCTGTCTGTGCCTCACACTTCCCATGTTTAAATTGTGGATAATAACAGAACTGAATAAGTTAATATGTGTAGGGTGCTTTGAATCCTGGTGAGTGCTATATGAGTTTTGTATGAAGTTGTCAAATAAAAAAAAGCACAATGTGAGAGTTGTGTGTTAAGTTTTGTTTCGGGCAAAGTGAGGACTATAGCCTGTGATACAGCCTCTCAAGTAGCTCTGAAGAACTTCACTGAAGAGGTGTGTGTGTGGTGGTCAGTGTATACGTGATCTGCTGAGGGGGATGTGCAGTCAAGCACACATTTCGGCAGAGCCTTGCTGCTAGTCATGAGGAGCAGATGTGTCTTAATGATTTTAGTTCTTTTCTGGGTATGAGAAGATACAAGAAAATGGGCTCATGAAATCTTCTTTGAAAATATTTCTTTGAAGTCTTGTTCTGCCAGATTTCCCAGAGCACAGAGGGCCTCATTCCTGACCTCCACTTTGACCTCCTGGCAGGGTGTGTTGAAAGCCAGTGAGGTCAGCGGCTCCATCCTTGTAGTACCAGATGGCAAGGGACATTGTTTAGTTGGCTTAGTCAGGTATTTTAGACTCAAATTCATACTTGTTCTACCTACTGTATGTGAGGAGCTTGTTTGGGCCTTGGGAGCTGCTTCAGGGTCATGTCATGATTTGGGGGACCATCTGGTCTCATCTCTGCTTCTGCAGATGAGGAATCAAGGCCAAGAGAGCAGGCAAGACTTGATCAAGGTTGCTTTAGATCCAGGGAGTTTAGTGACAAAACAGTGAGTGGAATTCGGGCAAGTTGCACTCATGAGTCAGCCTCTCAGAAACTGTGTGATTGCTGTATGAGGCTGTCCAGCTGTGGAATGAAAGTGCTGCTTTGTGGGACTCCAGGCCTGAGTGGGGTAATGGAGATTATCTGACCGCCAGCTTCTTTGTGGGCCGCCTTTCGACTGCTGCCTGTAGGGAAGGCGGTTTGTTCTTTTTGAAATCTAGCTGGCTTGAGGGCTTGGGGAGCTTTGTTTGATCTCCTGGAGTCTTATCACAGCAGATGCCATGGTCAATGGGGATGATAGTGTGAGGGACTGCAGTGTGATACCAAAGAGGACTCAGACTAAAAACTGAGCCTGGCCTGTCTTGGTTGAGCAGTTTATCAACAATCACACCAGTCCCTTCATTTTGTTCTTAAAAAGTGTGTGTGTGTGTGTGTTTGCACAGACAGGATTAAATGCTAGGGTGAAAGGATCTCCACTGGGGTGAAATGTACTCCTGCACTGGAGGAGGGCATCACAAACCACTCCAGTATTCTTGCCTGGAGAACCCATGAACAGAGGAAGCTGAAGGGCTACAGTCCACAGGGTCGCAAAGAGCTGGATGTGACTGAAGCAACCTAGCACACATGCTCTCCAGCTGGCTCATCAGAAATGGTTTCTTGAAAACTGAGAACTCATCTCAGTTCATCAGAAACAGTTTCTTGAAAACAGAAATAGATTCACTGTCTTCGAAAACAATCTATAGTTACCAAAGTGAAAAGGTGGGAGAGGGATAAACTGAGGGTTTAGAACTAACATACACACCCAACTATATATAAAATAAATAATCAACTAGGACCTACTGTTTAGCACAGGGAACTCTCCTCAGTATTCTGTATGGAAAAAGAACCTAAAACAGAATGGATACATGTATATGTATAATGGAATCACATCCCAGTGCAGCTAAAACTAACACGATCAACTACAGTATAGTATAGTTAGCTGCTCAGTCGTGTCTGACTCTTTGCGACCCCATAGACTGTAGCCCACCAGGCGCCTCTGTCCATGGAATTCTCCAGACAAAAATACTGGAGTGGGTTGCCATTCCCTGCTCTAGGGGATCTTCCCAACTCAGGGATCAAGCTCTGGTCCTCTGCATTTCAGGTGGATTCTTTACCACTGAGCCACTTGGGAGGCCCCACAATCAACTATACTCCAACATAAAATAAAAATTAAATAAAAAAGTCACCTCTAGAGACCTGTGGGGCTCTTTAGACTTGCAGGATTCTCAATATGATGCTGGAGAGGGCAGAGCAGGTACAGAACACCTCAATATAATCTGATGTTACATTTTCCCTGGTTTTGGTGTACTTTGGCCTCTAGTGGCACCTTTGACTTGTCTTTGTAAGATCTAATACAAGGGTCCTTAGACACTGGGTTAGTTGAAGGCTCAGAGAACAAAACCATTGTCCATTGAGCTCACTGAACTGCTGGGCATAGTGTGAGACCTAGGAGGAAGGACCAGGACTGAAAAACAGCTAGAAGGATCTGACTTGTGTTCCAAAAAAAAAAAAAAAAAAGACAAAGTCTTCATAGAGATCTGAAGACAGAACTGGGGATTATGCATACCACATGGTCTAACTTCTTTTGACAAGTGCTTTTCCAACTCAGGTCCCAAGTCTCTCTCAATAACTCAGCTTCTTAAATATCATGTCTTTGTTACCTCACATTCTGACCTCTCTGCTTACCTTCCTAACTTCTGTTCATATCACTTCACCATCCAGTCTACCAATGTAACAAGATCCAGTACTGAGGAGCTAAACAAACAGTTTTTAGAAGAGGGTAAAAACAGGATGGGGCTTCCCTGGTAGCCCAGCTGGTAAAGAATCCACCTGCAATGCAGGAGACCCCAGTTTGATTCCTGGTTTGGGAAGATCCCCTGGAGAAGGGATAGGCTACCCACTCCAGTATTCTTGGGCTTCCCTGGTGGCTCAGATGGTAAAGAATGTGCCTGCAATGTGGGAGACCTGGGTTTGATCCCGGGTTTGGGAGGATCCCCTGGAAGAGGGCATGGCAACCCACTCTTGTATTCTTGCCTGGAGAATCCCCATGGAGAGAGGAGCCAGGCGGGCTACAGTCCTTGGGATCACAGAGTCAGACATGACTGAGCGACTTAGCACAGCACAGCAACAGGATGCCTATTTCTACTTTAATAATTTTTGTTCCTGATCAAAGTCATCTGAAGGACTGAGATGGCTAGAATAGGAAGATCTCTTGTTTCCTCTGAAATCCCAAGCAAGAAGCTGACTTCCTTGAACCTGGGGGTGGTGTGTTCACTTTTGCATCCACAAGTCTTAACAGCACAAGCCTTCAGTGTATGTATGTGGAGTGAATGAACAAGAGGAGAGGAAGGAGCTACCTTCTGTATCTCTCACTTTCACTTTTTGCCTGTGTCAGGGCCCTCTGAATAGGAAAACTGGGGAAATGGAGGCCTGGTATTAGGGACATAGGTGCAAGTGATAGGGAACGAGGGTCATAGTGGGTGGGGAGGCTGAAAAGAGCCAGAAGTGGAAAATTGGAGGAAATAACAGGAGGAGCACTCTTTTCTAAGGCCATCTGCCTCAGAATAGTGACGTGGGCCCCAGCTCTCAGTGCCTGAACATTGGAGGGAGGTCACATCTGGTGAGGGGGATGTTTGTAGTCCCCAGAAGTGTGGGCTTGGGCTGCGATTTAACCAGCGGTAGCCATGGCACTGGCGACCCACTCCAGTACCGTTGCCTGGAAATCCCATGGAAGGAGGAGCCTGGTAGGCTGCAGTCCATGGGGTCGCTAAGAGTCAGACACGACTGAGTGGCTTCACTTTCACTTTTCACTTGCATGCATTGGAGAAGGAAATGGCAACCCACTCCAGTGTTCTTGCCTGGAGAATCCCAAGGACAGGGGAGCCTGGTGGGTTGCCGTCTATGGGGTTGCACAGAGTCGGACACGACTGAAGCGACTTAGCAGCAGCAGCAGCAGCAGCAGCAGCAGCCATGGCTGTGGTGGCCAGGGGTAGGTGAGCTGGACCTGGGGAGGGGCGAGGATGGGGTTGTGGGCAGCGCCAGCAGACGCTCCCGATGTGCCTCACTTGGCAGAGGCTGGGATTGGGCACGAAGGGCACGTGACCCGTAAAGGACCGCTGCCCATGCTCTTCACAGTTAAACCAGTAGAAGGAGGCAGTGCCCAAGCTCCCTGGGCCAGTCAGGCCTCCAGTCCCATGCCACTCCTCATCATCACCTTTCACCCTCCTCCCTGTACTTGAGCATCTTGCTTGCCGCACTTCTGATGAGCTAAGAGCCAATTTGCCCAACGTACAGGTGGGGAGAGAAGGGTAAGAGTGGGGTCTGACTTGCCAGGGGGATTCACTGGCAGAGTGGGGTCCGAGGGATGCTCTGATCTGTAACCCTTTGAGCTGTGCACTTCCCCCTGGGGCAGTGAGGATATGGCTTCTCAGCCTTGGGTCTGCTCCTGGCCCCTATCCTTTTCCCAGCATCACTGACCAATCCCTAGTTCTGGGCCTGCTGGGTACAAAGGTCATTGGTGTTTGTGTATCTCCAAGGTATGCCTAGTTCCTCCTGGGTTCCAAGAGCAGTGGTGTGTGTTTGTGGGTTAGTGGCAGAGTTGACTCTACACCTCAGTGTTTCTGCCCCTGAGAGAAGTCAGCGCTTTCTCAGCTGCCCAATGTCTGGGTTCAGTCACCCTGGGGATGTCCACCCTTAACTCTGGAAACTTCACAGACTCACTTCCTTTCACTCCAGCAGTATCCCAGTAATACTGTTGCTGGCTAGGGGTTTTTCCACCCTCTTCATCGGCTGCCTGTCTCTTACCCAGGAGTCCCATTTCCTACTGGTGCACCCACGATGCTAAACCTGTGAGGTCTGTGACTGTCAGCCCTAGAGCTGCTGGTAGCGATGACAGAGGGACTTGGGAAAGAAGACTTTTCTTTGGCTGACTTTCCAGGCCCTGCACAGGTCTGGGAGTTAGGACCTGGGGAGAAAGACTGGACCCTGAAACAAGAACTCGTGACAGTCATATGCCCAGAAAAGCCTTTTTTCCCCTAGATTATCTCAGAAATCTGGCTTGGTGCCTTTGTATTTTCCATTATGCAGAAAATTTTCTTTGTAGATTTCATCAGGGCAGCTTCTATTTCCCACCGCCCCCCACCCCCCTTAGGGTAGCAGTAGCTCTTATTCTTTTTGCCTTGCTGCCATGTGCTGTTGGCAGTGTTCTGGGGCTTTGTAAACATATGAGATTCTGGGTACACTTCAGGTTAGGTGATAAGCCTATTTTGCGGATGAAGTGAATCCTAGAAGTGAGTCCTAGTTAGGTAGGGTGCTGCACAGTAAGTGACCATGTTGGGGTTTTTACCTCATTGTCTTATTTCCAATCTAATGTATTTGCTGGCTTCTCATTGCAGTGGCTTCTCTTGTTGTGGAGCATGGGCTCTAGGGCATGTGGGCTTCAGTAGCGACTGCACGTGAGCTCAGTAGTGTGGTTTCTGGACTCTAGAGCACAGGCTCAATAGTTGTGGTGCACAGGCTTAACTGATCCTCTGCATGTGGGTTCTTACTGGATCAGGGATCGAACCTATGTCTCTTGCATTGGCAGGTGGATTCTTGACCACTGAGCCATGAAGGGAGCACAAAGCTGAATTCTATTGATATGAGTTCCATCCAGACATCTTGAATTTGTTGTTCTCTTGACTGATGTGGTCCCTGGAGGAATCTGAAGTTTTCTCACACCTAGGTTTGTGAGCTCTGTGGAGGTAAATGCTCAGAGGAGACAAAAGAAAGAAAGGAATTAAAGGAGGAGAGAAGGAAGAAAGAAAGAAGGAAAGGATTAGGAAAGAAGAAAACGATTCTTTCTCAGGGTCTGTTAATGAGGAACCGGTCAATCACATGCTGTGGGGGCAGGGCCAGGTGATGAATTAAGCCAATTATAGGACACCATGCCCCTGCCAGGATGCTTGGTCCAGGACTGGACACATGATCTGAGATGGTCCATTCAGAGCCCTCCCTCGAACCCTGATGTCTTCTGAGCTTCTTTCCTTACTGGTTAGTTGCCTTAGAGAGATAAAGGCATGAGGCAGGCAGCTTGAAACTCTCTAACTAGGTGTAGAAACCTGAGGGAAAAAAGCTGTCAGGCTAAGAGAATCAAAGAAGAGAGAAGGGAAAGGGTGAGGAAAGAGTGAACTGATGGCTTCTGACTTATTGGGTCCAGTCACTGAGATATTTGGATCTGTTCTCATTCCTGTGTCCCGGATACTTGTATCCTTCCAATAAGTCTCCCCTTTCTTGAAGCCAGTTGGAGTTGGGCTCCTCTCGTTTGTGATTCAGACTTGATTCTAGATCCTGCCCGGTTGTGATGTACCTTCCTGACTCAAAGGGAGGCAGCCATTCGTATGAGCTCCATTGAGATGAAATCCTTTATTCTTTGCTGAGGACAGGGCTTGCAGAGCCCCAAACCCTGTGCCCCAGCATCCCTGGGAGGAACTTTCCTCTGTGTGAGTGTGTCTTTGGAGTGGGCCTGAGTGATTCCTGAAGCAGCTCAGCATTTACACTGAGGGAGCCAGGCCGAGCCTATAGTTTCCCCAATCGAAAACTGTGAAATATGCTCTCAGGAAGATGTCACCCAGGACCCAGGTCTCTGAGGGGCTAATGTACTCTGTGCCCCCATGAAAGCTGATAAAGCAGATATCTTTAGAAACCTGGGGGAGACAGAAATACACACCAGTCAGCGTGAGCACTTACCTGCCACCCCCCTCAATATCCAGAGCAGATAGCTTTCCCATTTCCCCCCCTTCTTTGGGAAGAATCCAGTGGCTCTCACAGAAGCTGCAGAAGTGAGGATATAGGAGCAAGAAGGGCCAAAACATGTGGTTGCCATGACAGAGGGGTGTGGGGAGGGGAGGATTGGGAGTTTGGGATTATCAGATGCGAACTAATATTTGATATTTAAATAACACAGTCCTACTGTATAGCACAGGTAACTGTATTCGGTATCCCATGATAAACTGTAATGGGAAAGAATATAAAAAAGAGTTGGTATATATTTGTGGGCTTCCCTGGTGGCTCAGTGGTAAAGATTCTGCCCGCAATGCAGGAGATCGATCCCTGGGTTGGGAAGATCCCCTGGAGGAGGACACGGTCACCCACTCCAGTATTCTTGCCTGGAGAATCCCCTGGATGGAGGAGCCTGGAGGATTACAGTTCATGGGGTCTCACAGAGTTAGGCAAGCTGAAGCGACTAAGCAGCAGCAGCATGTATATATTTGAAAATATATAAAACTGAGTGGCTTAGGTGCAGAGCAGAAACTAACACAACGCTGTAAATCAGTTCTACTTCAATGTATTTTTTAAACAAAGAATAAGAACGGCCCATAGTTCCCCTCACATACTTCTGTTTCCTTCCTTCTGACTCCTGCTCTCTTTTTTTTTCTCTGCTAAGAATGCCTGTTTATCTCTCCATTGGCCACAACCCATTATTTTTTCTAAAAAAATGTTTAACTTTTTAATGGAGGATAGCCAGTTAACAGTATTGTGATAGTTTCAGGTGGGCAGCAGTGGGACTCAGCCATACATATACATGTATCCACTCTCCCCCAAACTCCCCTCCCACCCAGGCTGCCACATAGCGCTGAGCAGAGCTCCCTGTGCTACATAGTAGGTTGTTGTTGGTTCAGTTCAGTTCAGTCGCTTAGTCGTGTCCAACTCTTTGCGACCCCATGAATCACAGCACGCCAGGCCTCCCTGTCCATCACCAACTCCCGGAGTTCACTCAGACTCATGTCCATCGAGTCAGTGATGCCATCCAGCCATCTCATCCCCTGTCGTCCCCTTCTCCTCCTGCCCCCAATCCCTCCCAGCATCAGAGTCTTTTCCAATGGGTCAACTCTTCGCATGAGGTGGCCAAAGTACTGGAGTTTCAGCTTTAGCATCAGTTCTTCCAAAGAACACCCAGGACTGATCTCCTTAAGAATGGACTGGTTGGATCTCCTTGCAGGCCAAGGGACTCTCAAGAGTCTTCTCCAACACCACAGTTCAAAAGCATCAATTCTTTGGTGCTCAGTCTTCTTCACAGTCCAACTTTCACATCCATACATGACCACTGGAAAAACCATAGCCTTGACTAGACGGACCTTTGTTGGCAAAGTAATGTCTCTGTTTTTGAATATGCTATCTAGGTTGGTCATAACTTTCCTTCCAAGGAACAAGCGTCTTTTAATTTCATGGCTGCAGTCACCATCTGCAGTGATTTTGGAGCCCCCAAAAATACAGTCTGACACTGTTTCCACTGTTTCCCCATCTATTTCCCATGAAGTGATGGGACCGGATGCCATGATCTTTGTTTTCTGAATGTTGAGCTTTAAGCCAACTTTTTCACTGTCCTCTTTCACTTTCATCAAGAGGCTTTCTAGTTCCTCTTCACTTTTTGCCATAAGGGTGGTGTTATCTGCATATCTGAGGTTATTGATATTTCTCCCAGCAATCTTGATTCCAGCTTGTGTTTCTTCCAGTCCAGTGTTTCTCATGATGTACTCTGCATATAAGTTAAATAAGCAGGGTGACAATATACAGCCTTGACGTACTCCTTTTCCTATTTGGAACCAGTCTGTTGTTCCATGTCCAGTTCTACCTGTTGCTTCCTGACTGTAAATAGCATTGTCACAATGCATTCTTTAAACTCACTCAGGCCATCTAGGAAACATTTCTGCTCCCACATTCACACTATTTGGCCACTCCAGGCTGGGTTGGGTGACTTATCCTGAAGCTCCCCTGGTCTGTATCCCACATCACCCGTCATCTGCCCCTGGACCCCTTTGTACAGGCCCTGCGGCTGCCATTTTTAAGGAATCCAATATAGATTACCTCAACCCAAGCAGGCTCCCTCGTTCCTCCATGAGGCTGGGGTGTTTAGAATTTCTGCAATTCCCTCTCTTCTCCAAAGCCTCCTTTGAGCCCATCAGCCTGCTCTGAACTCCCACAGGGAGCTGACATGAAGCCCCCACCATGTGCTGGGGCTGAGCAGTCACTGTATACCCTTTATTTACCTTAGCATCCAACTTCCCCACAGAAGGGTCAGTACCAACTCACAGGGTGTGAAGTTGCAGAGAAGT
Organism: Bubalus kerabau; assembly: GCF_029407905.1. Taxonomy (NCBI): domain Eukaryota; kingdom Metazoa; phylum Chordata; class Mammalia; order Artiodactyla; family Bovidae; genus Bubalus; species Bubalus kerabau. Next base: position 11,484,867 of record NC_073628.1, read on the forward strand.
TCTAGGGTAAGCATGTAATTTATGATCTCAATCTGGAGACTTTCGAGTTGGGAAGGGGAGACTGTTAACCCCCATGGTGGGACAGCACAATGAGACTGTCCCCAGCCATCCTTCTTGTCACCTGTTCTATTTCAGGGATTGCTAGAGCTGACTTTCCATGTTTCTGCATCTGAGGTCTCTGGTTGAACGGAAGCTCTGTGAGGACTGAGGCCTTAGAGTTCCCCTCTCCTTGTGACTGCCACCATGCCTGCACGGGGTGGTGTCTCCACATTTAGTTCAGGCGGATGGATGTCCCAGACTGCCCTTTCCTCTCACGTGGTTGGTTTTGTGGGAGGCACTGGCCCAGCCACAGGGGCTCTGCAGCATAAGCCATGGTGTGGCTTGGCCTGTAGAAGGCCCCTTCTTCCCAACAGCAGCCCAAGAGTTCTTGCAAATCCCAAATTTGGGAACCAGCCCCCAAAGTTGTCCCCTCACCTTCTGGAGGTAGTATTTAGGGGACACTGGGAAGTCCATGCCATTGATATTGAAGATAATAGGAGGCAGGGTCTTGGAACTGTCACATGAAATCAAGCTGTAAAAGAAAGCAGGAGAGAGTTTGGCCCAGGTGATCCTTGGTGTGTGGGGAGCCCAAGAATGATCCTGTGGCATGACCCTTAACCTGGTTTTTCTCCTTGGGATTGGGTTGATGTGTTTGAAGATGTTGCGGACCACTTGAGTTGGGCCAGCCAGCACTGAGCTCCCGCTGTCCACAATAGCCTGACATCCGCCAGAACAAGCAACCGCCATTTTGTTTATGGAGATGCTGAGAGACAGAGGGACAAAGCAGGCACCAGGGTCACTCTGAAGTCTCTTCAGGGACTTCCCCCTGGCTGACTGTCTCCTGAAAAGCCCTTCAGCTTCTACCCTGACTCAGTTTTCCTTTTCTCTGGTCACATCATCTTTTTAACTTTCTTTCAGTTCTTGCCTGCACAGGCTCTTTCGTGTCTCAGGGCCTGAGTTTGTGCTGGTGCCCTTCCTAGAAAACCCCATCTCCTTGGTCTAGCTAATTTTCCCTCATCTTCCAGGTTAATTGCCACTTTGTCAAGAAAGTCTTCCCCCCGAGAGTAGATCAGGCTCCTGTCTTGCTCACTCTCTGTAGACTCTTCCTCGTGTCCAGCATGTACCCAGGTGGTAATTCACTGTGTATGTGAGTCGTTTCATGCGCTTCTGCCTCACTACATGTGAGGGCAAGTTGGATCCTCAGTGCCTCCCTCAAGTGCCCAGCACACAGGCGGTGCACAATGAATGTATGTTGAATGAATGAATGAGGAACACCCAGAGACCTGTATCTGTGTCTCACCAATGATGAGTCGGCCCATACAGTGAAGATGGAGGTGTCTAGGACAGCAGATGGTCAGAGTGGTGGTGGGGGAGACACAGGCTGCCCTGGGAGAGTTTGTCTCCCAGCACCGCCCCCTCACCCGGTTCAGACCCTGAGGCCTCTGCCAGAGGAGCATGAGCAGACCTGGTGGCCTCCAAAGAGAAGGAAAGCTTTGGCCTGAGGGCATCACAGAGAACCCCATCTATTATTGCTCCTTGTTCTCAGGCCACTCCTGGATCCCAGCTTCCTGACTCAGTCACAGCCCTGCCCCACTGGTGTGCCCGGTTTGGGCGGTAATTAGCACTGGTCAGGTGGGGTGTCTCTTCTTATGCGTTGCTCTCAGGTCTCAAGACTACAGCCAAACTCTCTTCACTGCTGGGTAACTTCTTTCTGAGGAGACCAGTTTTCCCAGTTTTTCAGGACTTTCTCAGTTTTTCAACTGGCAATTCTGTGTACTGAGAACACTCTAGGTCCTGGGTGGCCCTGGTCAGTAGGTCATCTTAACACAATCCTGTTCAGGTTGGTGCAATGCCCCCTGATCCTCTTTTCACCACACTGTAGGGTCCTCTAACCAGGCTCCCCACCTCACAGCACAGGAATGCAGCCCTTCCCCAGGCCTCTGTGGACCCTTTCAGGATCCTGGTGAGAGGCCTGATCAGGAGCTCTGGGGCAGTTATGAACCCATGGGTGATGTGTGTTCCTATGTGTGTGTGCATCTGTGTGTGTTTATATGTTTGCCTGTGTATGTGTTTATATATGTCTCTGTATGTTTTTATGTGTGCATGTGTGTGGAGCATATGTCTGTGAGTGCAGTTGTGTGTGTCTGTATGTGTCCATGTGCATGTGTGGGAGCATCATTTGGGGTGGCCCTCAGAGGGGGAGGCTTACCGGTCCATGGCTATCTGCCATAAGTGGGCTTGGGTCACTGGTACCCACTTGAGATCCCCCTTATGGTAGGCGTGGTCCACCCCACCAAGCATCAGCAAGCTGCTCTTCTGCGGCCAGCTGAAGAGAGAAGGAAGAAGGAGCTCGCTGGAGGAGAGTAACACCAGGCACTGTCTGAGGACTGCGCTTCTTCACCCATCAGAGGCACTACTACGGTCTCCATTTTACACACATGGAAACGGATGCTTGGAGAGCTTGAGTACCTGATCAGGGTTGGTCCCCATCTAATGAGTGTTACAGAAGAGGTTCGAAGCTGGGCAGCCTGGCTCCAACCAGGCCTGGCTCCGACCAGCCATCCTGAAGAAGGCCTGGACTTTTCCAGCCACCTAAATGCTCAGATATACCCTCAGAGGACTCTATGCTGGAGGGGTTGGGCTTCCTCCTTGTCTAGCCTGTCATTTTTCAGGAAAGCTGATGTCTGAGGGTTCAGGCTTACCCAGGGTTGGCTTCTCTTGCCTGTGACCTGTGCTGTCTATGGGACTTCAAGCTGAACAGGCCACCCACCTCCATTCTCCCTGTCTTGAAATTCCTAATATGTTTCGAACAAGGGGTTCCACATTTTCATTTTGCATTGGTTCCTGCAAATTCTGTAGCTCGTCCTGGGTTCCCAGTGAAATCTTAGTGAGGAAGGAAACATTTCCGCCATCCCTCTCCTTCTGCATCAGATTCATCAGCAAATCCTGTTGCTTTTTCCTCCAGCCATATCCTGGACCATTTCTCTCCCTCCTACCTCCATCCCGCTCAACCAAACTGCACCCTTGAATCTATGAGAATGGTTGTGTTCCAATGAAACACAACCATTTTTTATTGACAAAAACCCAGTGATGGGGCCAGTTGTGATCCTGGGGCCATAGTTCTCCTCGGATAGACTATCACTCAGGAATCTTCTGGATGAGGTGGCCTACACTTTTTCATGCAACCGAAAGCATCTTAGAGCTCGTTTGGAGGACAGGCTTGTCCAGCTCAGACTTAGCTGCTCAGGAACAAGGCGAAGACAGGTTGAGAAATGACTCCTTGTCTCTTCAGGTTGTTGAAGAGAGGGTTGGCTTCACGCCTGGTGAGGCTGGGGTAGGCCAAGCCCAGGACATCATCATAAGGTGAATTTTCCAGGAACCCACCAATCGTATTCTTGGTCAGGCCAATTGTCTGGTTCTTGGCAACAGCTGTCCCAAGCTGTGAGACAGGAGAGTGTTCCTACATAAAGGGTTGGGAAGTGGGGCTGGGCTGTTTGGTGCAAATGCCATTAGCACTGCAGAGAAGAACTGAGGCCTCAGTTGACCTCAGATGGGTAGGACAAGCTGGGATAGGAATTGGGCTTCCATTTGTGTGGGGCTGTGGATTTTAACAACATCTGCTTCTCCTGCAAACACCATCTCAGTGAGTCAAATTGATCTCATGTCTTCTGTACAGGTGGGGCAACCAGACTCAGGACAGGACCGAATGGTCCCTCTCTAAGGATACAATGAATAGAGAGCAGACTAGTCTTCTCTTTGGCAACACTATGATCTGATGGGCTTCCCTTGTGGTTCAGACAGTAAAGAATCTGCCTGTTAATGCAGGAGACCCAGGTTCATTCTCTGGGTTGGAAAGTTCCCCTGGAGAAGGAAATGGCAACCCATTCCAGTATTTTACCTAGAGAATTCCACGGACAGAGAAGCCTGGCGAGCTAGGTCCATGGGGTTGCAAGACTGAGTGACTAACACTTTCACTTTCATGATCTGATGACAAACATGAACTGAATTAATTGCAATGGACTGTGGATTCTACACGTGCCCAGGAAGACAGAAGCCAATATGCAATGTCACTGGCTGGGTTCTAATGAAAATTCTGCCTGGATATCAGGCTTTTGGGGATGTGCACACTTGTGTGTGAGTGCCTGTGTGTGTGTGTGTGAGAGAGAGAGACCGAGACAGAAAAACACAGGGAGAGCATACTCAGGCACTTTGTGTGTGTGTGGGGGGCAGGCCATAGTTTTTATTAGTCTCAAAGTTCCCTTAGAATGAGAACCCTTTTATCAGGCCCATCTTACATCTCTGACCCCTGATTCCCCTGCCTGGATACCTGAAGCCCTGTGCTGCCCCAGGGGCCCCAGATCAGTTTTATCCTCTCCCCAAACCCACACCTACTTGAGTCCTGAAGGTCAGTGAAGCTCCACTTAAAAAATATGTGACCTTGGCAGGGCCCTCGTTCTGTGCACCTCATGTCCCTTGTCTTTATCCTGAGCTAATAATAGTACCTCCTGCCTGGGGATGTTGCAGGATAAAACAGGTTATTACCATGAAAGTGCCCTGTAGAGCCTGTGAATATAAAAGGGGGTGCTTTATTGCCCCTTCTTCCTGCTCCAGCAAAATGAACGTTGGGTAATGGAGATACAAGTCCACACCCCAAGCCCCTCTCTGGGGTTCGTTGTTTTGGGAGTTTGTGTGTCAGCAGGGGAGCTGTGTCCCCAGGGACAGGGCCCTGCTGGGCGGGTGGCCAGCCACTAGGGGATTTTCAGAAAGACAGTCCCTTCCAGCTGGTCGTGCATCTGTTTTGCAGGCATTGGTTGCTCCCAGGGCCAGCCCGGACTCAGCCCCTGGTTCCCCCATTACCCGAATAGTTTCACTGGCAAGCACTCCTGTTATCTTTCCGAAGCCATAGTGGAGGTCGAGTTTCCTCCACTTGCACTGAAAGGTGGTGGACATCTTGGGGGTCATATGTCCGGTATGCAACTGCCAACACAAGAGATCCATATCTGTCAGATGCCAAGGATGGAGAAGGGCGGTGGGGGAGAACAAGATGGGTGGGGGGCAGGCACTCACAGCAGGAGGGACTTTGCAGTAGACAGAGGCCACCCACAAGTCAGACGAGCCGCTGTCAATGATGACCTGGAACTCTTTTTTTTTTTTTAAATATAAATTTATTTATTTTAACTGGAGGTTAATTAGTTTACAATATTATATTGGTTTTGCCATACATCAAGATGAATCCGCCACAGGTATACACCTACATATACACAGTAGGTATATACCTACCCCCCGGAGAAGGCAATGGCACTCCACTCCAGTACTCTTGCCTGGAAAATCTCATGGATGGAGAGCCTGGTAGGCTGTAGTCCATGGGGTCGCTAAAAGTCGGACATGACTGAGCGGCTTCACTTTCACTTTTCACTTTTATGCATTGGAGAAGGAAATGGCAACCCACTCCAGTGTTCTTGCCTGGAGAATCCCAGGGACAGCAGAGCCTGGTGGGCTGCCGTCTATGGGGTCACACAGAGTTGGACACATCTGAATCGACTTAGCAGCAGCAGCATACCTACCCCCTACCCCTGTTACCCTCTCAAAAGTACCACATGTTTATTACTGGTTAAAGGAAGTCAGTAATTTATGCTAATATTGTTCTGAAGCAAGACTTTCAGTGGATAGGGTAAAGAGGTTCAAGCATAAAACGAAAAACCTTTAGTAAAGCCCTATAGCCTTAAAAATTGATAACATAAGTTTGTACTATTTAATTATTTTCCTTTTTTCCCCCTTTTCTTTAAAGGAATTGGTACTTCCTGACTCTTTCAACTGAAAAGCCTAGAAGGAATGGCAACTTGGCTACGGTGACTATCATGAGGTCTATCAGGTGGCCTCTAAATTCCATTTCCCACCTTAAGGTCCATGGATTCTTGAAGAGATGACTGATTTCAGGACTGGGCCAAGGAATGAACAAGATAAGCCTGAGAATTTTGAAGGACCAGACATGTGAGGGCCTTCAAAGATTAGCAAGAGCTGAACAAAAAGTTTAGGAATCCATTTGATGAGGCCAAAAGTGAGACAATTTTAGCATCAGATCAAATCCACTGAAACAAATTAAATATATAAAAATTCAGAAGTTCCAAATGTTAATAGATAACATGTAATTTGTCACTGTGGCAGATTGCTAGGGCACAAAGTCACTGTCATGGACACTGAGAAAGGGAAATAATCATCAATATTTACATTATTTTTGTTTGTATGAAGCATATTTCATGTAACTATAAACATTTGAAAGAATGCTCTTATTAATTGAAGATTTCCAGGAATTAGATTTAGCAGTGGTAGAAAGAAGAAACCACTGTTTTGCAACATTCTCATGAATTAGTGGATCTTGGCCAAGATCATCTATGGATGATAAAACCATAAGATGAAAGGTCAAAGGTGAAGTTTATAATGCATGCATGAGGTTGGCAACATCAGGACGCAGTGCATCTCAGCATACATCAAAGTGAGGCAACTAGTGATTATGTCTCTTAAGTGATGCCATAAGAAATAACTACAAATTAAATGTTCCAGTAAAATTTGTTGAACATAAGTCTAGATCTAACTACCAGTTTTCAGGGAAATACATAGATAAAGGAAGAGAGAAGCAATCCTCTAAATCATCAGTGTCCAGCTTTTTTGGGCACTAGGAACTGGTTTCCTGGAAGACAATTTTTCTAGAGACGTGGTGGAGGGAGTGATTTCTGGATGATTCAAGGGTATTACATTTATTGTGGACTTTATTTCTATTATTATTATGTTGTAATATATAATGAAATAGTTATACAACTCACTATAATACAGACTCTATGGGCACCCTGAGCTTGTCTTCCTGGAACGAGACTATCCCATCTGGGGGTGATGGGAGAGCGATGGGGAGCAGCTGAAAAAACAGATGAAGCCTCACTTGTGTGCTGCTCACCTTCTGCTGTGTGTCTGGTTCCTAATAGACCAAAGACTGGTACTGGTCCTGGTATTGGTGTTGTGGACTCCTGCTCTCAACACAAGACTTGGGACTTTCTATGAGGCACATCACATTTTAAACAAATAAATGATATAAAAAGAAAGGGGGAGAATTTTATTTATTGAAAGTCTTAGAACAACCAAATGCAACATCCAAGTAGTCATCCCCTAGACCTAGATTTGAATAAGTAAACTATAAAGGACTTTTTTTTTTTTTTAAGAGGATGAGGGAAATTTGAACATGGACTAGATATCAGATGTTAATTTTATTTGGAAGAAAATAGCATTTGTGGTTATGTACATTTTATGAAATGGTACTCTCTTCCTTGGGGTTCCCAGGAGGCTGAGTGGTAGAGAATCTGCCTGCAATGCAGGAGACATTATTTATGATCCCTGGGTTGAGAAGAGCCCCTGGAGAAAAATGTTGCAACTCACTGCAGTATTTTTCCCTGGGAAATTCCATGGACAGAGGAGCCAGCAGATTACAGTTCATAGGGCCACAAAAGAGTCAGACTAAACAACAACAACAGCAACAACTACAACAGCAACAATAACAGTCTCTTCCTTAAAATAAACATGAATACATAGCAAAAACCAAAATTTAAATGAGGGTGTGCTTTGATTTAAAGAAATAGATCTGAGTATTTGCTATGGATTGAATTGTGTCCACCCTCAAGTTCAAATGTTGAATCCTTAATTCCTGATGTAATGATTTTAGGAGGCAGGGCCTTTGGGAGATCATTAGGTTGAGATGAGGTCTTAATAGTAGGGCCCTCATGATGGGATTAGGGCCTTTATAAGAAGAGCCCCCTGAGAACTTCCTCTCTTTCTCTCTCTCATTCTCCTCTCCCTCCTTCCCCTTCCTCCTCCTTCTCCCCTCCCTCAATATCCCTCCCCATCACATGTGAGGACACAGCAAGGAGAGAACTGTCTGGGCCAAGAAAAGGGTTCCCAGCAGGAACACAATTGACCAGCACCTTGATCTTGGACATGTAGCCTCAGGTCTATGACACCCTGGGTGGACTAAGAGAGTAGTGTTGTAGTTCTGATCTCGGTGAGGTGGCAGCGAGATGTGGTGTGAAGCAACATCTTCATTCCCTGCCAAGGAATTGAACCTGGTAGCCAGGATGAGAACCAGGAATCCTAGCCACCAGACCAGCAAGGGCTAGAGGCTAGAAGCTATTTTTCCTTGGATCTTTGTCCCCCAGTGAAAAATGCCTTTATCATGGAAGCAGAAACTATAAATGAAGGTACAAAGTTTCTTATTAAAGACATAGAACAAGTGGGAGAGCACACAGAGAAAAAAATGGTTTGTACAGATGAGATGAAAGCAAGGCAGAAATGCACACCTGGAGAGAAAGAGGATGGGCCTAGTGAGTAGGAGTTCACTAAAGAGGCGATTAAGTTATTTATATAGGTCCGTTCTTCAAGGTCTTTGTCTTCCTTCAGGCCAATTATCTGATCTCTTTTTCCATACCTGACTCACCCTGGGAACCTCCCCTGGGTGTGCATGCACCCCTCAGCCAAGACGGATCTGGACGTGAAGGCTTCTGGGAGGAGCAAGACTCAATATTTTCATTGTTATTCAGTCGCTAATTCGTGTCCAACTCTTCGTAACCCCGTGGACTGCAGAACGCCAGGCTTCCCTGTCCTTCACTCTCTCCTGGATTTTGACAGGAGAATGTTGGAACCCACCAAAAAAAAAAAAAAAAAAAAAAAAAAGATACCCCATGTCAAAGGACAAGGGAGAAACCACAAAGAGATTGTAGGAGGGGCACAATCACGTTGAAGTCAAATCCCATACCCACCCAGTGGATGACCCATAATGGAGAATAATATTGCCAGAGAAGTTCTCACACTTTTGTGAAGGCTCTAGGCCCCACATCAGACTTCCCAGCCTGGGGATCTGGCAGAGACTGGGAATCCCTAGGGAATCTGACTTTGAAGGTCAGTGGGATTTGATTATAAAAATTCCACAGGATTGGGTGAAACAGAGACTCTTGGAGGACACAAACAAATCTTTGTGTACACTAGAACCCACGGGAAAGGAGCTGTGACCCCATAAGAGACTGAGCCAGACCTGCATGTGAATTTTAAGGGTCTCCTGTGGCAGCATGTGTCAGCAGTGGCCTGCCGTGTGGACAGGGGCACTGGTATCAGCGGTCCTGGGGGTCTGTGTTGGCATAAGTCCTTTTGGACTTCACCTTTAACCCTACCATAGAGCCTGTAGACTCCAGGACTGGGCTGTCTCAGGTCAAACAGCTAACAGGGAGGGAGCACAGCTCATCCAGAAATCTTGTCTGGAAAATTCCATGGACAAGGGAGCCTGGTGGGCTACAGCCCATGGGGTTACAAAGAATCCCAGCACATCCCAGGGGTGCTCAGACACGACTGGGCCACTGAGCACACAGTGCAGTTTACAAATGATAATACTACAGCCAATGGTTTCTGTTGCAAATTCCCTAGGCCAATTACTTTTCACACAGTGCTTTCATTAATTCCAATGTTAACTCCTACGTGTTAAGATTTCCATTAAATTTCAACATATGTAAATATTAGAAATAAGCAAATCCAATTCCAAGCATATATATCATTCTCAACTAGGGATCAAACCTAGGCCCCCTATGTGGAAGCGCAGAGTCCTAACCCATGGGGCCGCTAGGGAATTCCCTTCCATCATTCAATTTAATTCACAATAGCTAGGACATGGAGGCAACCTAGATGTCCATCAGCTGATGAATGGATACGAAAGCTGTAGTACATATACACAATGGAATATTGCTCAGCTATTAAAAAAGAATACATTTGAATACGTTTTAATGAGGTGGATGAAACTGGAGCCTATAATACACAGTGAAGTAAGTCAGAAAAACACCAATGCAGTATATTAATGCATATATATGAAATTTAGAAAGATGGTAATGATGACCCTATGTGTGAGACAGCAAAAGATACACAGATATAAAGAACAGACTTTTGGACTCTGTGGGAGAAGGTGAGGGTGGGATGATTTGAGAGAATAGCACTGAAACATGTATATTACCATATGTGAAACAGATCACCAGTCCAAGTTCGATGCATGAAGCAGGGCACTCAAAGCCAGTACCCTGGGACAACCCTGAGGGATGGGATGAGGAGGGAGGTGGGAGGGGGGTTCAGGATGGGGGACACATGTATACCCATTGCGATTCATGTCAATGTATGGCCAAAACCACTACAATATTGTAAAATTAGCCTCCAATTAAAATAAATAAATCAGTTAAAAAAAAAAAAAATCTCAGTCCCCAAAACTCCTCAGAGGTGAAGCAGGTCTCTCAGCGTGGAAGAATGCGCCACCTGCTGGAGACATCAGAGGACTCCGCTTTGCCACAAGTCATCAGGGAAATCTGTGTCGCCTTTATGAGGAGGTCTAGCACTTTCTGGATGGCTCAGATGGCAATGCAGGAAACCCGGGTTCAATCCTTGGGTCAGGAAGATCCCCTGGAGGAGGGAATGGCAACCCACTCCAGTATTCTTGCCTGGAGAATTCCATGGACAGAGGAACCTAGGGACTACAAAGTCAGACATGACTGAGCTACTAACACCGAACAGCCTCACCAATGAGCAGAAAATTGGATTAAAGATTTACTGAGTATGGCCCTGCCCACCAGAGCAAGACCCAGTTTTTCCCAAGTCAGTCACTCCCATTAGAAAGTTCACACAAGCTTCTTATCCTTATCCATCAGAGGGCAGACCGAACTAAAATCCACATCCTTCAGAATGAAAAGCACAGTTACAGAAACCTAACCAAAGTGATCACATGGATTACCGCCTTGTGTAAGTCAGTGAAGCTATGAGCTATGCTGTGCAGGGCCACCCAAGATGGATTGGTCATAGTGGAGTGCTTTGACAAAATGTGGTCTACTAGAGAAGAGAATGGCAAACCACTTCAGTATTCTTGCCTTGAGAAGCCCATTAACAGTATGAAAAGGCAAAAAAAAAAAAAAAAAAAAGACTCATTATGGCCTGACGTTATCCCATGTCTTTTTACCTACAAGGAACCTTTCTGCACATGTGTAGTGTCTCCCTTGTCCCAAAAGAGTGGGGAGCGGTGATCCCTTAAACCTTGAACCAAACAGGGTTTTGCTCCTCTTTGTCCTTGCTATGACTAATTACCTTAAGGTGTTTACTAGAGGTAAACACTGGCTATTTACCCTGTTTCTGTTGTTACTCCCATTTTGGAGGGCAAAGAGGAGGCTGATTGTAAATGCCCTTACTGGATCCCACCTGTCTCTTGTCTCAGAAAATGCTAAAAGTTGTGAGTATCCTGGCTGAAGCCCACTTCTTTGTGCCGTATGAACTGCAAACAGGAGGCCCGTTGTAAATGTCTAAACTGGAGCCCATCTATCTCCTGCAGTTTTTGATGCTGTGTGATCAAATACAGGGCTCATGATAGCATGCTTTTTTAATTTTTGTTGTGTTTGAAATGTTTTTGTAATAAGAAGTTTACAAAATATCCATTTTGAAGTTTTTGTCTTTAGTGATGCCCTGAGGATCCCAGAAAAGCAGTTTTGTGCAGGCCGAGTGGTTGGAGACCCACCTGCTCATTCGTTACTCCAGCTCTTCTCCTGTTATCTGATCACCTCGCCCCACTCCAGACAGCCACCGTCCACATCCCCACCCCACTGCTACCTGCTTGGTCATTTAGCCGAGCCAGATTAGGGCCTGGAGGTAGAAGGAATGAGGACTATTTAGAAAGAATGAACCACGGTGCATGAGACAGGGTGCTCGGGGCTGGTGCACTGGGATGACCCAGAGGGATGGGATGGAGAGGGAGGTGGGAGGGGGATTCAGGATGGGGAACACATGTACACCCGTGGCAGATTCATGTTAATGTATGGCAAAACCACTACGATATTGTAAAGTAATTAACCTCCAATTAAAATAAATTTATATTAAAAAAAGAAAGAATGAACCATATATTAAGGAAGAGGTAATTGAATAGTAACAGGATCCTCTCAATTTGTTTCTTTTTATTTTATTTTATTTATTTATTTTTTAATTTTATTTTATTTTTAAACTTTACATAATTGTATTAGTTTTGCCAAATATCAGAATGAATCCGCCACAGGTATACATGTGTTCCCCATCCTGAACCCTCCTCCCTCCCCATACCCTCCCTCTGGATCATCTCAGTAATCTTCGGATTAAGACTACATGACCTGCAATCAGGGGATGGTGTGTACTGGAAGACATAATTTAAAGGGCTGTCTCTGATCTGAATGTAAGGGGCTTTTCCAGGTACTGTTAATTAGCACATGCACAGTAACACTGAAGGGAAACTGACTCTTGGGTTAATTTCCACTTACAAAGACCCTACACTGGACTGGTCTATAAAGAGGACTGCTGACCTCCAACTCACCTTAAAATGCTCAAACAGAAGAAGCCACACTTAGGCCAGGATGAGAAGATGACACCGGAAGTAGACAGCTTACCCAAGATGATACACCTAATTCTTGTGATCATTTATAACGTTTTGTTGACTTTTTGGACCTTTGCCTATAAATCAAATGTTTTTTATCATGGACATGGCTGAATGCTAGTTTTAAAAACTGATTCAAAAGGAAAAATCAATTCAATTGTTGGGTTGTGGCTAATTACCTGTGTCTAGTAAGTCTAGATTACCTTGGTGAATTTCTCTACTACAAGATTCTAATTAGCTGACTGTTACAAAATTAATTTTAGCAGAAAGAAATTCAGTCCTGTTCAGGCTACTCTTGATATTACTAAGTGGGATCCTCTCACCTGTCCAATTAATAATACCTGCTCTGACCCTGGACATAATATGAATTTTCCTCTAAACTACTCAAACTCAATCAGAACAGCAAGCAAAAATTAGGAATAAAACCTCTAACATTTATAGGATGGATTTATACAGTTAACACTAGGCTGTGGTCATTTAAGTTTTCAGGTCACCCTTTATCTGGGGAACAATTAAATTATACTAAGGGTAACTGGGTTAGTAACAATAGGAAATTAGGCTGGGAGCCTTATGGACAGGGCCAATATATAATTTCCCTGAAAGATAAAGATTGGTGTAGAATAGACTAAGTCAGATGATGTGAGAATATACTGGGCTACACTTAATGCAAGTTCTTGGTTTAATTCTTACTTATGACTTTAATAATACCACTAGCTCTGTTATTTGTATTTTGTCTATTTTGCAAGATTGCTGTTTCTTGCATGACCAAATGTGTGAGTGGAACTGCAATGAAAATGAAGACTAGGTGACTTGAAGCAGTTGATTTAATATATAGTTGCATATGCCACTGTTGTTTAGCCACTGTCCTGCCTGACTCTTTGCGACCCTATGGACTGCAGCATGTCAGGCTTCCCTGTCTTTCACCATCTCCTGGAGACTGCTCAAACGCATATCTGTTGAATAGGTGATGCCATCCAACCATCTTGTCCTCTGTCATCCCCTTCTCCTCCTGTCTTCAATCTTTCCCAGCATCAGTGCTGTGCTGTGCTGTGCTTAGTCACTCAGTGGTGACCGACTCTTTGCGACCCCATGGACTGCAGCATGCCAGGCTCCTCTGTCCATGAGGATTCTCCAGGCAAGAACACTGGAGTGGGTTGCCATGCCTTCCTCCAGGGGATCTTCCCAACTCAGGGATCAAACCCAGGTCTCTGGTATTGCAGGTGGATTCTTTAACATCTGAGTCACCAGGGAAGCCCTCCCAGCATCAGGGTCTTTTCTATTGAGTCTGCTCTTCTTATCAGGTATCCAGAGTATTAGAGCTTCAGCTTCAGCCTCACTCCTTCCAATAAATATTCAGGGTTGATTTCCTTTAGGATTGGCTGGTTTGATCTCCTTGCAGTCCAAGGGACTCTCAAGAGTCTTCTCCAACACCACAGTTCAAAAGCATCAATTCTTTGATGCTAAGTCTTCTTTATGGTCCATTTCTCACATCCATACATGACTACTGGAAAAACCATATCTTTGACTGTATGGGGACTTCCCTGGTGGCTCAGATGGTAAAGCATCTGTATACAATGTGGGAGACCCAGGTTCGAGCCCTGGGTTGGGAAGATCCCCTGGAGAAGGAAATGGCAACCCACTCCAGTACTTTTGCCTGGAAAATCCCATGGACAGAGGAGCCTGATAGGCTACAGTCTATGGGGTTGCAAAGAATCAGACACGATTGAGCAACTTCACTTTTGACTATATGGATCTTTATTGGCAAAGTAATGTCTCTGCTTTTTAATATGCTGTCTAGTTTTATCATAGCTTTTCTTCCAAGGAGCAAGAGTCTTTTAATTTCATGACCACAGTCACCATATGCAGTGATTTTGGAGCCCAAGAAAATAAAGTCTGTCACTGTTTCTATTGTTTCCCCATTTATTTGCCATGATGTGATAGGCCTGGATGCCATGATCTGCCGGGAGCCGGCATATTGCATATTGAGTGCATATTGCATATTGAGTGCAGCACTTTCCACAGCATCATCTTTCAGGATCTGGAATAGCTCAACTGGAATTCTATCACTGCCGGGAGCCAGCGTGAGGAGCTCCACCCATGACAAAGGTCATGAGGAAGGAGGCTCGGCATACGCAAAGGCGGGATCGAGCCTCAGGAGTCCCCCTGGAAATTCTCGAGCATCTACCCCCCAAACCAGAGTCTGCCTACTTTCTGCTTTGTGCTTTCACCTACACCTCTGACTTTACGGGGGGCTGTCTCCCACTACCTCTCTCTGAAAAAAGAGTTAGCTTACAGCTCCAGTTAATAATTCCTGGGTGTGACTGTTTAACCTACAAACTCCTTTGGAAATCCTCTAGCCTGCCTGAATAGGTTTTTCCGGCCACATGTGATTGTTCAGAGCCTCCCAACTGTGAGAGGCAGGAGATGTTCTAAACTGCCTAAACACAGATTCCTTTGAGTAGTTAAAAGATTGATTAGAAATTGTATTGGTGAAGGGTTTTCCCTTGTTGGGCCAATGTTTGCTGCTAAGTCTCCATACTCCTTACCTACTGTGTCCTTGGCAGTGTATTGATTGATATAATGGGTGTATAGAAATGTAAAATGCAGCTTTGTCCAATGCTTTTTGGAAGGCTGGTGCCTGACTTTGGAATAATCACCTTTAGAGAAAAATAAGTTTCTTAAAATGTTAACAGGCCTCGGGGCCAGAAGATGATGTCAATCACCTGAACTTTTGCATATGATAAGTTTGAAAGCCTGGCTTAGATTAGAACCAGGAACTGCTGTCCTTGCATGACTCCACCCCTTCCCCCATTATCCTCTATGCATAACTTAAGGTATAAAAACTACTTTGGAAAATAAAGTGCGGGCCTTGTTCACTGAAACTTGGTCTCCCCATGTCACTCTCTCTCCCAAATTCCAGCTGAGTCTCCATCTGGAGCGCGGAACCCACCATACTTGCTAATTATGCCTGGGCTTCTAAGATCCGACCGGGGAGGCCTCAGTGTCTCCTCTCCTTCGGGAGAACGGAAGGACGCCTGCGGCCTACGTAAGTGGTGCAAACTTCTTGTCTTGAAGTTTTATTGGTCTCCCGCGTAAACCAAGCTACTCAGCCTCTTTTCTCCACTGAATTTTCCTACTGAGCTATCCTTATTTCAGCCGCTTTTCTCCACTGAATTTCCTCACTGAGCTATCCTCATTCTATTACTCTTTGTATCCTTAATTAACGTGTAATTAAGCAGTTGTTTCCTGACCCTCGCCTATGCCGTCTCTCCTTCGAATACCCTGGATCAGCCGGGGCTGGACCCCGGCAATGATCTTAGTTTTTGAATGTTGAATTTTAAGCCAACTTTGCCACACTTCTCTTTCACCTTCTTCCAGAGGCTGTTTAGTTCCTCTTTGCTTTCTAACATAAGGTGGTATCATTGCATATCTGAGGTTATCGATATTTGTCCCGGCAGTCTTGATTCCAGTTTGTGCTTCATCCAGCCCAGCATTTTGCATGATGTACTCTGCATATTGAAAGCGAGATTGAAGGCAGGAAGAGAAGGGGACATCAGAGGGTGAGATGGTTGGATGGGACCACTAATTCAATGGACGTTAGTTTGAGAAGGCTCTGGGAGTTGGTGATGGACAGGGAAGCCTGGCATGCTGCAGTCCATGGGGTCACAGTCAGACATGACTGAGCAACTGAACTGAGTTGAACTGAACTCTACATATAAGTTAAATAAGCAGGGTGACAATATACAGCCTTGACATACTCCTTTCCCAATTTTGAACCAGATAGCTCTGAGAAACTACTCCAAATAAGCAGCAGGGAAAGTCAGTGTATACAAGATTTTGTTGAAGGAGGAATACATGCAAGCAAGCAAATATTTTTCCAAAAGGTTTCTGGGAAAACTAGTCTCGTGAAGCTTTTGCTACTCACAAGGAATACTTATCACTTGAAGTGTTTTAGTGTTTTCTAGATACGAGGAGACACAGGAATTGGGCTCATAAAATTGTCTCCTGAAAATATCTATTTGAAGATTTGTCCTATCAGTTTTTCCTTGAGTACACACTGCCTCATATCTACTTTCCACGATGAATTCCCCTCAGGGGGAGTAAAAAATCAGTACCTGCTGCAACACAGGGTTTAATCCTTTCAGAGGCAGATCGCTAGTGTCCATGGCAAGTGCGTATGCCATTAGTGATTGGAATAGTGTCACTCTAGATATGGGAAGATACAACAAGAGGGAATTTTTTCATGGACCATACCAGATCCCATGTGGTCTAGAGCCCCTTGGTTACTGTTCATAGACTTAGTCCAGTAACAGGTCATTGAGTGGCCTACTAGCAAAATCTTTGCCTGACCTGGAAATGAAACTTCCTAGCACCATGGGATGAAATGGTCATGAAATGCCTCCCAACCTATGGTCGAATTTATGACCATGTGGGGCTTCCCTGGTAGCTCAGCTGGTAAAGAATCAGCCTGCAAAGCGGGAGACCTGGGTTTGATCCCTGGGTTGGGAAGATCCCCTGGAGGAGAGCATGGCAACCCACTCAGTAGTCTTGCCTAGAGAATCCCCATGGACAGAGGAGCCTGGCATGCTGCAGTCCATGGTGTGGCAAAGAGTAAGATACAACTGAGCGACTAAGCACACATGCATGGGGCTCTATCAGCTACAAATTGGCAGCTGCCACAGCGCTCGCCATATACCTCTTCCAGGAATAAATACTGGTGCAGCAGCTGGTGATTTTCAACCTCCCCTGAAAGGAGCTGAGGGTCTAGAGCAGAAATGAAGCACTCTGGGCTCAGGAAAAAGCTGGCAGGACAGATCTTCAAATAGATATCCTCAGGAGGCAATGTTATGAGCCCAATTCATAGAGATAGAATGAAAAATGATGGTTGGCAAGGACCTGGGGAAGGGAAGAATGGGAGTTAATGTTTAATGGGTACAATGTTTCAGTTGGAGAATGAAAGAATTCTGGAGGTTGATGGTGCTGATGCTTATACAACAGTGTGAATGTATTTAATGTCATAAAATTATACACTTTAAATGTTTAAAATGGTAAATGGTAGCTCAGTCAGTAAAGAAGTCCCCGACAATGGAGGAAATTGGGATTCGATCCCTGGGTTAGGAATCACCTGGAGAGGGAAATGGCAACCCACTCCAGTATTCTTGCCTGAAAAAATCCCATGGATAGAGGAGCCTGGTGGGCTATAGTCCATGGGTTTGCAAGAGCTGGACATGAGTTAGTGACTAAACCACCACCACAATGTTTTACCATAATTAAAGGTAAATTACATATTTTAAAGGTAAATTACATATTTTTACTTTTGAAGTATTTGTGTCTGTATATTTAAAGTGGATCTTGTTGGCAGCAGTAGATGAGTTTTGTATTTTCTAAAATCCAATTTTAAAATTTCTGCCTTTTAAGGGATGTTTAGACCACATACTTTTAATATGACTATTACTGTAGTTGGGTTTAATTCTCAAGTTTCTTCTAGTCCACCTTCATGCTTCCCCAGTGGCTCAGATGGCAAAGAATCTGTTTGCAATGCAGGAGAACTGGGTTTGATTCCTGGGTCCCTCTGATCCCCTGGAGAAGGGAATGGCAACCCACTCCAGTATTGTTGCCTGGAGATTTCTATGGGCAGAAATGCTTGCTGGGCTACAGTCCATGGGGTGAGAAGGAGCTGGACACGGCTGAGTGATAACACATACATGTATTCCACTTTCAGCCTCCAGATCATTTTAATTTGACCTGAGGATGTCAGCTAGGGCATTTTCCTTGCAATTTCCTCTGACAGGTATGCTGTGAGTCAAGGTTGTGCTCTGCATCTACATGTTGGGCAGCTATCTTGCCTGAACCTGCTCGCTGGGGTGCAGTTACAGTTGCCTGAGGGTCATGCCTAGAGTCTGAGGCACATGGGACGCTGGGAGATGGGGGCTGGTGGGCAATATGTCTTTTTTCCCTCTGGCAATTTTTATTATTATTTGTTTGAATCAATGTATTTATGATGTGCCTCGGTGTAGTTTTCATATTTCTTGTGTTCGGGTTAATTGATTTTTTGTATCTGTGTCTTAAAGGTTCCATCACATTTGGAAATTTTACACCGAGTTATTCTTCAGGAATTTTCTCTCTTATCTCTTGCTTCTTTGGAACTCCAGTTATATATTTTAGTATTCTTAAAGTTGTTTCAAAGCTCCCTGTTGCTCAATTAATTTTTTTGCCTGTATTTTAAAAGTTTGTGGTTCCTTTTGTATAGTTTCTGTTGCTGTTTCTTCAAGTTTACTGACCATTTCTTCTGTTGTGTCTAATCTGCTGTAATTTTCATTCTGTATACTTCATTCCTAGAATTTTGATTTGGATCTTTTTAATATTTTCCATGTCTCTGCTTAAAATGTTCAATCTTCTTTAGCTTCATAAATGTATGGAATATGATTGTAGTAACCATCTTAATGTCCTTCCTGCTAATTCTGTTATCTGTATTTTTGAGTGTGTTTCTACTGATTAATTTTCCCCTTCATTATGGATCATATTTCTCACTTCATTGTATGTATATAAATTTTTGATTAGACGTTGGAGATTAGGAATTTTATGCTTTTGGGTGCTGGATTTTTTATTTTTAAAAAAATTTCTGGCACTGTTTGGGGGCACTGTTAATTTCCTGTAAATAGTTTATTTTTTTTACAGGCATGCTATTCAGCTTTGTTAGCTGAGAGGAGACCAGCCTTTAGACTAGGGTTACTTTTCCCCACTCAAGGCAATATCCTCTTCAGTGCCCTCTTGATGTCCTGTGAATTATGAAATATTTCCACTCTGTTAGGTGGTGACACAAATTAGTCTTGGCTCAAGTTGAAGCTCAAGGATTGTTTCCTCTAGTCCTGACCAGTACTATGAACACTTAGCTGAAAACAGGAGTGGCATCTCGATAGATTTCCAGAGTTCTCTGTGTGTAGCTCTCTCCTGTGAACTCTGGTCACCTAGAGCCCCAGATCTCTCTTCTCAGCTTGAGGAGACTGTAGGGCTTTGCCTGGATATGTGCTTCCTGTTCCAGGCTTGGCAACAGTGCCTAGACTTGGAAACACTTGGAACATTATCTAGAGTTGATTCAGTGTACAGCTCATTTCCTTTGCTCCTCCCTCTGAGGAATCTATCCTCTGCTGCCAGATGTCCAATGTCTGAAAACTGTTGTTTTGCTTAATATGTCTGCTTGAGTGTTGTTTGAGGTAGGAGAGTAAATCTGGTGCCTGCTCCTGTTTTTTCTTTTCTTTTTTATTCTGTTGCTAACTCATGTCCAACTCTTTATGACCCCATGGACTGTAGCACACCAGGCTTCCCTGTCCTCCACCATCTCTCAGAATTTGCTCCTGTTCATGTTTGTAGAGTTAGTGATGCTATCTAGCCATCTCATCCTCTGCTGTCCTCGTCTCCTGTTCTCAATCTTTCCCCACATCAGGGTCTTTCCCAAAGAGTTGGCTCGTCAAATCAGGAGGCCAAAGTTTTGGAGCTTCAGCTTCAGCATCAGTTCTTCCAATGAATATTCAGAATGGACTTCCTTTAGGATTGCACGATTTGATCTCCTTGCAGTCCAAGGGACTCTCAAGAGTCTTTTCAAGCACCATGATTCAAATACATCAATTCTTTTGTGCTCAGTCTTCTTTATGGTCCAACTCTCACAGTCATACATGACTACTGGAAAAACAATAGCTATGACTATACAGACTTCTGTTGGCAATGTGTTGTCTCTGCTTTGTAACATGCTGTCTAGGTTTGTCATAGCTTTTATTCTGAGAAGCAAGAGTCTTTTAATTTCATGGCTACAATCACTGTCTTCAGTGATTTTGGAGCCCAAGAAAATAAAGTCTCTCACTATTTCCATTTTTTCCAATTCTGTTTCTCTTGAAGTGATGGGACTGGATGCCTAACAGAAGCAGAAGAGGCAGAATAATTAATATTTGTTCCAGACTCAAGAGTTCACAAAGCCCTCTCAGGGATCCTCACTCATCCCAGGCACACATCTCGTGATCCGCATGGTGGGATTATCATCTTGCTACCCGTTTTGCTGGTGAGGAAACTGAAGTTATGAGACTTGATCAAGGTCGCACAGGTAAAGTGCTGAGGAGCCAAAGTGCAAACCCAAGACATCAGTCCCCATGTTGTGTGTTTCTGCTCTGCACCCAGGGTTTGGGGGAAGTGGAGAGCTGGCACTAATTGTTTATGCTAAAGGAAGAGGGGAAGGGGCACCACCCCCATCTCTAGGTCTGCATACCTTACTCTGATCTGAGTGTCCTCATGCTTAGAAAATGCTTTGCTTTGCATTCAGTCTTTCCTTTTTCTCCCGTGAGTTTATGGTTACAGGATCTGATATCAGGTGAAACTATTTTTTGTTGAGCTGAACAGTCCCAGGGTAGATCATTATTGAGCAAGAGCCATCAATACCTTGCATTTTTACCCCATTGACATCAGATCTGGTGAGTTATCCTGATCTGAACCCTCATCAGCATCTCTTCCCCACCGGGACATTCTGCAGCCTCCCCTTTTCAGGTAGTGATCAAAGGCATCACACTGGCCTCCATCCACTGGGTATTGTGTAGTCGCATGTGGGCCTTCAGTTCAGTTCAGTTCAGTCGCTCAGTCATGTCCGACTCTTTGTGACCCCGTGAATTGCAGCACACCAGACCTCCCTGTCCGTCACCAACTCCTGGAGTTCACTCAGACTCACGTCCATCGAGTCAGTGATGCCATCCAGACATCTCATCCTCTGTCATCCCCTTCTCCTCCTGCCCCCAATCCCTCCCAGCATCAGAGTCTTTTCCAATGAGCCAACTCTTTGCATGAGGTGGCCAAAGTACTGGAGTTTCAGCTTTAGCATCATTCCTTCCAAAGAAATCCCAGGGCTGATCTCCTTCAGAATGGACTGGTTGGATCTCCTTGTAGTCCAAGGGACCTTCAATAGTCTTCTCCAACACCACGGTTCAACAGCATCAATTCTTCGGCGCTCAGCTTTCTTCACAGTCCAACTCTCACATTCATACATGACCGCTGGAAAAACCATAGCCTTGAATAGATGGACCTTTATTGGCAAAGTAATGTCTCTGCTTTTCAATATGCTATCTAGGTTGGTCATAACTTTTCTTCCAAGGAGTAAGCGTCTTTTAATTTCATGGCTGCAGTCACCATCTGCAGTGATTTTGGAGTCCAAAAAAAATAAAGTCTGACACTGTTTCCACTGTTTCCCAATGTGTGCCTTACTCTCATCCAATAGATCGAGTTCCCAGTGTTTGAGGTATGTGAGCTGGATTTTGTAAAGATAGAAAGTAGCAGGAAGAAGTTGAAGGCAAGACTGCAAGCAGCAGGGCCAATATCTGAG
Organism: Bubalus kerabau; assembly: GCF_029407905.1. Taxonomy (NCBI): domain Eukaryota; kingdom Metazoa; phylum Chordata; class Mammalia; order Artiodactyla; family Bovidae; genus Bubalus; species Bubalus kerabau. The sequence continues at coordinate 11,506,715 of NC_073628.1, forward strand.
ACTTCATGACCCCTCCCCCTGGTGTGAGGGTGTGCACAGAAAAGCATATACTTCTGCTTCATTAACTATGCCAAAGCCTTGACTGTGTGGATCACAAGAAATTGTAGAAAATTCTTCAGGAGATGGGAATACCAGACCATCTTACCTGCCTCCTGAAAAATCTGTATGCAGGTGAAGAAGCAATAGTTAGACTGGACATGGAACAACAGTTCAAAACTGGGAAAGGAGTGCATCAGGGTTGTATATTGTTGCCCTGTTTATTTAAGTTATATGCAGAGTACATCATGAGAAATGCTGGGCTGGATAAAGCACAAGTTGGAATCAAGATTGCCGGAGAAATCTCAATAACCTCAGATATGCACATGACACCACCCTTATGGCAGAAAGTGAAGAGAACCTAAAGAGCCTCTTTTTGAAAGTGAAAGATGAGCATGAAAAAGCTGGCTTAAAACTCAACATTCAGAAAACAAACATCATGGCATCTGGTCCCATCACTTCATGGCAAATAGATGGGGAAGCAGTGGAAACAGTGAGCTCTGTGGGGGTGAAAGCGCAGAGGAGACAAAAGAAGGAAAGGACAGAAGGAAGGAAAGAAGGAGGAGAGAAAGGTAAAGAGGAAGTTCCTTTGTCAGGGTTTGTTAGTGAGGAAACAGTTTTATATTTTCTCTTCTCGGTGGAGGGAACACATATCAGCACCTTTTCCTTTCCTGCTTGGGTCCCAGTCCTATCTCCTTAAAGTGGGAGGTATCATTCCCTAAAGAGCTGTTGTCTCTGTACCTGTGGATGCTGTGTGACTTCCTACCCACTTCCCAGCTGTTCCCACCCTGTCTTGGGCCTCATGCACCTGCAGTGGCTCCCACGGTGGCCTTGCTGTCACCTCGGTCTGTCCAACCCTCTGACTCCTGCCCTGGGATTTGAACCCAGGCAGAATGTCCATGCCTGGCAAGGAGGCTGCACTGTGTTCCAACTGCTCTGCAAACCTGGGATCATGCTGTTTTGTATTCTGTTCTTTTCCTTCAATGTCCTATTGGAATGACTTCCCATAACATTAAAAACAATTTTTCAGGCAGTTGCTTGTGTGATGGTCTGTCTATGCTGTGGACACTCTATGTTGAATTGACCTTGGGATGTCCCAGATATTCTCTTTTGTAGGAGACTCTGAGGACTTCATTCTTGCTCATTTATGTTGGTGGCTGCTTTTGACCATCGCTTTAGCATAATTATTAGTAGCAAAATTGCTGGGACAAAGGCCATATGTATATTCAGGACAAAACATCTTCAGAAAGATTGAGCAAAGTTACACTCTTAAAGAAGTGTTCCAGACCTATCTTTTTGCTATTTTTTTCCTACTGTTTCTCTCACCTAAGGTATACATCTCTTTGATCTACAATTTGTAAACGATAAAAGTGGAAGGTGGGGTAGGATTATTGCTTTGACGATCAGAATTTATCCTCATATTGGTGGTGCAGTCTACAAACATAGAGCCTCAAGAATAGGAGGGGCTTCCCTGGTAGCTCAGCTGGTAAAGAATCCGCCTGCAATGTGGTAGACCTAGCTTCAGTCCCTGGGTTGGGAAGATCTCCTGCAGAATGGAACAGCTGCCCACTCCAATATTCTGGCCCAGAGAATTCCATGGGTATATAGTCCTTGGGGTTGCAAAGAGTTGGACACAACTGGACGACTTTCACTTTCACTTTTCAAGAACAGGAGGCTCGTTAACAGACACCAGCTCCAGCCCCAGCTTTAGGAGAGCCCTAGCCGATCAGACCCAGCTTATCTAGGGGGGCAAAGCCTGACCTTTTCCAGTTCATATTATGGCAGTAGCCGTGCTGAGACCATGTGTGTCTCCCAACATGGATACACCAATGTGTTCTATTGGAAGTATCTGTAAATGCACCCATTCATTTAGTCAACATGTATTACTTGTGGGATTATTATGTGCCTGTCTCCAGTTTGGATGAAGAAGATTGGAGGAGACTTCTTCCATCTGTACAATGGGGGACATGCCTTGCCAGGCTTGTGTGGAGACAGCAAGATAGCATATGTAATTGACCAGAGCTGTGCTTCTTACAATTATTGGTGATTTCTTACCAACAGAATCATGGCTTATGGTTCTGTGAACACTACTTGGAAAATGAGATTGACAGACTGTTCACTTGAGTCTCCATTTAGCTCAGTTCATGATATTTACTGTCAAGGTGATCATAATCCAGTGTCACCTAAAAGGGCCAGGCACAGGCAACCTTGGACACGTGGCCGTTTTGCACACAGATGGCAACTGCAAGGTAGATGGGTGTGTTTCAGGGTTAGGTGACAAGCCTAAAGTCAGTGACCCTCCACTTGGCCTATGCCGGCCTTTCCATGTCTCCCTGAAAGGAAGCTCTTCACTCCTTGGCTCTTACCCACAACTCTGCCGTTTTCTCCATCTGGCCCTCCCCAGTAAGGGCTGTGTCTTTATCTGTCTCCATGACTTGGTGGTGGGTTCCAACCCATCCCTCTCCCCTGGGATCCACCACAGCACCTGGCAGATAGTAGCTGCTCAGTAAATTTGCAGTGAATGAAAGATGTGGAAGGAATGAGGAATACGTCTCTCTTGCTGACGCTTGTCTTGTGGAGTAAAGGCCCATACTGAGAGGGTAACAGGTAGGAAGGCCAGAGGACCCCAAGTGGCAGAAGGAAATAATGAACTGCAAGTGGCAGATGTTTTTTCCTTCTCCACACAAAAGTCAAAGGGTCTTCTTTAAATTCTGTGTTGATAACACATGGTTCTGCCTTGAGCTAACCAATGTGTTTTTCTTATGGAAATGTTTTTTTCCTAAGCTATGTTAATGAAACTATCTATTTGCTTTGGAATCTGTCTTTCTTCAAAATGGTTCCACCTAAGACCAGTTTTCTTTTTCTTTTCTCAAACCTTGGGCTGTAAATGGCTCAACCAACTAATATTCCTGTTAATTGTTTTATGGCCAGGGGATGACACACCTCATGCCATCTTATCTCAAAAATGCATATTGTGGGAGAAGGTCCTGTGAAACTCCCTCAGCGTTGAGGTGTCTGTTATCTGGTTAATAGCTTTCTAACAGACACAAAACACCTTGTTAAATACTAGCAAGGGGGCACTCTTTCTGTCCCCTTCTGTGTGTGTCAGAAGCTTTCCATATCTCTATTATGCTTTAATAAAACTTTGCTACACAAAAAGCTCCAAGTAATCTAGCCATGTCTCTGACCCCAGATCAAAATCCTCTCCTCCAGAGGTCACAAATCCCAGTGTAACACACAACTCACAGCAGCCACCTTTCAATACTATGCATTGAGTTGGGTCTGTTTTCCATGTTACTTATTCTTTCTTTTTTTTCTTTTCTCTTATCTTTTTCTCTGCCTCTGGCCCTGGTGTCCCCATCAGGGCCTCTGCCTCAGGTCTCCAGGTGAGAGAAAGTGATGCTTCCACTCTCACAGTGTCAATCCATGGCAACTCGAACCAAATGGTTTAGAGCTCTACCCCTGAAGGAAGTCAGAAAGGCTGACAGCCCCCCATTATATGAGTGGCATCCTCCCCAGCAGCACTGGAGGCCAATGGTCCTGCTGGACCCCAGAGGAGGGGAATGGCTCAGGGATCCACACAGGCCTGAAACTTGGGAAGTGGGACTGGGAGGGACACAGCAGGTATGGGTTGCAGACAGCTGGTGACTAGGGGTAGGAGGAGGAAAGGAAACCATCTCAACTTGAAGGACTTCACCGAGATCCCCCTGGAGCAGAAAGTTACTGGCAATGTTCCTCTGAGATGGGGAGGATAGAAGCTATTTTTTTACCCCTTACCAACGCTCTGAAAGGGGGCTTCCCAGATGGCTCAGAGTTAAGAATCTTGCTTCCAGTGCATGAGGCATGAGTTCGATCCCTGGGTTGGGAAGTTCCCCTGAGAAGGAAGTGGCTACCCACTCCAGTATTCTTGCCTGAAAATCCTATGGACTGAGGAGCCTGGGGGGCTGCAGTCCATGGGGTCGTATAGAGTCAGATATGACTGAGTGTGCAGGCACTGTAACCCTATCCATCTGGTTGGGAAGTGGTGGAGTTGGTGGTTCAGTCATAAACTCTTCACTTCTTTGGGGCTGCCTCTCCCCATTTTCAGCTATGTGGTGCTGGAGGAACTGGTCAAGCACACAGAACCATCACATGCAGGGCCAGGTGATGAATTAAACCAGCTATAGGACTCCATGCCCCTGCCAGGATGCTTGGTCCAGGACTGGACACATGATCAGAGGTGGTCCCTTCAAAGCACTCCCTTGAACCCTGATGTCTTCTGAGCTTCTTTCCTTACTGGTTAGTTGCCTTAGAGAGATAAAGGCGTGAGGCAGGCAGCTTGAAACTCTCTCACTAGGTGTAGAAACCTTAGGGAAGAAAGCTGTCAGGCTAAGAGAATCAAAGAAGAGAGAAGGGGAAGTGTGAGGGTGTCAGAGTGTGAGCTGATGGCTTCTGATTTCTTGGGTCCAGTCCATAAGATCTTTGGATCTGCTCCAGTTCCTGCATCCCAGATCCCCGGCGTCTTTTCAATAAGTCTCTCCTTTCTTGAAGCCAATTGGAGTTGGGATCCTTTTACTTGTGGTGCAGACTTGATTCTAGATCCTTCCAATTATGATGCACCTCCCCAACAGAAACAGAAGCAACCATTTGTATTTGCTCTATTGAGATGAAATCCTTTATTCTTTTCTGAAGACAGGGCTTGCATAGCACCAAACACAGTTCACCAGCATCCCTGGGTGGGAGTGCCCTACGTGTGAGGGTGTCTTTGGAGTGGGCCTGAGTGATTCCTGAAGCAGCCCAGCATTTACACTGAGGGAGCCAGGCCAATCTTGTTTTTACTTCGATCGAAAACTGTGAAATATGCTCTCAGGAAGATGTCACCCAGGACCCAGGTCTCTGAGGGGCTAATGTACTCTGTGCCCCCATGAAAGCTGATAAAGCAGATGTCTTTAGAAACCTGGGGGAGACAGAAATACACACCAGTCAGCGTGAGCACTTTCCTGCCCCCCCCTCAATATCCAGAGCAGACAGTTTTTCCATTTTTTCCCCCTTTTTGGGAAGAATCCAGTGGCTCTCACAGCAGCGGCAGAAGTGAGGGTATAGGAACAAGAAGGGCCAAAACATGTGGTTGCCATGACAGAGGGGTGTGGGGAGGGGAGGACTGGGAGTTTGGGATTATCAGATGCGAACTAATATATAGAGACTGTAAAACAACAAAGTCCTACTGTATAGCACAGGTAACTGTATTCGGTATCCCATGATAAACTGTAATGGGAAAGAATACGAAAAAGAGTAGGTATACATTTATATATATAAAACTGAGTGATTTAGGTTTAGAGCAGAAATTAACACAACATTGTAAATCAGCTCTACTTCAAAGTATTTTTTTTTTTTTAAAGAAAAAGAATGGCCTATAGCTCCCCATCACACTCTGCTGTTTCTTTCCTTCTGACTCCTGCTCTCTTGTTTTCTCCACAGGGAAGACCTACTCTTCTCCCCATTGCCCACAACCCATTCTTCTTCTAAAAAAAAGTTTAAATTTGTATTGGAGGATAGTCAGTTAACAGTATTGTGATAGTTTCAGGTGGGCAGCAATGGGACTCAGCCATACATATACATGTATCCACTCTCCCCCAAACTCCCCTGCCACCCAGGCTGCCACATAGCACTGAGCAGAGCTCCCTGTGCTACATAGTAGGTTGCTGTTGGTTACCCATTGTAAACAGCATTGTCACAACGCGTTCTTTATACTGGTCTCAGGCTGTCTAGGAAAACTTTCTGGTCCTACACTTACATTATTTGGCCACTCCAGGCTGGGTTGGGTGACTTACCCTGGCGCTCCCTTGGTCTGTAGCCCTCCTCACCTGTAACGTGCCCCCGGACACCTTTGCACAGCCCCTGTGGGTACCATAGAATCCATTATAGATTTGCCTCAACCCAAGAAGGCTTCCTCATTCCTCCATGAAGCTCGGGGTTTAGAATTACTGCAATTCCCTCTCTTCCTCAAAGTCTTGTTTGAGTCCATCAGCCTGCTCTGAACTCCCACAGGGAGCTGACATCAAGCCTCCACCATGTGCTGGGGCTGAGCAGTCACTGTGCTCCTTTATTCATCGTAGCATCCAACCTCCCCACAGAGGGGTCGGTATCCCAACTCACAGAGTGCAGCGTTGCAGTGAAGTTCTAGCATAAGCATGTAATTTATGATCTCAATCTGGACACTTTCATGTTGGGAAGGGGAGATTGTTAATCACTATGGTGGCACAGCACACTGGGACTGTTCCCAGCCATCCTTCTTGTCACTTGTTCTGTTTCAGGGGTTGCTAGAGCTGACTTTCTGTGTTCCTGCATCTGAGGTCTCTGGTTGAACTGAAGTTCTGGGAAACCTGAGGCCCTTAGTGTTCCCCTCTCCTTGTGACTCCCACCATGCCAGCATGGAGTGGTGTCTCCACATTTAGTTCAGGAGGATAGATGTCCCAGACTGCCCTTTCCTTTCACGTGGTTGGTTTTGTGGGAGGCGCTGGCCCAGCCACAGGGACTCAGCAGCATCTGAGGTGCAGCAATGATGTGACCAGGCCTGCAGAGGGCGCACTCCTCCTAGGAGGAGCCCAAGGGTTCCTGTAAGTCTGAGATTTGGGAACCATCCCCCAGGGTTGTCCCCTCACCTTCTGGATGTAGTATTTATGGGACATTGGGAAGTCCATGCCATTGATGGTGAAGATAACAGGAGGCAGGGTCATGGTGCTGTTACACAAAATCAATTGCTGTAAAAGAAAGCAGGAAAGAGGTTGACCCAGGTGATCCTTGGTGTGTGGGGAGCACAAGAATGACTCTGTGACATGACCCTTCACCTGTTCATTCTGGAGGGGACTGGGGTTGATGCTCCTCTGGATGCTTCTGACTATGTCAGTTGGGCCAAACAAAAATGAGCTCCCGACATCCAAAATGGCCTGACATCCACCGGAACAAGCAATCACTTTTTTGTTCATGGAGGTGCTGAGAGACAGAGGGACAAAGCAGGCACTAGGGTCACTCTGGAGACCCCCCGCATCACTATCCCTTCCTTGACTCTCTCCTGAACAGCTCTTCAGTTCTTGCCCTGACTCTGTTTTTCTTTTCTCTGGTCACATAATCTTTTTAACTTCCTTTTATTTCTTGCAGGCACCAGGCTCAGGGCCTGGGCTTGTACTGGCGAACTTCCTAGAAGAACCTCATCATCGTTGTTTAGCAAATTTCTCCTTATCTTCCAGGTTAATTGTCACTATGTCAGAAAAGTCTTCTCCCAAGACTAGATCAGGCTCCTGTCTTGCTCACTCTCTGTAGACTCTTCCTCGTGTCCAGCATGTACCCAGGTGGTAATTCACTGTGTGTGTGAGTCATTTCATGCGTGTCTGCCTCACTAGATGTGAGGGCAAGTTGGATCCTCAGTGCCTCCCTCAAGTGCCCAGCACACAGGTGATGCACAATGTATGTTTGTCGAATGAATGAATGAGGAACACCCAGAGACCTGTATCTGTGTCTCGCCAATGATGGGTCGGTCCATACAGTAAAGATGGAGGTGTCTAGGACAGCAGATGGTCAGAGTGGTGGTGGGGGAGACACAGGCTGCCCTGGGAGAGTTTGTCTCCCAGCACCGCCCCCTCACCCGGTTCAGACCCTGAGGCCCCTGGCAGGGGAGCATGAGCAGACCCAGGGGCCTCCAAAGAGCAGGGAAGCTTTGGCCTGAGGGTATCACAGAGAATCTCGTCAATTATTGCCCTTGTTCTCAGGCCACTCCTGGATCCCAGCTTCCTGACTCAGTCACAGCCCTGCCCCACTGTGTGCCCGGTTTGGGTGGTAAGTAGCACTGGTTAGGTGGGGTGTCTCTTTTTATGCGTTGCTCTCAGGTCTCAAGACTGCAGCCAAACTCTCTTCACTGCTGGGTAACTTCTCTCTGAGGAAACCAGTTGTCCCAGTTTTTCAGGACTTTCTCAGTTTTTCAACTGGCAATTCTGTGTACTGAGAACACTCTAGGTCCTGGGTGGCCCTGGTCAGTAGGTCATCTTAACACAATCCTGTTCAGGTTGGTGAAATGCCCCCTGATCCTCTTTTCACCACACTATAGGGTTCTCTAGCCAGGCTCCCTACCTCACAGCACAGGAATGCAGCCCTCCCCCAGCTGCCCAGGCCCCTCTGGACCCTTTCAGGATCCTGGTGAGAGGCCTGATCAGGAGCTCTGGGGCAGTTATGAACCCATGGGTGGTGTGTGTTCCTGTGTGTGTGTTTGCATGCATTTGTGTGTCTGTGTGTGTTTATATGTTTGCCTATGTATGTGTTTATATGTGTCTCTGTATCTGTTTTTATGTGTGTGTGTGTAGCATATGTCTGTGTGTGACTGTGAGTGCATTTGTGTGTGTAGGAAAAGGAGTACTTCAAGGCTGTATATTGTCACTCTGCTTATTTAACTTATATGCAGAGTACATCATGAGAAGTGCTGGGCTGGAAAAAGCACAAGTTAGAATCATGATTGCTGGGAGAAATATCAATAACCTCAGATATGCAGATGACACTACCCTTATGGCAGAAAATGAAGAAGAACTAAAGAACTTCTTGATGAAAGTGAAAGAGGAGAGTGAAAAAGTTGGCTTAAAGCTCAACATTCAGAAAACGAAGATCATGGTATCTGGTCCCATTACTTACTTCATGGCAAATAGATGGGGAAACAGTGGAAAGAGTGAGAGACTTTATTTTCTTGAGCTCCAAAATCACTGCAAATGGTGACTGTAGCCATGAAATTAAGAGACGCTTACTCCTTGGAAGGAAGTTATGACCAACCTAGACAGCATATTAAAGAGCAGAGACATTACTTTACTGACAAAGATCCATCTAGTCAAGGCTATGGTTTTTCCAGTAGTCATATATGGATGTGAGAGTTGGACTATAAAGAAAGCTGAGCACCGAAGAATTGATGCTTTTGAACTGTGGTGTTGGAGAAGACTCTTAAGAGTCCCCTGGACTGCAAGGAGATCCAACCAATCCATCCTAAAGGAGATCAGCCCTGGGTGTTCATTGGAAGGACTGATGTTGCAGCTGAAACTCCAATACTTTGGCCACCTGATGCAAAGAGCTGACTCATTTGAAAATACCCTGATGCTGGGAAAGATTGAGGGCAGGAGGAGAAGGGGACGACAGAGGATGAGATGGTTGGATGGCATCACAAACTCAATGGACATTAGTTTGGGTAAACTCTGGGAGTTGGTGATGGACAGGGAGGTCTGGCATGCTGCAGTCCACGGGGTCGCAAAGAGTCGGACACGACTGAGTGACTGAACTGAACTGAACTGTATGTGTCCATGTGCATGTGTGGGAGTATCATTTGGGGTGGCCCTCAGAGGGGGAGGCTTACTGGTTCACGGCTATCTGCCATAAGTGGGCTTGGGTTACCGGTACCCACTTGAGAGCTCCCTTGTGGTAGGCGTGGTCCACCCCACCAAGCATCAGCAAGCTGCTCTTCTGTGGCCAGCTGAAGAGAGAAGGAAGAAGGGGCTCGTTGGAGGAGAGTAACACCAGGCACTGTCTGAGGACTGCGCTTCTTCACCCATCAGAGGCACTACTACAGTCTCCATTTTACACGTGCGGAAACGGATGCTTGGAGAGCTTGAGTACCTGACCAGGGTTGGTCCCCATCTAATGAGTGTTACAGAAGAGGTTCGAAGCTGGGCAGCCTGGCTCCAACCACCCATCTTTCTGAAGAGGGCCTGGACCTTTCCAGCCACCTGAATGTTCAGATGTACCCTAGGAGGACTCTATGCTGCAGGGGTCGGGCTTCCTCCTTGTCTAGCCTGTAATTTTTCAGGAAAGCTGATGTCTGAGGGCGCTAAAAATACGGGTTCAGGCTCACCCAGGGTTGGCTTCTCTTGCCTGTGACCTGTGCTGTTTATGGGACTTCAAGCTGAGCAGGCTGCCCGCCTCCACTCTCCCTGTCTTGAGCTGAGCAGGCTGCCCGCCTCCACTCTCCCTGTCTTGAAATCCCTAATGTGTTTCGAACAAGGGGTTTTACATTTTCATTTTTGTGCTGGCTCTTGCAAATTCTGTAGCTCGTCCTGGGTTCCCAGTGAAATGTTAATGAGAAAGGAAACATTCCTGGCATCCCTCTCCTTCCATCCATATCAAATTCATCAGCAAATCCTGTTGCCTTGTCCTCCAATATCCTGACACCTTTTATTGCTTTCCCTATTACCTCCACCTCCCTGGTCAAAACTGCACCCTTGGACCCATGAGCATGGTTATGTTCCAATGAAACTGTATTGATAAAAACCCAGTGATGGGGCCAGATGTGATCCTAGGGCCATGGTTCTCCTAGGGTAGACCATCTCATAGGAATATTCTGGATGAGGTAGTCTTTAATTTTTCATGCAATTGAAAGCATCTTACAGTTAATTTGGAGAGAGGACTTGTCCAGCTCAGACTTACCTGTTTATGAAAAAGGCAAAGCCAGGCTCAGAAATGATTCTGTTTTTATTCAGGTTGTCGAAGATGGGGGTGGTCCCATGGATGGCGAGGCTGGGGTGGGCTAAGCCCATCATGCCGTCATAAGATGCATGTTCCAAGGCCCCACTGAGCTGATTCATGCTGAGGACAAATGTCTGCGACTTGGCAATAAGTCGCCCGATCTGTGAGAGAGGAGAGCGTGCCCACGTAAAGTTTGGGAAGTGGGACTAGAACTGCACTGTGGGACTGTAGATGCCATTAGCACTCTAGAGAACTGAATCCTCAGTTGATCTCAGATGGGGACATCAAGCTGGGACAGGAGTTTGGGTTCCATTTGTGTGGGGCCATGCATCTTAGCTGGAGAAGGCAATGGCACCCCACTCCAGTACTCTTGCCTGGAAAATCCCATGGATGGAGGAGCCTGGTAGGCTGTAGTCCATGGGGTCACTAAGTGTCGGACACGACTGAGCAACTTCACTTTCATTTTTCACTTTCATGCATTGGAGAAGGAAATGGCAACCCACTCCAGTATTCTTGCCTGGAGAATCCCAAGGACAGGGGAGCCTGGTGGGCTACCATCTCTGGGGTCGCACAGAGTTGGACACAACTGAAGCAACTTAGCAGTAGCAGCAGCAGCATGCATCTTAGCAATACCTGCTTATCCTGCAAACAGCATGTGAGTGAGTCAAATTGGTCTCATGTCTTCTGTACAGGTGGGGCAACCAAACTCAGGACAGGACTGAATGGTTCCCCTCTGAGGATACTATGAATAGAGAGCAGACTAGTCTTGTCTTTGGCAACACTGTGATCTGATGACAAACACGAACTGAATTCATTGCACTGGATTGTGGATCCTGCATCTGCCCGGGCAGACAGAAGCCCATTATGCAATGTCTCTGGCTGGGTTCTAATGAAAATTCTGCCTGGATATCAGGCTTTTGGGGATGTGCACACTTGTGTGTGAGTGCCTGTGTGTGTGAGAGAGAGACAGAGACCCAGACAGAGAAACACAGGGAGAGCATACTCAGGCACTTTGTGTGGGTGGGGGGGCAGGCCATAGTTTTTATTAGTCTCAAAGGCCCCCTAGAGTGAGAACCCTTTTATCAGGCCCATCTTACATCTGTGACCCCTGATTCCCCTGCCTGGATACCTGAAGTCCTGTGCTGCCCCAGGGGCCCCAGATCAGTTTTATCCTCTCCCTTAAACCCACACCTACTTGAATCCTGAAGGTCAGTGAAGCTCCACTTAAAAAATATGTGACCTTGGCAAGGCCCTCGCTCTGTGCACCTAATGTCCCTTGTCTTTATCCTGAGCTAATAATAGTATCTCCTGCCTGGGGATGTTGCAGGATAGAACAAGTTATTACCATGAAAGTGCCCTGTAGAGCCTGTGAATATAAAAGGGGGTGCTTTATTGCCCCTTCCTCCTGCTCCAGCAAAATGAACATTGGGTAATGGAGATGCAAGTCCACACCCCAAGCCCCTCTCTGGGGTTCATTGTTTTGGGAGTTTGTGTGTCAGCAGGGGAGCTGTCTCCCCAGGGACAGGGCCCTGCTGGGCACGTGGCCAGCCACTAGGGGATTTTCAGAAAGACAGTCCCTCCCAGCTGCATCTATTTTGCAGGCATTGGTTGCTCCCAGGACCAGACCCAGCTGAGGCCCTGGTTCCCATGTTACCCGAACAGTGTCAGTGGCAAGAACTCCTGTTATCCTTCCACATCCATAACGGAGGTTGATGTGTTTTCCATCGCCGGACTGGAAGCTGCTGGACGCCTTAGGGTTGTATCTGAAGTGTTTACCTGCCGACACAAGAGATGAGTATCTGTCAGGTGCCAGGGATGGAGTTGGGGGGTTGGAGAGGGAGGACAAGATGGGTGGGGGGCTGGTACTCACAGCAGGAGGCACTTTGGCAGTAGATGGAGGAAACCCACAAGTCAGATGAGCTGGTGTCAATGATGACTTGGAACTCTTGAGGGGGTGTTCCAATGGTGATGTTGATGACGTAGGCCATCTACAGGGATCGAGGAGGGAGGTTAGGGCAGACTGGGCTGCCTGGCTACCCTCCGTTCATAGCATCCTGCCTCCCTCTGGGCATCCCAAGGCCTGAAATCACTTTCCAATTGCCCTTCCTCACAGCCTCTGCTCAGAGGTCCCCTCATCTGAGAAGCTCTCCAGTCTCCTCTTTAAGGCCAACCTTATCACCTTCTTCTCCAGGTGGCCCGCCTAGTTCACCCCAGGCCACTCCTGCTAATCTCAGAGCATGCCCTGTCAACAACACGAAGATGTCCCCTTTCTTGATATGTATTCAATTTTTGACTCTCTCTGGCTTGCCTATGCATTCTTGAACAAGAGATAAGCATCTCCCCCTCCTTTAAAAATGAAACAAAAGAAAACAGTAGCTATAGTGTTAGACCTTTATGGAGTCACATGCATTAGGGGCTCAGTAAATTGGTGCCTTTTCTGGATCTGTGGAGGGTGAACTTTCTCTGCCTGGGGATTCACACCTGATTTGCAGTTGGTGTTATCTTTTGTTTGGCACATCTCACCATTCATCTTATATCAGTGGCTCACTTAGTTCAGAAAGAATAATCTCCCTGAAACTAATGCCACATTTTTGTCCCAGAAATGGATGTTTACCTGCCAAATGGTCATTGCTGGGCCCAGTCATCACAGACCAAGATTTGAGGATGCGACTGCCTTCTCCTCTGGGAATGGGTTCCTGTTCCCCACTGTTTCTGCCTCCCGCAGGAGCCTCAGCCCCAACATCCCACCTGGCACCTCCAGATGAGCCCCAGTGCTAGACCAGAGCCTCAGGGGGTGCTGTGGAGCACCATCCTCCCAACACGCTCACGTTCAAGATTTTCCTCAGGGGATGAGATGAGAACTTGTGGTCAAGAGTAGTTTCCTGGGACAGGCTATAAGATTGTTCCTCCAGGAAATATTTTGGCTTGATTTCTTCCAAGACCACTTCTTGAAGTGTCTTCATCTTCATCATAGGGATTCTTTTACCAAGCACGGGGAAAAGGAAGAGCCAATAACCAAGTATGAGTGTCATATCTGGCATTGTAACGGCACTCTGTATTATCCAAGCCTTTTTATGAGTGTCACCTTTTATCAGAATGCCATGCAAAGACATGCCAAAGACTTAGGTCTGCACACAGGTTCTGTTGTGTAATCTTGGGTAAACCAGATGACCATTTGGAGCCTACACAGATGAAGACACTGACACATACACACAGAAGAGGAGAGAGGGCAGAGAGAAGACCTAGAAGCAAATGCAGGAGAAATGCTTTTCTACAGCACCACACCTAGAGCTGCACAGGTCATGCACTGAACAGTTCTAAGGAGCACCATTTTTATATAGGTCATGATATGACTGGTACTCCCAGAGTTATGCAACCCTGCAGGCCTGCCCCATGAACGGTGCCCATGACAAGATTCTCATCAATAAGTGAGAGCTGAAATTTAAGACTGCCAGGGAATGATTACTTTCTCTTCTAACCCTGATGGGTGGAAGAATAAGAGGACGAAAAGAGAAATCCCAGAAAGAGAGATGAAGCCACTTACAGTCCCCATACTTACATGACTATGCACTCTGAGAGGGCCACCAGGCCAAGCAGCACAAGCCACTTCATGCTTCTTTCCTGGGTCCAAGGACTCCAGGAAGTTCGGGTTCTTAGCATACAGTGGTGGCCAAGAGCTCCTAACTATATATGTTCTGACCTGACATAATTTTCCCCTTTAGGCTACTAATGGATCTGATAAAGAAAACCAAACTCTTGATAAAATCTTTATCTTTACCAGTTTCTGTGGACATTGGATTAGACAATTCTCAGAATACATATATTTCTACTGTAACTTGTTCTTTGAGGCTTGAATGAAAAATTAAACTAAACGAAGAATGTGGAGACTCTTGCCAGCTTGGAGACAAAACACTGCTAATAATATGATAAAAGTAAATGCTGGGGGCCATGCTAGACATTCGTGATCTCATGTGGTATTCCTAGACATGTCATAAAATGTATGTGGCTGTCCTCAGTTGGAGAGGGGATTGCTAGAAGGAAAAGAAGTCACTAGCAAAGTGAAGACTTTAGGGGCAGCCCAGTGACAAATGAGTGGCTTTAGGTAGTGGGACATTGGCACAGGTCAGGGACACCTTTGATGCCAGTCTGTATCAAAGATCTAGGCTGGAGCAGTACAGCAATTGCATGGTTTCAGTATTGGAAGAAATGTGATGCAGGCACCCACCAGATTCTTTATATCATCCAACAAACATTTAAGGAGAACCCTGTGTGCTCACGACCCAGATAATCATGATGGTGGGATCACTCACCTAGAGCCAGACATCCTGGAATGTGAAGTCAAGTGGGCCTTAGAAAGCATCACTAAAAACAAAGCTAGTGGAGGTGATGGAATTCCAGGTGAGCTATTTCAAATCCTGGAAGATGATGCTGTGAAAGTGCTGCATTCAATATGTCAGCAAATTTGGAAAACTGAGCAGTGACCACAGGACTGGAAAAGGTCAGTTTTCATTCCAGTCCCAAAGAAAGCCAATGCCAAAGAATGCTCAAAGTACCACACAATTGCACTCATCTCACATGCTAGTAAAATAATGCTCAAAATTCTCTAAGCCAGGCTTCAACAATACATGAATCATGAACTTCCAGATGTTCAAGCTGGTTTTAGAAAAGGCAGAGAAACCAGAGATCAAATTGCCAACATCTGCTGGATCATGGAAAAAGAAAGAGAGTTCCAGAAAAACATCTATTTCTGCTTTATTGACTATGCCAAAGCCTTTGACTGTGTGGATCACAATAAACTGTGGAAAATTCTGAAAGAGATGGGAATACCAGACCGCCTGACTTGCCTCTTGAGAAACATATATGCAGGTCAGGAAGCAACAGTTAGAACTGGACATGGAACAACAGACTGGTTCCAAATAGGACAAGGAGTACGTCAAGGCTGTATATTGTCACCCTGCTTATTTAACTTGTATGCAGAGTACATCATGAGAAATGCTGGGCTGGAAGAAGCACAAGCTTGAATCAAGATTGCCAGGAGAAATATCAATAACCTCAGATATGCAGATGACACCACCCTTATGGCAGAAAGTGAAGAGGACCTAAAAAGCCTCTTGATAAAAATGAAAGAGGAGAGTGAAAAAGTTGGCTTAAAGCTCAACATTCAGAAAACGAAGATCATGGCATCTGGTCACATCACTTCATGGGAAATAGTTGGGGAAACAGTGGAAACAGTGTCAGTCTTTATTTTTTTGGGCTCCAAAATCACTGCAGATGGTGATTGCAGCCATGAAATTAAAAGATGCTTACTCCTTGGAAGGAAAGTTATGACCAACCTAGATAGCATATTCAAAAGCAGAGACATTACTTTGCCAACAAAGGTCCGTCTAGTCAAGGCTATGGTTTTTCCAGTGGTCATGTATGGATGTGAAAGTTGGACTGTGAAGAAAGCTGAGCACCAAAGAATTGATGCTTTTGAACTGTGGTGTTGGAGAAGACTCTCGAGAGTCCCTTGGACTGCAAGGAGATCCAACCAGTGCATTCTAAAGGAGATCAGTCCTGGGTGTTCTTTGGAAGGACTGATGCTAAGGCTGAAACTCCAATACTTTGGCCACCTGATGAGTTGACTCATTAGAAAAGACTCTGATGCTGGGAGGGATTGGGGGCAGGAGGAAAAGGGGACGACAGAGGATGAGATGGCTGGATGTCCATCACCGACTCGATGGACATGAGTTTGGGAGAACTCTGGGAGTTGGTGATGGACAGGGAGGCCTGGTGTGCTGCGATTCATGGGTCGCAAAGAGCCGGACATGACTGAGTGACTGAACTGAACTGTGTGCTGGGGTCTGGGTAGGACGTTGGAAAGTCAAAGTCGAGTAACACACAGGTGTTCCTTATCCTAAGGAGCTAGCAGTCTAAGTCATTTCTCACAAACCCCTGGCCCAAGAGAAATGAATGATAGTGTTTGGTGGGCATCCTGGACACCTGGCATAACAGGACCTTGCACTGGAAGCTGCCTCTCCTCAGCTCCAACCAGCAGCTTCCAGGTTGGAAAGCATAGCGATTGGCTCCATTTAGAGAAGTCTAGATATTTGTGTACTGTCTCCTGATTCAAATGCAGACAACTTATCTCTATCTCTTTTTTATTTTGGTTTTTGAAAACAAAATGAGGTAGCGGACAGTTGGCCTCTGGGCTAGATACCTGGTAGTTGACAAGTGGAGTATGTTTTCACCCAGACTGTCTGAGGACAAAGTTAGTGGTAAAACTGAGCTCTACTAAAACAAGGAGATAAGGTGCCCACTCCTGAGGTCAAGGAAGATTTACCTGTCTGCACATGTGGAAGAAGGCTTCTTGGGGGTGGAAAAGGGAGGGGACCTCACCCCATAATAAGTGTGGACATGCACCCATAGGCCTGTGCAGTGGGATCCATCGTACCAAAATTTTGTGAATGCATCTTGGGGAGGATCCATGGACCAGTCAGGTGTGAAGAAAGAAAGAAGATAATTGGCCAAGGGTAACAAAGACCCAGAAGGACTGTCCTATATAAATGATTTACTTCACCTCCATACTGCACTCCTTCTCACTCTGGATACCCACCCTCCTCTTTGGGTATCGTCTCTGCCTAGTTTTTGACTTACTGTACTCCTCTTTGTTAGAGAAGATGCCCATATGCTTTCCCTCCCTGTGTGTTTCTCTGCCCTGCTTCTGAGGTGAATGGAACAATTGTTTTCCTATGTGCCCTCCCATACATCGTATCATGTCTCTAATAATAAAATTTGTACCTGATTTTACAGTTTTTGCCTCTTTGAAACATTCTTGCTTTCAAACAGGGGTAAGAACCAGGACCACACTGCTTCTAACCTCTAGCTCCTGGTGGTCTAGTGACTAGGACTCTTGGTTTTCTTCACAGTTACCCAGGTTTAATTCTTGGGCAGGAAGCAAAGATCTCTCTTCAGGACTGCTCACTACTCTCCCTCTGAGATCAAGTGGGAGCCAAATGTCAAAAAACTTTGTGCTGAATTCAGATTGCATGCTGTGCAGGTTTTTATTTCTGTCCTAGAGGTGGGAGTAGTGAGGGGACAGAGAGGGGATCCAATTCAAGTTGGTTGATTAAGAGACTGGATGCATATTACCTGTGTTAATTTTCCTTCCATTTGTAAAGAAGGATCAGCAGGGTCATGTAAACCAAAAAATTTAATAATATCCATTTGTTGAGGACAAATGGATAGAATTCTACTTCCCTAATAGGTTCCATGTGAAATGAGCACAATTCACAATTCACATTCACAACTCACAATTGTGCAGTAGTGTGAACATTCTTTGGCATTGCCCTTCTTTGGCATTGCAGTGAAAATTGACTTTTTCCAGTCCTGTGACCACTGCTGAGTTTTCCTAATTTGCTGGCATATTGAGTGCAGCACTTTCACAGGACCATGTTTTAGGATCTGAAATAGCTCAGCTGGAATTCCATCACTTTCACTAGCTTTGTTCATCGTGATGCTTCTAAGGCCCACTTGACTGCACACTCCAGCATGTCTGGCTCTACTTGAGTTATCACACCACTGAGGTTATCTGGGTCATTAAGATCTTTGTTTATAGTTCTGTGTATTCTTGCCACCTCTTCTTAATATCTTCTGCTTCTGTTAGGTCCTTGACATTTCTGCCCTTTATTGTGCCCATCTTTGCATGAAATGTTCCCTTGGTATCTCTCATTTTCTTGAAGAGATCTCTAATTTTTCCCATTCTATTGTTTTCTTCTATTTCTTTGAATTGTTCACTTCAGGCCGCTTTCTTATTTCTCCTGGCTGTTCTTTGGAACTCTGCATTCAGATGGGAATATCTTTCCTTTTCTCCTTTGCCTTTGACTTCTCTTCTTTTCTCAAATATTTGTACAGCCTCCTCAGACAATTTGCCTTGTTGCATTTCTTTTTTTTCCTGGGGATGGTTTTGGTCACCACCTCCTGTACAATGTTACAAACCTCTGTCTGTAGTTATTCAGGCACTCTGCCTATAACATCTAATCCCTGGAATCTATTAGTTACTTAAACTGTATAATCATAAGGGATTTGATTTAAGTCATATCTGAATGGCCTAATTGTTTTCCCATCTTTCTTCAATTTAAGTCTGAATTTGCCAAAAAGAGCTCATGATCTGAGCCAAGTCAGCTCCTGGTCTTGTTTTTGCTGACTTTATAGAGCCTCTCCATCTTTGTATGCAGGGCTTCCCTGGTGGCTCAGAGGTTAAAGCATCTGCCTGCAATGCAGGAGACCTGGGTTCGATCCCTGGGTCGGAAAGATTCCCCTGGAGAAGGAAATGGCAACCCACTCCAGTATTCTTGCCTGGAGAATCCCACGGATGGAGGAGCCTGGTGGGCTACAGTGCACGGGGTCGCAAAGAGTCGGACATGACTGAGAGACTTCACTTTCACTTTCACCTTTGTATGCAAAAAATATGATCAATCTGATTTTGATATTGACTACACAGTTGTCCTCATTTCACATACTAGCAAGGTAATGCTCAAAATCCTTCAAATTAGGCTTCAAAAATATGTGAACCAAGAATTTCCAGATGTACCAGCTGGATTTAGAAATGGCAGAGGAGCCAGAGATCAAATTGCCAACATCCATTGGATCATAGAAAAAGCAAGAGAATTCTGGAAAAACATCTACTTCTGCTTTATTGACTTGCTAAACTCTTTGACTGTGTGGATCACAACAAACTGTGGAAAATTCATAAAGAGTTAGGAATACCAGACACCTTACTTACCTACTGAGAAACCTGTATGCAGGTCAAGAAGCAACAGTTAGAACTGGACATGGAACAATGGATTGGTTAAAATTGGGAAAGGAGTACATCAAGGCTGTATATTGTCACCCTGCTTATTTAACTTATGTGTAGACTACATCAAGGGAAATGCTGGGATGGATAAAGCACAAACTGGAGTTAAGATTACTGGAAGAAATAGCAACAAACTCAGATATGCATATGACACTACCTTAATGGCAAAAAGCACAGATGAACTAAAGAGCCTCATGATGAATGTCAAAGAAGAGCGTGAAAACCTGGCTTAAAATTCAACATTCAGAAAGCTAAGATCATGGCATCTGGTCCCATCACTTCAAGGCAAATAGATGGAGAAATAATGGAAACAGTGACAGATTTAATTTTCTTGGTCTCTAAAATCATTGTGGACAGTGACTGCAGCTATGAAATTAAAAGACACTTGCTCCTTGGAAGAAAAGCGATAACAAACCTAGACAGTATATTACAAAGCAGAGACATCACTTTGTCAACAAAGGTCTGTATAGTCAAAGCTATGGTTTTTCCAGTAGTCAAGTACACATGTGAGAGTTGGAGCATAAAGAAGGCTGAGTGCTGAAGAATTAATGCTTTTGAATTGTGGTTCTGGGGAAGACTCTTGAGAGTACTTTTTACAGCAAGGAGATCAAACCAGTCAGTTCTGAAGGAAATCTTTGAATATTCATTGGAAGGACTGATGCTGAAGCTGAAGTTCCAATAATTTGTCCATCTGATGTGAAAAACTAACTCATTGGAAAAGACCTGATGCTGGAAAAAATTGAAGGCAGGAGGAAAAGAGGGCAAAAGAGGGCAAAAAAGGGTGAAATGGTTGGATGCCATCATTGACTCCATGGACACGAGTTTGAGCAGACTCCAGGAGACAGTGGAGGACAGGGAAGCCTGGCGTGCTGCAGTTCATGGGGTTATGAAGAGTCATACATGACTGAGTGACTGAACAATAGCAATAGGATCCAGGCCTTGCAACTCTTTGTCTGTCAAACCAAACACAGAAAGAGATAATTGCAAAGTCTAATCAATTAAAGAACACACAAACAAAATACAAACCATTCAGAGCTCCTGCTCAGCCTGAGATGAACAGGACTACCTCTTAGACTGTTATTCCATGCAAAATAAAGGTGATGGTGCTTCATGGTTCCTTCCACGACTCCCAGAGCCTGGGTGTTTCTATGTGAGGTCTATCCAAGCCTGTCCCCTGCATAGAGTATTGGTAGGCTCTCTGGTCACCAGGTGTGTATAGATGGGGTGCTGGGTCTTATCCCTCATTTTTGCTCATTGTTAACACCCAGTTTTTGTGGTTCAGTTCCTACAGAGGGGATTTGACAGCATCTAACACATGACACACACATATGCCCTTTAACTTAGCAATTCTACTTCTAGGGATCTATCCCAAAAATACACTGGCAAAAATACAAATACCATATGCAGAAGCTATTCACTACAACACTGTTTGTAAAAGCAAGATATTATAATTATACCCAAAGTGACCTTCCATGGGGGAGTGTTGAATAAGGCACAGGGCATCCCAGCACCTGGGTATGATGTGGATGGAGGGAGGAGTGGGATGTGTGAGACCCTCAGGGTGCACTGTTTTTAGTTTTTTGAAAAAGAGGGACCAGAAAAGTGCTTACAGTTCTTGCTTTTACATACACATATATGTCTATTTTCAATAAGAAACAGGGGAAGAATAAGCCTAAACCTACTGAAAATATAATATATGGATGAGGGCCAGGGACAGAAGTGATTTTTCTTGTTTTATACTTTGACTTTGCAACCAGGAAAATGCGTTACAGGATCAAAAATAAATAAATATATCTGTAGAAGTTGAGAACAATTGACAGCAAATTAGCCTTAGTGTATCAAGTTGGTGACATGACTGCACAGAACAAAACATTATTTAAGTGGCTCTAAAACACAGAATTTGACTCTACATTCACAGTGGAATGTATTCTAATGACAAATACAATAAAAAATACTCTCTCACATCCAAAAGAAAACCAAAAACAAAAAAGCAAAATATTTGAGACTATCCATTCCCTTACCAACCTAGATAGCATATTCAAAAGCAGAGACATTACTTTGCCAACAAAGGTGCGTCTAGTCAAGGCTATGGTTTTTCCTGTGGTCATGTATGGATGTGAGAGTTGGACTGTGAAGAAGGCTGAGCACCGAAGAATTGATGCTTTTGAGCTGTGGTGCTGGAGAAGACTCTTGAGTGTCCCTTGGACTGCAAGGAGATCCAACCAGTCCATTCTGAAGGAGATCAGCCCTGGGATTTCTTTGGAAGGAATGATGCTAAAGCTGAAACTCCAGTACTTTGGCCACCTCATGTGAAGAGTTGACTCATTGGAAAAGACTCTGATGCTGGGAGGGATTGGGGGCAGGAGGAGAAGGGGACAACAGAGAATGAAATGGCTGGATGGCATCACTGACTTGATGGACATGAGTGTGAGTGAACTCTGGGAGTTGGTGATGGACAGGGAGGCCTGGCGTGCTGCAATTCATGGGGTTGCAAAGAGTCGGACACGACTGAGCGACTGATCTGATCTGATTGTTGGTGATATTGCTTTTGTTATTGTGAAAGTATCATATACATGTCATTAGTTAAAGCAAGCCAGTAATTAGTGCTAATGTTCTAAAGCAAGATTTTCAGTGGCTAGAAAAAAGTTTCAAGTCTAAAACACAAAACGTTAAGTAAAGTCCTATAGCCTAAAACTTGATAACATAAGTTTGTACAATTTAATTATTTTCCTTATTTTTCTTTTTTTACAGAAATCTGTACTTCTTGGCTCTGACAACTGAAAAGCCTAAGAAGGGATGGCAACTCGGTTACAGTGACTATCCAGAGGTCGATCATGTGGCCTCTAAATTCCATTTCCCACCTGAGGGTCCATGGATTCTTGAAGAGATGACTGATTTCAGGACTGGGCCAGGGAATGAACAAGATAAGCCTGAGAATCTTGAAGGACCAGAAATTTGAGGGCCTTCAAAGATGAGCAAGGGCTGAACAAAAAGTTTAGGAATCCATCTGATGAGGGAAAATATGAGACAATTTTAGCATCAGATCAAATTGATGCTAAAAATATTAAATTAAATAAAATTTAAACAAATTAAATATATTAAACAAGTTAAATGTATAAAATTAAACATTAAATATATAAAAATTAAAATATAAAACAAATTAAATATATAAACAAATTAAATATATAACAATCCAACAGTTTCAAATGTTAACAGATAATATCTAATTTGTCACTGTGTCAGATTGCTAGGAGTACCAACTCACTATTCTGGGCACTGGCTTTCCAGTGCTATCTTTGTGTGAAGCATATTTCATGTAACTATAAAGATTTGAAAGAATGTTCTTATTCATTGAAGGATTCCAGGAATTAAATTCTGGACTGGTAAAAAAAAGAAACCACTGTTTTGCAACATCCTCACGAATCAATGGATCTTGGCCAAGATCATCCATGGATGATAAAACCATAAGTGAAAGTGAAAGTCATTTCTGACTCTCTGCGACTCCATGAACTATAGAGTGCATGAAGTTCTCCAGGCCAGAATGTTGGAGTGGGTAGCCTTCCCTTCTCCAGGGGATCTACTGAACCCAGGGATCGAACCCAGGTCTCCCACATTGCAGGCAAATTCTTAATCAGATGAGTTACCAGGCAAGCCACAGAATACTGGAGTGGGTAGCCTATCCCTTCTCCAGCAGATCTTCCCAACCCAGGAATCAAACTATGGTCCCTTGTATTGCAGGCAGTTTCTTTACCAGCTGAGCTACCAGGGAAGCCCATAAGACCATAAGACAAAAACCTTAAGATGAAAGGTCAAAGGGGAAGTTTATAATGCAAGATGAAAGGTCAAACTGGAAGTTTATAATGCATGCATGATGTTGGCAACATCAGGACCCTCTGTATCTCAGCATACATCAAAGTGAGGCAACTAGCAATTATATCTCTTGAAGTGATGCCATAAGTAATGTACGGAACTACAAATCTTCCAATACAAATATTCCAATTGGAACTACAAATATTCCAATAAAATTTGTTGAACTCAGGTCTGCATCTAACTACCAGTTTTTAAGAATTACAACTGGAGAAGGCAATGGCACCCCACTCCAGTACTCTTGCCTGGAAAATCCCATGGATGGAGTAGCCTGGTAGGCTGCAGTCCATGGGGTCGCTAATAGTCAGACACGACTGAGCGACTTCACTTTCACTTTTCACTTTCATGCATTGGAGAAGGACATGGCAACCCACTCCAGTGTTCTTGCCTGGAGAATCCCAGGGACAGGGGAGCCTGGTGGGCTGCCATCTATGGGGTCTCACAGAGTCGGACATGACTGAAGCAACTTAGCAGCAGCAGCAGCAGATAAGGAACAGAGAAGCAGTCCTCTAAATCAGCAGTCCCCAGCTCTTTTAGCACTAGGGACTGGTTTCCTGGAAGACAATTTTTCTAGAGACCTGGGTAGAAGGGGTAATTTCTGGATGATTCAAGGATATTACATTTCTTTTTAATTTTATTTCTTATGTTGTGATATATAATGAAATAATTATTCAACTGTCCATAATGCAGAATCAGTGGGAACCATGAGCTTATTATCCTGGAACGAGACTGCCCCATCTGGGGGTGATGGGAGAGCGATGGGAGCATCTGTAAATACAGATGAAGCCTCACTCACTGGCCTGCTGCTCACCACCTGCTCTGCGACCTGGGTCCTAATAGATAAAGTTCTGGTACTGGTCCTGGTATTGGTGTTGTGGACTCTTGCTCTCAACAAAAGATGTGGGACTTTCTATGAGACAAACCACCTAACTCCTCCCACATTTTAAACAAATAAATGGTTTAAAAAGGAGACTTTCATTTATTAAAAGTCCTAGAACAACCAAATGTAACATACAAATGTTCATCCTCTAGATCTAGATTTGAATAAATAAACTGCTAAAGATTTTTTTTAGAAGATTGGAGAAATTTGTGGTTTTCATTCTGTCTGCCCTCTGATGGATAAGGATAAGAGGAAGCATCACTATGAACAAAGCTCATAGTGAGGTGAGCTCATAGGAGGTGATAGAGCTCATGGAATTCCAACTGAGCTATTTCAAATCCTAAAAGATGATGCTGTGAAAGTGCTGCACTCACTATGCCAGCAAATTTGGAAAACTCAGCAGTGTCCACAGGACCTGAAAATGTCAGTTTTCATTCCAACCGCAAAGAAGGGCAATGCCAAAGAATGTTCAAACTACTGCACAATTGCACTCATCTCACATGCTAGCAAAGTAATGCTCAAACTTCTCCAAGCTAGGCTTCAGCAGTATGTGGCTGAGAACTTCCAGATGTTCAAGCTAGATTTAGGAAAGTCAGAGGAACCAGAGATCAAATTGCCAATATCAGTTGGATCATAGAGAAAGCAAGAGAGTTCCAGAAAAACATCTACCTCTGCTTCATTGTCTACGGGAAAGCCTTGGCTGTGTGGATCACAATAAACTGTGGAAAATTCTTCAAGAGATGGGAATACCAAACAACCTCATCTGCTTCTTGAAAAATCTGTATGCAGGTCAAGAAGCAACAGTTAGAACTGAACATGGAACAACATACTGGTTCCAAATTGGGAAGGAGTACATCAAGGCTGTATATTGTCACTCTGCTTATTTAACTTCTATGCGGAGTACATCATGCGAAATGGTAGGCTGGATGAAGCACATGCTGGAATCAAGATTGCTGGGAGAAATATCGATAACCTCAGATATACAGATGACACCACCCTTATGACAGAAAGTGAAGAGGAACTAAAGAGTCTCTTGATGAAAGTGAAAGAAGAGAGTGAAAAAGCTGGCTTAAAACTCAACATTCAAAAAAACTAAGATCATGGCATCTGGTCCCATCACTTCATGGTAAATAGATGGGGAAACAATGGAAACAGTGACAGACTTTATTTTTTTGGGCTCCAAAATCACTGCAGATGGTGACTACAGCCGTGAAATTAAAAGATGCTTGCTCTTTGGAAGAAAGCTATAACAAGCCTAGATAGCATATTAAAAAGCAGAGACATTGTTTTACCAACAAGGTCCATATAGTCAAAGCTCTGGTTTTTCTAGTAGTCACATATGGAAAGTTGGACCATAAAGAAAGCAGAGAGTCAAAGAATTGATGCTTTTGAACTGCGGTATTGGGAGAAGACTCTTGAGAGTCACTTGGATTTCAAGATCAAACCAGTCCATCCTATAGGAAATCAATCCTGAATATTCATTGAAAGGATTGATGCTGAAGTTGAAGCTCCAATACTTTGGCCATCTGTTGCTGACTCATGAAAAAGACCCTGATGTTGGGAAAGATTTAAGGCAGGAGGAGAAGGGGATAACAGAGGATGAGATGGTTGGATGGCATCACTGACTCGATGAACATGAGTTTGAGCAACCTCTGGGAGTTGGTGATGGAGGGAAGGCAGGTGTGCTGCAAGCCATGGGGTCACAAAGAGTCGAACATGACTGAGTGATTGAACTGAACTGAGGGCAATTTGAACATGGGCTGGGTATCAAATGTTAATTTTATTTGCAAGAAAATAGCATTTTTGGTTATGTACATTTTGTGAAATGGTACCCTTACTTGGGCTTCCCAGGCGTCTTGAGTGGTAAAGAATCTGCCTGCAATGCAGGAGATGTCAGTTTGATCCGTGGGTGGAGAAGATCCCCTGCAGAAAGAAATTGCAACTGACCCCAGTATTTTTCCCTGAGAAATTCCATGGGTGGAGGAGCCTGGCAGACTACAATCCATGGGTCCACAAAAGAGTTGGACTAAACAAGAGCAACAACAATCTCTTCCTTTAAATACTTCAGCAAAAATGAATAAATGGTAAAAAAAATAAAATTTTAATGAGGATGTGTTTTGCTTTAAAGGAACAGATTTGAGTAGTTGCTATGGATTGAATTGTGTGTAGCCCCAAATTTGAATGTTGAATCCTTAACTACTGATGTGATGGTATTAGGAGGCAGGGCCTTTGGGAGGTTATTCAGCTGAGATGAGGTCTTAATAGTGGGGCCGTCATGATGGGATCAGGGCCTTTATAAGAAGAGCCCCCTGAGAACTTCCTCTCTTTCTCTCTCGCATTCTCCTCTCTCTCCCTCCTTCCTCTCCCTCCTCCTTCTCTCCTCCCTCGATATCCCTCCCCATCACATGTGAGGACACAGCAAGGAGAGAACTGTCTGGGCCAAGAAGAGGGTTCCCAGCAGGAACACAATTGACCAGCACCTTGATCTTGGACATGTGGCCTCAGGTCTGACACCCTGGGTGGACTATGAGAGTAGTGTTGTAGTTCTGATCTTGGTGAGGCAGCAGTGAGACGTGGTGTGAAGCAAGATTTTGATTCCCTGCCAAGGAATTGAACCTGGTAGCCTGGATGAGAACCAGGAATCCTAGCCACCAGACCAGCAAGGGCTAGAGGCTAGAATCTATTTTCCCCTGGATCTTTGTCCCTAGTGAAAAATGCATTTATCACAGAGGCAGAAACTATAGATGGAGGTACAAAGTTTATTGTGAGAGACATAGCACAACAAGTGGGAAAGCCCACAGAGAAATGGTTTGTATGGATGAGCTAGAAGCAAGGCGCACCTGAGAGAAAGGGTGGGGGCAACTGCCTAGTGAGTAGGAGTGCAGTAAAGAGGCAGTAAAGTTACTTATACAGGTCAGTTCTTCAGGGTCTTTGTCTTCCTCCAGGCCAATTATCTGATCTCTTTTTCCATACCTGACTCACCCTGGGAACCTCCCCTGGGTGTGCATGCACCCCTCAGCCAAGACAAATCTGGACGTGAAGGCTTCTGGGAGGAGCAAGACTCAGTACTTTCATTGTTGTTCAGTCGCTAATTCGTGTCCAACTCTTTGTAACCCCGTGGACTGCAGAACGCCAGGCTTCCCTGTCCTTCACTATCTCCTGGATTTTGACAGGAGGATGTTCAGTTCAGTTCAGTCGCTCAGTCATGTCTGACTCTTTGCGACCCCATGAATTGCAGCACGCCAGGCCTCCCTGTCCATCACCAACTCCCGGAGTCACTCAGACTCATGTCCATCAAGTCAGTGATGCCATCCAGCCATCTCATCCTCTGTTGTCCCCTTCTCCTCCTGCCCCCAATCCCTCCCAGCATCAGAGTCTTTTCCAATGAGTCAACTCTTCGCATGAGGTGGCCAAAGTACTGGAGTTTCAGCTTTAGCATCATTCCTTCCAAAGAAATCCCAGGGCTGATCTTCAGAATGGACTGGTTGGATCTCCTTGCAGTCCAAGGGACACTCAAGAGTCTTCTCCAACACCACAGTTCAAAAGCATCAATTCTTTGGCGCTCAGCCTTCTTCACAGTCCAACTCTCACATCCATACATGACCACTGGAAAAACCATAGCCTTGACTAGACGCCCCTTTGTTGGCAAAGTCATGTCTCTGCTTTTGAATGTGCTATCTAGGTTGGTCATAACTTTCCTTCCAAGGAGTAAGCATCTTTTAATTTCATGGCTGCAGTCACCAACTGCACTGATTTTGGAGCCTCCCAAAATAAAGTCTGACACTGTTTCCACTGTTTCCCCATCTATTTCCCATGAAGTGATGGGACTGGATGCCATGATCTTCATTTTCTGAATGTTGAGCTTTAAGCCAACTTTTTCACTCTCCACTTTCACCTTCATTAAGGAGGATGTTGGAACCCACCAAAAAAAAAAAAAGAAAAAAAAGAAAAGAAAAGATACTCCATGTCACAAGACAAGGGAGAAGCCACAAAGAGATTGTAGGAGGGGCACAATCACGTTGAAGTCAAATCCCATACCCACCCGGTGGATGACCCATAATGGAGAATAATGTTGCCAGAGAAGTTCTCACACTTTTGTGAAGGCTGTAGGCCCCACATCAGACTTCCCAACCTGGGGATCTGAAAAAAGGGACTGGTAATCCCTAGGGAATCTGACTTAGAAGGTCAGTGGGATTTGATTATAAAACTTCCACAGGATTGGGTGAAACAGAGACTCTTGGAGGACACAAACAAATCCTTCTGTGCACCAGGACCCAGGGGGAAGGAACAGTGACCCCCAAGAGACTGAGCCAGAGTCTTGAGTTTTGAGGGTCTCCTGTGGCAACTTGTGTCAGCCGTGGCCTGCCTTGTGCACAGGGGCACTGGTAGCAGCAGTCCTGGGAGGTGTGTGTTGACTTAAGTTCTTTTGGACTGTACCTTTAGCTGTACTATAGAGCCTATAGACTCCAGGACTGGGCTGCCTCAATTCAAACAACTAATAGCGAGGGAGAACAGCCCCACCCATCAGCAGAAAATTGGATTAAAGATTTACGAGCATGGCCCTGCCCACCAGAACAAGTCAGTCACTCCCATCAGGAAGTATGCATAAGCTTCTTATACTCATCCATCAGAGTGCAGACAGAAGAAGGAAGAACTACAATATACAGCTTCCAGAATGAAAACCACAAGTTTAGAAAACTAAGCAAAATGGTCACCTGGATCACAGCTGTATGTAATTCAATGAAGCTAGGAGGCATGCCAAGCATCACAAGTTGTCTGGGACTCTGATTGGAGACTTTTCCTGGGGACGCACACTGATGGGGGCTTCACCATCTGCAGTGTCACAGCAGGGGGCCAGCCACGTGCCACTGTGTATACTGACTATTGTGAATGCCAGATTAGTAAACAAACGCTGTACCGCCATCCAGCGATCACATCACATCCACTCCCAATGGTCACTCGGGAAGGTATTCAGGATGGCAGAAGGATGCCCTCCATCGAGTCTCAGCTACAGAAGCCACCTTTCCCACACCCCACCAACTGTGTATCTAGGAAACTCAGGATGATAAGAAGGTGGATACTTGCCCTAAATAGCTAAGGTGCATATCAAAGGAAAGATTCCAACGTGCCCAGGCTTTTGCATCTTCCCATACACTGCTGCTGCTGCTGCTAAGTTGCTTCAGTCGTGTCCAACTCTGTGCGACCCCATAGATGGCAGCCCACCAGGCTACCCTGTCCCTGGGATTCTCCAGGTAAGAACACTGGAGTGGGTTGCCATTTCCTTCCCCATACATTGAAAGACTATTAAATTCTTTGAGATATTTAACTTCTTTTAATGAATAGCAATTTTTAATGTTCCAATTATCTTTTGTGTTGCAAAACTCCCATATATCCTGGCTCCTCTTTTACCTCTTCAGAGTGGCACCTGAGATCTGAGAGGCTGCCCTTGGCTTGAAGTCTTCATACAGTTTGCCGAATTAAACAGAATCATCAACTTTTAGTATGTGCATTTTTTTCAATGGACACTATCAAAGCATTTGTCAGGAGTGACCTGTATCACGGATACTGGTATTATGTTGGTATAAAGAAGCCGTAGGACCACAATGAAATATGAAGGAATATGGATGTGTAATCCAGGTTGAGTTTAGGATGAAGACTTGAATATCTGTACAATGGCAGTAATGATACACAGGACAACATAGAAAATGGGAACCAAGACCAGGTCCCAGGGTGGGTTGGGGTGGGGCTTGATGTTCAAATCCACATTCAAGAGTGTGGGATTTATCCTGGGGGTGATGGGGATCTTTGAGTAGGCGAGTGAGATGTTAGACTGCGATAATGGAGGAGAACAAGGGAAAATGAGGCTAAAACATAAGATGGATACAAGAGAGTAAAGATGTGAAGAGAAAGGAAGTACATTAAGAGAAACTGGAAGCTGTAGAGATGGGCCGGAGAAGACCCTTTGAACAGTGAGTGAAGGCCATGACCTCTAGCTTCCATTCCTTCCTTTCCTTGAGGAAGGTGACTGTGGACAGAAATGTTGAAGGGTCATTTACACAGGAAAATCAAGACGTTGGTAGAGGTACAAGGAACAATCAAAAGTCTCTAAAAGTTTTTCACACACAAAAAAGGACTATATTTATTCTGTGGTGAATTTTCTAAGTAGAATGAGGACAAACGTTAGATGGGAGGAAGCCAGATGTCACTTTAATTTGATAACAGCTTCTGTCATTAACTTACCCTTGTTATTCAAACTGTTTAGAAGAATCTCGCACAGATTGGGCTGTGTGTGTGATATCCAAAAATGTTCACTTCCCTCCTGTTCTCAGACCCTAGGGAAGATGGCATGGAAAGGTCATACTCTAGGCTTAGGAACGGGGTGGGAGTCAAGAGCTTTTGGTGTTCTACAACTGCATTGAAGAAAACTCCCAGCTCCCACCCTTGCTTGTGGTTTGATGGCAAGTTAAATGAATTTAGAAAAGGAGAAATGCAAAAGGGTAATTGGTGGGGTGGAAAGCAGGAGGAAGCCCTCTCTAGGGAAAGTGGGGTGGTCCATGCTGAGGCTGGTTCTCCTGTCACGACTACAGGAAGGGGCATAACTTCTACCAGAGGTCGGTGGGTACTGTAGTCTGATCCCTGAGCATGTAGCCTTCAGAGGAGTTGATGTGATCCCCTAGGACTGACCGCTTCTCTGCCTGGACCTTGGGAGGGCAGCTCTGTGGCCTTCTCAGATGCAGAGTCCAGTGGCATGCCACCATGTGGGTGGGGGAACTGCTATATGAGGGTGACCTCATGGTGTCTGCACAAACACCACCTCGTTTCATTTTCCTTCTGACACCACAAATTTCCAAGGATTCTATGGAGGAGGAAAAAGAGTGGGGTATAAGTTTTCTCTGGCTTGAAGAGTGAGAAGATGGAACTTGAGTTATAGATAAGGGTGTATGACATCCTTTCAAAATGGGAGTGAGCATAGCACTTAACATAGTGCTGGAGCCAGATGAAAGAAAAAAAAGAAAGTGAAGTCGCTTAGTCATGTCCAACTCTTTGAGACCCCATGAACTGCAGCCTACCAGGGTCCCTCTGTCCATGGGATTTTCCAGGCAAGAATACTGGAGTGGGTTGCCATTTCCTTCTCCAGGAGATCTTCCCGACCCAGGGATCAAACCCAGGTTTCCCGCATTGCAGGCAGACGCCTTACCATCTGAGCCACCAGGGAAGCCAGGATGTTCTGGGTTCAAATCCCAGCTTGCCCATCTACTAGCTGTGTGTCCTTGGGCAAGTTTCTTTGTCTGTGCCTCAGGTTTTCCCATCTTTAAACATCGGATAATAACAGAACCAACTGAGTTAGTGTGTACAGTGCTTTGAATCCTGGTAAGTGCTATATGAGTTTTAAAATAAAATTGTCAAATAAATAAGAGCACAATATGAGAGTTGTGAGCTTAGTTTTGTTTGAGGCAAAGTGAGAACTATAGCCTGTGACAGAGCCTCTCACATAGCCCTGAGGAACTTCATTAAAGAGGTTCGTGTGTGGGAGAGGTCAGTGTATATGTGACCTGGTGCAGCAGGATGTGCAGCCAAGCACACATTTTGGCAGAGGCCACTGGTTGTTATGAGGAGCAGATGTCTCTGTTTATGATGCTAGAGCTTTTCTATATATGAGAATACACAATAAAATGGGCTCATAAAGTCTCCTTTTGAAAATATTTCTCTGAAGGCTTGTTCTGTCAGTTTTCCCAGAGCACCGAGTGCCTCCTTCCTGCCCTCTGCGCTGACCTCCTTGCAGGGTGTGTTGGAAGTCAGTGATGTCAGTGGCTAATGATTCCATCCTGGTAGTGCCAGATGGTGAGGGACAATGTGTAGTTGGCAAAATTAATCAGGTGTGTTGGAGTCAAATTCTTACCTGTTCCACCTGCTGTATGTGAGGAGCTTGTCGATGACTTGGGAGCTGCCTCAGGTCATGTCATGATTTGAGGGAATATCTGGTCCCATCTCTGTCTTTGCAGTTGAGGAATCAAGGCCAAGAGAGCAGCCAGGACTTGACCATGGTTGCTGTACACCCAGGAAATTTTGTGACAAAACTGGGACTGGAACTCGGGCAAGTTGGAGTCATGAGTCAGCCTCTCATGAGCTGTGTGATCGCTGTCAGGAGCTATCCAGCTCTGGAATGAAGTTGCTGCTTTGTGGGTCTCCAGGCCTGAGTGGGGCAAGTGGAGACTGGCCTACAGCTGCTCTGGGGACTGCCTTGGACTGCCTGGAGGAGAGGCTGGTTTTTCCCTCTCACATATAGCTGGTCTGAGGGCTTGGAGAGCTTTGTTTAACCTCTGGAACCTTATCACAGCTGATGCCAAGGTCAGTGGGAACACAAGTGTGAGGGGCTGCAGTGGGATGCCAAAGGGGACCCAAACTGAAGACTGAGCCCGACCTGTTTGGCTATGTAGTTTATCAGCAATCCCATTAGTTCCTTCATCTTGCTGTTAAAAGCATAGATTGTGTGTGTGTGTGTGTGTGTGTGTGTGTGTGTGTGTGTAGGTGAGGGGGGCAGTATGAAAAGCTAGTGTGAAATGGTCTCTATTGCTATGAAAAATACTCCTCCCTCCAGCTGATGACTCATCCTGGTTCATCACAAATTGTTTCTTGACAACAGAAACAGATTCAGAGCCTTCAAAATCAATCTTATGGTTACTAAAGTGAAAAGGTGGGGAGAGAGGGATAAAGTGAGCATTTGGGATTAATGTATAAAATGGACTATCTATAAAATAAATAATCAACTAGCACCTACTCTATAGCACAAGGAACTCTAATCAATATTTGGTAATAACCTGTATGGGAAAAGAATCTAAAAAAGCAAGGATTCATGAATAATGTGTAATAGAATCACTTTCCCATACAGCTAAAACTGATATAGCATTGTAAATCAACTATATTTCATTATAAAAGAAAAATCAAATTAAAAAGATTTCCTGCAGAGACCAGAAGGGGCTCTTTCCCTTCGTGGGATTCCTGATGTGACACTGGAGAGGGCAGACTGGGTACAGAACACCTTGACATTATCTGACATTTCATTATCTGAGGTTACATTTTCCTTCACGTTGGTTTCCTCTTGCTTCTTTTAATAGTTGGGCTTCCCTGTTGGCTCTGTCTGGAAACCATCTACCTGCCATGCGGGAGAACCAAGTTTGATCCCTGGGTTGGAACATTTCCCTGGGGAAGGAAATGACAACCCAGTTCAGAATTCTTGCTTGTAAAATCCCATGGATAGAGGATCCTGATGGGTTGTCTTTAACTTGTCTAAGGAGGATCATAGGGTTCATATGCAAGGGCTCTTATAAACTGGGTATGTTGAAGGCTCAGAGAACAAAACCTTTCTCAGTTGATCTGGGCTGAACTGCTGGACATAGTTTTAGAGAAAGAAGGAAGGCCCAGGACTGAGAAATAGCTAGATTAATCTGACTTGTGTTCCAAAAAAAAAAAAGACAAAGTCTTCACTGAAGATCTCCTGAGCACTGAATTGGGGATTATACATACCACAATGACTAACTTCTCTTGAAAAGTTATTTTCCAACTCAGGTCCCATATCTTTCTCAATACTTCAGCTTCTTAAATATTTTATCTTTGTTACCTCACATTCTGACCTACCTGTCTCATCTTCCTTACTTCATATCACATCTCCATCTAGTCCACTAGCATAACAAGATCCAGTACTGAGGAGGTAAACAATACCTTCTAGAACTGGGTAGAAACAGGATGACTATTCCCACTGCAGTATTTTTTTTTTTTCCTGATCAAATTCATCTGAAGGACTGAGTTGGCTAGAATATGGAGATCTCTTATTTCCTGTAAAATCCCAACCGAGAAGGTGACTTCCTTGAACCTGGGGATGGTGTGTTCAATTTTGTATCCACAGATCTTAGCAGTACAGGGATTCAGTCAATGTATTTGGAGTGAATTAAGAAGAGAAGACAGTAAGGAGCTGCCTTCTCTTCCTCTCTCATTTTTGCCTGTATCAGAGTTGGTCTGAATAGGAATGTCATTGTGTTTAGTTGAAGCATGATGTCTGAGGACATAGGAGCAAGTGATAGGGGACAAGGCTCACAGAGAGTGGGGAGGCTGAAAATAGCCTGAAGTGGAAAATAGGAGGAAATGAGGTTGGAGGAGCACCCTTTTCTAATGTCATCTGCCTCTCATAAGTGGCCTGAGCCCCAGCTCCCAGGGCCTGGATACTGGAAGGGGGTCATATCCTGGTGGGAAGGTGGTGGTTGTGGTCCCTAGAGGCGTGGGCTTGGGTTGTGATTTAACTGGAGATAGTGGTGGTGGCAGCTGTGGAGTCCTGGTGTTGGTTGGGACGAGGACTGGCAACCTCTCCTTGCATGACCACTCCTGCATGCCTCACCTTGCAGAGGCTGGTGATTGGTCATGAGGAGCATGTGAGTTCCATCAGGCTCAGGCCCCTTGCAGTGGGAGTGTGGGTGTGGGAGCTCCACCTGAGCTCCCCACACAGGTCGTGCCACCCGTCTCCTGCACTCATCACCGTCACCTTTACCCTCCTCCCTGTGCTTGAGCATCTTGCTAGTTACAGTTCTGGTGATCCTAGAGCCAAGTTGCCCATCGTATAGATTCGGAAAGAAAGGTAAGAGTCGGGTCTGACTTACCAGCAGGAGTCTAACAACTGAGTGGGTTCCGAGGGATGCTCTGGTCTGCAACCCTTTGAGCTGTGCACTTTCTCCAGGCTAGTGAGGATGTGGCTTTTCAGCCTTGGGTCTGCTCCTGGCCTGTATTCTTTTCCCAGCATCACTGACCAATCCCTAGTTCTTTGCCTGATCTTGGAAAGAAGCTTCCTAGCACCGTGGGATAAAATGGTCATGAAATGCCTCTCTAGATATGGTCGAACTGATAACCCTGAGGGGCTCCATCCGCTGCAAATTGGCACTTGCCATGGGCACTTGACATATACCTTTTCCAGGAATAAATCCTGCTGCAGAAGCTGATGATGTTCAACCCACCTGAAAGGAGTTCAGGGTGGAGAGCAGAAATGAGGCACACTGGGCTCAGGGAGAGGCTGGCAGGACAGATATTCAAATAGATATCCTTAAGAGCCAATTTTATGAGCCCATCCCATAGAAAGAGAAAGAAGAATTAGGGTTATCAAGGACTGGGGGAAGGGAGGAAAGGGAGTTTATGTTTAATGGGTACAATGTTTCAGTTGAATAAGGAAAGAATTCTGGAGGTAGATGGTGATGATGCTTGTACAACAGTGTGAAGTATTTATACACTTTAAATGTTTAGAATGGTAAGTGGTAGCTCGGTCAGTAAAGAGTCCACCTGCAATGCAGGAAACCAGGGTTCAATATCTGGGTCAGGAAGATCCCCTGAAGAAGGAAATGGCAACTCACTCCCATATTCTTGTCTGGAAAAATCCCATGGATGGAGGAGCCTGACAGGCTACAGTCCATGGGATTGCAAGAGATGTACTTGACTCAGCAACTAAATCACCATCACCATGTTTTACCATAATTGAATAAATGGACAGGGATTAAAAAATTAGTGTGGTGTATCTCTTATATATTTTTACTTTTAAAGTATTTGTGTCTGTATATTTAAAGTGGATTTCTTGCTGGCAGCATGTAGATGAGTTTTGCATTTTTTAAAAATCCAATTTTACAGTTTCTGCCTTTTAAGGAATGTTTAGACCACATACTTTTAATATAAGTATTATTGTAGTTGAGTTTAATTCTCAAGTTTCTTCTACTCCACTTCTGGTCTTCCTTTGTGGCTCCGATGGTAAAGAATCTGCTTTCAATGCACGAGAACTGGGTTCGATTCCTGGGTCTCTCTGATCCCCTGGAGAAGGGAATGGCAACCCACTCCAGTATTGTTGCCTGGAGATTTCCACCGGCAGAGGTGCTAAGTCATGTCCAGCTCTTTATGACCCCATGGACTACATGCAGCATACCAGGCTTCCCTGTCCTCCACTATCTCTCAGAGTTTGCTCCAGTTCTTGTCCATTGAGTCGGTGATGCTATCTAACCATCTCATCCTCTGATGTCCCCTTCTCCCTCTGCCTTCAATCTTTGCCAGCATCAGTATCTTTTCCAAAGAGTGGTCTCTTCACATTAGGTGGCCAAAGTATTGGAGCTTCAGCTTTAGCATCAGTCCTCCCAAAGAATATTCAGGGTTGATTTCCTTTAGGATGAACTGGTTTGATCTTGCAGTCGAAGGGACTCTCAAGAGTCCAGCACCACAATTCAAAAGCATCAATTCTTTGGTGCTCAGCCTTCTTTGTGATCCAATTCTCACATTTGTACATGACTATTAGAAAAACCATAGCTTTGACTATCCAGACCTTTGTTGGCAAAGTGCTGTCTCTGCTTTGTAACAGCTGTTTAGGTTTGTCATAGCTTTTCTTACAAGGAGCAGGTGTCTTTTAATTTCATGGCTGAAGTCATGTGTGCAGTGATTCTGGAGCCCAAGAAAATAAAGTCTTGGGCTTTATTTAAAATAAAATAAATAAAAAATGTTTCCATTTCCCCCCTTTCTATTTACCTTGAAGTAATGGGACCGGATGCATAACAGAAACAGAAGAGGTAGAATAATTAATATTTGTTCCAGACTTATAAGTTTGCAAAGCCCTCTCAGGGACCCTTGCTCATCCCAGTAACACATGTGATCCCTATTTATCATCACGGTACATGTTTTGCAGACGAGAAACTTGAGGTTATGCCACTTGATCAAGGTCACACAGGTAAAGTTCTGGGGAGTCAAAGTGCAAACCCAGGACATCAGTCCCCATGTTGTATGTTTCTGCTCTGCACCCAGTGTGGGGGGAGTGGAGAACTGGCACTAGTTGTTTATGCTGAAGCAAGGGGGCAAGGGGCACTGCCAGCCATCTCTAGGGCTGCACACCTTACTCTAATCTGAGTGCCCTCATGCTTAGCAAATGCCTCAACCTTGCACAGGATCTGATATCAGTTGAAACTATTTGTTGTTGAGCTGAATGGTCATACGCTAGATCCTTACTCAGCAAGAGCCAA
The DNA here is from genome assembly GCF_029407905.1 of Bubalus kerabau. Lineage (NCBI taxonomy): Eukaryota > Metazoa > Chordata > Mammalia > Artiodactyla > Bovidae > Bubalus > Bubalus kerabau. The sequence continues at coordinate 11,543,829 of NC_073628.1, forward strand.
CAATACCTCACGTTTTTCACCCCACAGATGTGAGACCTTCAGAGTTATCCTGAGCTAGTCCTCGCCTGCATCCCTCCCCCTCTGGGACATTCTTCAGACTCCCCTTTGGGGTGGTAACTGAGGGTGCCAGTCTGGCTTCCATCCACCAGATATTGTGCAGTCACCTCTGGGCCTCACTATCTTCCATATACTGAGTTTCCCGTGTTCCAGGTATGTGCGCTGGATCTCATCAAAATAGAATGTAGTGGAAAGAAGTTGAGGGCAAGAACTCAAGCAGTAGGGCCAGTAGCTGGAGAGTTCGTGACCCCTCCCCATGCTGTGGGAGCAAGGCCCAGGGTCTGTACCTAGAAACTGTGTTCTTGGTTCTGACAGGCACTGCTCCAGCTCTGTCAGCCCCTACACAGGGCTCAGGGACAGAAGCTGGGCTCCAGGACACCTGAGAAATGTCTGTCTCCTCACCCCTTTCACCCTTCCTTCCATGGACTCTGTCCTCCCTGTGTATCTCTCATGGAGGGTGTGATGTTGATGTCAGGTAGCAAACCACAGCACACCTCATGTTTGTTACAGCTTTAGCTTGCTATTGAAATTTAAAAATGGGGAGACATCACAGCGATGTGGGTTTATAGCCTCCCTTGGAGACCAGGCAGGTCTGGTCGCGCTGGGCCTGCCTTCCTACTTGCAGGAGGTGCCCGAGTTGGGATGGAGCTTTCAGAGAACACGGTCTCTGACACGCTGGCCTCCTGTGTCGGCATCTGGGTTTGTGAGTTCTGTGGAGGTGAAAGCTCAGAGGAGACGAAAGACAGGAAGGAAGAAGGAAAGAAAGGAGGAAAGAAAGAAGGAAAAGAGAAAGTTTCTTTCTCAGGGTTTGTTAGTGAGATAACAGTGATACATTGTCTCTACTCGGTGGAGGGAATGCAGATCAGCACCTGTTCCTTTCCCACCTCCGTCCCAGTCTGATCTCCTTAGAATGGGAGGTAATATCCCCCAAAGAGCTGTTGTCCCTGTACCTGTGGACGCTGTGTGAGCACCTCCCCACTTCCCAGCCCTCCCCACCCTGTCTTGGACCTCATGGGTCTACAGTGGCTCCTATGGTGGCCTTGCTGCTGCTTGATCCTGACCCTCTGACTCCTGTCCTGGGATCTGATCCCAGGCAGAAAAGCTCCCGGATGCACATGCCTGGTGAGGATGCCGCACTGTCTTCCACATGCTCTGCAAGCCTGGGATCATGCTGCTTTGTATTCTGTTCTTTTCTCTCAATGTCCTAGTGGAATGATTTCTCATAATGTTAAATATAATTTTCAGGTAGTCGGTTGCATGATGGCCTGTGTTGTGGACATTTGAAGTTTATGATGTTGAAAGGCCTTGGGATGTTACTGATCTTCTCTGTTTTTAGAGACTCTGAGGACTTCTTCCTTGCTGCTTATTTATGTTTATGGCTGCTTCTGATCATTGCTTTAGCAGAAAGTTGGAAGCAAATTTGCTGGGACAAAGGTCATACGTATATTTATGACAAATCATCTCCAAAGAGATTGAAGAAATTCACACACTTAGCGGAAGTGCTCAAGACCTAGCGTTTTCCTGTTTTTTTTTTTTTTTTTTTTCTTTCTACATTTTCTCTTACGGAAGGCTATAATTTTTTAGAATTAGAATTTGTAAAGGATAAAAGTGGAAGGTGGGATAAGATTGTTGCTTTGAAGATCAGAATTCATCCTCATGTTGGTGGCACAGGCTACAAGTATGGAGCCTCTAGACCAGGGGGCTCATTAATGGACACCAGCTTTAGCTCCCCAACCTTGGACTGATCTACGGGAGTACAGCCCAACCGTCTCCAGGTTTTATCATGGCAGTAGCATGCTGAGATCATGTATGTCTCCTGACATGGATGCACCTATGTATTAGTGGAAGCATCTGCTAATTCACACATTCATTTAGTCAGCATGTACTTCTTGGGGGCCTGCTAAGTGCCTCTCACTAGTGGTGGAGCCAGAAGATCAGAGGAAAACTTCATTCATCTGTACAAAGAAGGTCATTTTTTTGCCGGGATTCATGGGGAGGCAGTGAGGTAGCATATGTAATTAATCAGAGCCATTATTCTTACTCTTGGTGGTGGTTTCTCACCAACAGAAACATTGCTTATGACTCTGTGAAGACCACTGCGGAAATGTGTTTGAGAAACTGTTCACTGAGTCTCCATTTAGCTCGCTTAGAGATCAGTTCAGCTGAGTCACTCAGTCATGTCTGACTCTTTGTGACCCCATGGACTACAGCACGCCAGGCCTCCCTGTCCATCACCAACTCCCGGAACTTGCTCAAACTCATGTCCATCTAGTCTGTGATGCCATCCAACAATCTCATCCTCTGTCTTCCACTTCTCCTCCCCTTTTCAATCTTTCTTAGCATCGGGGTCTTTTCAAATGAGTCAGTTCTTTGCATCAGGTGGCCAAAGTATTGGAGTTTCAGCTTCAGCATCACTCCTTCCAATGAATATTCAGTACTGATTTCCTTTAGGATTGACTAGTTTGATCTCCTTGCAGTCCAAGGGACTCTCAAAAGTCTTCTCCAATACCACAGTTCAAAAGCATCAGTTCTTTGGCACTCAGCTTTCTTTATAGTCCCACTCTCACATCCATACATGACTACTAGAAAAACCATAGCTTTGACTAGATGGACCTTTGTTGGCATATACTGTTAAAAAAGAAAAACTGGTTCTGCTCTCATATTTCTCCCCTTATCAGCTCAACCACAGTCCACTTTCTTTCCTCAAGCTGATCATAATTCAGGGCCATCCAAAAGGGTCTAGGCACACATAACTGTGGACATAAGGCCAATCTGCACACAGATGGTAATTGCAGGGTTTAGGGGTGTCTTTCACAGGGTTTGGGGTGGCAAGACTGAAGTCAGTGCCCTTCTTGTCACCCTATGATAGACTTTCCCTGTCCCCCTGAAGAGGAAGCCCCTCACTCCTCTGCCCCACCTCCCACATGTTTATTGTTTTCTCCATCTGACCCTGCCCCTTGGTGTGGTTTCTTTATCTGTCTCCGTGACTTGGTGGTGGTTCCTAAGCCAGCTCTCTAACTCTGGGGTCCTCCACAGCACCTAGCACATAATAGATGCTCAGTAAATTTGTACTGTATGAAAGATGGGGAAGGAAGGGAGTGAGACACTGCTTCTGCTGATGCTTGTCTTGCCTGAGTAAAGGTCCATATTATGTGTTGTCTTGGAGAGTGTTTTACATTGCTATTATTCCTTCCTGTTTCTTCTCTCACCTGGGTCTCACTCCACTTCTGACACCTGCTGTCCCATAGCCTGGACTTTATACGAAGATTTCCAGGTAAGAAGTGATGCTTCCACTTCATAAATGCCAAATCATGGCAGCTCAAATGAAATGGTTTGTAGCTCTGCCCCTGGAGGAAGCTCAGAAAGACTGAAATGCTCATTGCATCGTGGGTCCTCTGTTACATGAATAGCATCCTTCCCAGCAGCATTGGAGGCCAAGGGAAGGGGCATGTTGGGCCCTGGAAGGGTGGGGGATGGCTCAGGGATCCTCATGGGCCTGTCACTTGAGAAGTGGGACTGGAAAGGACACAGCAGGTGTGGGCAGCAGAGAGCTGGTGACTGTTGTGAGAATACAAAAGGGAACCATCTTAGCTTGAAGGACCTCACCTGGAACCTCCCTGGAACTGAATGCCACTAGCAGTGTTCCTCTGAGATGAGAAGAATAGAATCTATTTTTAATACCCCTTATCATCTGTCTGAATGAAGAAGTGGTGGACTTGGTGGGACTGTCATAAACTCTTCCATAATCTAGAACATCCCCCTGACAGTTCCTCTGGGACGGCTTCTCTCCACCTCCAGCCATGTGGTTCTGGAGGAAACTATTAATCTTGTTTGCTGAGAGCAGAGGTGACAGGGGCATGTGACTAAGTAAAGCCAATCATAGAACCTCGTGCCCCTGACAGGATAGTTGGTCCAGGGCTGAACCTGTGATCTGAGTTGGGCCAGTCATATCCATCCCAGGAACCCTGATGCCCTCTGTGCTTCTTTCCATACTGGCTAGATGCTTTAGAGATGTAAAGCCCCGGGGCAGGCAGCTGCAGAGTCCTTCAGCAGCTGCAGAAGCCTGAGGGAAGAAAGCTGTCAGGCTAAGAGAAGCGAAGAATAGAGAACGAATAGAGGGAAGGAGAGAAAGACTGACTGATGACTTCTAATTTCTCAGGTCTAGTCATTGAGCTCTTTGGATCTACTCTGGTTTCTGTGTCCCAAATCCACAGTGTCCTTCCAATAAGTCTCCCCTTTCCTTGAAGCCAGTTGGAGTTGGGCTCCTCTCACTTGTGCTTCAGGCTTGATTCTAGATCCTTCCCAATTATGATGCACCTCCCCGACCCAAAGAGAGGCAGCCATTTGTATTAGCTCCATTGAGATGAAATCCTTTAGTCTTTACTGAGGATAGGGCTTGCAGAGCACCAAATACAGTTCACCAGCATCCCTGGTGGGATGGCCCTGCGTATGAGTGTGTTTGGAGTGGGCCTGACTGATTCCTGAAGCAGCCAGCATTTACACTGTGGGAGCAAGGCTGATCCTGTAGTTTCCCTGATTAAAAGCTGAGAAGTATGCTCTCAGGAAAACGGTACCCAGGAGCCAGGTCTCTGAGGGGCTCATGAGCTCTGTGCCCCCTTGAAAGCTGATAAAGCAGAGGTCCTGAGAAATCTGGGAGAGACAGAAATACACACTAGTCAGCCTGAGCAATTACCTGCCACCACCTCCATACCCAGAGCAGGCAGCTTTTCCAATTTTTTTCCCTCCTTTGGGAAGAATCAAGTGGCTCTCTCAGCAGCTTCAGAGATGGGGATTATGAGAAAAAGAAGGGATAAAACATGTGATTAGCATGACAGAGGGGGGTGGGTAGCAAGGATTTGGAGTTTTGGATTATCATACAGAAACTAATATATAGAGGATGTATAATCAACTAAGTCCTAATATATAGTACTGGATTCTGTATTCAATACCCTGTGATAAAATCTGTAATGGAAAAGAATATGAAAAAGAATATGTGTATACACACACACACACACACATACACACACACATATCTGGTTCCATGGCATCCACGGATCATGGCATCTGGTCCCATCACTTTATGGCAAATAGATGGAGAAACAGTGGAAATAGTGGCAAATTTTATTTTTTGGGGCTCCAAAATCACTGTAGATGGTGACTGCAGCCATGAAATTAAAAGTTGTTTATTCCTTGGAAGGAAAGTTATGATCTAGACAGCATATTAAAAAGTAAAGACATTACTTTGCCAACAAAGGTCCATCTAGTCAAGGCTATGGTTTTTCCAGTAATCACGTATGGATATGAGAGTTGGACTATAAAGAAAGCTGAGCACTGAAGAATTGATGCTTTTGAACTTTGGTGTTGGAGAAGACTCTTGAGAGTCCCTTGGACTGCAAGGAGATCCAACCAGTCAATCCTAAGGGAAATCAGTTCTGAATATTCATTGGAAGGACTGATGGTGAAGCTGAAACTCCAATATTCTGGCCACCTGATGCAAAGAGCTGACTCATTTGAAAAGACCCTGATGCTAGGAAAGATTGAAGACAGGAGGAGAAGCGGATGACAGAGGATGAGATGGTTGGATGGAATCACCAACTCAGTAGGCATGAGTTTGAGTAAACTCTGGGAGTTGGTGATGGACAGGGAGGCCTAGCGTGTTGCAGTCCATGGGGTCACAAAGAATCAGACATGACTGAGAGACTGAAATGAACTGAATTGATACACACACACACACACACATATATAAAACTTAGTGAGAGCAGAAATTAGCATAATATTTTAAAGTAACAATACTTCAATAAATTTTTTAAAAAAAGAACAAGAATGGCCCATAGTTCCCCTCACACTCTGCTATTTCATTCCTTCTGACCCCAGCTGGCTCTTTGCTCTGCAGAGAATGCCTCTTCTTTTCCCCATTGCCCGCAGCCCTTTCTTTCTTTTTTTTTTAATTAGTTTTGTATTGGAGTGTAGACAATTGACAGTATTGTGATAGTTTCAGGTGGACTGCAAATGAACTCAGCCATACATATACAGGTACCCATTCTTCCCCAAACTCCCCTCCCATCCAGGCTGCCATGTAACAGTGAGCAGAGTTCCCTGTGCTACACAGTAGGTCATTGTTGATCGCCCATTTAAAATATAGCAGTGTACTCAACCCATTGTTGATACTATTCTCAGTCTTCTAGGAAGACTCCCTTGACCTACACTCACCCTCTTTGGCCACTTCAGGCTGGGTTGAGCGACTTACCCTGGTTCTCCCTGATCTGCAGCCCTCATCACCCCTAATCTTCCCCTGTCTCCCTTTGCACAGCCCCCAGGGGGCCATTTGCATAGAATCCAGTATAATTTGCCTCAACCCAAGCAGGCTTCAATGGCACCCCACTCCAGTACTCTTGCCTGGAAAATCCCATGGACAGAGGGGCCTGGTGGGCTGCAGTCCATGGGGTCGCTAGGAGTTGGACAAGACTGAGCGACTTCACCTTCACTTTTCACTTTCATGCACTGGAGAAGGAAATGGCAACCCACTCCAGTGTTCTTGCCTGGAGAATCCCAGGGACGGGGGAGCCTGGTGGGCTGCCGTCTATGGGATTGCACAGAGTCGGACACGACTGAAGCGACTTAGCAGCAGCAGCAGCAGCAAGCAGGCTTCTTCATGCCTCCATGAGTCTGCAGGGTTAGAATTATTGCAATTCCCTCTCTTCCTCAAAGCCTCCTTTGAGCCCATCAGCCTGCTCTGAACTCCCACAGGGGGCTGACATGAAGCCTCCACCCTGTGCCGGGGCTGAGCAGTCACTGTGCTCCTTTATTCACCTTAGCATCCCCGGGTTCCCCAACTCACAGAGTGTGAAGTTTCAGCGAAATTCTAGGGTAAGCATGTAATTTATGATCCCAACCTGGACACCTTGGAGATAGGAAGGGAGACAGTTAAACTCTATCGTGGGACAGAACACTGGGACTGTCCCTGGTCACCCATCTTGTCACTTGTTCTATTTCAGGGATTGCTAGAGCTGACTTTCCGTGTTCCTGCATCTGAGGGCTCTGGTTGAACTGAAGCTCTGTGAGGGCTGAGGCCCTTAGTGTTCCCCTCTCCTTGTGACTCCCACCATGCAGGCACAGGATGGTGTCTCCATAGTTATTTCAGAAGGATGGATGTCCCAGACTGCCCTTTACTCTCAAGAGGTTAGTTTTGTGGGAGGCACTGGCCCAGCCAATGCCCGTGCTCAGCCAGTACGCACCCTCATGTTCCCCACAGCTATTGTTATCTTAGAGTTCCCCACTCCTATTTTTTTCATTTGTAAGACCTGCTGAATTCTGTAAGATTGTACTTTGGAACCTCTACCTTAGTATTAGACAGAAGTCATCTTTCCATAAAAATTTTCACTCAATTATGTCCATACTGACTCGACTTCTACCTTTTCTGGAGAAATTTTAACACTCTATATAGTAACAGCTGCAATGAGGTGACTGGGCCTGCAGAGGGCTCCCTCCTCTCAGCAGCAGTCGGAAGTTCAGTCAGTTCAGTTCAGTCGCTCAGTCGTGTCCGACTCTTTGCGACTCCATGAATCGCAGCACGCCAGGCCTCCCTGTCCATCACCAACTCCCGGAGTTTAACTCAAACTCATGTTCATTGAGTCGGTGATGCCATCCAGCCATCTCATCCTCTGTCGTCCCCTTCTCCTCCTGCCCCCAGTCCCTCCCACCATCAGGGTCGTTTGGCCAAAGTATTGGAGTTTCAGCTTTAGCATCAGTCCTTCCAATGAATACTCAGGACTGATCTCCTTTAGAATGGATGGGTTGGATCTCCTTGCAGTCCAAGGGACTCTCAAGGGTTCTTGCAAATTCCAGATTTGCGAACCAGCTCCCAGTGTTGTCCCCTCACCTCCTGGGTGTAGTATTGAGGGGACATTGGGTAGTCGATGCTGTAGATGGTGAAGACAACAGGAGGCAGGGTCTTGGTATTGTTACATGATATCATTTGCTGTAGAGAAAGAAGGAGGTTGGCCCAGGTGATCCTTGGTATGTGGGGAGCTGGGAATTACCCTGTGGCATGACCCTTCACCTGGTCATCCTGGTTGGGCCTGGGGTTGATGTGCCTCTGGATGTTGCTGACCGGGTCACTTGGGCTAACCAGCAATGGGTTCCCGGTATCCACAAAGGCCTGGCATCCATCAGAAGAAGCAATAACTGTTCCATTTATTATTTATTTATGGAGATGCTGAGAGAAAATGGGAAAAATTGGCACCAGGGTCACTCTGAAGTCTCCCCTGTGACTGCTCCCTCCTTGAATGTCTCCCGAGCAGCCCTTCAGCTCTTGCCCTGACTCCGTTTTCCTTTTCTCTGGTCACATCACGTTTTTGACTTCTTTCAGTTTTGAATGCACACTGTATTGTACCTCAGGGCCTGGGCTTGTGCTGGCGCCCTTCCTAGAACCCCCCTCATCCTCTTTGTCTAGCTAATTTCTCCTCATCTTCCAGGTTCCTAGTTAATTGTCACATTGCCAGGAAAGCCTTCACCCCAGACAAGATCAGGTTCCTGTCTTAGTCACTCTCTGCAGGTACTTTCTCAAGTCTAGCTTGTACCCAAATGGTAATTCACTATGTGTGTGAGTTGTTTCACATAGGTCTGCCTTAGCAGAAGCAAGGGCAAGTTATATCCTCAGTGTCTCCCTCTAGAGCCTGACACATAGTGGATGCATAATGTATGTTTGCTGAATGAATGAAGAACACCCAGAGGCATGTATCTGGTGTCTCATCAATGATGGGTCAACCCACACAGTGAAGATGGAGGTCTCCAGGCAGAAGATGCTCAGCGTGGTGGCGGGGGAGACACAGGCGGCTCTTGGAGTGCATGTCTCCCAGCACCGCCCCCTCACCAGGCTCAGACACTGAAGCTCTGGCCAGGGGATGCCTGAGCTAGCCCAAGGGACTCCAAAGGACAAGGAAGCTTTTGTCTGAGGATATCATACAGAGTCCCATCAATTTTTGCCCTTCCTTCTGAGGCCACTCCTGGGTCCTAGCTTCCTGATTCTGTCACAGGAGAGAATGTGTGCTCGGTTTGGGTGGTAAGTAGCATTGGTTAGGTGGGGTGTCTCTTTGTTCACATTGCTTTCAGGTCTCAAGACTGAAGCCAACTTCTCTGCTCTGCTGGGTAACTTCTCCCTGAGGAGACCAGTTTTCCTGGATTGTCTAGGACTTTCTCAGTTTTTCAACTGGCAATTCTATGTACTGAGAACCTCCAAGGTCTTGGGTAGCCCTGGTCAGTAGGTCTTCTTATCACAACCCTCTTTAGGCTGATGAAATTCCCCCTGATCCTCTTTTCAGCACAACATAGGTTTCTCAATCCATGGTCCCCACCACACAGCATAGGGATGCAGCCCTCCTCCAGGTGCCCAGGACTCTTTGGACCCTTTCAGGACCCTGGTCAGAGACCTGGTTAGATTCCAGGGGGCAATTATGAACCTGTGGGTGATGTGTATCTATGTTTGGGTCTCTGTGTATATGTGTGTTTATATCTGTGTGCCTATAAGTGTGTTTATATGTGTCTCTATGTGTGGAGCATGTGTTTGTGACTGTCTGTGCATGAGGTTATGTGTGTCTGCATGTGTACACATGCACGTGTGGGAGCATCGCTTGGGGTGGCCCTCAGAGGAAGAGGCTTACTGGCCCATGAGCATATGCCAGTAGCAGGCTTGGGTCACAGGTACCCACTTGAGATCTCCCTTGTAGTAGGCATGATCCACCCCGCCAAACATGACCACATTGCTGTTCTCTGGCTGGCTGAAGAGAGAAGGAAGAAGGGGGCTGGTTGGAGGAGAGTAATGCCAGGCACTGTCTGAGGGCTGTGCTTCTCCACAAATCAGAGGCACTACTACAGTCCCCATTTTAAAGATGCAAAAATTGAGGCTCTGAGGGATTGAGTACCTGACCGAGGTCAGTCATTGTCTAATGAGTGCCACAGAAGAGGTTCAAAGCTGAGCAGCCTGGCCTGGCTCTGACCCCCCAAACTTCTGAAGATTGCCTGGTCCTCTCCAGTGACCTGACTGCTGAGATACACTCTCAGAAGACACCATGCTTGAGGGGTCAGGTTTCCTCCTCATCTAGCTTGTCATTTTTCAGGAAAGTCAAAGCCAGAGGGTGCTTTGAGTGTGGGGGTTCAGGCACATCCATGACTGGCTTCACTTGCTTGTGACCAGTGCTGTCCATGGGGCTCACAGCTGAGCAGGCTCCCCATCTCTGCTATCCTTGTTTTGAAATTCCTAATATGTTTGACCAAAAGGTCTCATATGTTCATTTTGCACTGGCTTCTGCAGATTCTGTCGCTGGTCCTGAACTCCTGATGAAATGTTAGTGATGAAGGAAACATTCTTACCATCTCTCTCCTTCTTCCCATATCAAATCCATCAGCAAATCCTGCTGCCTTTTCCTCCAACCCATATTCTGGCACCTTCCATTGCTATCCTTCTTACTTCCACTCCTCTGGACCAAACTTCTGTCCTTGAACTCATGAACATGGTTGTGTTCCAATAAAACTTTATTGACAAAAACCCAATAGTGGGGCCAGATATGATCCTTGAGACACAGTTCTCCTAGGCTAGACTGTTTCTCAGGAATATTCTGGATCTGGTGGTGTATAATTTTTCATGCAACTGAAAGCATCTTATAACTAATTTATAGAGAGGGCTTGTCCAGTTCAGACTTATGAGCTCAAGTAGAAAGCAGAAACAGGCTGAGAAATGGCTATGATTCCTCAGGTTATCCAGGATGGTTGTGGTCCCTTCGACAGCGAGTCTGTACTGTTAATCTCTTCCTTGATGCGTGGCTGAAAAGTTAAACTAAAATAAAAGTGATGAGACTCTTGCAAACTTGGAGACAAACACTCCTAATAATGTGAAAAGTGTAAATGCTATGGGCCATGCCACACATCCATGATCTTTTGTGGTCTTCCTTGACACGTCATGTAAGTGCATTGCTGTCCTCAGTTGGAAAGGAGATTGCTAAGAGGAAAAGAATTCAAATGGCAAAATGAACACTTTAGGGGCAGCCCAGTGACATGTGAGTGACTTTAGGTAGTGGGATGGATGGCAAAGATCAGGGGCACCTTCGATGCCAGTCTGTGTCAAAGATCTAGGCTGGAGCATTATTACAATTACAGTTTCAGTCTTGGAAGAAATGTGATGCATGCATCAACAAGACACTTTATATCATCCAACAAACATATAAGGAGAGCCTGTGTGCTGGGGTCTGGGTTGGATGCTGGAAAGTCAAAGTTGAGTAAGACACAGGTGGTCCTTATCTTCAGGGAGCTAGCAGTCTAAGGCAGTTCTCACAAACTCATGGCCTAGGAGGCAAGAGAAATGGTAGACGTGCATCCTGGACACCCAGCATCACAGGCGCTACCCCTGGGGCAGCCTCTCCTCAGCTCCAACTAGTGGTTGCCATGCTGGAAAGCAGGCTGATTGGCCCAGTTTAGAGAGAAGTCAGAAGTCTGAGTATTTATGTACAATCTTCTGATTTTAAATGTTAGCAACTAACTTATTTTTTAAAAAAATTCCAAACAGCATAATGAGAGCGAAATCTCCAACAACTGTGTGCTGGATTCAGGCGTAAGGCTGTGCAAGCTTTTAGTTCTTGGATAGAGGTGGGAGTAGAGAGGGGACAGGGAGGGGGTTCAATTGAAAAGGTGTACGGCAGGCTGTGTATTGTCACACTGTTTGTTTAACAAATGCAGAGTGCATCATGAGAAATCTGGGCTGGATGAAGCATGAGCTGGAATCATGATTGCTGGGAAAATATCAATAACCTCAGATACGCAGATGATACCACTCTTATGGCAGAAAGCGAAGAGGAACTGAAGAGGCTCTTGATGAAAGTGAAAGAGGAGAGTGAAAAAGTTGGCTTAAAGCTCAATATTCAAAAAACTAAGATCATGGAATCTGGTCCCAGCACTTCATGGCAATAGATGGGGAAACAATGGAAAACGTGAGAGATTTTATTTTGGGGGCTCCAAAATCACTGCAGATGGTGACTGCAGCCATGAAATTAAAGGACTTTTGCTCCTTGGAAGAAAAACTATGACCAACCTAGACAGGATATTAAAAAACAGAGACATTACTTTACCGACAAAGGGCCATTTAGTCAAAGCTATGGTTTTACCAGTGGTCATGTTTGGATGTGAGAGCTGGACTATGAAGAAAACTGAATGCTGAAGAACTGATGCTTTTCAACTGCAGTGTTGGAGAAGACTCTTGAGAGTCCCTTAGACTGCAAGGAGATCCAATCAGTCAATTCTAAAGGAAATCAGTCTTGAATATGCATTGGAAGGACTAATGTTGAAGCTGAAGCTCCAACCCTTTGGCCACCTGATGCGAAGAACTGATTCATTGGAAAAGACCCTGATGCTGGGAAAGATTGAAAGCAGGAGGAGAAGGGGAGACAGAGGATGAGATGGTTGTATGGCGTCACTGACTTGATGGCCATGAGTTTGAGTAAGCTTGGGGTGTTGGTGATGGACAGGGGAGCCTGGCGTGCTGCAGTCCATGGGGTCGGGAAGAGTCAGACATGGCTGAGCAACTGAACTGAACTGAGGAAAGCTCCAGGATGCACATGCCTGGTGAGGTTGCTGCACTGTCTTCCACGTGCTTTGCAAACCTGGAACCATGCTGTTTTGTATTCTGTTCTTTTCTCTCAGTGTCCTATTGAAAGGATTTCCCATAACATTAAGTACAATTATCAGGTAGTTCGTTGTGTGATGGCCTATTTATGCTGTGGACTCTTTTATGCTGAATGAATTTTGGGAAGTCCTAGATATTCTCTTTTGTAGGAGATTCTGAGGACTTCATTCTTGCTTATTTATATTTGCTGGTGCTTCTGCTCATTGCTTTAAAATAAATGTTAGAATCAAAATTGTTGTGACAAAGGTCATATGTATGTTTAGGACAAAACATCTCCAAAAAGATTTAATAAATTATACTCGATGGTATGGGGAGGGAGGTGGGAGGGGGGTTCAGGATTGGGAACACGTGTACACCCGTGCCAGATTCATGTTGAAGTATGGCAAAACCAATACAATATTGTAAAGTAAAAATAAATAAATAAATAAATAATTAAAAAAAAAAAAGAAGTGTTCAAGACTTATCTTTTTGCTATTTTTTCCTGCCTATTTTCTCACTGAAGTCTATGAATCCCAGTTGATTTCATGGCAGTACCCATGCTGAGACCATCTATGTCTCCCAATATGAACACAGCAGTGTGGTCTGGTGGGAGCATCTACTAGTTCACCCATTTATTTGCTTACTTATTTATTTTTCTCTTATCTGGGTCTCCCTCTGCCTCTGACCCCTCGTCCGCAGCCAGGCTCTCTATCTCAGATCTCTAGGTGGGACAAAGTCATGCTTTCACTTGCAAGTGTCAAACCATGGCAGCTCAAACCAAATGGTTTGTAGCTCTGCCTCTGAAGGAAGCTCAGGCAGGCTGAATGCTCTGTGCATCCTGAGTTCTCCTTTGACATGAATGTCTTCCCCCCAGCAGCACTGGGGGCCAAGGGAAGGGTGTGCTTTGCCCTGGAGGAGAGGGATGGCTCAGGGATCCACACGGCCCAAAACTTGGCAAATGGGACTGGAAAGGACATAGTTGGTGTGGGTGGCAGAGAGCTGGTGATTGGGGTGGAAGGAAAACAGGAATCATCTTAACTTGAAGGGCCTCACAGAGATCCCCCTAGGGCAGAAATTCACTGCCAGTGTTCCTCTGAGATGCAGAGGATGGATAGAAGCTATTTTTTATTATCCCTTACCATCCCTCTGAAAGCAGGCTTCCCCGATGACTCAAGAGTTAAAGAATTCACCTGAAATGCAGGAGATATGGATTTGATCCCTGGGTTGGGAAGATCCCCTGGAGAAGGAAATGGCCCCTCCAGTATTCTTGCCTGGAGAATTCCATGGACAGAGGAACCTGGGGTGGGGGGGGGTGGCTACAGTTCATGGGGTTGTATAGAGTCAGATGTGACTGAGCATGCAGGCAAAACAGCCCTATCCCTCTGGATGGGGAATGGTGGAGTTGGTGGTGCAGTCATAAACACTTCCATGGTCTAGAACATCTTCCTGTCACTGGATCCCCAGTGTCCTTCCAATAAGTTCCCCTTTCCTTGAAACCAGTTGGAATTGGGCTCCTCTCACTTGTGGTTCAGACTTGGTTCCTGCTCCTTCCTAATCATTATACCCTCCCAGACCCAAACAGAGATACCCATCTGTTTTAGCACCATTAAGAGTGAAACTGTTTATTCTTTACTGAGAATAGGGCCGTGCAGATCATCAGACACAGTTCCTCAGCATCCCTGGGTGGGATGGCCCTACCTGGGTGTGTGTGTTTGGAGTGGGCCTGAGTGATTCCTGTAGCAGTGCAGATTTATGCTGCGGGAGTCAGGCCAATCCTGTTTTTACTCTGATCGAAAACTGAGAAATATGCTCTCAGGAATACGTCACCCAGGATCCAGGTCTCCAAGGGGACCATGTTCTCTGTGCCCCCTTGAAAACTGCTAAAGCAGAGGCTCTTGGAAATCTGGGGGAGACAGAAATACATACCAGTCAGCCTAAGCCCTTACCTGCCATCCCCCTTAATATCCAGAGCAGACAGCTTTTCCATTTTTTCCCTCCTGTGGGAAGAATCAAGTGGCTCTCAAAACAGCTGCAGAAGTAGGGGTACAGGAACAAGAAGGGCTAAAACATGTGGTTGTCATGATGAGGGGAGGAGGAGAGGATTGGGAGTTTGGCATTATCAGATTCAAACAAATATAGAGAGGATGGTTAAGCAACAAAGCCCTACTGTATAGCACAGGGACTGTATTCAGTATCCCTTGATACACTGTAATGGAAAAGAACATGAAAAGGAATATGTATATATTTGTACATACATAAAACTGAGTGCCTTTGATGTTCTGCAGAAATTAACACAACGTTGTAAAGCAGCTATACTTCAAAATACTTTTTTAAAAAAGAACAAGAATGTCCCATAATTCCCCTCACACTCTTCTGTTTCTTTCCTTCCAACTCCTGCTTGCTCTGTGCTCTGCAGAAAATGCCTATTCTTCTCATCCTTCCCCACAACCCATTCTTTTTCTAAAAGACTTTGATTTTGTATCACAGTGTAGCCAGTTAACAGTATTGTGAGACTTTCAGGTGGACAGAAAAGGGACTCAGCCATACATCTACATGTATCCATTCTCTCCCAGACTCCCCTCCCATCCAGGCTATTACATAACATCAAGCACAGTTCCATGTTCAACACAGTAGGTAATTGTTGGTTATCCACTTTAAATAGCAGCGCCCACAACCTGCCCTTTATATGTACTTAGGCCCACTGGGAAGCCTCCTTGGACCCATACTCATCCTCTTTGGCCACTCCAGACTGGGTTGAGTGATTTCCCCTGGTGCAACCCTGGTCTGTAGCCCTCATCACCCCTAATCTGCCTCCAGATCCCTTTTTCACCAACCATTCCATGCAATGGATTGCATGGAATTCGGTGTAGATATCCCTCAACCCAAGCAGGCTTCTTCACTCCTCCATGAGGCTGGGGATTTAGAATTACTGAAATTCCCTCTCTTCCTCAATGCCTTTTTTTTGAGCCCATCAGCCTCTTTCGAGAAGGGAAGGGAGACTTGCCGGGAGCCGGCATATTGCATATTGAGTGCATATTGCATATTGAGTGCAGCACTTTCCACAGCATCATCTTTCAGGATCTGGAATAGCTCAACTGGAATTCTATCACTGCTGGGAGCCAGCGTGAGGAACTCCGCCCATGACAAAGGTCATGAGGAAGGAGGCTCGGCATACGCAAAGGCGGGATCGAGCCTCAGGAGTCCCCCTGGAAATTCTCGAGCATCTACCCCCCAAACCAGAGTCTGCCTACTTTCTGCTTTGTGCTTTCACCTACACCTCTGACTTTACAGGGGGCTGTCCCCCACTACCTCTCTCTGAAAAAAAGAGTTAGCTTACAGCTCCAGTTAATAATTCCTGGATGTGACAGTGTTTCAACCTACAAACTCCTTTGGAAATCCTCTAGCCTGCCTGAATGGGTTTTTCCGGCCACATGTGATTGTTCAGAGCCTCCCAACTGTGAGAGGCAGGAGATGTTCTAAACTGCCTAAACACAGATTCCTTTGAGTAGTTAAAAGATTGATTAGAAATTGTATTGGTGAAGGGTTTTTCACTTGTTGGGCCAATGTTTGCTGCTAAGTCTCCATACTCCTTACCTACTGTGTCCTTGGCAGTGTATTGATTGATAAAATGGGTGTATAGAAATGTAAAATGCAGCTTTGTCCAATGCTTTTTGGAAGGCTGGCGCCTGACTTTGGAATAATCACCTTTAGAGAAAGATAAGTTTCTTAAAATGTTAACAGGCCTCGGGGCCAGAAGATGATGTCAATCACCTGAACTTTTGCATATGATAAGTTTGAAAGCCTGGCTTAGATTAGAACCAGGAACTGCTGTCCTTGCATGACTCCACCCCTTCCCCCATTATCCTCTATGCGTACCTTAAGGTATAAAAACTACTTTGGAAAATAAAGTGCGGGCCTTGTTCACCAAAACTTGGTCTCCCCATGTCACTCTCTCTCCCAAATTCCAGCTGAGCGTCCATCTGGAGCGCGGATGTCCTCTGCGACCATTTATTTGCCTGGGCTTCTAAGACCCACTCGAGAAGGTGTCTAAGGTGGGGCACCTTCCGCTATTCGAGAGGGCGCCTGCGGCCTCCGTGGTCAGAGCTAACCTGGTGTCACGGGTTATATTGATTTTCCGCGTAAACCAAGCCACTCAGCTTCTTTTCTCCACTGAATTTTCCTACTGAGCTATCCTCATTTCAGCCGCTTTTCTCCACTGAATTTCCTCACTGAGCTATCCTCATTCTATTACTCTTTATATCTTTGATGAATAAATAATTAAATAGGTCGCCGACGCCGTCCCCGCTTCGAATACCCTGGATCAGCCGGGGCTGGACCCCGGCAGAGACTGTCAATCACTAGGGTGGGCCAGCACACAGGGACCATCCCCAGTCACTCCCCCTTGTCACCTATTTCAAGGGTTGCTAGAGCTGACTTTCTGTGTTCATCCATCTGAGGGCTTCGGTTGAACTGAAGCTCTTTGAGGTCTGAGGACCTTAGAGTTCCCCTTCCCTTTTGCCTCGACACTGCTGGCACGGGGTGGTGTCTCTCTATTTATTTCAGGATGATGGATCTACCAGACTGCCCTTTACTCTCAAGTGGTTGATTTGTGGGAGGCACTGGCCCAGCCACAGAGCTCAGCAGCGTCTTCAATGGTGTGGCTTGACCTGCAGGGGGCGCCCTCCTCCCAGCAGCAGCCCAAGGTTTCCAGCAAGTCCCAGATTTGGGAACCAGCCCCCAGGGATGAACCCTCACCTTTTGGATGTAGTATTTAGGGGACACTGGGAAGTCAGTGCCATGGGTGGTGAAGATAACAGGAGGCATGTTCGTGACATCATTACATGACATCATTTGCTAAAAGAAAAAGAGGGAGAGTGGTTGGCCCAGGTGATCCTTGGTGTTTGGGGAGCCCAAGAACGACCCTGTGGCATGACCCTTCACCTCACTATCCCTGATGGGACTGGGGTTGATGCGCCTCTGAATGCTGCTGACCACATCAGTTGGGCCAATCAGCGATGAGCTCCCGGTATCCACAATGGCCTGACAACTGCGGTAACAAGCAATAACCTTTCCGTTCATGGAGATGCTGAGAGACAGAGGGACAAAGCAGGCACCAGGGTCACTCTGAAGTCTCTCCAAGAACTGCCCCCTGCCTGACTGTCTCCTGAAGAGACATTCAGTTCTTGCCCTGACTCTGTTTACCTTTATTCTGGTCACATCACCTTTTGGACTTCCTTTCTTGAGTAAACTGGCTGTTTTGTGTCTCAGGACCTCTGCTGGTGCCCTTCCTAGAAGACCCTCATCCCCTTTCTATAGTTAATTTCTCCTTATCTTCCAGGTCCCAGGTCCCAGCCTAACTGTCACTTTTTCAGGGAAGTCTTCACCCCAGACTAGATTGAGCACCTGTCTTGCTCACTCTCTGTAGGTCCTTCCTCATGTCTGCTGCTGCTGCTAAGTCGCTTCAGTCGTGTCCGACTCTGTGCGACCCCATAGACGGCAGCCCACCAGGCTCGCCCGTCCCTGGGATTCTCCAGGCAAGAACACTGGAGTGGGTTGCCATTTCCTTCTCCAATGCATGAAAGTGAAAAGTGAAAGTGAAATCGCTCAGTCATGCCTGACTCTTAGGGACCCCATGGACTGGAGCCTACCAGGCTCCTCTGTCCATGGGATTTTCCAGGCAAGAGTACTGGAGTGGGGTGCCATTGCCTTCTCCTCATGTCTAGCATGTACCAAAGTGGTAATTCACTATTGGACTACCGTGTGAGTCATTTCATCTAAGTCTCCATCACTAGATGTGAAGGCGAGTTGTATCCTTAGAGCCTTCCTCAAGTGCCCAGCACACAATGGATGCGTGAGGTATGTTTGTTGAATGAAGAACATCTAGAGACCTGTATCTGGTGTCTCTCCAATGATGGGTCGGCCCATACAGTGAAGATGGAGGTTCCTCGGGGCAGTAGGTGTTCTGAGTGGTGGTGGGGGAGACACAGGCTGCTCTGGGAGTGGTTGTCTCCCAGCACCACCCCCTCACCCGGCTCAGACACTGAGGCCCCTGCCAGGGGAGCTTGAGCAGACCCAGGGGCCTCCAAAAGACAGGAAAGCTTTTGTCTGAGGGTATCATGCAGAATCTCATCTATTATTGCCCCTTGTTCTCAGGCCACTCCTGGATCCCAGCTTCCTGACTCAGTCACAGCTGCTGCCCCACCGTGTGCCTGGTTTGGGTGGTTGGTAGCATTGTTTAGGTGGGGTGTCTCTTTTTATGAATTGTTTTAGGTCTCAAGACTGCAGCCAACCTCTCTCCACTGCTGGGTAGCTTCTCCCTGAGTAGATCAGTTTTCCCAGACTTTCAGGACTTTCTCAGTTTTTCAACTGGCAATTCTGTACTGAGAACACTCAAGGTCCTGGGTGGCGCTGGTCAGTAGGTCATCTTAACACAACCCAGTCCAGACTTGTGAAATTCCCCCTGATCCTCTTTTCACCACACTGTAGAGTCTTCTAACCAGGCTCCCCACCTCACAGCACAGGAATGTAGCCCTCCCCCAGCTGCCCAGACATCTCTGGATCCTTTCAGGACCCTGGTCAGAGGCCTGGACAGGAGGCCTGAGGCAATTATGAACCCATGGGTGATGTGTGTATCTATATTTGTGTGTCTGTGTTTGTGCATATCTGTGTGCTGTGTGTGTTTATATCTGCGCCTATGAGTGTGTTTATATGTGTCTCGTACGTGTTTTTATGTATGTTTGTGGGTGGATCCAGTGTCTGTGTGTGACTGTGTGTGTCTGTGCATGCACTTGTGTGTGTCTGTCTGTGTGCATGTGTGGAAGCATCACTGGGGTGACCCTCAGAGGGAGAGGCTCACCGATCCATCATTATCTGCCAATAGTGTGGTCGAATCACTGGTATCTACTTGAGATCTCTGTGGAAGTAGGAATTGTCGACTCCACCAAACATCACCACGCTGGTGATATCCGGCTGGCCGAATAGAGAAGGATGAGGGACTCGTTGGAAGAGAGTAACACCAGGCACTGTTTGCGGGCTGTGCTTCTTCACCCATCAGAGGTGCTACTATGGTCGTTTTTATTTTACATATGCAGAAATTGAGGCTCAGATGGACTGAGTACCTGACCAAGGTTGGTCCCCCTATACTGAGTGCCAAAGAAGAGGTTCAAAGTTGGGCAGCCTAACCTGGTTCCACCACCCAATCTTATGAGGAAGGCCATGTCCTCTCCAGCCACCTGAGTGCTCAGATACATCCTCAGAGGTCTCCATGCTGGTATGGTCTGACTTTCTCTTTGTCTAATCTATAATTATTCTGGAAAGCCAAGGCCCGAGGGAGCTAAGGGCATGGTTTCAATTTAACTTCACTTGCCTGTGACCAGTGCTGTCCGTGGGGCTTACAGCTGAGCAGACCTCCAACTCTACTATCCCTGTCTTAAAATTCCTAATATGTTTTGAACAAGGGGTTCCACATTTTCATTTTGGACTGGCTCTTGCAAACTCTGTAGCTGGTCCTGGGCTCCTGGTGAAATGTTACTGAGAAAGGAAACGTTCTCTCCATCCCACTCCTTCCTTCCATATCAAATTTATCAGCAAATTCTGTTGCCCTTTCCTCCAATATCCAATATCCTGACACCTACTATTGCTCTCTCTCTTGTCTCTATCCACCACCTCCTCCCCCCATCCTGGGCAAAATTACTGTCCTTGCGCCAAACAGCATGGTTGTGTTTCAGTGAAACTTTATTGACAAAACCCAGTGGTGAGGCCGGATGTGATCCTGGGGCTATAGTTCTCCTAGGCTAGACTATCTCTCAGAAATATTCTGGATCTTGTGGTCTATAATTTTTCATGCAACTGCAAGCATCTTACAGCTAATTTAGAGAGAAGACTTGTCCATCTCAGACTTACCTGCTCGAGTAGAAGGCAAAGACAGGCTGAGAAATGACTCTTTGGTTATTCAGGTTGTCAAAGACAGGGATGGTCCCATCGGTGGGAAGGCTGGGGTAGGCCAAGCCCAGGATGCCATCATAAGGCCCACATTCCATGGCCTCACTGGACAGATTTGTGCTCAGGCCAAATGCTTGCCACGGGGCTACAAGGTCCCTGATCTGTGGGAAGAGAGAGTTCCCACATAAAGGTTTGGGAAGTGGGATTGGGCTGGAGTGCAGATCATTAGAATGTCAGAGAAAAACAAGCCTGGCTGTACCCTGGCTGGACCTAAGATGGCTAGACAAAGCTGGGACAGGAATTCAGGTTCCATTTATGTGATGCTGTATATTTTAACAACATCTGCTTCTCCTGAGAACACCATCTGAGTGAGTCAAATTGACCTCAGCCTTCTGTACAGGTGGGGCAACCAAGACTCAGGACAGGACCGAATGGTTCCTGCCTGAGCATGCAATGATTAGAGAGCAGGCTAGTCTTCTCTTTGGCATCACTATGATGTGATGACAGAAATGGACTGAATTCCTTGCAATGCATTGTGGATTCTGTATCTCTCCAGGAAGACCGAAACCCATTATACAATGTCACTGGCAGGGTTCTTATGAAAATATGGCCTGGGAAAGAGGCTTTTGCTGATGTGTATACCTGTGTGTGAGTATATTTATGAGAGGAAGAGAGACAGAGAGACACAGGAAGAGTATACTAGGCACTTACGGGGAGGCAGGCCATAGTTTTTATTAGTCTCGAAGGTCCCCTGGAGTGAGATCCCATTTATCAGGCCACTTCCACAGCTGTGACCCCTGCTTTACTTGCCTGGATACCTGAAGTCCTGTGCTGTCCAGGGGCCCCAGATCAGTTTTATGCTCTCCCCCAAACCCACACCTACTTGAGTCCTGAAGGACAGCCAAGCTCCTTCACTTGAAAAATGTGTGACCTGGTCAGGGCCTTGACTCGATGTACCTCATGTCCCTTATCCTTATCATGGAGCTAATAATAGTACCTCCTTCCTGGGGTTGTTTCAGGATCAAACAAGTTATTACCATGAATGTACCCTGTAGAGTCTGAGAATATAAAAGTGGGTGCTTTATTACTCACTCTTTCTGCTCCAGCAAAATGAACTCTGAGCTGCTCATGGGAAAGGAACTACAAATCCACATGTCAAGCCACTCTCTGGTTGGGAGTTTGTGTGTCAGCAGGGGAGCTGTCTCCTCAGGGACAGGGCCCTCCTGGGCAGGTGGCCACTAGGGGATTTGGGGATGGACAGTCTCTGCCAGCTAGTCCTGCATCTGTTTTGCAGATAGCAGTTGCTCCCAGGGCCAGCCCTGACTGAGCTCCTGGTTCCCACATTACCCAAACAATGTCAGAGCCAAGATATCCACTCATTCTCCCAGAGCCAAAGCTGAGGTTGATTGTCCTCCTCATGTCCTGGAAGGTGCTGGATTGACTAGGGTTGAATTTGCTATTCATAGCTGCCAACACAAGAGATGTGTATCTGTCAGGTGCTAAGGATAGAGAAGGGGGTGGGAAGGGGAGGACAAGATGGGTCGGGGGAGCAGGTACTCACAGCAGCTGGAACTTTGGCAGTAGACAGAGAGCACCCACAAGTCAGATGAATTGGTGTCAAAGATGACCTGGAACTGTTGAGGGGGTGTTCCAGTGGTGATGTTGCCAATGTAGGCCATCTACAGGGGCCGGGGAGGGGAGGTTAGTGCAGGCCAGTCTTCTTGATCACCCCTGATTCCCAGAGTACTGCTTCCCCCTGGGCAACCCAGGTTTCCAGAAATCACTGTCCAACCTTCCTCCTCACAGCCTCTGCTCAGACTAGTCGCTTCATTTGAGAAGCTCTCCAGTTTCTTCTTCAAGCCCCAGACTGTGGGCCTCCTAGGTCACCCCAGGCCACTCCCTCTAAACTTCTGTCAGCAACACGCAGGTGGCCCTTTCACTTGACATGTATTCAGTCTTTGCCTCTCTCTCAGCCTGGTCTGTGCATTCTCAAAGAAGAGATAAGACTCTTAAAAAAAAAACAATAACAGAAACAATAACTATAGTCTTGGACTTTTATGGCCTCACATGTCTTTGGGACACAGTAATTTTTTCTGTTATCATTCCTGGATTTGCAGAGGGTGACCTTTCTCTGCCTGAGGATTCACACTTGTTTGCAGTTGGCTGTCTTTTGATTAGTCATGGCTCACTCTTCATCTTAACTCAATAGCTCACTTTGTTCAGAAAGAACAATCTCCCTCAATCTAATGTCTTTGGCACAGAAAATGGATGTTTACCTGCCACCTGGTCATTGCTGGGTCCAGTCACCACAGGCCAAGAGTTGAGGATGAGAATGCCTTTTCCTCTGGGAAGGGGGTCCTGTTCCCCACTGTTTCTGCCTCCTGCAGGAGCCCCAGCCCCAGCATCCCACCTGGCACCTCCACATGAGCCCTAGTGGTAGGCCAGAGCACCCGGGGGCGCTGTGGAGCACCATCCTCCCAACACTCATGTTCAAGATGTTCCTCAGGGGATGAGATGAGAAACTCTGGTAAAGACCAGAATTGTTGGACAGACTGTAAGCTTTTGCCTGCAGGAAATGTTTTTGTCAGGACTTTTACCCTGAAGATTTCTTGCAGGGCCTGCTTCTTCTTTATAGGGATTCTTTTATTGAGCATGGGGAAAAGGAAACAAAGAAGGGTTAGCCATCAGCTGTCTGTAATATAGTATGACTGTCATACCTGGCATTGTAATAGCACTGTGTATTTTCCAGGCATTCTTATGAGTGTCATCTTTTTATCAGAATGCCGTGCAAAGACATGTCAAAAACCTAGGTCTGCATACAGGTTCTGTTGTGTAATCTTGGGTAAACCAGATGACCACTTGGCACCTACGCAGATGGAGACATAAATACATACACCCAGAATAGGAGAGAGAGCAGAGACAAGCCCCTGAGGCAAATTCAGGAGAAATGGGTTTCCACAGCAACACACCTAGAGTTGCACAGGCTGTGCAGTGAACAATTGCAGGGAGTGCTGTTCTTGCATGGGTCCTAATGTGACTGGCATCCCCAGAGCTGTGCAACCCTGCAGGCCTACCTCAGGACGCTTTTGCCCCTCAGTGCCCATGACAAGGTTCTCATCAATGGGTGAGAGTTGATCTTTGGACTGCCAGAGAATTACTTTCTCTTCTAACCCTGATGGGTGTAAGGATAAGAGGATGACAAGAGAAATCCCAGAGAGATGATGCCACTAACTGTCCCCATACTTACTTGACTATGCACTCCAGGAGGGCCACCAGCCCAAGCAGCACAAGCCACTTCATGCTTCATGAAGTGAAGGACCTTCACAGGGTCCTTCATGCTCCAAGGACCCAGGGAAGATTAAGTCCTGAGCTTGCAGTGGTGAACACAAGCTCCTAATTATATATGCTCTGACCTGCCCTAATTAGCCCCTTTAGGCCACTAATGGCTCTGATAAGGTCATGTGTGCGTGCTCAGTCATTTCGACTCTTTGCAACCCCATGGACTCTTCAGGCTCCTCTGTCCAAGGAATTTTCCAGCCAAGAATGCTGGAGTGGGTTGCCATTTCGTTCCCCAGGGGATCTTCCCAACCCAGGAATCAAACTTGGATCGCCTACATTGCAGGCAGATTATTTACCACTTCACCACAGGGATTCCCATAAAATGTTTACCTCTGTCAGTCTCTGCACATGGGATTTGGAAAATTCTCAGATTACAGAGATTTCTACTGTAATCTCTTCCTTGAGGCTTGGCTGAAAAATTAAGCTAAACTAAGAATGAGGAGACTCTTGCCAACTTGGAGACAAAATGCTGCTAAGAATGTAATAAACAGAAATGCTGGATGCCATGCTATACATTCGCGATCTCATGTGGTCGTCCTAGAAATGATATGAGATGTGTATGGCTGTGCTCAGTTAGGGAGGAGATTGCTAGGAGGAAAAGAGATTAAACAGCAAAGTGAAGACTTTAGAAGCAGCCCAGTGACATATTGAGTGGCTTTGGGTAGTGGGACATTGGCAAAGATCAGGGGCACCTTTCCTGCCAGTCTGTATCAAAGATCTAGGCTGGAGCAGTATTGCAATCACATGGTTTTAGTATTGGAAGAAAGGTGATGCAGGCATCCACAGGATACTTTATATCACCTGCCAAACATAAGGAGAGCCCTGTGTGCTCTGGAGTCTGGGTAGGATGCTGGAAAGTCAAAGTCCAGTAACACACAGGTGGTCTGTATCTTCAGGGGCTAGCAGTCTAGGTCAGTTCTCACAGATTTATGGCCCAGGAAGCAAGAGAAATGAATGGAAGGGCTGGGTAGATATTCTGGACACTGGGCAGCACAGGTCCTACCACTGGGGGAAGCCTCGCCTCTGCTCCAACCAGGGACTGCCACAGCGGAAAGCAGGCTGGTTGGCCAAGCTTCCAAGAGAAGTCAGAAGTCTGTAAATCTATGTATAATCTCCTGATTTTTAAATGTTAGCAACTAAACTTTTTTTTTGTCCAGAAAATATAGTGTGAACCAATTCTCCAACAAATGCGCATACATTGTTCATTTGAAGGGATTCAAAAGCTGGAGGGATTCAGCCTTCAGACTGTGCTGATTTTTATTTCTCGCCTAGAGGTATGAGTACAGAGGGGACAGAGGAGGGGATCCAATTCAAGTTGGTTGACTGAGTAAGAGACTGAATACATATTAACTATGTCAATTTTCCTTCCATTTGTGAATAAAGATCAGCAGTGTCATATAAACCAGCGAATTTAATAATATCCATTTGCTAAGGACAAATGGATAGAATTCTGATATAATTCCCTAATAAAATTCATGCCTTGAAACATTTTAACTGCTAAACCAAACATAGAAAGAGATAATTTTGAAGTGTTTTTTATCAATCAAAGAGGACCAAAAAAAAAAAAAACAAAAAAAAAACCCCATAAACAAACAAATCATGCAGAGCTCCTGCTCAGCCTGAGATGAACAGGGCTGCCTGTTAAACTGTTGTTTCAGCCAAAGTAAAGACAATGGTGCCTCATGGCTCCTCCCCGGAC
Organism: Bubalus kerabau; assembly: GCF_029407905.1. Lineage (NCBI taxonomy): Eukaryota > Metazoa > Chordata > Mammalia > Artiodactyla > Bovidae > Bubalus > Bubalus kerabau. Next base: position 11,569,514 of record NC_073628.1, read on the forward strand.
TCCCAGGGCCTGGGTGTTCCTGCGTGAGGTCTAGCGAGCTCTGACTCTGACCCTTGGGTAGAACATCGAGAGGCTCCCCGGTCACCAGGTGTGTATAGATAGGGTGCTATGTCTTAACCCATATTTTTGAACACTGTTTACATTCATTATTGGTTGTTCAATCTCTACAGAGTGGATTTGACAGCATCTAACAAATGACACACACATATGCCCTTCACTCAACAATTCTACTTCTAGGGATCTGTTCCAAAGATACACTGGCAAAAGTAGAAATCATCATATGCACAAGCTGTTCACTACAACAACTATTTTTTAAAAATTTATTTATTTTAGTTGGAGGCTAATTACTTTACAATATTGTAGTGGTTTTTGCCATACACTGATATGAATCAGCCATGGGTTTACATGTGTTCCTCATCCTGAATCATTTGTAAATGCAAAAGATTATAAACATACCTCAAGTGACCATTTGTGGGGGACTGTGGAATAAGGCACAGGGCATCCCAACACCTGGGTAGGATGCAGGTGGAGGGAGGAGTGGGACGGGTGATTTCTTCAGGGTACACTGTTCAGTTATTTAAAAAAGCAGACCAAAAAAATGCTTATAATTTGTTACTTTTACATACACATATGTCTATTTTCAATAAAAAAGAGGGCAAGAATAAATCAAAAACTACCAAAAATATAATTTATGGATGAGGGGCAGAGAAGGAAGTGATTTTTCTTATTTTATAGTTTGAATTTGCAACAATATATATGTTACAGGATCAAAAAATAGATAAACACATCTGTAGAAGCTGAGAACAAACTAAGACTAAGGAGCCTAATTGTATCAAGTTGATGACATAACTGCCCAGAACAAAACATTACCTAAGTAAGTGGCTTTAAAATGCGGAATTTTGACTCTGTAGGCACCCCACTCCAGTACTCTTGCCTGGAAAATCCCATGGACGGAGGAGCCTGGTAGGCTGCAGTCCATGGGGTCGCTAAGAGTCGGACACGACTGAGTGACTTCACTTTCACTTTTCACTTTCATGCATTGGAGAAGGAAATGGCAACCCACTCCAGTGTTCTTGCCTGGAGAATCCTGGGGACGGGGGAGCCTGGTGGGCCGCCGTCTATGGTGTCACACAGAGTTGGACACGACTGAAGCGACTTAGCAGCAGCAGCATTCAGAGTGGAATGTCTTCTAAGCACAAAGAGAAACAAAAACATGCCCCCACACCCAAAATAAAACCAAAAACAAAAAAGCAAAGAAATTTGAGACTGTATCCAACACCTTATTGTTGGTGATATTGCTTCTGCTATTGTGAAAGTATCGCATGTGTGTTATAGGTTAAAGCAAGTAAGTAATTAAAGCTAATATTATTCTAAAGTAAGACAATCAGTGGAAAGAGGTTCAAGTACAAAACAAAAAAGCTTAAGTTAAAATCTTGCAGTCTTAAAATTTGAAAGCTTAAGTTTGTAACATTTAATTATTTTTTTTTTTTAAGAATTGCGTACTTCACTCTGATGGGTTAAAAAACCTACTAGCGATGGCAGCTTGCTTATAGTGATTATCCTGAGGTCTAACTTGTGACCTCTAAATACCATTTTCCACCAGAGGATCTATGGATTCTTGAGGAGATGGCTGATTTCAGGACTGGGTCAAGCATTGTACAAGATAAGTCTGGGAATCTTGAAGCGCCAGAAAGTTGAGTCTTCAAAGACCAGTGAGGGCTGGACAAAAAGTTTAGTAATCCATATGAAGAGGCTAAAACTGGGACAATTTAGCATCAGATCAAACCAGCTGAAATAAATTAAATATATAAAAAGCCAGGAGATCCAAAGGCTAATAGATAACATCTAATTTGTCACGGTGACACATTGCTAGGGCACCAACTCACCAACATGGACACTGAGAAAGGGAAGTAATCACCAACATTTATGCTTTTTTTTGTTTATATGAAGCATATTTCATGTAACTACAAACAGTTAAAAGAATGATCTTTAATTGAAGAATTTTAGGAATTAAACTCAGAAGGAGTGGTAGAAACATAAATCCTCTGTTTTGCAACATCCTGATGAATCAATGGATCTAGGCAAAGGTCATCAATGGATGCTAAAACCATAAGATGAAAGGCTGAAGTGTTTCACAATGAATGCATGACGTTGGCACCATCAGGACCTGCTGCATCTCAGCATCTGTCATAGGAGTGGGGGAAATTATGAGCCTCTTAAAGTGGTGCCATAAGAAATATATGGAAATATGTATAAAATATTCCAATGAAACTTGTTTAACTCAAGTCTAGATCTAACTCCCAGTTTTCAGGGAATTACATAGATAAAGGGACAGAGAAGCAATCCTCTAAACTAGCGGTCCCCAGCTTTTTCGACACTAGAGACTGGTTTTCTGGAAGACAATTTTTCTACAGGTGGTGGTGGAGGGGAGTGGTTTCTGGATGATTCAAGGGTATTGCATTTGTTGTGTACTTTATTTCTATTATTACATTGTGATACATAATGAAATAATTATACAACTCATCTTTTTTTTTTAAATTTTATTTTATTTTTAAACTTTACATAACTGTATTAGTTTTGCCAAATATCAAAATGAATCCGCCACAGGTATACATGTGTTCCCCATCCTGAACCCTCCTCCCTCCTCCCTCCCCATTCCATCCCTCTGGGTTGTCCCAGTGCACCAGCCCCAAGCATCCAGTATCGTGCATCGAACCTGGACTGGCAACTCGTTTCATACATGATATTTTACAAGTTTCAATGCCATTCTCCCAAATCTTCCCACCCTCTCCCTCTCCCACAGAGTCCATAAGAGTCGGTGGGAGCCCTGAGCTTGTTTTCCTGGAACAAGAGTGTCCCATCTGGGGGACGGGAGAGTGATGGGGAGCAGCTGTAAATACAGATGAAGTCTCACTCCTGCCGTGCAGCCCGGTTCTCAATGGGTCAAAGACCCCTACTGCTCCTTGGTAGTGGTGTTGCAGACCCCTGCTCTAAACCCAATACTTGTAAAATTCTATAAGACAACTCCACCTCCTCCCACCTTTTAAACAAATAAGTGGCATAGAAAGGAAGGGGGAGATTCCAGAGAGCAGAGTGTCAGGCCTAGAGTGAGTGGAGGAGGGCAGCGGCCAGTGGCTGGGCACAGGGGGATGAGCCAGAGGGCCAGTGCTAGTGCCGAGCAACCACCGTACAGGCACAAGTACAGCGGGAACCGGGTACCAGCGGGAGGAGCAAGGAGCGGTAGCCGGTTCAGGCGGGTGACATCACGGATGAGAAGGTATTCACCAAGGAGTTGGACAAGTGGATCGAGCAGCTGTCCGCATCCCAGGTCAAGAGCCTCTGCAAGAAGACTAAAGAAACGCTGACACACACACACACACACACACACACACACACAAAATCCAATGTACAAGAAGTTTGATGTCCAGTAACCATCTGCGGAGATGTGAATGGGCAATTTCATGATCTCGTGGAACTGTTTAGAATTGGTGGTAAATCTCCTGATACAAATTACTTGTTTATGGACGATTATGCTGACAGGGAGTTGGTGATGGACAGGGAGGCCTGGCGTGCTTCGATTCATGGGGTCGCAAAGAGTTGGACAGGACTGAGCGACTGAACTGAACTGAAGCATCTCCCTGGAGGCCATAGGGCCTGCGAGTCATAGATCCAAGATTTGAATCCAGGTTTGTCTGACTGCTAATTCCAGCTGTTCCTAGTCCTGGGCTTGGGGGACCAGCCAGTGATGCAGAGAAGACAAGAGGGTAGGGGACAGAGGGGAAAACTGAGGAAGGATCTCATTTTTTAGGATATTCATTCTTTCAGTGAACATTTCTTCAAAGCGCTCAAAGCCTAACATGGAAAATGCTCCCTGCATAGATGGAGCCTGGAGTGCAGGAACACCATTCAGACTGTGCCCACAATACAGACACTGTGCCCAGGGGGAAGATGGCCTGAAGCCCAGTTCATAAACTTTTTCCATGAACTTGTTCCCTCCAGAGCTTGTATCTTTGGAGTGCCAGATTTTCCTATGTGGACTAACAAGGGCCTTGTAGTCCAGGAATCCAAATGTCAGAACAGAAATGTAAGCAGCCTGCAATGGAGACATGTTCCTGGAGTCCTGGGAAGCTGAAGCCTAAAGTTGCCTTTGATAGCTTGTGGTGAATGGTGCCACCAGATTCATGGTCTCCAAAGGAGAAGATTTAACTCCAGGACCAAAGATAGTCAGTCACTCAGAGCTTTGTGTACATTTTTATTAAAAGTGGAAGTGAAAGAAAAAGCTTCTGACAGAGACATTAGAAGGGGGCAGGAGAGTACCCGCTTCACTAGTTTAATAAGCGGGGCCATGTATACTTCTCCTGGTGGTTCAGATGGTAAAGAATCTGCCTGCAGTGCAGGAGACCTGGGTTTGATCCCTGGGTTGGGAAGATCCCCTGGAGAAGGAAATGACAACCCACTCCAGTATTCTTGCCTGGAAAATCCCATGGACGGTGGAGCCTGGCAGGCTACAGTCCATGGCATGACAAAGAGTAGGACATGACTGAGCAGCTTCACTCATTCACTATATACTTCTCAACTGGTTACTGAGAACAGATAAAAAGAATACCTCAAGGTTGTAAGAGTTCCACCAGACCCTTTCCCAAGGTATACGTATATCCTGAGATAACTTTGGCACAAGATTAACTAAGGAGATAGGCTTCTGGGCCTGGTTTCTGGGAGAGATATACTGTTGGCTGTGTAATCAGGGGGACAAGTCTTGAGAAATTGGTTTCCAGGCAAGATATGTTACAATTATGATCATTAACACAGAGCCTCAGAAAAGCATTTTCATGAGTAAGACTTTGTGCTCTGTGATCATTAGTTCCAGACCTAAAGAAAGATCAGTTCTCAGGCAAGATACATTGTTGCACAATGTATATTTAAGGAAAGCATGGGCCTGAATGTTCATCTCCTTCTTAAAGGTCCCTAAGCTTTAACTCTCTCACCTTGGGTGAAACATTGGAAGGCTTCCTGATGGAGGTGGCTACTGAGCTGTGTCTCCATGGATAAAGGACATTGCTGAGTGAGTGTGGGCAGAGGGAATGCCTATCAAAGAGGGTAGCACTGACATCCTACTGAACTCCAGGGATTGTCAGTCAGTTTGAAAGCTTAGCCCTAAGGGATACATTATATCAATCAGTCTGGGCAGTGGTACAAAGAATGCACAGTTTAAAAATAGGAACACAGGACTTCTCTGGTCATCCAGTAGTTAAGACTCTTAACTTTCACAGCTGCAAAAATGGGTTCAATCCTGGTCACAGACTAAGATTCCACATGCCAAGTGGTGGGTTCCCAAAGTGAAATCTTTCTGTCCATCACAAGTTGTTTGGGGCTCTGACTGGATACTTCTTCTCCTGCAGATGAAGACTGATGGAGGCTTCACCATCTGCAGTGTCCCTGGTTGCTGTGGCAGGGGGAAGGGCATGTGCCAATGTATGTACTGACTATTGTGAATGAAAAGTGTGGCCTGCCATATCAGTAAACCAAGGATGCTATAGCCGTCTAGCTATCACATAGCTGCCTATAAAGGTCATCCCAGAAGGAATTCAGGATGGCAAAGGATGCCCTCGGTCAAGCCCCCAGCCTCTGAAGCCATCTGCCCCCCTGCCAGCTGTGTATCTAGAAGGGCCTCAGGATGAGAAGAAAGTGAATACACTCCCTGGATAGCTAAGGTGCATATCAAAGAAATGATTTCAGTGAACCCAGGCTCTTGCATCTTCCCATACATTGAAAAATGCTTAAATTCCTTAATCTGAGATATTTGACCTTCTCTAATGAACAGCAATCTTTTAATGTTCTGACTATCTGGTTTTTGTTGCAAAAACTCCTCTATCTCTTGTCTCCTTTACTTTTTCAGATAAATCCCTTAGAGCTATCCGAGAGGATGCCCCCGGGCTTGAAGTCCTCAGAAAGTTTGCCAAATAAAACAGAATTGTCAACTTTTAGTTTGTGCTGTTTTTTTTTGTTTTTTCCTAGTGACACTATCAAAGCATTTGCCATGAGTGGGCTGTGTCACTGCTACCTGCTTTATATAACAAGCCACAGGGCTACAGTGAATTATGAGGGAGTTATGGATGTGTGATACAGCCTGAATTTAGGACAAAGACTTGAAAATCTGGACAACAGCACCAATGATACACAGGCCCATGTAGAAGATGGAATCCAAGACCACCTCCCAGGGTGGTGTGGGGAGGGCTTGGCAGTCAAGCCTAATTTCAAGAGTGTGGGATTTGTGCTGTGTGTGATGGAGATCACAGAGATTTTAGACTGTGCTAATGGAGGAGAGGAATGAAAAGTGAAGACTAGACAGCAACGAATAGAAGAGATGAAAAATGTTATGAGCAAGGAAGTGCCTGAAGAGAACCCGGAAGCTCTAGAAACTGGGTGGGGAAGACTGGACACTGAGTGAAGAGGTCACGACCACTAGCTTCCAACCCTCCATCTGGCTGGGAAGCGGGAATGTGGGCGGATATTTTGGAGGCTTGTTTAAACTGGAGAATCAAGATTTTGGTGGGGGCATAAGGACCAACCTTCAAGTCTCTAAAAGTTTTTCACAAAAAAGGGACTAACTCTCTGGTGAATTTTCAGAGCAGAACGCGGACAAAAGTAAATGTAGGGAAGTCAGCTTTAACTTTAACTTGGTAACAACTTCTGTTGTTAACTTACCATTGTTATTCGAACTGTACCAGGCACCTTGGTCCCCTTTATCTTGTGGAACTTTGTTCAGATTGGTCTGGAGCCTATTTCAGAAAGCCACATCCGTTAGTATACTGTATTGGTGTTTTTCTTTCTGGCTTACTTCACTCTGTATAATAGGCTCCAGTTTCATCTACCTCATTAGAACTGATTCAAATGTATTCTTTTTAATGGCTGAGTAATACTCCATTGTGTATATGTACCAAAAAAAAAAAAAAAAAAAAAAAGAAAAAAAAGGGGGGGGACATGAAATACTTAAAAAAAAAAAAAAAAGAAAGCCACATCCTTTGCTGTCTTCTAGGACCTGTTCTCTCAGAGTTCAGGGTTGTCAGGCAGCATTTTACAATAATAGATTTTCAAAACCTGTGAGAGTGCATGAGTTAGTGCTACCTAGCACTGGTCTGGTGATTTTTCTAGCACCTCCAAAAACTTTTGTGTTTATTTCTTGTTAAACTCTTAAAACTACCCGATGAGGTTGGTAGAGTTAGTCCCTTGTTACCAAGAAGAAAAGAATTCAGAGGCTGAATAATTTGCCCAAGGTCACAAAGCTGGGATTTAAATGAAGAATATTAGACTCTCAAGCCCTGAACTGTTTCCACTGCCTTTCACACTGTTTTAACTATTAAGCACCGGGGGCCATGATGGCATCTTCAATTCTAATCCCAACTCCAGAATATCCATAGAAAGAAACCTAAAAAAGTCTCTCTTCTGGGGCACACATGCCAACTTTTTGGATTGTTTAGGCAGGTCAATTCGATAGTGCTTTGGGCCAAGTGAGAAGTGCACAATGGGTGGTTTGCTTTTGGCATATGCTGTGGGAACTGTGGTGTTGGAGAAGACTCTTGAGAGTCCCTTCGACTGCAAGGAGATCCAACCAGTCCATTCTGAAGGAGATCAGCCCTGGGATTTCTTTGGAAGGAATGATGCTAAAGCTGAAACTCCAGTACTGGCCACCTCATGCGAAGAGTTGACTCATTGGAAAAGACTCTGATGCTGGGAGGGATTGGGGGCAAGAGGAGAAGGGGACGACAGAGGATGAGATGGCTGGATGGCATCACTGACTTGATGGACGTGAGTCTGAGTGAACTCCGGGAGTTGGTGATGGACAGGGAGGCCTGGCGTGCTGCGATTCATGGGGTCGCAAAGAGTCGGACATGACTGAGTGCCTGATCTGATCTGATCTGATCTGTGGGAAGTTAGGTGACTGAATGTCTGGGTACTTGACTGTGTGGCCGGAATTATCCTGGGAAGAGAAACTTGATCAGGTCAACATATATTTCCTCATTAAACAGAAAGCTTAGAAAGGTTTCTAAGACAACCGCAGATGCTTTTGTCACAAGGGGAGAAATGGGTCCAGTTCCATGTAACACTCAGAGATTGAACTGTGAAGGCTGCCATGGTAACAGCTTCTTGTGCTACCCTAGGAGATGTGGGAAACTGAGAAGAAACCAAAGGCCTTTACAACTCTCTTCGCAGTGTGATTTCAGGCTTGAAGTAGTTGGCAAGGACAGGTTGGCTGGTAAGGATGAGGAGGGGAGTAATCAGAGCCTGTGCTTTAGCTCCTTGTGGAACCAGGAAAACAGAAGCCCCGGCTCAGTCAGAACTCCCTGTTATGGTTCAGAAGTAGCAGTTATTTGCTTGACTCAGTACTAACCCCCGTGGGTGTCAGGTGTCCCCTGAAATCATCTGATTGTCCCCCAGGAGGCAGAATAATTAATATTTGGCCTGCTCACCCAGGCCACTTGCCAATCCCAGGCACACATGCAATCTCCAGGTGGGGATTCATCACGACACCCATTTTCTGGGTGAGGAAACTGAGGTTATGGGACATGATCAAGGCCACACAGGCAAAGAGCTGAGGAGCCAAAGTGCAGACCCAAGGCATAAGTCCCCAGATAACGTCTTTCTCCTCTGTACCCAACGTGGGGTGAGGGGGTGGGGCAATGGGGGCGGGACAGGGCCACGTGATCAACTAAAGCCGTAGTACCCCTTGCCCTGCCAGGCTGGTTGGTCCAGCCTGGATATATGACCTGAGGTGGACCAATCAGAGACCTCTGTGGTAACCAGATTTTTCAGAACTTCTTTTCTTCTGGGTTAGATACTTTATGGATACAGAACCCTGTGGCAGGCACCTTCAGACTTCCTTACTAGGTGTAGTAGCCTGAGGGAAAAAAGTTTTCAGGCTTAGCTTATCAAAGATGAAAGAATGGAAAGAACAAGGGAGAGAAAGAGTGAGCTTGATGGCTTCTGATTTCTTGGATCCAATCACCGATCTTTGGATTTACTCTGGTTCCTGTGTCCCAGATCCCCAGGGTCCTTCCAATAAGTCTCCTCTTTCCTTGAAGCCAGTTGAAATTGGGCTCCTTTCACTTGTGGTTGAGACTTGATTCTAGATTGTTCCTGGTTATGATGCACCTCCTCGACCCTAAAGAGAGGTATCCATTCGTATCAGCACCATTGAGATGAAATCCTTTACTTTTTACTGAGAATAGGATTTTGCAGAGCAACAAACACAGTTTCATCACCTACTCCCTTGGGCCAGAGTGCCCTAGGTGTGAGTGAGTGTGTGTTTGGAGTGGGCCTGATTGACTCCTGAAGCAGCCCAGCATTTACACTGCAGGAGCCAGGCCAACCCTGTTGTTTTTCCGATTGAAAATAGAGAAATACAACCTCAGGAAGACATCACCCAGGACCCAGGTCTCTGGCCCTTTAAAGCCTTCTGAGCCTCCTGCAAAGCTGCTAATGCAGAGGTTCTCATAAATCTGGGGGAGGCAGAAATACACACCAGTCAGCCTGAGCCCTTACCTGTCACTGCCTTTGACATCCAGAGCTGGCAGTTTCTTGCTTTTATTTCCCTCCTTTGTTGAGAATCAAGTGGGTCTTTCCACAGCTCTCTTCAGGTGCAGAAATGGGGGCCCATCCCAGAACAAGAGGGCTCAGGTAGAGTGGTTTTCATAAGGAAAGGGACAGAAGGAGGGGAGACTTGGGGCTTTGGATCAACAAATGCAAACTAATATACAGAGGATGGATAAACAACAAAGTATTACTGTATAGTACAAGCAGCTATATTCAGTATCCTATGATAAACCATAGTGGATAAGAATATGGAAAAAATGTAAATATATACATGTAACTGAGTGAATTTGCTGCATAACAAAAATTAACATAACATTGTAAATCAACTATATTTTGTAAATCAATAAAATTTGTGAGAAAAAAAAAAAAGAACAAAAATGGCTGGTAATTCCCCTCATACTCGACTGCTTTGTTCCTTCCCACCCCTGCCCTTTGTATTCTCTGGAGAGAATGCCTGTTTTTCTCCCCCTTCCCCATAACCTGTTGTTTTCTTTTTAAAATTTTTATTCTGTGTGGCAGTATAGTCGATTAACAATACTGTGATAGTTTCCAGTGGACAGCAAAAGGGACTGAGCCATACAAATACAGATATCCATTCTCCTTCCAAATTCCCTCCCATCCAGGCTGCCACATCACACTGGGCAGAGCTACACAGGTGCCTCAGAGGAGGTCATTGTTGGCTCTCCATTTTCAATAGCAGTGCCCACACCTGGATCTTTGTACTGTGCTCAGGCCTCTAGGAAGCCACCCTGGCCACTCCAGGCTGGGCTGGATGACTTACTATGGTACTCCCCTGGTGTAGCCCCCACCCACTAATCTGACCCAGCACTCCTTTGCAGATCCCTCAAGGGGAGGGTGCATTTGCATGGAATCAATGTAGATCTGCCTGTACCCAAGTGGGTCTCCTCATGCCTCCATGATGCTGGGGCTTTAGAATTCCTGAAATGCCCTCTCTTCCTCAAAGCCTTCTTTGGCCCATCAGTCTGCTCTGAACTCCTTCAGGGAGCTGACATGGAGCCTCCACCCTGTGCCGGGGCTGAGCAGTCACTGTGCACCCTTTATTCACCTTAGCATCCAACTTCCCCACAGAGGGGTCGGGTACCCCAACTCACAGAGGGGGCCCTGGGGCTTAGCAAGGGGAAGTTGTAGCAAGGATCAGGGTAACTATATAATTGATCATCTAAACCAGGACACTTTTGGGAAGGAAAGGGAGACTAGGGTGGGACAGCACACTGGGACTGTCCTCAGTCACTCCCCTGCCTTTGTCACATGTCCTACTTCAGGGATTGCTAGAGCTGACTTTCCTTGTTCATGCATCTGAGGGTTCTGGTTGCACTGAAGGTCTCTGAGGGCAGAAGCCCTTAGTGTTCTCCTTTCCTTGTGCCGCTCACCAGGCCTGGATGGGGTAGTGTCTCCATATTTATATCAGGAGGATGGATGTCCCAGACTGTCCATTATGCTCAAGTGGATGATTTTGTGGGAGGCAGTGGCCCAACCACAGGGGCTCAGTAGCATCTGCAATGGCGTGGCTTGGCCTGCAGAGGCTGCCCTCCTCCCAGCAGCAGCCCGGGGGTTCCTGCAAGTTCCACATCTGAGAACCAGCTCCCAGGATTGGCCCCTCACCTTCTGGATGTAAGCACAGGGTAGTCAATTCCATTGATGGTGAAGATGATAGGAGGCAACTTACTGATGACATCACATGGAACCTGAATCTGTTAGAGGAATAGGGAGAGAGATTGGCTTCAGCTGATCCTTGGGGTGTGGAGAGCCAGAGAGGGACCCTGTGGCATGACCCTTCACCTCGGGTTTCCCACTGAGCCTGGGGTGAATGAACCTCCAGATTTTGGCGACCATGTTACTTGGGCCAATCAGCATCGTCGTCCCAGTGTCCACAATGGCCTGACATCCACAGGAACAACCAATCACCATCCCGTTCATGGAGATGCTGGGAGACAGTGGGACAAAGAAGGCACCAGGGTCACTATGTAGCCTCCCCTACAACTGCTGCCTCCCTGAATGTCTCCTGAATAGTCAGGGCTTCAGCTCTCACCCTGACTCTGTTTTCCTTTGCTCTGATCATGTAACCTTCTTTGACTTCCTTGCACTTCTTGATGCACCAAGGTCTTTCATGCCTCAGGGCCTGGGCATGTACCATTGCTCTTCCCACACAACCACCATACCCTTTGTTGCATTAATTTGTCCTCATCTTCCAGGTTTAGGCTTAATTGTCACTTTGTCAGGGAATCTTCCCACCAGACTAGATCAGGTTCCTGTCTTGCTCACTCTCTGTAGACTCTTCCTTGTGTCTAGCAAGTAACAAAGTGATAATTCACTATGTATGTGACTTGTTTCATGTATGACTGCTTTACTAGACGAGAGCGCAAGTTTGACCCTAGTGCTTCTCAGCGCACAGCAGATGCACGATGTATTTTTTTTTTTTTGAATGAGTGAATTAAGAAATGAATGAGGAACACTCAGAAACCTGTATCTGGTGTTGACCATTAATAGTTCAACCCACACAGAGAAGATGGAGGTTCTCTGGGGAAGCAGATGTTCAGAGAGGGGGTGGGGGAGATACAGGCTCCCCAGGAGACGTTGTCTCCTAGCAACACCCCACCTGGCTCAGACTGAGGCTGTGGCTAGAGGATGCCCAAGTTAGCTCATGGGATGCAAAAGGGCACATCAGCTTTGTCTGAGGGTATCACACAGATATGCAGATGACACCACCCTTATGGCAGAAAGTGAAGAGGAACTAAAAAGCCTCTTGATGAAAGTGAAAGTGGAGAGTGAAAAAGTTGGCTTAAAGCTCAACATTCAGAAAACGAAGATCATGGCATCCGGTCCCACCACTTCATGGGAAATTGATGGGGAAACAGTGGAAACAGTGTCAGACTTTATTTTTTGGGGCTCCAAAATCACTGCAGATGGTGACTGCAGCCATGAAATTAAAAGACGCTTACTCCTTGGAAGGAAAGTTATGACCAACCTAGATAGCATATTCCAAAGCAGAGACATTACTTTGCCAACAAAGGTGCATCTAGTCAAGGCTATGGTTTTTCCTGTGGTCATGTATGGATGTGAGAGTTGGACTGTGAAGAAGGCTGAGTGCCGAAGACTTGATGCTTTTGAACTGTGGTGTTGGAGAAGACACTTGAGAGTCCCTTGGACTGCAAGGAGATCCAACCAGTCCATTCTGAAGGAGATCAGCCCTGGGATTTCTTTGGAAGGAATGATGCTAAAGCTGAAACTCCAGTACTTTGGCCATCTCATGCGAAGAGTTGACTCATTGGAAAAGACTCTGATGCTGGGAGGGATTGAGGGCAGGAGGAGAAGGGGACGACAGAGGATGAGATGGCTAGATGGCATCACTGACTCGATGGACGTGAGTCTGAGTGAACTCCGGGAGTTTGTGATGGACAGGGAGGCCTGGCGTGCTGCGATTCATGGGGTCGCAAAGAGTCAGACACGACTGAGCGACTGATCTGATCTGATCTGATCACACAGAATGCCATTGATTATTGCCCATTGTTCTCAGGCCACACCTGGATCCCAGCTTCCTGATTCTCTCTGTCACAGCCTCTCCCCACTGAAACCAACCTGTCTCCACTGCTGTGTAGCTTCTTTCTGAGGAGGCCAGGTTTCTCAGTTTGTCTAGGACTTGCTCTGTTTCTCAAGGGGCAGTTCTGTGTGCTAAGAAGTACAGCCCTCCCAGGTAGCCCTGGTCAATTGGACATCTTAACACAACCCTGTTCAGACTGGTGAGATTCTCCCTGATCAACTTTTCATCACAGTGTAGGGTCCTAAACCCTGCTCCCCACCTCATAGCACAGCAGGTGGTCCCCTCCCGCCTCCCCCAGCTGCACAGGCCTGTTTGGACCCTTTCAGGACCCTGGCCAGAGGCCTGGTCAGGAGGCTTGGGGTGATTTTAAACCCATGGATGGTCTCCGTATCTGTGTTTGCTTGTTTGTCGGTGCGTCTATACGTCTCCCTCTGTCTCTCTGTGTGTGTGTGTCTGTTTGCGTGTATCTGTGTGCCTCTGTGTGTTTACATGTGTGTATTTATGTGTTTCCATATGTGTTTTTATGTGTCTTTCTGGGTGTGTATGTCTGTGTGTCTGTGCATGCACTTGTGTGTGTCTGCCTGTGTCCTTGTGCACATGTGGGAGCATCACTTGAGGTGGTCCTCAGAGGGAGAGGCTTACTGCTCCATGGCTATCTGCCAGAAGCCGGCTTGTGACACTGGTATCCAGTTGAGCTCTCCCTTGTGGTAGGAGTGGTCCACCCCGCCAAACATCACCACGCTGCCGTTCTCTTTCCGGCTGTCGAGAGAAGGAAAGAGGGGAGCACCATGAGGACAGTAACACCAGGAACTATTTGAGGGCTGTGCTTACCCACCCATCAGAGGCACTACTGTGGTCCCCATTTACAGATGCAGAAATCGAGGCTCAGAGGGATTGAGTACCTGACTCAGGTCTGTCACCATCTAATGAGTGCCACTGAAGAGGTTGGAATCTGAGCAACTTGGCTTTGACCACCAGCCTTCTGAGGAGGGCCTGGTCCCCTCCAGTGACCTGAGTTCTTACAGATACCCTCAGAGGAACCATGCTGGAGGGGTCTAGCACCCCTTCTTGTTTTGCCTGTCATTTTTCAGAAAGACCAAGGCCCCAGGGTGGTAAGGACTCGGGTTCAGGGTCAACTAGGTTTGGCTTCACCTGCCTGTGACCTATGCTGTCTATGAAGCCCCGCACTCAGCAGGGCCCCAACTCTGCTCTCCCTGCCTTGAAATTCCTAGTATGTTTTGAACAAAGGGTCCCACATGTTTATTTTGCATTGACTCCATGCAAATTCTGTCACTGGTCCTGGGCTCCTGGTGAACTGTTAGTGAGGAAGGGAACATTCTCACCATCTTTCACCTATCTTCCATATCAAATCCACCAGCAAACCGAGTTACCTGTTTCTCCAACCCATTTCCTGACACCTCCTATTGCTCTTCCTCTTCCCCGAGCCCTTCTGGACCAAACTGCTCCCCTTGAGCCCACGAGCAAAGCTGTGTTCCAAAAAAATTTTCTTGACAAAAACAAGTGATGGGGCCAGGTGGGTCCCTAGGGCAGCATTTCTCCTTGCATAGACTATCTCTCAGGAATATTCTGGATCAGGTTGTCTATAACTTTTCATGCAACTAAAAGAATCTTACAGTTAACTTGGAGACATGGCTTGTCCAGCTCAGACTTATATGCTCAAGTAGTAGGCAAAGACAGGTTCAGAAATGACTCCTTGTTTCTTCAGGTTGTCTAAGATCGGGGTGCTTCCTTTGACAGCTAAGTTAGGGTAGCCCAAGCCCAGGACACCATCAACAGGTTGGGATTCCACGGGTCTGTTGTATACCTTGCTCAGGCCAGATGTCTGGTTCACGATGACAAGGTTCCTGATCTGTGGGAGAGGAGAGTGTGCCTATGTAAAGGCTTGGAAAGTGAGACTGGGAGGAGATGCCATTAACGCTGCAGAGAAGAACTGAGGCCTGACTATGGCCTGCATTGACTTCAGACTGTTAGACCAAGCTGGGACAGGAATTCAGGTTCCGTTGGTGTGGGGATGTGGATTTTAACCAACACCAACTACTCCTGCAAACACCATCTGTGTGAGTCAAATTGGCCTCATGCTTTCTGTACAGATGGGGCAACCAAAGACTTAGGACAGGACCCAGTGGTTCCCACCTGAGGACAAAATGTATAGAGACAAGGGTAGCCTTCTCTTTGGTATCGCTATGATCTGATGACAGAAATGGACCTAATTCATTCATTGTAATGTATTGTGGGTTCTGTAGCTGCCCAGGAAGACAGAAGCCCATTATACAATGTTCTTGTGTACAGGCATCATTCTTGTGAAAACTCTGCCTGGGAAACATGCTTTTGGAGAGGTTTGGGCCTTTGTGTGTGTGTGTGTGTGTGTGTGTGTGTGTGTGTGTGTGAGGGAGAGAGACAGAGAGTGAGTGACTGAGAGATAGAGAGGGAAAATAGTTAGGTACTTTGGGGGAGACAGGCCATAGTTTTTACTAGACTGTCAATGGTCCCCCAGAGTGAGAACCCATTTATCAGGCCCCACCAGCATATGTGGCTCCCTATTTCCCTGTGTGGATAACTGAAGCCCTGAATTGCCCCCAGTGGCCCCAGATCAGTTTTATCCTCTCCTGAAACACTCCACACCTGCTTGACTGCCCTGACTGGCCAGCCCAGCTCCATTGCTTACCAGATGTGTGACTTTGGCAAGGTCCTTGCTCTCTGAACTTCAGTTCTCTTACCTGCCTGTATCATGAAGCTAATCACAGTACCCGCTATGTGGAATTGTTGTAGGATTAAACAAGTTATTACCATGAATGTACCTGGCATAGTCTAAGAATAAATGTGGGTGCTTCGCCCCTTCTCTCCCTGCTTCCAGCAAAATGAACCTTGAGCTGTTTATGGGCAAAGAAGCTGCAAGTCCACACCCTAATCCACTCTCTGTGTTGGCCTTTCTGGGAGGTTGTGTGTCAACAGAGGTGCTATTGCTCCAGGGACAGGTCTGAGGGGCAGACAGCCAGTCACTAAGGGACTTTCAGAAGGAAGGGCTTTGCCATCTGGTCCTGTGTCTGTTTTGTGAGCAGCAGTCACTCTTAAAGCCTGTCCTGACTCAGCTCTTTGTTTCTAACTTACCCAAACGGTGTCATAGCCAAGAACTCCCTTCATCCACACAAAGCCGTAGATGAGGTTGATAGACTGGTTTGAGGGGTGGAAGGTATTGGATGCATTCGGGTTGAAGTGAAATAGTGCAGCTAGAGACAAAAGAGATGAGCGTGTCAGGTGCCAAGGATGGAGAAGGAGGTGGGATGGGGAGTCTGGGATGGTCGGGGCTGGGGTGGTACTTACAGCAACCTGGACTGTCACAGTAGATGGAGGCCACTCACATGTCAGATGAGCCAGTGTCAAAGACGACCCGGAACTCTTGAAGAGGTATTCCAATGGTGATTTTTCCAAGGTAGGTGAACTACAGGGGCCGGAGGTTGGTGGTTAGGGCAGACCTCACTGCCTGGCCACCTCTGATTCCTGGAGTACTGCCTCCTGCTGGGTTTCCCATGTCTTGTAAAATCATTTTCCAACCCTCCACCCCCTCCACCTGTCCCCCATCTCACAGCCTCTGCTCAGACTAGTGCATTCATTTGAGAAACACTCCAGTCTCCTCATCATGTTCAGCATGAACACAGCCTTGTCCAGGTGGCCCTCCTGGAGGTCACCCTGGGCCACTTTCTCTAAACTGAGACCGTACCCTGTCAATATTGTGCAGGTGGCCCTTTCATTTGACATCTATCTACTCTTTGCCTATGTCTCAGGGTGACCTGCATATTCTGGAAGAAGATAGGAGACATTTTTCAAATCAATAGCTATAGCATTAGACTTTTATATATCACATGCTATGTGCGTGCTAAGGCGATTCAGTCAAGTCCAACTCCTTGAAACTCTATGGACCATAGCCTGCCAGGCTTTTCTGTCCATGAAATTCTTCAGGAAAAAATACTGGAGTGGGTTGCCATGCCCAGGGGATCTTCCCAACCCAGGGATCAAACCTGCATCTCTTATGTCTCCACTAGCACCATGGTTCAGTATCTTTTTATTTTTTTTTAAATGGTGTCATTCTTGGATCTGCAAAGGCTGAACTTTGTCTGCCCAGGGTTTCATAGTTGATTTGCAGTTAGCTTTGCTTTTGATCAGACATGGCGCACCCTTCACTTGTAACTCAATGGTTCACTTGGTTCAGAAATAACAGTCTCCTTGAAACTAATGCCACAACTTTGACACAGAAATGGATGTTTACCTCCACCTGGTCATTGTTTGTCCCAGTAAACACAGACTAAGATTTGAGGGTGAGAGTGTCTTCTCCTCTGGGAATGGGGTCCCTGTTCCCCACTGTCTCTGCCTCCTGCAGGAGCCCCAAACATCCCACCTGAAAAGTCCAGGTGAACCTCAGTGCTAGGCCAGAGCACCAGTGGGGGTTGTGGAGCACCACCCTCCCCAAATACATCCTGCAAGTTTTTCAGGGGGTGAGAAGTGAATTTTGGGTCATTGGTGGAATTGTGGGACAGTCTGTAAGCGTGTTTCTCCAGGAAATCTTTCAGCACTTTTTTTCTGGGAGAGTGTCTTGCATGGTCTTCATCTCTGTTAGCAGGATTCTTTCACCAAGCATGGGGAAAAGGAAGCAAAGAAGGGGCAGCAGTCAGCTGTCTGTGTTATACTATGACTGTCATATGTGGTATTGTAATGGCAGTGTATTTTCCATTTTTATGAACAATTGAAGCTTCAGTTTCCCCAGTGGTAAAAGGTAGAATGTAAAAATCTCTACCCTACCAATATAGAATGTTTGGTTATTAAGTGAAATGAGGGATGTAATATACTTGATATATATGAAGTCTCAACAGTGACTTACCATAGCTGTGGCCATTCTACTGTATCTTTCTCAAAGAAACACAGGGAATAAGGTAGAAGTGGGTTTATCATCCTCTTTTTTACAGGGAGGAATTTGAAATGCAAGGAGTTTGTGACTTGGCTGTGGTCACACTGCTATTTAGAGGTATAACAGCCTAGAAGTAGTACTTCTGATTTTTCTCTGGGGCTCAAGCACAAGAGAGGAGTAGGAGAGGAAGCCAGGAGATGGGAAATAAATTAGGGAAATTAAGAAGCTAGAGAAGTAAGGAAGAATCAGAATAGAAAAAAGAAAGCAGAGAGTTCTCCATGCACAGAGATATCCAGAGAGATGGAGAGATAGACACGGAGATGATGACACAGACACATATACACAGAAATGGAGAAAGGGCAGAGAGAAGACCTAGAAACAAATGCAAGAGAAATGTTATTCCACAGGACCACACCTCCAGTTGCACAGGTTGTGCACTGAGCAATTCCAAGGAGTGCCATTTCCACATGTGTCATGATGTGACTGCACCCCCAGAGTTGTGCAATTCTGCAAGCCTACCTCAAAAACCTTGGGCCCCAGCTGCCAATGGAAAGGTTCTTATCGATAAGTGAAATTTGAACTGTAAGACTGTCAGGGAATGATTACATTCTCTTCAAACCCTGATGGGTAAAAGAATAAGAGAAAGGGGAAAAAAAATCCCAGAGAAAGAGATGATGCTACTTATAGTCCCCATACTAATATGACTATGCACTCGGAGAGGGCCACCAGCCCAAGGAGCCCAAGCCACTTCATGGTTCTTTCAAAGGTCCAAAGTGCTCAGAAACAATTGGGTTCTTAGCATGCAGAGGTTGCCAGGAGCTCTTAGCTATATATGCTCTGACCTGCCCAAATTGTCCCCTCTAGGCCACTAATAGGGGCTTCCCTGGTGGCTCAGAGGTTAAAGCGTCTGCCTCCAATGAGGGAGACCCAGGTTCAATCCCTGGTTCGGGAAGATCCCCTGGAGAAGGAAATGGTAACCCACTTCAGTATTCTTGCCTGGAGAATCCCATGGACGGAGAAGCCTGGTAGGCTACAGTCCACAGGGTCACAAAGATTCGGACACGACTGAGCGACTTCACTATTCTATTCACTAGGCCACTAATGGATCTGATAAGATATACCCATCTCTTTATAAAATCTTTACCTCCATCAGTGTCCAAGGGGAGTTGATTTGGAAAATTATCAGAATGCAGAGTTTCTACTGTAATCTCTTCCTTGTGGCTTGGCTGAAAAACCAAACTGAACTAAGAATGGGGAGACTTTTGCCAATTTGGAGACAAAACACTATTGCTGAGTGCTGTGCTAAGTCGCTTCAGTCGAGTCTGACTCTTTGTGACCCTATGCTAATAAGGTGATAAAAATAAATGCCAGGGGCCAAGCTAGAGATTCCTGAGCTCATGTGGTCTTCCTAGACATGTCATGAGATGTGCATTGCAGTCTTCAGTTGGAGAGGAGTTTGCTAGGAGGATAAGAGGTCAAATGGCAAAGTGAAGACTTCAGGGGCAGGCCAGCAACCTGTGAGTGACTTCAGTTAGTGGAACAGATAGCACAGATCAGAGGCACCTTTGATGCCAATCTGTATCAAAGAGCTAGACCAGAGCAGTATTACAATTGCATGGTTTCATATTGGAAAATATGTGATATGTGCACCCACAAGATACTTTATGTTATCCAACAAACATATAAGGAGAACCCTGTGTGCTGGGGTCTGGGTTACATGCTAGAAATTCAAAGTCGAATAACACTCCTGCATGCACGCTCAGTCACTTCAGTTGTTTCCGACCGTTTGTGACCTTATTGATTGAAGCCCACCAGGTTCCTCTGTCCATGGGATTCTCAAGGCAAGAATGCTGGAGTGGGTTGCCATGCCCTCCTCTGGGGATATTCCTCACCCAGGCATCAGACCTGAGTCTCGGGCATTGGTGGGTGGAATCTTAATGGCTGAGACACCAAGGAAGACCAAATAAACCATATGCCCAAGCTTTTCACTTCAACTTTGTTTTTAAAAGCAAAAGATTTGAAAGTTATTAAAAATGACCATCCACAGGGGTGTGTGGAATAAGACACAGAGCATCCCAATAACTGTATAAGATGGATGGAGGGAAGAGTGGAATGGATGAGATGTTGAACTCAATTCTAGATCTAACTTCCAGTTTTCAGGGAAATACACAGATAAAGGAATAGAGAAGCAATCCTCTAAACCAGCAGTCTCCAACATTTTTGGCACCAAGGACTGGCTTCCTGGAAGGCAATTTTCCCGAAAACCAGGGTGTGGGGGATGGTTTCAGGATGATTCAAGGGTACTGCATCTATTGTGGATTTGTCTATTATTATTACATAGTGATATATAATGAAATAATTATAGAAGTCACTGTAATGCAAAAAGAGTGGGAGCCCTGAGCTTATTTTCCTGGAATGTGACTGTCCCATCTCTGGGTGATGGGAAGCGCTGGGGAGCAGCTGTAAATACTGATGAAGCCTCACTCACTGGCCTGCTGCTCACCTCCTGTTGTGCCGGCTGGTTCCTAACAGACCAAGGACTGGTACTGGTCTTGGTACGTGTTGTGGAGCCCTGCTTTAAACCCAATACGTGGGACATTCTATAAGACAAACTACCCCGCCTCCTCCCACTTTTTAAATAAATGCCACAAAAAGCTAGGGAGTGGGAGATTGATATCTAGTTAAAGTCTGAGAACAGCCAAGTACAACATATGTTTGCATTGTCTAGTCCATGATTTGAATCAGTAAACTGTTAAAATACATTTGTTTTTAGAGGATTAGGGAAATTTGAACATGGACTGGATATTAGATGTTAATTTGTTTGGAACAAAAGAGTACTGTGGGTATATATATTTTGTTAAATGGCAATCTCTTCCTTAAAATACTTAAAATGAATATTTATTCATTTAAGAATGAATAAATAGCAAAGAATAATTATAAATGAGGATCTGTCTTGATTTAAGAAACAGATCTGTATAGTTGCTATGGATTGAATAGTTTATACCCTCAGAGTCAGTTGTGGAATCCCTACCTCACAATGTGATGGTATTAGGAGGCAGGGCCTTTGGGAGATAATTTTGCTGAAAAGCCTCACTCACAGCAGGCCAGTGAGTGAGGCTTCATCTGTATTTACAGCTGCTCCCCATCGCTCTCCCATCACCCAGAGATGGGACAGTCACATTCCAGGAAAATAAGCTCAGGGCTCCCACTCTTTTTGCATTACCAGTGACTTGTATAGTTATTTCATTATATATCACAATGCAAAAGTAATAGACATAAAATCCACAATAGATGCAGTACCCTTGAATCATCCTGAAACCATCCCCCACACCCTGGTTTTTGGGAAAATTGTCTTCCAGGAAACCAGTCTCTGGTGCCAAAAATGTTGGAGACTGCTGCTTTAGAGGACTGCTCAACAATTTTCTTGATGGTGGGGCCCTCATGATTTCATTAGTGTCTTTAGAAGAAGAGACACCTAAGAGATTCCTTGATCTCTTCCTCTCTCTCAATCTTTCTCTCTTTTATTCTCCCTCTCTCTGCCCCCTTCTTGCCTCCCGACCCCTCCACCACCACGTGTGAGGACATAGCAAGATGAGAACTGTCTTCAGGCCAAGAAGAAAGTCCCCACTAGGAACCTAATTGGCCAGCACCTTGATCTTGGACGTGTAGCCTCCAGTCTATGACAGACTAACAGAGTAGTGTTGTAGTTCTAGATGCTGACAGATGAAATAACAGGGTTCATGCTACTATTCTTTATATTTTTGCAATGTTTGAAATCTTTTTGTAATAAGAAGTTTACAAATTGTCCGTTTTGAAGTTTCTGCCATTAGTTATACCTTGAATAGCACAAGAAAAGCAGGCTTGGGAAGGCCACCACTGGGTGAGTGGTTACAGACATAGAGCTCATTAGGTCAGCTGTTCTCCTGTCATATGATCACTGTTTCCCCACTCATTCCCACCCCACCCCTGCCCCTCCCCCAGCTAAGGTGGATGTCATCCAACTGGAGACTCTGATGAATCAGGTCAGGGCCTGGAGGTAGAAGGAACATTGACATTATTAGAAAGAATGAACTGGGCATCCTCCTCCTTGGTTTTCCCTTCTTTAGTGCCATCTTCAGGTGAGGGGTAGGGCCTGGGTAGGAAGGGAGCCACAAGTAGGACTGCAGGGATATTTGGAAGGGAAGGTAGGAGGAATTTATAACCCAGTAACCAAGAGGTAGACATCTTGCTCAGGACCCAGGAAGGAAGGAAGAAGCACTGGGGAAAAAAAATGATGCCTACCAGAGGACCAGACCTACCTAGGTCTTTCTGTTAACCATGCTGGAGGTCACATCCTTCCTGCTGGAATTCCTGCTCTGAACATGGAGGGGATAGAACTGGCTTCACTCCTAATGAGTCACGGGGAGAAAGACAGCTTCCCCATGGGTCATTTGATTCGACTCTAAGTGTGGGCATCATCCCAGGCTAGGCAGTACTATGGCAGGTCATCCAAAGCATTTTAAGTACTTCCTATTTATCCAAGTATCCCGGCATGTAATTGCACCCAGAGTTCCTTTTTGAGAGGTGATTCATCAGCCCAGTGTGGGTTTCTGCTGAGGAATCTCCAACCTTCCCAGTTGGTAACTTCTGTCTTATAACTATCTGATCTCATCCCACAGAACCCGGGTGGTGGAAAGATCCAAGGTTCTCTGTCTCATAGCAGCTGTGTTCCAACTGGTCTGTCATTCCCTGTTCTGAGCTCATTATCACCAGACACTGCGAGGGGATCATGGCATCATGATGAATAGATGTGGCCTCTGTGTCCTCAGCAACATGCATCTCTGAGCCACTTGTCCACAGATTGACACTGAGCTTCAGTCTGGAACAAGTGTTCTGGAGCAAGTCCAGTCTCCCTCATCCAAGAGATGGGAAACAGAACCCTGGCATGTATAACTTACCCAAAGGCTGCAGGTATGTTAGTGAAGCACAGGGACCCAGGGCCTCTGGTTCTCAGAGTGGGAGAGGTCTGAGAAGGGAAAGATCAGAGAAAGCTCAATTGTATCCACTGCTGGACAGCTCTCAGTGGTCTGCATGAGCCAGAGAGGAAGTTCTTTCCCTGTGCCTCTCAAGTTCAGCTCAGCTTTTATTAGTAGACTTACCATCTTGTAGCAGCAGAAAAACAATATTGGGAGCTAGGTCTTCTGGGTTCCAGGCACAGTGAGGGCAGCCCCAGCTGGAGTGGCCCCTCGAGGCAGTTGTGCAAGTGTTGCTAGACTCACTGCCAGTTCATTAGCTCCAGTGCTCCCGCTCCTAGTTCATACAACACTGACCCTTTGGAGACTGGGTAACATGGACCTTCTTTCACAGTGAGGAGCTTTATCTGCTTAGCTTTCTGGAAACTTTGATGCAGTGTCTTATGTTTCCTCAGGAACCCTGGGCTGAGCAAGAATGGTGATGCTCAGACAAGCCTGGACCAAGGGATGTGTTCCCTCTTTGGTGCTCAAAAAATACCTTAGAGCTTTGAAGGTCTTGAGGGAGGATGCAACAAGTCATGTTCTTTGGGGACTTTGTTTTATGGATCTGCTTGGAGACAAAGGACAGACATACTGGTCAAGGCTAGGCATCCCTGGGTCCCAGCTGATTGTGAGTTGAGTTCCAGCCACCAGGCTTCAGGGTCAGGTGCTGATGCTGGCCTCAGACCACCTTTCGAGAAGGAATGAAGGAAAGGAATTTTTCCCAGATATCAGTGTCTTCAGGGGTCGCTGTGACCATACAAGGGAAGATGAGACAAGAGCCTTTTCTTGTCTCTTGGCTCTATCAGGGCCCTGGGGGTTCCACCCCCGAGGAAAAGGACGTGAATAGGATAAGAGTCACTGGTGGTATCCCTGGCACCTGATGCCTCTGATGATAAACCAGCTGATCTACATGGCCTTGGGCCCAGAGCCAACTCAGCCCTGTGACAGCCCCTGCGTCTCCCTTCTGGGGAGGACGAGATGGCTTGTTGCTGGTATCTCACAAGTGAAGAATGTGATGAGGTCATGGTGAGTGACTTGTGGCTGAGTTCCAAGTGTGGAAGGAAGATTGGAGGTAGAAAAGTAGCCATTTGTTAAGTTTGGTCACCTTGGACATGTGCAATGGATATTTCCACATCTGGAATGTCCTTCTACCAGCTCTTTGCATGACTGGCTCCTTTCTCAAAATTCAGCATCATCTCAAATGTCTCCACCAGAGGGAAGCTTTCACTAGCCACTCCGGTGTCCCAAGCACAGAGCTTGATCCATTTGAGGAGACCATAGACACTGAATACATTTCCCTATGTACTTTTCATGGGCACCTTGAGAGTTTGAGATTGTCCCCAACTTACAGATGGGAAACTGAGTTGAGAGAGGTTTAGCATCTCCCTGTGAGTGGTAGAGCCAAGATTTGAATCTAGGTCTGTTCAGCTGCTAATTCCAACTGCTCCTTGAGTGACCAGCCAGTGATGCAGAGAAGACAAGAGGGTGGGGGATGGAGGGTGAAACTGAGAAAGGATTTCATCTATTAGGAAATATTCACTCTTTCCGTGAACACTTCTCCAAGGTGTGCTAAGCCTAGCATGTAAAATGCTCCCTGCATAGATGGAGCCTGAGTGCATGAGCACCATGCAGACTACGCCCAGAAAACAGACAATGGGCCCAGGGGAAGATGGCCTGAAACCTACTTCATAATGTTTTTCTAAGATCCTGTCCCCTCCAGGATTGTATACTTGGAGTGCAGGCTTTTTCTGCTTGGGCTAGTGGGGGTCTTGGGTTTCCCTGGGGGCTCAGACCATAAAGAGTCTGCCTGCAATGCAGGAGACTCGAGTTTGATCCCTGGGTCAGGAAGATCCCCTGGAGAAGGGAATGGCTACCCACTCCAGTATTCTTGCCTGGAGAATCCCATGGACAGAACAGACTGTCGGGTTACAGTCCATAGGGTCACAAAGAGTTGGACTTGACTGAGCGACTAACACTTAGGACTTATGACAGTCCATAATCCAAATGTCAGAAAGAAATGTGAGCAGCCTGTAATGGAGACCTGCTCCCAGTGTCCTGGGAAGCTGGTGCCTAATGTTGCCTTGGGTGGAACTTTAGGAAGGCTTCGTGGTGAAGGTGGCAACTGAGCTGTTTCTCCATGGCTCCATGGATAAAGGACATTGCTGAGTGAGTATGGGGAGGAGGGAATGCCTATCAAAAACAGCAGCATTGACATTGTTCTAAACTCCAGGGATCGTCAGTCACCTAGGAAACTTAACCCGAAGGTATAAATTAAATCAGTCAGTGTGGAAAGTGTGGGCAATAAAAGCAATATACAATTTAAAAATAAGAATCTGGGGCTTTTCTGGCCATCCAGTGATTAAGACTCTGCACTTTCACAGCAGGGGAATGGATTCAGTTCTGGTTTGGGAGCCAAGATTCTTCATACTACGTTGCGGGCCCCCAAAGAGAAATCTCTGTGTTCATCACTAGTTGTCTGGGACTCTGATTGGAGACTTCTCCTGGGGCTGCAGACTGGTGGAGGCTTCATCTGCAGTGTCACTAGTTGCCGTGGCTGGGGAAACAGCATGTGCTAATTCATGTACTGACTATCGCAAATGAAAACTGTGGCCTGCCATATCATTAAACAAAGGATTAACAGCCATCCAGGTATCACATTATAGCTGCTTCTCAACGGTCAGCCCAGAAGAAATTCAGGAGGGCAAAAGATGCCCTCCATCAAGCCCTCAGCTACTGAAGCCAACCCCCCAACCATCAGTTGTGTATGTAGAGGGGTCTCAGGATGAGAAGAAAGTGGATACTTCTCTAGATGGCTAAGCTGCATATGAAAGGAATGATTTCAGTAGGCCTGGCTCATGCATCTTCCCATATACTGAAAAAAGCTTAACTTCCTTAACTTGCAAATCTGACTTCCTTTAATGAATGGTAACCTGTTGATGTTCTGATATCTGTTTTTGTTGCAAAAACCCCTATATATCCTGCCTCCTCCTTTACCTCTTCAGATAAATCCCTTAGAGCTATCTGAAAGGCTGCCCCAGGCTTGAAATCCTCAGAAAGTTTTCCAAATAAAACAGAATTGTCAACTCTTAGTTTGTGCTTTTTTTGTTTTCCAGTGGACACTATCAAATTATTTGCCAGAAGTGACCTGTGTCACTGATACCTGCTTTTTGTTAGTATAAACAAGCCACAGGGCCACAGTGAATTTTGAGGGAATATGGAAGTGTAAGCCAGCATGTGTTCAG
This sequence comes from Bubalus kerabau, assembly GCF_029407905.1. Taxonomy (NCBI): domain Eukaryota; kingdom Metazoa; phylum Chordata; class Mammalia; order Artiodactyla; family Bovidae; genus Bubalus; species Bubalus kerabau. The sequence continues at coordinate 11,595,821 of NC_073628.1, forward strand.
GACAAAGACTTGATAATTTGGACAACAGCACCAATGATACACAGGACAGTGTAGAAGAGGGTAACCAAAACCACCTCCCGGGGTGGTGTGGGGAGGGCTTGGCAGTCAAGTCTAATTTCAAGAGTGTGGGATTTATGTTTTCTGCAGTGGGGAACTTTGAATAGGTTAGTGAGTTGTTAGAGAATGGAGGAGAAGAATGAAAGGCGAAGGTGCAATAGTAGTGAATAGAAGAAATGAAAGATGTTAAGAACATTAAGATAAGCTGTAGAATCAGGGTGGGGAAGCCATTGGACACTTAGTGAAGGTCATGGCCACAAGCTTCCAATCCTCCATTTGGTTGGGAAGTGGGAAGGTTGACAGATATTTTGGAGGGTTGTTTACACTATAGAACAACTTCCCTGATAGCTCAGTTGATGAAGAATCCACCTGCAATGCAGGAGACCCTGGTTTGATTCCTGGGTGGGGAAGATCCACTGGAGAAGAGATAGGCTACCCACTTCAATATTCTTGGGCTTCCTTTATGGTTCAACTGGTAAAGAATCTGCCTGTAGTGTGGGAGATCTGGGTTCAATCTCTGGGTTGGGAAGATCCTCTAGAGAAGGGAAAGGCTACCCATTCCAGTATTCTGGTCTGGAGAATTTCATGGACGGTATAGTCCATGGGGTTGTAAAGAGTCGGACACAACTGAGTGACTTTCACTTTACACTGAAGAATCAAGACTTTGGTGGGGGCATAGGGACCAACCTTCAAATCTCTAAAAGTATTTCACAGAAAACGGATTACATTTACTCTATGATGAATTTTCAGAGTAGAATGACAACTTGTTGTTCAGTCGCTAAGTCATGTTGGTCTCTTTGTGACCCAATGGGCTGTAGCATGCGAGGCTTCCCTGTCCTTCACTATCTCTCAGAGTTTGCTCAAACTATGTCCATTGTGTTGATGATGCCATCCAGCCATCTCATTCTCTGTCATCCTTCTCCTGCTTTCAATCTTTCCCAGCATCAGTTAGAATAGGAAACAGGAGCCCAAAATGGCGGTGGCTAAAAGACAAGGAAGGGAAAAGCCCACAAAATAGAACAAAGGAAGGTCAAAGGAAAGTCTGATGACCGGAGTGAAGACTTCAGGTAGAACAAACTGCACTCCTGGCTAGCCCAATTTGCATAGGGCAGGCCCAGGGGGAGGAAAAAACATAAAAAAGGAGGAACCAAAGCACGCTTTCTCTCTCCCCCGAGTGCATGCACTCTTTCTCTTTCTCTCTCTTTCTCTCCCTCTCCTCAACGTGCATGCGCCCTTTCTCTTTCTCTCTTTCTCTCTCCAGCATGCTGGCGTGCTCCTCCACTCTTTCTCTTCATGTCTTTGGGTTGGCATGCCCTCACGCTTCGAGGATGGATTCTCCTGCTATCTTTTAAATAAAATAGAGCTGTAACACTGATTTGTCTAAGAGCTTTAACATGGTTTGTCTAAGACCCGAGAGCTGTGATGCGCTGAGGGCTTTAATGTCCATCGCTCCAAACCTTTGTTGTGACGGGACAGAACCGAGGAGCATACACTCGCCTAAATCTATGGTGCCATGACTCATGGAAGAGGCCAAGCACAGCAGGAGCCCAACTCAGTGAAACCTCCCATCGTTGAAGCAGAAAAGAGAAGAAAATCCAGCGCAAGGGAAGTGCCAAGAGGTCCATCATGCTGGAGACCAGGAGAGTGAAAAACGAACTCAGCAGAAAGCTCACGCAGCTCAGCCTCAGATTCCAGAAGACCTCCGGTTAAGGTAGGAGGTCCTTGCTTCTATGGCTGGAGGGACATGCCTAACAAAATCTTAATTCCTTTACAATCTTTCCTTTCTTGTTTCCTTGAACCCCCTGCGAACAGGCAGGCAGCAGTGGGCGCAATTGAGGGACTCTGGAGAGGCTACTCTTTGGTATGTCCCAAAGGCACTATCTGCTGGGCCCCAGTAGCTGTTACCCAAGCTGGTGGGGGTTCTTCTGTCCTTACTCTTCTCTGTGCCAAGAATCAGGCCAATGAAAACTGTGAACACAGGTCAGGAATTTAGTAGATTTTCTGGCAGGCTATGAAGGGGATTCCTTGACACGTTTTCCCCACTGCTTTTTCCTCCAGTCCTTCAGCTCTCTCCTGGGACTCAAGCCTAGCCAAAACCCAGGATACCTGGCTTCAGGACCTAATGAAGCTCAGGCTCTGATATCTCATTGCAAAAATTCATTGAAAGACAAAGCAATAAGTAAGAGGTGGATTTGTTAGGATTCAGAGAGAAGCTACACTCTTCATGGTGTGGGCCATTGCTGAGGGCAAGGGCTCTGGCCATGGAATGCAGCCTGGCTAGGTTTTGCTGGTGGGGTGAATTAATATGCTAATGAGTGGGAGCATCATTCCAGCCTTTGGGGAACCACCCACTCCTCCATCTTTTGACAGTGCCTTGGATCTGTCCTGCCACCTCTGGGTGTGTCTGTTGGCTTATAGATTGGGGATTAAGCTTTACTTGAATTTGACTTGTCATCTTGGACCCAATTGATTTTAATTGGTTTACATTATACCCTTGTGCTATGTCACTCTTTCAAAGGTTGTGCTCTGCCTCCTTCCTTCCTGTTTCATGCTCCTTTCCTCAGCCCCATCCAGGCCGACAATGTTGCCTCTACAATCTTCTGGAGGGACAACCAGAAAAGAGCTTGCCTTGGGAGGGAAATACTGTATAATATACAACGCCTTAATCCTACCTAGCACTGGTTATGCTGGAGATCTTGGGGATGCCCAACTCCAGTCTGGGGGTCCCAGGAGGTCAACCTGCCTTGACCTGCCTAGGGATCTGGTCCTTGAAAGGTTGTCACTCCTCAACCTGCTCAGGGATCTGCCAGTCCCAGGGGTCCCAGGAGGTCGTTATGCCTCGACCTGCCCAAGAACCCAATTCTAGGGAGGCCATCACGCCTCGACCTGCCTGGGGATCTGCACCCTTACCTGGGGACGCCTGGCTCTCAGGTTGCAACAGTACTGGGTAGGAAAAGGTTCAGAAAGACTCACCCCTAAGGAAGTCCAGCCATGGAAATTGAAGGAGGCCTATTAGTTTTCTTCTTTTTCTTTTCCTCCCTGTCATGACTATCTTTCAGATGGGAAATTACCAATCCACTTCCCGCAGACGACCTTGAGATGCATCCTTGATAACTGGAAGCTGTTCGATTCTCTAACTTTGAGGAGGAACTGCTTAAAATTCTTTTGTGCCACTGCGTGGCCACAATATCGACTGGGGGACGACGAACACTGGCCTGAGGATGGGAGTTTAAATTACAATACCATCCTGCAGCTACAATTATTCTGCAAAAGACAAGGAAAATGGACAGAGATCCCCTATGTCCAAATTTTCTTTCGACTAAGAGATATTGAAGAATTCATAGGGCCTGAACTCCATCTTAGGCCTATTCATGCTGATCATGCTCAGCCACCTTTCCAATGGACTCTGAACTCTGTGTTTAGTGCCTATGAAAACAACAACAGAAGGATAAGACACCCTCCAGACAGGGGAACCTTGAAGATCCTATCTGGGTTACTCATCACCTAAGAGAAAACATACACTAATCACTCCTTCCTCCAGACAGGCCATAAATTTTTCTGTATCTATCAGAGTGTAACCTCGGGTTTATTGATTATTGGCTAATTGTTTGACTGTTTGAGCACATGAGCACATAGCACATGAATGATGGGGTTATTGGGATTGTATTTTCCTTGGTTTATGTAAGTCTCAAGGAATTTGGAGTGGTGGGTTCAGACACGTACACATGGGGTGTAAAAGATTTTCACAAATGCTGGTCGGGGTCCTTGGCTAAGAGGAGACTCTGCCTTGGGCCCGTCGGTGTAATAAACTGCACTCCACTATCTGCATTGTCTTTCTGAGTGAGTTTGTTTCCCAGAACACATGGCTACAACAATATGAAGGAACTATGTCTTAAGTATGGGATTGTTGTATGCCCTAAAAGTGAGGCTACTAGGCAGATGGTGTTAGGCACAGGTAACCAAGAGAAGGAACCCCCCATAAATGCTCACCTCCCACGCCCCCCAAAAGACTGGAGCCTCCCACAGCTCCCGAGTTGTCTGGTGCTTCTTCCTTGTATCCAAACTTGCCCCCATATCCGGGAGCACCACCTCCACAAAAGCCAGCTCAAGTATGTCCCTTAGTTGAAACTGGAGGAGAATTTGGACCAACTCAAGTCCATGAGCCCTTCTCCCTTTTAGAACTAAGACAGATCAAACAAGACCTGGGAAGCTATACAGATGGCCCAGGCAAATATGTAGATACCTTCCAACATATTACCTTGGCCTTTGACTTGACGCGGAAAGACATCATGGTCATATTTAGTCAAACTTTATCTGACCCTGAACATACTAAGGTTTTAAAGGAAGCCTGAAGGTATGCAATGGGGCTTCACATGTCAAATGATAGATACCCAGTAGGGGAAACTGCAGTCCTCCCCCTCCTATCCTAATTGGAATTATAATGACCCTGGGAAAGGGATCATTTTCTAATCTGTGTGAAGGCAGGACTGAAAGCAGCCCAACAAAAAATAATTAGCTATGCCTGGGTCTCAGCAATAACTCAGGAGCCCAATGAGAACCCCATTGCCTTTCTGGAAAGGCTAAAAGAGGCCCTCCAAAAGTTTACCAATCTGGACTTAGACTCTTACGGGGGACAGGTGATTTTAAAGGACAAATTCCTGTCCCAATGTGCATCTGATATCAGAATTAAGTTACAACAGCTACAGCAGCAGGACCCTACTTTCTCTTTAGATGAGATGGTCCAGAGAGCCACCAATACCTTTTATAACAGAGAACAGGAGAAGGAGGCCAAGGCCCAGGAGAGGGAGAGAAGGAAGGAGACAAGGCATGCCTAGATGCTGGCCACCTTCCAGGGAAGCCCTATGGCAAACCCCGAGTCCTTGAAGGACAAGGCACGAGGCAAATGCCTAATCTGTAGATAGGAGGGGCACTGGGCCAAAGAGTGTCCAAACTGGGACAAGTCTCCTAAAATGGCTTGCTACTGATGCCATCAACTGGGACATTGGGCGGCACTCTGCCTTCGGGACCTAAGAGCCTCAAGGTCAAATGCCAAGCCTTCCCTCACGATGGTTCAACAGGACTGAAGCAGCCCACTCCAGCCAGCTGTCTGTCACAGATAACCATCATGGGGCTGGAGCCAAGGGTGCAACTTGATATGGCAGGTAGGCCCAAGAATTTCTTGGTTGACATGGGGGCTACCTACTCTGTCTTGATCTCCTACTCTGGAGCTGTCTCCTCTCAAATCTGTACCATTTTGGGTGCTACAGGAAAAACAACTACTAGAAGATTCACCCAAGCTCTTCTTTGTTGCTAGGATGGACAAATATTTTCCCACCAGTTTTTGGTGGTCCGTGAGTGTCCTACTCCCTTAATGGGAAGAGACATACTCACTAAACTGGGGACCATCCTTGTGATGGGAAGCTTTTCAGCCCCTAGAGCTCTACAGCTCCTGGTTACTACTGAAGAACCCATTACACATTCTCCAATAGGGAGGGTCAAAAAACTATGGGAAGACAAAATTAACCCCCAGGTGTGGGACCAGGGGATTCCTGGATGAGCCCACCAAGCTGAACCAGTCATCATTGTCCTCTGAGATCCCACTCAGTTTCCTAACTGGAAACAACATCCCCTCAAAAGAGAAGCTCAGGAGGGACTACAGCTTTTAATAAATAAATTCCTTGCTGTGGGCTATTGGTCCCCATCACTTTGCCATATAACACCCCAATCCTCTGGGTAAAGAAAAAGGACAGAACCTGGCGAATGGGTCAAGATCTCTGGATCATAAATGAAGCTGTAGTCCCCCTCCATCCCATATTACCCAATCCCTATATAATCTTGGGAGAAATCCCACCCAGTGCCAAGTGGTTTACAGTCTTGGATCTCAAAGATGCATTTTTTTTTTTTTTTTGCATACCACTGGCTAAAGAATCCCAATATCTTTTTGCCTTTGAGTGGGAGGCCCCAGGAGAAAAACACCAACAGATGACTTGGACTGTATTACCTCCGGGGTTCAGAGATAGACCCCACCTGTTTGGACAGGCCCTTAGCCGGGATCTCCTAGATCTGGGCCTGGGACCTAATGGGAAAATATTACAATATATAGATGACCTACTAATCTGCTCTCCAGATGAGAAAAAATGCCCAACAACATGCAATTCAGGTTCTAAACTTTTTGGCAGAAAGGGGATATAAAGTCTCCCGTGCTAAGGCACAAATGGTCGAGACAAAAGTCACTTACCTGGGGGTTCAGATTACACATGGGTCTAGGAAGCTCTCCTCTGATCTAGTACAAGGAATCCTCCAGTTGCCCTCCCCCAAGACTCGAAAACAATTGCGAGCTTTCCTGGAGCTAATTGGGTATTGTAGAATCTGGATACCCAACTATGGTCTAATTGCCCAGCCCTTATATGAAAGCTTGCCTCCCTGATGGCTCAGCCGGTAAAGTGTCTGCCCACAATGCAGGAGACCCAGGTTCAATTCCTGGGTCGGGAAGATCTCCTGGAGAAGGAAATGGCAATCCACTCCAGCACTCTTGCCTTGAAAATCCCATGGATGGAGGAGCCTGATAGGCTACAGTCCATGGGGTCGCAAAGAGTTGGACACGACTGAGTGACTTCACTTATATGAAAGCTTAAAGGGACAGGATGAATCAATCCCACTGATGTGGGGAACTCCTCAAAAGAAGGCAGAGGCTATACTAAAACAGACCTTAACTCAGGCACCAGCCTTGAGGTTGCCAGAGCCAGAAAAAGCATTCCAACTTTATGTCCATGAAAGAGAGGGAATAGCCTTGGGAGTGTTAACTCAAAGGTTGGGATCTGAGCCCCAGCCTGTAGCTTACTTATCCAAGAGGCTTGATCCAACTGCCCGAGGCTGGCCCCCCTGCCTTTGAAATCTTGCAGCTATTGCAATCATGATAGAAGTTGCTTTAAAACTCTCCTTTGGGGGCAAACTATTTTTGCCAGCCACCAAGTAAAACAACTCCTAAATGGGAGAGACCATTTATAGATGTCTGATTCATGGGGTCGCAAAGAGTTGGACATGACTGAGTGGCTGAACTGAACTGAACTGATCAAAGAATCCTCAGATATCAAATAATGCTGATGGAAAATCCAGGCCTCACAATATCCTCCTGTGAGGTTCTTAACCCAGCCACCCTCCTGCCTACCCCCGAGGGCTCTCTCCCCTTTCACTCTTGTCTAGAAACCTTGGACCACTGGACAAAACCCTAAGAGGGATTGTCGGAAGATCCTCTGACCAATCCTGAGGAAATCTGGTACACTGATGGAAGCAGCTTTGTCTTAGATGGAAAAAGAAGAGCCTGATATGCAGTAGTCTCCAATTTTGAGATCATAGAGGCTAAGCCTCTGTCACCAGCAGTCAAGGTACCAGGATATGACTCCTGGAGTCACTACTCATGAGTCAAGCCATGGAAGAAAACAGAAGAGGACCCTCAATACACCTGTGAGCCCCTGGGAGATCTCAGATACCTATTCAAAACTACAAATGAGTGCTGTTCTAATGAACAACGCCAAAATCTGGTTTCTGGGGATAGGATTTCTCAGGATAGCTCTAAAGAGCCAACACAGCTTGGTAGGGGCTGTACTCCAAAACAGGCAGGAGATAAATCTTCTGATCCCTGAACAAGGAGGGACTTGAGCCATCTTGGCGAAGTAAATTTGGAATTGGCTAATGCCCCTACTAGTCCTTGTTAAGCCATATTGATGCGGCTTATGATTGTTGCATGTATTGTCAATTGTCTAACCTGTTTTGTCTGCCCAGGTCAACAAGCTACAACATGCAGTGCCAGTTCAACAAAGATACAAAACTACAGCCGACCATGGAAAATATCACTCACTCTTAGATGGACACCACTATGAAGACTCTGAGGCCTGAGACTAGCAAGAGGGGGACGCCCAATACCCCTCGCTCTCCCAATTCAGCAGGAAGTATCCAGAAAGACCTCAATGCCCCTATTCTCAAAGAACTGGACTTCTCATCTTTAGAGAGGGGAATGTTAGGTAGTTAGAATAGGAAACAGGAGTCCAAAATGGCGGTGGCTAAAAGACAAGGAAGGGAAAAGCCTGCAAAAATAGAACAAAGGAAGGTCAAAGGAAGGTCCGAGGACCAGAGTGAAGACCTCAGGTAGAACAAACAACACTCCTGGCTAGCCCAATTTGCATAGGGCAGGCCCGGGGGGAGGAAAAAACATACAAAAGGAGGAGCCAAAGCGCGCGTGCGCTCTCTCTCTCCCCCGTGTGCGTGCGCTCTTTCTCTCTCTCTCTCCCACGCGCTGGTGCGCTCCTCCACTCTCTTCTCTTCATGTCTTTGGGTTGGCATGCCCTCACGCTTTGAGGAGGGATTCTCCTGCTATCTTCTAAATAAAATAGAGCTGTATCACTGATTTGTCTAAGAGCTATAACATGGTTTGTCTAAGACCCAAGAGCTGCAACGCGCTGAGGGCTTTAATGTCTGTCACTCCAAATCTTTGTTGTGATGAGACAGAACTGAGGAGCATACACTCGCCTGGCAGACTACATTTACTCTATGGTGAATTTTCAGAGTAGAATGACAACTTGTTGTTCAGTCACTAAGTCATGTTGGACTATTTGTGACCCAATGGGCTTTAGAGTGCAAGGCTTCCCAGTCCTTCACTATTTCTCAGAGTTTGCTCAAACTATGTCCATTGTGTTGATGATGCCATCCAACCATCTCATCCTCCTCCTGCTTTCAATCTTTCTCAGCATCAGGGTCTTTTCCAATCAGTCAGTTCTTTGCATCAGTTGGCCAGAATATTGGAGCTTTAGCTTCAGCATCAGTCCTTCCAATAAATATTCAGGACTGAGTTCTTTCAGGATTGACTGGTTTGATCTCCTTTCAGTCTAAGGGACTCTCAAGAGTCTTCTCCAGGACCACAGTTTGAAACAATCAATTCTTTCATGCTCAGCCTTCTTTATAGTCCATTTCTCATACCCATACACGACTACTGGAAAAACCATAGCTTTGACTATACAGATCTTTGTTGAGAAAGTGATCTCTACTTTTTAATATGCTGCCTAAATTTGTCATAGTTTTCCTTCCAAAGAGCAGGTGTCTTTTAATTTTGTGCCTGCAATCACCATCCATAGTGATTTTGGGGCCCATGAAAATAAAATATGCCACTGTTTCCATTTTTTTCCCCCATCTATTTGCCATGAAGTGATGGGACTGGAGGCCATGATCTTAGTTTTTTGAATGTTGAGTCTTAAGCCAGCTTTTTCACTTTCCTCTTTCACCTTCATCATGAGGTTAAATGGGGGGTGGGGGTGGGGTGGGGTGGGGCTGTCAGATTTAACTTGATAACAACTTCTGTTGTTAACTTACCATTGTTATTCAAACTGTTTGCTAAGCACCTTGCCTGACTGAGGTATGGGTGATATTTGAAAATGGTGACTTCCTTCTTGTTCTCAGTTCCTAGGGAAGAAGGAATGAAAAAGTAATACTCTTGGCTAGGAGGGGGTGGTAAACCAAAGGTTTGTGGTATTCTACAACTACATTGAAGAAAGCTCCCAGCTCCCACCCTTCCTTGTGTTTTGTAGGCAGTTAAATGAAGTTAAAAGAAGAGGTAAGCAAAGGAGTAAGTGCCTGGTTGGAAAGGAGGCAGAAGCTCTCTCTGGGGAAAGACGGGTGGTCCACACTGAGGCTGGTTCCCCTCCTGTGAGGTCTGTAGGAAGGGGCAGAACTTCTGACTGGACATCGCTGTGTACCGTAACCTGATGGCTGAGCATGTGGCCTTCATAGGAAATGGTGTGATCCCCTAGGTCTGGGCCTTGGGAGGGGCCCCTCTGTGACCTGCCCAGACACAGAAAGCACTGACTGTCCCCATGCAGCTGAGGGAACTGGTATATGATGGGGACAGCATAACGTCTGCACAAACACCCCAACACTTCATTTTCCTTTTGACACCACATAGTCTGGAAATATCAAAGGAGTCTGTGGAGGAAGGAAGAAAGGGATATAAGTTCTCTCTGGTCTGGAGGGGAGAGAATATTAAACTTGAGCTAAAGATGAAGGAATATGATATGAATTATAAAATGAGAGTGAGCAGAGTATAGCACTTAGGAACTCATGATGAGCCAGATGACTTGGGTTCAAATAACAGTTTGGCCATCTATTAGCTGTGTGATTCTTGGACAAGTTACTCTGTTGGTGCCTCATGTTCCCCATGTTTTAATAGGGGATAATAACAAAGCCAAATGAGTTAAAGTGTGTAGGGTGCTTCTATTCATAGTAAGTGTTATCAGTTTTTTTTTTTTTAAAGTTGTAGATTATTAATAAAAAACACAATGTGAGAGCTGTGAGTGAAATCTTGTTTTGGGCAAAATGAGGACTATAGCCTTGGAGACAGCCTCTCACATAGGTCTGAGGAAATTTGCCAAAGAAATGTGTATGTGTGTGTGTGTGTGTGTGCGCGCGCGCACCCAGTGCATATCTTTTTTTGGTGAAGGGGGTACATGCAGTCAAGTACACATTTGGCAGAGGCTTGCTGCTAGTCGTGAGGAACAGATATCGCCATTTTGTAGCTGTAAGAAGGTACAAGATACCAGGCTCATAAAGTCTTTTTTTGAAAGTGTTTCTTTCAGTTTTCCCAGAGCACTAAGAGCCTCATTCCTGATCTCTGCCTTGAAGACCTTGTAGGTGGTGTTGAAAATCACTGATGCCAGTGACTGGTGACTCCATCTGTACTGTGCCCAATGGTGAGGGACAAATTCTTACCTGTTCCACCTGCTGGGTGTGAGGAGCTTGTCTGGGCCTTGGGGGCTGCCTCAAGGTCATGTCTTGGTTTGAGAGACAATTGGTCCATCTCTGGCTTTGCAGGCCAAAGTCTCTGTAGGTCAAAGGAGAGGGAGAAACACACTTCAGACAGCGTGAGGGCCATCTCAGAAGGGGAGAGTGGCCCCCAGGGTATGAGGTTGTCGGCCTTTATGCTCATGCTTGTGCTAAGTCACTTCAGTCGAGTCCAACTCTTTGTTACCCCACGGACTGTAGCCCTCCAGGCTCCTCTTTCCATGGGATTTCCCAAGCAAGAATACTGGAGTTGGTTGCGATTTTCTTCTCCAGAGGATCTTCCTGACCCAGGGATCAAATCCATCTCTTTTATGTCTCTTGTATTGGCAGGCGAGTTCTTAACAACTAGTGCCACCTGGAAAGCCCTTAGTGACATTTCAGGTGTTGGAAGTGAGGCATGCTGGAGTGGAGTGTCAGCTTCTTGCCAGCTGTGTGATTGCTGCGCAGGGCCATCCAGCTGTGGATAAAGGTGCAGCTTTGTGGGTCTTCAGGCCTGAGCAGGGCAAGTGGAGGAGATCTGACCTCCAGCTGCTCTGGGGTCTCTGGACCGCTGCTTGGAGTCAAGCCTGTTTTTTCCCTTCTGACATCTAGCTGGCCTGAAGGTTGTAGAGTTTTATTGACTTCTTAGAGCCTTATGACAGCTGATGCCATGGTCAATAGGGATGAAAGTGTGAGGGGCTGTGGTGTGACACCAAAGGGACCCAACTAAATATTGAGCCTGGCTTGTCTTGGCTGAGCACTTTATCAACAATCCCACCAGTCTCTGCATCTTGCTTTTAAAAGCATAGTTTGTGTGTGTGTGTGTGTGTGTGTGTGTGTGTGTGTGTGTAAGGGGGATTAAATGCTAGGGTGAAATGGTCTCCATTGGGGTGAAATGTACCCATGCCTCCAGCTGGTGGCTCATCCCAGTTCGTCAGAAATTGTTTCTTAAAAACAGAAACAGATTCAAAGTCTTCAGACAATCTTACGGTTACCAATGCAGAAATGTGGGAGGGAGATAAATTGAGAGTTTGGGACTAATATATACATGCGACTATACAAGGAACTACTGTATAACACAGTGAACTCTACTCAATATTCTGTAGTAGCCTGTATGGGAAAAGAATCTATAAAAGAATGGATACATGAATTGCACAAGGGAATCACTTTTCCATACAGCTAAAACTAATACAGTATTGTAAATCAACTATTCTCCAATACACAATAAAAATTAAATAAAAAGGAAAGTTTACCTCTAGAGACCCATAAGGCTCTTTAGACTCGCAGGATTCCGGATATGATGCTGGAAAGGGCAGAGCGGGTGCAGAAATCTCGACATTATCTGAGGTTGTGTTTTCCTGGCTTTGGTGTGCTTTGGCTTCTAGTGGGCACCTTTGACTCAACTTTGGAGGATTCTAATACAAGGGCCCATAGACATCGGGTTAGTTGTAGGCTCAGAGAACAAAACTTTCTCGATTGATCAGACGTAACTGCTGGCCATTGTGTGGGAGCCAGGAGGAAGGACCAGGACTGAGAAACAGCTAGATGGATCTGACTTGTGTCCTGAAAAAAAACAAAAAAACAAAAAACCCACCATAAAGCAAAAAACGAAGTCTTCACTGGAGATCTCCTGAGGACTGAACTGGAGATGATACATACCACATGGCCCAGCTTGTTGTGAAAACTGCTTTTCCAACTCAGGTCCCAAATCTCTCTCATTTCCTAGCCTCTTAAATATCTTGTCTTTGTTACCTCACATTTTGACCCACCTTGCTCACCTTCCTTACTTCTGTAATGGCCAATAGGCACATGAAGATACTCAACATCATTTGACATTAGGGAAATGTGAATCAAAATGACAATAAGATAGCACTTCATACTCATTAGAATAACTATTGGTAAAAGACATCTGAAATATTGACAAAGATGTGGAGAAATTGGAACCCCTCTTTATATTGCTGGTGGGAATGTAAAGTGTGCAGCTGCTGTGGAAAACAGTATGGCAATTCCTCAAAAAATTAAATATAGAAGTATCATATGATCTAGGAATCCCAATTTTGGGTATACATCCTAAAGAAGTATAAGCAGAGACTCAAACAGATATCTGTACTCCAATGTTATTGGCAGAATTCTTTACAAAAACCAGAAGGCAGAAGCAACCCAAGTGTCCACCAGTAGATGAATCTGTAAACTAAATGTGATACATGTACACCATAGAATATTATTCTGCTTTACAAAGAAAGGAAAATTTTGACAACATGAATGAAATCTGAAGGAATAATGCTAAGTGAAACAACTCCATCACAAGTTTCTTCTTATTATGTAAGGTTCCTGGAGTAGTTACATTCATGGAGACAGAAAGAAGAATGATGACCACCAAGGACTGGGGGAAGGGAGGAACTGGAGTTAATGTTTGATGGGTACAAAGTTTCAGCCTGGGACAATAAAAGAGTTCTGGGGGTAGACGGCTGTGATGGTTGTACAATAGTATGAATGTATTTAATTGCACAGAATTGTACACATGAAAGAGGGCAACATAAGTGGGAGGAAAAATAAATAAATAATTAAAACCCAAAGATTTCCTGCCCAACGGTAACTCCCAGTGGAGAAGCAGCCCAGACGACCACATCCATCACTAGCAAGTGGGGGCTGGGCAGGGAGGCATGGGCTGCCTTGCTTAGAGTAAGGACCGGGCCTGAATGCCCCTAGGGCAATCGAGGGAACTAACTTGAGGTAGCAAACCAGATCGTGGGATAGCTATCCCGTGAAAGGCCCTAACCTAAGACACCTCCAGGCCTGCTCACAGAACAAAGAACTGAGCAGAGCTAGCCAGCTGCAAGCCGGCTTATCCCCTGCAGCAGACAGGCAGGCGAGGGCAGCCAGAGCTGGAAGGGGGCAGTCGCGGCCCCAGAGAGGCATCATCTACCAAACTGCAAGCAAGCTTCGTTGCTAACCAAGACTTCTTTTATTTTATTTAATTTTATTTATTTATTTTTATTTTTTAAATTTTATTTTTATTTATTTATTTATTTTTTAATTTTAATTTTAATTTTATTTATTTATTTATTTATTTTGCCTTTTTTTTTTTTTTTTTTTTTTTTTTTAATTTTATTTTATTTTTAAACTTTACATAACTGTATTAGTTTTGCCAAATATCAAAATGAATCCGCCACAGGTATACATGTGTTCCCCATCCTGAACCCTCCTCCCTCCTCCCTTCCCATTCCATCCCTCTGGGTCGTCCCAGTGCACCAGCCCCAAGCATCCAGTATCGTGCATCGAACCTGGACTGGCAACTCGTTTCATACATGATATTTTACATGTTTCAATGCCATTCTCCCAAATCTTCCCACCCTCTCCCTCTCTCTCAGAGTCCATAAGACTGTTCTATACATCAGTGTCTCTTTTGCTGTCTCGTACACAGGGTTATTGTTACCATCTTTCTAAATTCCATATATATGTGTTAGTATACTGTATTGGTGTTTTTCTTTCTGGCTTACTTCACTCTGTATAATAGGCTCCAGTTTCATCCACCTCATTAGAACTGATTCAAATGTATTCTTTTTAATGGCTGAGTAATACTCCATTGTGTATATGTACCACTGCTTTCTTATCCATTCATCTGCTGATGGACATCTAGGTTGCTTCCATGTCCTAGCTATTATAAACAGTGCTGCGATGAACATTGGGGTACTCGTGTCTCTTTCCCTTCTGGTTTCCTCAGTGTGTATGCCCAGCAGTGGGATTGCTGGATCATAAGGCAGTTCTATTTCCAGTTTTTTAAGAAATCTCCACACTGTTCTCCATAGTGGCTGTACTAGTTTGCATTCCCACCAACAGTGTAAGAGGGTTCCCTTTTCTCCACACCCTCTCCAGCATTTATTACTTGTAGACTTTTGGATTGCAGCCCTTCTGACTGGTGTGAAATGGTACCTCATAGGGGTTTTGATTTGCATTTCTCTGATAATGAGTGATGTTGAGCATCTTTTCATGTGTTTGTGAGCCATCTGTATGTCTTCTTTGGAGAAATGTCTATGTAGTTCTTTGGCCCATTTTTTGATTGGGTCATTTATTTTTCTGGAGTTGAGCTGTAGGAGTTGCTTGTATATTCTCGAGATTAGTTGTTTGTCAGTTGCTTCATTTGCTATTATCTTCTCCCATTCTGAAGGCTGTCTTTTCACCTTGCTAATAGTTTCCTTTGATGTGCAGAAGCTTTTAAGGTTAATTAGGTCCCATTTGTTTATTTTTGCTTTTATTTCCAATATTCTGGGAGGTGGGTCATAGAGGATCCTGCTGTGATGTATGTCAGAGAGTGTTTTGCCTATGTTCTCCTCTAGGAGTTTTATAGTTTCTGGTCTTATGTTTAGATCTTTAATCCATTTTGAGTTTATTTTTGTGTATGGTGTTAGAAAGTGTTCTAGTTTCATTCTTTTACAAGTGGTTGACCAGATTTCCCAGCACCACTTGTTAAAGAGATTGTCTTTAATCCATTGTATATTCTTGCCTCCTTTGTCGAAGATAAGGTGTCCATATGTGTGTGGATTTATCTCTGGGCTTTCTATTTTGTTCCATTGATCTATATTTCTGTCTTTGTGCCAGTACCATACTGTCTTGATAACTGTGGCTTTGTAGTAGAGCCTGAAGTCAGGTAGGTTGATTCCTCCAGTTCCATTCTTCTTTCTCAAGATTGCTTTGGCTATTTGAGGTTTTTTGTATTTCCATACAAATTGTGAAATTATTTGTTCTAGCTCTGTGAAGAATGCTGTTGGTAGCTTGATAGGGATTGCATTGAATCTATATGTTGCTTTGGGTAGTATGCTCATTTTCACTATATTGATTCTTCCAATCCATGAACATGGTATATTTCTCCATCTGTTAGTGTCCTCTTTGATTTCTTTCACCAGTGTTTTATAGTTTTCTATATATAGGTCTTTACTTTCTTTAGGTAGATATATTCCTAAGTATTTTATTCTTTCTGTTGCAATGGTGAATGGAATTGTTTCCTTAATTTCTCTTTCTGTTTTCTCATTATTAGTGTATAGGAATGCAAGTGATTTTTGTGTGTTGATTTTATATCCTGCAACTTTACTATAGTCATTGATTAGTTCTAGTAATTTTCCGGTGGAGTCTTTAGGGTTTTCTATGTAGAGGATCATGTCACCTGCAAACAGTGAGAGCTTTACTTCTTCTTTTCCAATTTGGATTCCTTTTATTTCTTTTTCTGCTCTGATTGCTGTGGCCAAAACTATGTTGAATAGTAATGGTGAAAGTGGGCACCCTTGTCTTGTTCCTGACTTCAGAGGAAATGCTTTCAATTTTTCACCATTGAGGATAATGTTTGCTGTGGGTTTGTCATATATAGCTTTTATTATGTTGAGGTATGTTCCTTCCATTCCTGCTTTCTGGAGAGTTTTTATCATAAATGGATGTTGAATTTTGTCAAAGGCTTTCTCTGCATCTATTGAGATAATCATATGGTTTTTATTTTTCAATTTGTTAATGTGGTGTATTACATTGATTGATTTGTGGATATTGAAGAATCCTTGCATCCCTGGGATAAAGCCCACTTGGTCATGGTGTATGATCTTTCTAATGTGTTGTTGGATTCTGATGGCTAGAATTTTGTTAAGGATTTTTGCATCTATGTTCATCAGTGATATTGGCCTGTAGTTTTCTTTTTTTGTGGGATCTTTGTCAGGTTTTGGTATTAGGGTGATGGTGGCCTCATAGAATGAGTTTGGAAGTTTACCATCCTCTGCAATTTTCTGGAAGAGTTTGAGCAGGATAGGTGTTAGCTCTTCTCTAAATTTTTAGTAGAATTCAGCTGTGAAGCCGTCTGGACCTGGGCTTTTGTTTGCTGGAAGATTTCTGATTACAGTTTCAATTTCCGTGCTAGTGATGGGTCTGTTAAGATTTTCTATTTCTTCCTGGTCGAGTTTTGGAAAGTTGTACTTTCCTAAGAATTTGTCCATTTCTTCCACGTTGTCCATTTTATTGGCATATAATTGTTGATAGTACTCTCTTATGATCCTTTGTATTTCTGTGTTGTCTGTTGTGATCTTTCCATTTTCATTTCTAATTTTATTGATTTGATTTTTCTCCCTTTGTTTCTTGATGAGTCTGGCTAACGGTTTGTCAATTTTATTTATCCTTTCAAAGAACCAGCTTTTGGTTTTGTTGATTTTTGCTATGATCTCTTTTGTTTCTTTTGCATTTATTTCCGCTCTAAGTTTTAAGATTTCTTTCCTTCTACTAACCCTGGGGTTCTTCATTTCTTCCTTTTCTAGTTGCTTTAGGTGTAGAGTTAGGTTATTTATTTGACTTTTTTCTTGTTTCTTGAGGTGTGCCTGTATTGCTATGAACTTTCCCCTTAGGACTGCTTTTACCGTGTCCCACAGGTTTTGGGTTGTTGTGTTTTCATTTTCATTCGTTTCTATGCAAATTTTGATTTCTTTTTTGATTTCTTCTGTGATTTGTTGGTTATTCAGCAGCATGTTGTTCAGCCTCCATATGTTGGAATTTTTAATAGCTTTTCTTTTGTAATTGAGATCTAATCTTACTGCATTGTGGTCAGAAAAGATGCTTGGGATGATTTCTATTTTTTTGAATTTACCAAGGCTAGCTTTATGGCCCAGGATGTGATCTATCCTGGAGAAGGTTCCATGTGTGCTTGAGAAGAAGGTGAAATTCATTGTTTTGGGATGAAATGTCCTATAGATACAATTAGGTCTAACTGGTCTATTGTATCATTTAAAGTTTGTGTTTCCTTGTTAATTTTCTGTTTAGTTGATCTATCCATAGGTGTGAGTGGGGTATTAAAGTCTCCCACTATTATTGTGTTATTGTTAATTTCTCCTTTCATACTTGGTAGCATTTGTGTTACATACTGCGGTGCTCCCGTGTTGGGTGCATATATATTTATAATTGTTATATCTTCTTCTTGGATTGATCCTTTGATCATTATGTAGTGACCGTCTTTGTCTCTTTTCACAGTCTTTGTTTTAAAGTCTATTTTATCTGATATGAGTATTGCTACTCCTGCTTTCTTTTGGTCCCTATTTGCATGGAAAATCTTTTTCCAGCCCTTCACTTTCAGTCTGTATGTGTCCCCTGTTTTGAGGTGGGTCTCTTGTAGACAACATATGTAGGGGTCTTGTTTTTGTATCCATTCAGCCAGTCTTTGTCTTTTGGTTGGGGCATTCAACCCATTTACATTTAAGGTAATTACTGATAAATATGATCCATTGCCATTTACTTTATTGTTTTGGGTTCGAATTTATACACCGTTTTTGTGTTTCCTGTCTAGAGACTATCCTTTAGTATTTGTTGGAGAGCTGGTTTGGTGGTGCAGAATTCTCTCAGCTGTTGCTTGTCTGAAAAGCTTTTGATTTCTCCTTCATACTTGAATGAGATCCTTGCTAGGTACAATAATCTGGGCTGTAGGTTATTTTCTTTCATCATTTTAAGTATGTCTTGCCATTCCCTCCTGGCTTGAAGAGTTTCTATTGAAAGATCAGCTGTTATCCTTATGGGTATTCCCTTGTGTGTTATTTGTTGTTTTTCCCTTGCTGCTTTTAATATTTGTTCTTTGTGTTTGATCTTTGTTAATTTGATTAATATGTGTCTTGGGGTGTTTCGCCTTGGGTTTATCCTGTTTGGGACTCTCTGGATTTCTTGGACTTGGGTGATTATTTCCTTCCCCATTTTAGGGAAGTTTTCAACTATTATCTCCTCAAGTATTTTCTCATGGTCTTTCTTTTTGTCTTGTATGATTCGAATGTTGTAGCATTTAATATTGTCCTGGAGGTCTCTGAGATTGTCCTAATTTCTTTTAATTCGTTTTTCTTTTGTCCTCTCTGATTCATTTATTTCTACCATTCTATCTTCTAATTCTCTAATCCTATCTTCTGCCTCTGTTATTCTACTATTTGTTGCCTCCAGAGTGTTTTTAATTTCACTTATTGCATTATTCATTATATATTGACTCTTTTTTATTTCTTCTAAGTCCTTGTTAAACCTTTCTTGCATCTTCTCAATCCTCGCCTCCAGGCTATTTATCTGTGATTCCATTTTAATTTCAAGATTTTGGATCAATTTCACTATCATTATTCAGAATTCTTTATCAGGTAGATTCCCTATATCTTCCTCTTTTGTTTGGTTTGATGGGCATTTATCCTGTTCCTTTATCTGCTGGCTATTCCTCTGTCTCTTCATCTTGTTTAAATTGCTGAGTTTGGGGTGTCCTTTCTGTATTCTGGCAGTTTGTGGATTTCTCTTTATTGTGGTGTTTCCTTACTGTGTGTGGGTTTGTACAGGTGGCTTGTCACGGTTTCCTGGTTAGGGAAGCTTGTGTCGATGTTCTAGTGGATGGAGCTGTATTTCTTCTCTCTGGAGTGTAATGAAATGTCCAGTAATGAGTTATGAGATGTCTATGGTTTTGGGGTGACTTTGGGCAGCCTGTACCTTGAAGCTCTGGGCTGTGTTCCTTTGTTGCTGGAGAATTTGCTTGGTATGTCTTTCCCTGGAACTTGTTGGCCCTTGTGGTGCTTGGTTTCAGTGTTGGTATGGAGGCGTTTGATGAGCTCCTGTCAATTAATGTTCCTTGGAGTCAGGAGTTCCCTGGAGTCAGGGTTTGGACTTAAGCCTCCTACTTCCAGTTATTGGTCTTATTTTTACAGTAGTTTCAAAACTTCTCCTTCTATACAGCACCATTGATAAAACATCTACGTTAAAGATGAAAAGTTTCTCTACTGTGAGGGTCACTCAGAGAGGTTCACAGCGTTACATGGAGAAGAGAAGAGGGAGGAGGGAGTTAGAGGTGACCCAAATGAGATGAGGTGGAATCAATAGTGGAGAGAGTGGGCTAGCCAGTAGTCACTTCCTTATGTACACTCCACAACTGGACTGCTCAGAGATGTTCATGGAGTTATACAGAGAAGAGAAGAAGGAGGCAGGAGACAGAGGTGGCCAGAAGGATAAAAGGGGGAAATGAAAAGGAGGGAGACAGATCCAGCCAGTAATCAGTTCCCTAAGTGTTCTCCACCATCTGGAACACACAGAAATTCTCAGAGTTGGGTAGAGTAGAGAGGGGTTAGGGAGGAGATACAGGCGACCTGGTGGAGAAAACAGAGAGTCCAAAGGGAGAGAGAGCAGTCAAGCCTGTAATCTCGTTCCCTAGTGAAAAATGGGTCCTGAAGATTGGGTTCTTAAAGGTACAAAATTGGTAACAAATACATAAAAGCAAAAATTAAAAATCTAGAGTAGAGTTTGGAATTTCAAAAATGCTATGTTAATGAAAAGAAGAAGGAAAAGAAAGAGAGAAAAAATGAACAAAGAAAAACAAACAAGGTTGTGAAAATTATAAAGAAACTACAGGTACAAAATTGATAACTAATACCAAAAAGCAAAAATTAAAAAAAAAATTTGAGGCCAAAAAAAAAAAAAATTAAAAATCTAGAGTAGAGTTTGGAATTTCAAAAATACAATGTTAAAAAAAAAAGAAGAAGAAAACTAAAGAGAGAAAACAAACAAACCAACAAAACAATGTCGCAAAAATTATAAAGAAAATACAGGTACAAAATTGATATCAAATACCAAAAAGCATAAATTAAAAATCTTGAGTAGAGTTTGGAATTGCAGATATACAATGTTATATAAAAGAAGAAGAGAAAGAAACAGAGGGGAAAAACAAGAAAAAAAAAGTCACAGAAATTATAAAAAAAAAACTATAGGTACAAAATTGATAACATGTACCAAAAGGCTAAAATTAAAAATCTAGAGTAGAGTTTGGAATTTCAAAAATACAATGTTAAAGAAAAGAAGAAGGAAAAGAAAGAGAAAAAAAACGAACAAAGAAAAACAAACAAGGTCGCGAAAATTATAAAGAAACTATAGGTACAAAATTGATAACTAATACCAAAAAGCAAAAGTTAAAAATCTAGAGTAGAGTTTGGAATTTCAAAAATACAATGTTAAAAAAAAGAAGAAGAAAAATAAAGAGAGAAAACAAAACAAACCATCAAAAACAATGTCGCAAAAATTATAAAGAAAATACAGGTACAAAATTGATATCAAATACCAAAAAGCATAAATTAAAAATCTTGAGTAGAGTTTGGAATTGCAGATATACGATGTTATACAAAAGAAGAAGAGAAAGAAACAGAGGGAAAAAAAAAGTCACAGAAATTATGAAAAAAAACTGTAGGTACAAAAATGATAACATATACCAAAAGGCTAAAATTAAAAAATTTTTTTAAAAAAATAAAAAAAAAAAAAAAAGGAAAGAAAGATTGATCGTAAAAATAGTAAAAATATATCTAGGTCTTTCTCTGGTTTTGTTGTGAGTATTGTGGGTTCAGTTCATTTTTGGCTAGTTCCTTGGTCTGACTTATATTTCTCAAGATCTATAGGCCCCTTCCTATGTAGTCCGTAGTAACCACAGGGTTTTAATCTATGGCCTGTAGCTTCCAAGGCGTTTCCCTCTGTTATAGCTTCTTCTGTTTGCTGGTCTCTTCAGTGTCTGGTTTCCGCCCTGACACAAAGGGTACGGTGGAGGACACTATTTTTTTTTTTTTTTTTTTTAGGCTCACTTGTTCAGCCCCACTGTGGGGAGGGAGGGAGGGATGCTGCAAACAGATAACACTGGCGTGTGCTCGCAGTGCCTCAGCCACACTGGGTCTGCCCCCGCTCACGGTGCGTGTAGCCTCCCTGCCCACACTGCTCGGGCTCTAGGTTGTTCTGCCGGGAACAATCAGAGGCCGGCCCTGGGCTGAGCTCCCAGGTCCAAGCCGCTCAGGTTCAGGCACTCGGGTAGTCCTCAGAGGCGCAGACTCGGTTGGGCCTGCGTTTTGTGCTCTTCCCAGATCCGGGCAGCTCAGGTGATGAGGTGTTTGGCGAGCACCAATGCTGCAACTTATCGCCTCCCTGCCACTCGGTTATCTGGGTGTAAAACCGGTGCACCTTCTCAGGCAGATGTTGACTGTCCAGACCCCCAAGAAGTTTTAGTTAGCAAAGAAGCCTGCTTACAGTTTTATAGATAGTGTCTCTCTGGGGCTGCGATTGCCCCCTTCCGGCTCTGGCTGCCTGTCACCGGAGGGGGAAGTTCTGCAGCCGGCTATCTCTGTTCAGTCCTTTGTTCTGTGCGCGGGCCTGGCGGTGTCTTAGGTTAGGGCTGGCTTTTCGCGTGGTAGATATCCCACAGTCTGGTTTGCTAGCCCAAATTATTTCGCTCAGATAGCGCTCAGGACACTCGGGCCGATTCTTACTCTAAGGGACACAGCCCGCGCCGCGCTTCCCTGCCCAGCCCCCGCTTGCTAATGCCGTGTGCAGGCGTCTGTGCTGCTTCTCCGCTGGGGGAGTTACCGTAGGGCTCACAATCTGCGATTTTTAATTGTTTATTTATTTATTTTTCTCCCTTTTATGTTGCCCTCTGTGCTTCCAAAGCTCAGCACAGATTTGGCAGTGAGAAGGTTTCCTGGTGTTTGGAAATTTCTCTCTTTTTAAGACTCCCTTCCAGGGACTGAGCTCCGTCCCTCTCTCTTTTGTCTCTTTTTTTGTCTTTTATATTTTTTCCTACCTCCTTTTGAAGAGTTGGGTTGCTTTTCTGGGTGCCTGATGTCCTCTGCCGGCATTCAGAAGTTGTTTTGTAGAATTTACTCAACGTTTAAATGCTCTTTTGATGAATTTGTGGGGGAGAAAGTGTTCTCCCCGTCCTACTCCTCCGACATCTTGGCTTCTCCCCCTAACCAAGACTTCTTGAGATTCTGGACGGTTGACATCCACTAGGAGGGTCTCAGCCAGGGATCAGCTCCCCAGAAGAGACAAACGGTACACCTGAGAAGGTGCACCAGTTGTACACCCAGAAAACTGAGCAGCAGGGATGGGGAGGTGATAAATCTCAGTAACTGTGCTCACCAAGCACCTGGTCACCTGAGCTGCTTGGACCTTGGAAGGGCACAAAACGCAGGCCCAACCGAGTCTGCACCTTTGAGGAGTACCTGAGTACCTGAACCTGAGTGGCTTAGACCTGGGAAGTGCATACAACCCAGGGCCCACCTCAGACAGTTCCTGGCAGAGCAACCTAGAGCCTAAGCAGTGTAGACAGGGAAAGCAGACACGCCGTGAGTGGGGGCAAACCCAGTGTGGCTGAGTCACTGTGAGCACATGCCAGTGTTATTTTTTTGCAGTGTTCCTCCCTCCCACAGCACGACTGAACAAGGGAGCCTAAAAAAGTGTCCACCACCGCCCCCTTGGGTCAGGGTGGAAATTAGACACTAAAGAGACCAGCAAACAGAAGAAGCTAAAACAAACAAGAGGGAACTGCCTTGGAAGTGACAGGTACAATAGATTAAAACCCTGTAGTAGCCCTGACTACATAGGAAAGGGCCTTGAGAAGTATAAGCCGGATCAAGGAACTATCTGAAAATGAACTGACCCCACACAATCCACAACACCACCAGAGAAAGTCCTAGATATATTTTTACTATTATCATTTTTTAAATTAAAAAAATCTTAAGTCCTCTATTACTCCTTTAATTTTCATTTTTATAACCTACTATTATTTTGGAAAAAAAAAGACCCTATTTTTTAAAGCAAACTTCATATATATCAGATCAGATCAGTCACTAAGTCATGTCCGACTCTTTGCGACCCCATGAATCGCAGCACGACAGGCCTCCCTGTCCATCATCAACTCCCGGAGTTCACTGAGACTCACGTCCATTGAGTCAGTGATACCATCCAGCCATCTCATCCTCTATCATCCCCTTCTCCTCTTGCCCCCAATCCCTCCCAGCATCAGAGTCTTTTCCAATGAGTCAACTCTTCACATGAGGTGGCCAAAGTACTGGAGTTTCAGCTTTAGCATCATTCCTTCCAAAGAAATCCCAGGGCTGATCTCCTTCAGAATGGACTGGTTGGATCTCCTTGCAGCCCAAGGAACTCTCAAGAGTATTCTCCAACACCGCAGTTCAAAAGCATCAATTTTTCAGTTCTCAGCCTTCTTCACAGTCCAAATTTCACATCCATACACGACCACAGGAAAAACCATAGTCTTGACTAGACGAACCTTTGTTGGCAAAGTAATGTCTCTGCTTTTTAATATGCTATCTAGGGTGGTCATAACTTTCCTTCCAAGGAGTAAGCGTCTTTTAATTTCATGGCTGCAGTCACCATCTGCAGTGATTTTGGAGCCCAGAAAAATAGAGTCTGGCACTGTTCCCACTGTTTCCCCATCTATTTCCCGTGAAGCGGTGGGACCGGATGCTATGATCTTTGTTTTCTGAATGTTGAGCTTTAAGCCAACTTTTTCACTCTCCTCTTTCACTTTCATCAAGAGGCTTTTTAGTTCCTCTTCACTTTCTGCCATCAGGGTGGTGTCATCTGCATATCTGAGGTTACTGATATTTCTCCCGGAAATCTTGATTCCAGTTTGTGTTTCTTCCAGTCCAGCGTTTCTCATGATGTACTCTACATATAAGTTAAATAAACAGGGTGACAATATACAGCCTTGACGTACTCCTTTTCCTATTTGGAACCATTCTGTTGTTCCATGTCCAGTTCTAACTGTTGCTTCCTGACCGCATGTAGGTTTCTCAAGAGGCAGATCAGGTGGTCTGGTATTCCCATCTCTTTTAGAATTTCCCACAGTTTATTGTGATCCACACAGTCAAAGGCTTTGGCATAGGCAATAAAGCAGAAATAGATGCTTTTCTGGAACTCTCTTGCTTTTTCCACGTTCCAGCGGATGTTGGCAATTTGATCTCTGGTTCCTCTGCCTTTTCTAGAACCAGTTTGAACATCAGGAAGCTCACGGTTCACATATTGCTGAAGCCTGGCTTGGAGAATTTTGAGCATTACTTTACTAGCATGTGAGATGAGTGCAATTGTGTGGTAGTTTGAGCATTCTCTGGCATTGCCTTTCTTTGGGATTGGAATGAAAACTGACCTTTTCCAGTCCTGTGGCCACTGCTGAGTTTTCCAAATTTGCTGGCATATTGAGTGCAGCACTTTCACGGCATCATCTTTCAGGATTTGGAATAGCTCAACTCGAGCTCCACTAGCTCCACTAGCTTTGTTCATAGTGATGCTTTCTAAGGCCCACTTGACTTCACATTCCAGGATGTCTGGCTCTAGATGCGTGATCACACCATCGTGATTATCTGGGTCATGAAGATCTTTTTTGTATAGTTCTTCTGTGTATTCTTTCCATCTCTTCTTAATATCTTCTGCTTCTGTCAGGTCCATACCATTTCTGTCCTTTATCAAGCTCATCTTTGCATGAAATGTTCCTTTTGTATCTCTGATTTTCTTGAAGAGATCCCTAGTCTTTCCCATTCTGTTGTTTTCCTCTATTTCTTTGCATTGGTTGCTGAAGAAGGCTTTCTTATCTCTTCTTGCTATTCTTTGGAACTCTGCATTCAGATGTTTATATCTTTCCTTTTCTCTTTTGCTTTTTGCTTCTCTTCTTTTCACAGCTGTTTGTAAGGCCTCCCCAGACAGCCATTTTGCTTTTTTGCATTTCTTTTCCATGGAGATGGTCTTGATCCCTGTCTCCTGTACAATGTCACGAACCTCATCCCATAGTTCATCAGGCACTCTATCTATCAGATCTAGGCCCTTAAATCTATTTCTCACTTCCACTGTATAATCATAAGGGATTTGATTTAGGTCATACCTGAATGGTCTAGTGGTTTTCCCTACTTTCTTCAATTTAAGTCTGAATTTGGCAATAAGGAGTTCATGGTCTGAGCCACAGTCAGCTCCTGGTCTTGTTTTTGCTGACTGTATAGAGCTTCTCCATCTTTGGCTGCAAAGAATATAATCAATCTGATTTCAGTGTTGACCATCTGGTGATGTCCATGTATAGAGTCTTCTCTCGTGTTGTTGGAAGAGAGTGTTTGTTATGACCAGTGCATTTTCTTGGCAAAACTCTTACTCTTTGCCCTGGTTCATTCCATATTCCAAGGCCAAATTTGTCTGTTACTCCAGGTGTTTCTTGACTTCCTACTTTTGCATTCCAGTCCCCTATAATGAAAAGAACATCTTTTTTGGGTGTTACTTCTAAAAGGTCTTGTAGGTCTTCATAGAACCATTCAACTTCAGCTTCTTCAGCATTACTGGTTGGGGCATAGACTTGGATTACTGTGGTATTGAATGGCTTGCCTTGAAGATAGAATGGTAGAAATAAATGAAACAGAGGGGAAAAAAGAAAAACGAATTAAAAGAAATGAGGACAATCTCAGAGACGTCTGGGACAATGTTAAATGCCCCAACATTCAAATCGCAGGAGTCCCAGAAGAAGACAAAAAGAAAGACCATGAGAAAAATACTTGAGGAGATAATAGTTGAAAACTTCCCTAAAATGGGGAAGGAAATAATCACGCAAGTCCAAGAAACCCAGAGAGTCCCAAACAGGAAAAACACAAGGTAAAACCTCCCAAGACACAAGATCAAACACACAGAGCAAATATTAAAAGCAGCAAGGGAAAAACAACAAATAACACACAAGGGGATTCCCATAAGGATAACAGCTGATCTTTCGATTGAAACTCTTCAGGCCAGGAGGGAATGGCAGGACATACTTAAAGTGCTGAAAGAAAATAACCTACAGCCCAGATTACAGTACCCAGCAAGGATCTCATTCAAATATGAGGGAGAAATCAAGAGCTTTACAGACAAGCAAAAGCTGAGAGAATTCAGCACCACCAAACCAGGTCTCCAACAAATGCTAAAGGATCTTCTCTAGACAGGAAACACAGAAAGGGTGTATAAACTCGAACCCAAAGCAATAAAGTGAATGGAAATGGGATCATACTTCTTAATAATTACCTTAAATGTAAATGGGTTGAATGCCCAACCAAAAGACAAAGACTGGCTGAATGGATACAAAAACAAGACTTGTATATGTTGTCTACAAGAGACTGGGAGCTGACTGTGACTCAGATCATGAACTCCTTATTGCCAAATTCAGACTTAAATTGAGGAAAGTGGGGAAAACCATTAGACCATTCAGGTATGCCCTGAATCAAATCCCTTATGATTATACAGTGGAAGTGAGAAACAGATTCAAGGGATTAGATCTGATAGACAGAGTGCCTGATGAACTATGGACAGAGGTTCATGACATTGTACAGGAGACAGGGATAAAGACCATCCCCATGGAAAAGAAATCCAAAAAAACAAAATGGCTTTCTGAGGAGGCCTTACAAATAGTTGTGAAAGGAAGAGAGGCAAAAGGCAAAGGAAAAAGGAAAGATATAAGCATCTGAATACAGAGTTCCAAAGAATAGCAAGAAGAGTTAAGAAAGCCTCCCTCAGCGATCAATGCAAAGAAATAGAGGAAAACAACAGAATGGAAAACACATTTTTCTCTTCAAGAAAATTAGAGATATCAAGGGAATATTCATGCAAAGATGGGCTCGATAAAGGACAGAAATGGTATGGACCTCACAAAGCAGAAGATATTAAGAAGTGGTGGCAAGAATACACAGAACTGTACAAAAAAGAGCTTCACAACCAAAATAATCACGATGGTGTGATCACTCACCTAGAACCAGACATACTGGAATGTGACATCAAGTGGGCCTCAGAAAGCATTACTATGAACAAAGCTAGTGGAGGTGATGGAATTCCAGATGAGCTATTTCAAATCCTGAAAGATGATGCTGTGAAAGTGTTGCACTCAATATGCCAGCAAATTTGGAAAACTCAGCAGTGGCCACAAGACTGGAAAAGGTCAGTTTTCATTCCAACCCCAAAGAAAGGCAGTGCCAAAGAATGCTCAAACTACCACACAATTGTACTCATTCACACGCTAGTAAAGTAATGCTCAAAATTCTCCAAGCCAGACTTCAGCAATACGTGAACTGTGAACTTCCAGATGTTCAAGCTGGTTTTAGAAAAGGCAGAGGAACCAGAGATCAAATTGCCAACATCTGCTGGATCGTGGAAAAAGCAAGAGAGTTCCAGAAAAGCATCTATTTCTGCTTTATTGACTATGCCAAAGCCTTTGACTGTGTGGATCACAATAAACTGTGGGAAATTCTGAAAGAGATGGGAATACCAGACCATCTGACCTGCCTCTTGAGAAACCTGTATGCAGATCAGGAAGCAATAGTTAGAACTGGACATGGAACAACAGACTGGTTCCAAATAGGGAAAGGAGTACATCAAGGCTGTCTATTGTCACCCTGCTTTAACTTGTATGTAGAGTACATCATGAGAAACACTGGGCTGGAAGAAGTACAAGCTGAGATCAAGATTTCTGGGAGAAATATCAGTAACCTCAGATATGCAGATGACACCACCTTTATGGCAGAAAGTGAAGAGGAACTAAAAAGCCTCTTGATGAAAGTGAAAGAGGAGAGTGAAAAAGTTGGCTTAAAGCTCAACATTCAGAACACCAGGATCATGGCATCTGGTCGCATCACTTCATGGGAAATAGATGGGGAAACAGTGGAAACAGTGCCAGACTCTATTTTTCTGGGCTCCAAAATCACTGCAGATGGTGACTGCAGCCATGAAATTAAAGGATGCTTACTCCTTGGAAGGAAAGTTATGACCAACCTAGATAGCATATTCAAAAGCAGAGATATTACTTTGCCAACAAACGTCTGTCTAGTCAAGGCTATGGTTATTCCAGTGGTCATGTATGGATGTGAGAGTTGCACTGTAAAGAAGGCTGAGAACTGAAGAATTGATGCTTTTAAACTGTGGTGTTGGAGAAGACTCCTGAGAGTCCCTTGGACTGCAAGGAGATCCAGCCAGTCCATTCTAAAGGAGATCAGTCCTGGGTGTTTATTGGAAGGACTGATGCTGAAGCTGAAACTCCAGTACTTTGGCCATCTGATGCGATGAGTTGACTCATTGGAAAAGCCCCTGATGCTGGGAGGGATTGGGGGCAGGAGGAGAAGGGGACTACAGAGGATGAGATGGCTGGATGGCATCACTGACTCGATGGACGTGAGTTTGGCTGAACTCCAGGTGTTGGTGATGGAAGGGAGGCCTGGCGTGCTGCGATTCATGGGATCACAAAGAGTCGGACATGACTGAGCGACTGAACTGAACTGAACTGACAAGAGACCCACCTTGAAAGTGAAAGTGAAAGGCTGGAGAAAGATATTCCATGCAAATAGAGACTGAAAGAAGCAGGAGTAGCAATACTCACATCAGATAAAATAGACTTTAAAATAAAGGCCATGAAAAGAGACAAAGAAGGACACTGCATAATGATCAAAGGATCAATCCAAGAAGAACATATAAAAATTTAAAATATATATGCACCCAGCATAGGAGCACCATAATATGTAAGACAAATGCTAACAAGTATGAAAGGGGAAATTAACAATAACACAAAAATAGTGGGAGACTTTAATACCCTACTCACACTTATGGATAGATCAAATAACAGAAAATTAACAAGGAAACACAAACTTTAAATGATACAATAATTGATATCTATAGGACATTTCACCCCAAAAGAATGTATTTCACCTTTTTCTCAAGTGCACATGGAACCTTCTCCAGGATAGATCACATCCTGGGCTATAAATCTAGCCTTGGTAAAGTAAAAAAAAATGGAAATCATTCTGACCATGTTTTCTGACCACAGTGTGGTAAGATTAGTTGTCAATTACAGGAAAAAACCTATTATAAAGTCCAACATATGGAGGCTGAACGACATCCTGCTGAATAACCAACAAATCACAGAAGAAATGAAAAAAGAAATCGTATTGGTGTTTTTCTTTCTGGCTTACTTCACTCTGTATAATAGGCTCCAGTTTCATCCACCTCATTAGAACTGATTCAAATGTATTCTTTTTAATGGCTGAATAATACTCCATTGTGTATATGTACCACAGCTTTCTTATCCATTCATCTGCTGATGAGACAGCAAAAGAGACACTGATGTATAGAACAGTCTTATGGACTCTGTGGGAGAGGGAGAGGGTGGGAAGATTTGGGAGAATGGCATTGAAACATGTAAATATCATGTATGAAATGAGTTGCCAGTCCAGGTTCGATGCACGATACTGGATGCTTGGGGCTGGTGCACTGGGACGACCCAGAGGGATGGAATGGGGAGGGAGGAGGGGGGAGGGTTCAGGATGGGGAACACATGTATACCTGTGGCGGATTCATTTTGATATTTGGCAAATCTAATACAGTTATGTAAAGTTTAAAAATAAAATAAAATTAAAAAAAAAAAAAAAAAAAAAGAAATCAAAATATGCATAGAAACAAAAGAAAATGAAAACACAACAACCCCAAACCTATGGGACACTGTAAAAACAGTGCTAAGGGGAAGGTTCATAGCAATACAGGCATACCTCAAGAAACAAGAAAAAAGTCAAATAAATAACCTAACTCTACACCTAAAGCAACTAGAAAAGGAAGAAATGAAGAACCTCAGGGTTAGTAGAAGGAAAGAAATCTTAAAAATTCGGGCACAAATAAATGCAGAAGAAACAAAAGAGACCATAGGAAAAATCAACAAAGCCAAAAGCTGGTTCTTTGAGAAGATAAATAAAATTGACAAACCATTAGCCAGACTCATCAAGAAACAAAGGGAGAAGAATCAAACCAATAAAATTAGAAATGAAAATGGAAAAATCACAACAGACAACACAGAAATACAAAGGATCATAAGAGACTACTATCAGCAACTATATGCCAATAAAATGGACAACTTGGAAGAAATGGACAAATTCTTAGAAAAGTACAACTTTCCAAAACTGAACCAGGAAGAAATAGAACATCTTAACAGACCCATCACAAGCATGGAAATTGAAACTGTAATCAGAAATCTTCCAGTAAACAAAAGCCCAGGTCCAGATGGCTTCACAGCTGAATTCTACCAAAAATTTAGAGAAGAGCTAACACCTATCCTACTCAAACTCTTCCAGAAAATTGCAGAGGAAGGTAAACTTCCAAACTCATTCTATGAGGCCACCATCACCCTAATACCAAAACCTGACAAAGATGCCACAAAAAAAAAAAAAAAAAGAAAACTACAAGCTGATATCACTGATGAACATAGATGCACACTTAACAAAATTCTAGCAAACAGAATCCAGTAACATATTAAAAAGATCATACATCATGACAAAGTGGGCTTTATCCCAGGGATGCAAGGATTCTTCAATATCCACAAGTCAATCAGTGTAATCCACCATATTAACAAGTTGAAAAATAAAAACCACACGATTATCTCAATAGATGCAGAGAAAGCCTGTGACAAAATTCAACATCCATTTATGATAAAAACACTCCAGAAAGCAGGAATGGAAGGAACACACCTCAACATAATAAAAGCTATATATGACAAACCCACAGCAAACATTATCCCCAATGGTGAAAAATTGAAAGCATTTCCCCTAAAGTCAGGAACAAAACAAGGGTGCCCACTCTCACTTATACTATTCAACATAGTTTTGGCCACAGCAATCAGAGCAGAAAAGGAAATAAAAGGATCCAAATTGGGAAAAAAGAAGTAAAACTCTGACTGTTTGCAGATGATATGATCCTCTACATAGAAAACCCTAAAGACTCCACCAGAAAATTACTCGAGCTAATAAATGAATATAGTAAAGTTGCAGGATATAAAATCAACACACAGAAATCCCTTGCATTCCTATACACTAATAATAAGAAAATAGAAGGAGAAATTAAGGAAACAATTCCATTCACCATTGCAACGAAAAGAATAAAATACTTAGGACTATATCTACCTAAAGAGACAAAAGACCTATATATAGAAAACTATAAGACACTGGTGAAAGAAATCAAAGAGGACACTAATAGATGGAGAAATAGACTGTGTTCATGAATCAGAAGAATCAATACAGTGAAAATGAGTATACTACCCAAAGGAATCTATAGATTCAATGCAATCCCTATCAAGCTACCAATGGTATTTTTCACAAATAGAACAAATAATTTCACAATTTGTATGCAAATACAAAAAACCTCGAATAGCCAAAGCAATCTTGAGAAAGAAGAATGGAACTGGAGGAATCAACCTGCCTGACTTCAGGCTCTACTACAAAGCTACAGTCATCAAGACAGTATGGTACTGGCACAAAGACAGAAATATAGATCAATAAAACAAAATAGAAATCCCAGAGATAAATCCATGCCCCTATGGACACCTTATCTTCAACAAAGGAGGCAAGAATATACAATGGAGAAAAGACAATCTCTTTAACAAGTGGTGCTGGTAAAACTGGTCAACCACTTGTAAAAGAATGAAACTAGA
Source organism: Bubalus kerabau (assembly GCF_029407905.1). Taxonomy (NCBI): domain Eukaryota; kingdom Metazoa; phylum Chordata; class Mammalia; order Artiodactyla; family Bovidae; genus Bubalus; species Bubalus kerabau. The sequence goes on from NC_073628.1 coordinate 11,627,940, forward strand.
ACACTTTCTAACACCATACACAAAAATAAACTCAAAATGGATTAAAGATCTAAATGTAAGACCAGAAACTATAAAACTCCTAGAGGAGAGCATAGGCAAAACACTCTCCGACATAAATCATAGCAGGATCCTCTATGACCCACCTCCCAGAATATTGGAAATAAAAGCAAAAAGAAAACAAATGGGACCTAATTAAAATTGAAAGCTTCTGATCGAGTTTTGGAAAGTTGTACTTTTCTAAGAATTTGTCCATTTCTTCCTCGTTGTCCATTTTATTGGCATATAATTGTTGATAGTAGTCTCTTATGATCCTTTGTATTTCTGTGTTGTCTGTTGTGATCTCTCCATTTTCATTTCTAATTTTATTGATTTGATTTTTCTCCCTTTGTTTCTTGATGAGTCTGGCTAATGGTTTGTCAATTTTATTTATCCTTTCAAAGAACCAGCTTTTGGTTTTGTTGATTTTTGCTATGATCTCTTTTGTTTCTTTTGCATTTATTTCTGCTCTAATTTTTAAGATTTCTTTCCTTCTACTAACCCTGGGGTTCTTCATTTCTTCCTTTTCTAGTTGCTTTAGGTGTAGAGTTAGGTTATTTATTTGACTTTTTTCTTGTTTCTTGAGGTGTGCCTGTATTGCTATGAACTTTCCCCTTAGGACTGCTTTTACCGTGTCCCACAGGTTTTGGGTTGTTGTGTTTTCATTTTCATTCGTTTCTATGCAAATTTTGATTTCTTTTTTGATTTCTTCTGTGATTTGTTGGTTATTCAGCAGCGTGTTGTTCAGCCTCCATATGTTGGATTTTTTAATAGTTTTTCTCCTGTAATTGAGATCTAATCTTACTGCATTGTGGTCAGAAAAGATGCTTGGAATGATTTCTATTTTTTTGAATTTACCAAGGGTTAGGGTTAGAAATCAAAGAGGACACTAACAGATGGAGAAATATACCATGTTCATGGATTGGAAGAATCAATATAGTGAAAATGAGCATACTACCCAAAGCAACATATAGATTCAATGCAATCCCTATCAAGCTACCAACAACATTCTTCACAGAGCTAGAACAAACAATTTCACAATTTGTATGGAAAAACAAAAAACCTCGAATAGCCAAAGCGATCTTGAGAAAGAAGAATGGAACTGGAGGAATCAACCTACCTGACTTCAGGCTCTACTACAAAGCCACAGTTATCAAGACAGTATGGTACTGGCACAAAGACAGAAATATAGATCAATGGAACAAAATAGAAAGCCCAGAGATAAATCCACACACATATGGACACCTTATCTTCGACAAAGGAGGCAAGAATATACAATGGATTAAAGACAATCTCTTTAACAAGTGGTGCTGGGAACTCTGGTCAACCACTTGTAAAAGAATGAAACTAGAACACTTTCTAACACCATACACAAAAATAAACTCAAAATGGATTAAAGATCTAAACGTAAGACCAGAAACTATAAAACTCCTAGAGGAGAACATAGGCAAAACACTCTCTGACATACATCACAGCAGGATCCTCTATGACCCACCTCCCAGAATATTGGAAATAAAAGCAAAAATAAACAAATGGGACCTAATTAACCTTAAAAGCTTCTGCACATCAAAGGAAACTATTAGCAAGGTGAAAAGACAGCCTTCAGAATGGGAGAAGATAATAGCAAATGAAGCAACTGACAAACAACTAATCTCGAGAATATACAAGCAACTCCTACAGCTCAACTCCAGAAAAATAAATGACCCAATCAAAAAATGGGCCAAAGAACTACATAGACATTTCTCCAAAGAAGACATACAGATGGCTAACAAACACATGAAAAGATGCTCAACATCACTCATTATCAGAGAAATGCAAATCAAAACCCCTATGAGGTACCATTTCACACCAGTCAGAAGGGCTGCAATCCAAAAGTCTACAAGTAATAAATGCTGGAGAGGGTGTGGAGAAAAGGGAACCCTCTTACACTGTTGGTGGGAATGCAAACTAGTACAGCCACTATGGAGAACAGTGTGGAGATTCCTTAAAAAACTGGAAATAGAACTGCCTTATGATCCAGCAATCCCACTGCTGGGCATACACACTGAGAAAACCAGAAGGGAAAGAGACACGAGTACCCCAATGTTCATCGCAGCACTGTTTATAATAGCCAGGACATGGAAGCAACCTAGATGTCCATCAGCAGATGAATGGATAAGAAAGCAGTGGTACATATACACAATGGAGTATTACTCAGCCATTAAAAAGAATACATTTGAATCAGTTCTAATGAGGTGGATGAAACTGGAGCCTATTATACAGAGTGAAGTAAGCCAGAAAGAAAAACACCAATACAGTATACTAACGCATATATATGGAATTTAGAAAGATGGTAACAATAACCCTGTGTACGAGACAGCAAAAGAGACACTGATGTATAGAACAGTCTTATGGACTCTGTGGGAGAGGGAGAGGGTGGGAAGATTTGGGAGAATGGCATTGAAACATGTAAAACATCATGTATGATATGAGTTGCCAGTCCAGGTTCGATGCACGATACTGGATGCTTGGGGCTGGTGCACTGGGACGACCCAGAGGGATGGAATGGGGAGGGAGGAGGGAGGAGGGTTCAGGATGGGGAACACATGTAAACCTGTGGCGGATTCATTTTGATATTTGGCAAATCTAATACAGTTATGTAAAGTTTAAAAATAAAATAAAATTAAAAAAAAATAAAATAAAACAAATTAATGTTATGGGATGAAATAAACTTGAAAAACATGACACACACACACACAAAAAATAAAATTGAAAGCTTCTGCACGAAAAGGAAACGATAAGCAAGGTGAAAAGATAGCCTTCAGAATGGGAGAAAATAATAGCGAATGAAGCAACTGACAAACAACTAATCTCAAAAATATACAAGCAATTCCTGCAGCTCAATTCCAGAAAAATAAACGACCCAATCAAAAAATGGGCCAAAGAACTAAACAGACATTTCTCCAAAGAAGACATACAGATTGCTAAGAAACACATGAAAAGATGCTCAGCATCACTGATTATCAGTTCAGTTCAGTTTAGTTCAGTCACTCAGTTGTGTCCAACTCTTTGTGACCCCACGAACTGCAGCACACCAGGCCTCCCTGTCCATCACTAACTCCTGGAGTTCACTCAAACTCACGTCCATCGAGTCTGTGGTGCCATCCAGCCATTTCATCCTCTGTCGTCCCCTTTCCTGCTTCCCTCAATCCCTCCCAGCATTAGAGTCTTTTCCAAGGGGTCAACTCGTCCCATGAGGTCAGCTCATTATCAGAGAAATGCAAATCAAAACCACGATGAAGTACCATTTCATGCCAGTCAGAATGGCTGCTATCAAAATTTTACAATCAGTAAATGCTGGAGAGGGTGTGGAGAAAAGGGAACCCTCTTACACTGTTGGTGGGAATGCAACCTAGTACAGCCACTATGGAGAACAGTGTGGAGATTTCTTAAAAAACTGGAAATAGAACTGCCATATGACCCAGCAATCCCACTGCTGGGCATACACATAGAAGAAACCAGAATTGAAAGAGACACGTGTACCACAATGTTCATCAAAGCTTTGTTTATAATAGCCAGTACATGGAAGCAACCTAGATGTCCACCAGCAGATGAATGAATAAGAAAGTTGTGGTACATATACACAATGGAGTATTACCCAACCATAAAAAAGAATACATTTGAATCAGTTCTAATGAGGTGGATGACTGCAACCTATTATACAGAGAGAAGTAAGCCAGAAAGAAAAATAGCAATACAGTATACTAATGCATATATATGGAATTTAAAAGATGGTAAAGATAACCCTGTATGTGAGACAGCAAAAGAGACACAGATGTATAGAACAGTCTTTTGGACTCTGTGGGGGAGGGCGAGGGTGGGATGATTTTGGAGAATGGCACTGAAACATGTATATTATCATATGTGAAAGAAATCGCCAGTCCAGGTTTGATGCATGATAATGGATGCTCGGGGCTGGTGCACTGGGATGACCCAGAGGGTTGTGATGGGGAGGGAGGTAGGAGGGGTATTCAGGATGGGGAACACGTGTACACCCATGGCGGACTCATGTCAATGTATGGCAAAACCACTACAATATTGTAAAGTAATTAGCTTCTAAATAGAATAAGTAAATTCATATTAAAAACAAAACAAAACGCACCAGGGTCAACCTGAAGTCTCCCCCACGACCTCCCCCTCCCTGACTATCTCCAGAACAGCACTTCAGCTCTTGCTCTGTTTTCCTTTGCTCTAGTTACATCTCCTTCCTTGAGTTCCTCGCAGTTCTTGAATGTACAAGGCTTATTTGTGCCTCAGGGCCTTGATGCATGAGAGTTGTCCTTCCTAAAAGACCCCGCCTTTTGTCTAGCGACTTTGTCTTCATCTTCAAGGTTCCAGCTTAATTGTCACTTTGTCAGGGAAGTCTTCACCCAAGAGTAGCTCAGGCTCCTGTCTTGCTCACTCTCTGTAGGTACTTCCTTATGTCTAGTACGTACCAAAGTGAGAATTCACCGTGTGTGTGAGTGGTTCCATGCACGTCTGCCTCACTAGATGTGAGGGGAGTTTGTATCCTCAGGGCCTCCCTCAAGTGCCCAGCACAGGGGATGTGAGTGTATGTTTGTTGAATGGATGAATGAGAAACACCCAGAGACCTGTGTCTGTCATGTGACCCATAATAGGTCAACCCACACAGTGAGCAGGGAGGTTCCCTGAGGCAGCAGATGCTCAGAATGGTGGTGAGGGAGACACAGGCTGCCCTGGGAGAGGGTGTCTCCCAGTATATTCCCCTCACCTGGCTCAGACACTGAGGCCCCATGAAGGGGAGCATGAGCTAGTTCCTGGGAGTCTAAAGGACAGGTAAGCTTTTTTCTGAGGGTGTCACACAGAATCCCTTCAGTTATTTTTCCTTATTCTCAGGCCACTCCTGGATCCCAGCTTCCTGATTGTCTCAGTCCTAGTCCCTGCCCCACTGTGTGTCCAGGATGAGGGGTGGGGACCGATGGTTAGGGGAATGTTTCTTCTTAGGAGTTGCTTTCAGGTCTCAAGACTGCAGTCAACCTGTCTCCACTGCTGGGTACTTCTCCCTCAGGAGACCAGTTTTCCTGGTTTGTTTTGGACTTTCCTTGTTTTTAAACTGGCTGTTCTGTGTACTGAGAACACCCTCGACTCTGGGTAGCCCTGGACTGTTGGTCATTTTAACACAACCCTGGGTGTGATTTCATGCAAGTCTTGGAGAGGGAAGCTTCAGCCTGTTCCCACAGGCAACTCTAAAACACACGTTGTGCCTCAAAAGTGCCCCAACCCAAGATGGGGGAGCTGGGCTTCTACACTCCCACCAGCACCTACCTGTCAGCCTTCAACTAATGGCCACCTGGTATCTATGGGCCCTTGTGTTAGATCCTCCAAAGACAAATCAAAAATGATACTAGAGCCTAAGCACACCAAAGCCTTGGAAAATGCAACCTTAGGTCATATCAAAGTGCTCTACACCCCCTTTGCTTTCTGCAGCATCATATCAGAATCCCACAAACAAAGAGCTCCTTCTGGTTTCTAGAGCATTCTTTTTTAATTTTAATTTTATATTGGAGTATAGTTGAGTTAAGATCATTTTTTTCAGCTTCAGGTATAAAGTGATTCAGTTGTACATATACTTGTATCCATAAAGTTTCTTTTCCTTTATAGGTTATTTCAGAGAATTGAGCATAGTTCCTTGTGCTATGCAGTAGGTCTTTGTTGATTATTTATTATATGTGTGTGTGTGTGTCCATGCGTTATTTGCTCAGTTGTGTCCAACTGTTTGAGACCCCAGGGACTGTCAGGTTCCTGTCAGGCTCCTGTCCATGGCTGTGCATGGTAGCCTGTCAGGCTCCTCTGTCCACGGGATTTCCCAGGCAAGAATATTGAAGTGGGTTGCCATTTCTTTGTCCAGGGGATCTTCCCGACCCAGGGATTGAACCTGGGTCTCCCGCATTGCAGGCAAATTCTTTACTGTGTAAGCCCCCAGGGAAGCCCCATTTTATATTAGTAGTGTGTATATGCTGAGGCTTCCCAGGTGGTGCTAGTGGTAAAGAAGCTGCCTGCATTGCAGGAGAACTAAGAGACACTGGTTCAATTCCTGGGTTGGGAAGATCCCCTGGAGAAGGAAATGGCAAATGAGGTTAATCCCAAACTCTCAACTGATCTCTACTATTCCCCTTTAGAAACAATAAATTTGTTTTTGAAGTCTGTGAATCTGTCTTTCTTTTGAGGAAAGCATTTCTGATGGACCTGGACAGGCCACTCCCTGGAGTGGGATGCATTTCAGCCGAACAGAGAGCATTTCACCATAGCAGTACACACAGACACATTGTTATCAGAAGATGCAAGGACTGGTGTGATTGTTTCTAAACTTCTCAGGCCAAGCTCCAACTCAAGTTTGGGTTCCCTTTGGTGTAACACTGCAGCCCCTCACACTTTCATCCCCGTTGACCTTGGCATGAGCTGGAATAAGATTCCAGGAGGTCAAATGAAGCTCCTCAAGCCCTCGGGCCAGCTAGAGGTCAGATGGAGCAAACTGCCTCTCCTCCAGGCAGCAGTGCCAAAGCAGCTCCTAGAGCAGCTGGAGTTCAGAAAGCCTCCACTACCCAGCTCAGGCTTGGAGGCCCACAAGGATTCATTCCACAGCTGGGCAGCCTCACACAGAGATCACACAACTCCTGAGGGACTGATACCCCAACTCCAACTTGCCTGAGTTCCAGGCCCCGGCTTGTCACTCAATTCCCTTGGTCTACAGCAACCTTGGCCAAGCCCCTTCTGCTCTCTTGGTCTTGATTCTTCATCTGAAAACAAGAGATGGAACCAGATGGTCCCTCACATCATGACATGATCTCAAGGCAGCTCCCAAGGCCCAGACAAGTTCCTCACATACAGCAGGTGGAACAGGCATGAATTTGAGTCCAAAACACCTGATTAGTTTTGCTGCTGCTGCTGCTGCTAAGTCGCTTCAGTCGTGTCCGACTCTGTGCAACCCCATAGACGGCAGCCCACCAGGCTCCCCCGTCCCCGAGATTCACCAGGCAAGAACACTGGAGTGGGTTCCATTTCCTTCTCCAATGGATGAAAATGAAAAGTGAAAGTGAAGTCGTTCAGTCATGTCCGACTCTTAGTGACGCCATGGACTGTAGCCTGCCAGGCTCCTCCGTCCATGGGATTTTCCAGGCAAGAGTACTGGAGTGGGTTGCCATTGCCTCTCCCACTACACATTATTCCTCACCACATGACACTACCCGGATGGAGTCACTAGACACCAATGTCACTGACTTCCAACACATCCTACAAAGAATTCAGGGTGGAGGTCAGGAATGCAGCACTCTGTGCTCTGGAGAAACTGACAGAACAAGCCTTCAAAGAAATATTTTCAACGGATTTTATGAACCCTACTTCTTGCTTCTTCTCATATCTAGAAAAGCACTAAAATCGTTAATCTAGACATCTATTCTTCATAACAAACACTAAACCTCTGCCAAAATGTGTGCTTGACTGCTTACCCACTTCAACAGATCACATAGCCACTGACCTCCCCCACACACGCACCTCCTCAGCAAAGTTCCTCAGAGCTACATGAGAGGTTGTCTCCCAGGCTATCGTGCTTGTTTGTCCCAAATAGAACTTAACTCCCAACTCACACATTGTTTGTTTTTTCACTTGACAACTTTTTATAAAATGCATATAGCATTTACCATGAATAGAAGCACCCTACACATATTAACTCATGGTGTACTTAGGTTATTATCCCCTGTTTAAAATTGGGGAACATGAAGAGCAGATAGGGTAAGTAACTTGCCCAAGGACACACAGGTAGTAAATTAAAATCTCCAAACATCACACATATCCCTGCTTGCAGTTTGAATAACAATGATGTCAGTGGCAATGATGATGATTTTGAACTGTGGCATTGGAGAAGACTCTTGAGAGTCCCTTGGACTGCAAGGAGATCCAACCAGTCCATCCTAAAGGAAATCAGTCCTGAATATTCGTTGGAAGGACTGAAGCTGAAGCTGAAGCTCCAATACTTTGGCCACCTGATGGGAAGAACTGACTCATTGGAAAGACCCTGATGCTGGGAAAGATTGAAGGCAGGAGAAGAAGAGGATGACAGAGGATAAGATGGTTGGATGACATCACTAACTCGATGGACCCAAGTTTGAGCAAGCTCCAGGAGTTGGTGATGGACAGAGAAGCCTGGCGTTGTGCAGTCTATGGGGTCTCAAAGAGTCGGACGTGGCTGAGTGACTGAACTGACTGAACTGAATCTAGACCCCAGCCTCCGTATATGTTTGTTGGATGATATAAAGTATTTGTGAATGCCAACATCACATTACTTCCAATACTGAAACCATGCAGTTGTAATAATGCTCCAGGCTAGAACTTTGACACAGACTGGCATCAAAGGTGCCCCTCATCTGTGCCAGTGCCTCACTACCTAAAGCCACTTGTAAGTCATTGCGCTGCCCCAAAATTCTTCACTTTGCCATATAACCTCTTCCTCTCTTGCAATCTCCTCTCCAAATAAGGACAGTAATGCACATCTCATCTCATGAAGCTGCTATGAAGACCACATCAGATCACAAATGTCTAGCACAGCCCATATAATTAATTTTTATCAAAATCTTAGTATTCTTTTTTGTCTCCAGATGGCAAGAGTCTCTACATTCCTAGTTAGTCTATGCAGCTCAATTTGGTTTTTCAGTCCAGCACGTAGGAAGTGATTACAGTGAAAACCCTTGTATTCTGAGAATGTTCCAAGCCCATAATTTACAGACACTGAGGGAGTTAAAGATTTTATCAAGGGTTTTTTTTCTTATCATATAGAGACTCTTCCAACAGGTTAGAGTATATAAAACTAGGTGATCATCACCACCACTGCCTGTTTAGAACCTGCTCTTTTCTGAGTGCTTGGACCCAAGAGGGAAACATGAAATTGCTTGGGATCCTTGGGCTGTTGGCCCTCTCAGAGTGCATAGTCATGTAAGTACAGGGATCATATGTGGCATCATCTCTCTTCCTTGGATTTTTCTTGTCTTCCTCTTCCACTCATCAGGGTTAGAAGGGAATGAAATCAATCCCTGACAGTCCTTCTTGTTTCTTTTCTGTTTATTTTTTCCTGGCAATCTTAAAGTTCAATTCTCACTTATTGATGAGTACCTTTCTATGGGCACCGTGGGGCCCAAGGGCTTTAGGGTAAGCCTTCAGGGTTTAACAACTAGGGGGATTCAGTCACATCATGACCTAGATGAAAATGGCACTTCTTGGAATTGTTCAGTGGACAACCTGTGCAACTGTAGGTGTGGTCCTGCGTAATAGCATTTCTCTTGCATTTGCTTCTCAGTCTTCTCTCTGCTTTCTCTCTACTTGTGAATGTATGTGTCTGTTTCTTCATCACCGTATCTCTCTCTTTTATCTCTCCATCTCTTTGGATGTCTCTGTGCATGCAGAACTCTGCGTTTTTTTTTCTTTTCTTTTATTCTTTTCTATTTTGATTCTTCCTTCCTTCTTTAGCCTCTTAACTTCCTTAATTTGTTCTCCATCTCCTGGCGTCTCCTCTCAACCCACTCTTCTGCTTGAACCCTGGAGGAAGGAAGATCAGCAAGATTATTCCTAAGCTGTTTTACTTTCAACAAGCGGTGTGATCACAGTCAAGTCACAAACTCCCTGCATTTCAGATTTCTAGCCTGTGAAAAGAGGATAATGATCCCTCTTCTGCCTCCCTCTCAAGAGATTTTTTTGAGAAAGATACATTGGGATGGCCACAACAATGCTAATGACTGTCACTGTTGAGACATCCTATATATCAAGTACATTATATCCATCTATATAATAGATATATCTATCATACAATTTCAGTTACTACAGAAAACATTCTATATGGGGGGTGCGGATTATTACATTCTACCTTTTTACCAATGAGGAAACTGAGACTCCTACTGGTCATATGCCTTACCCAAGATTACATGACAGAACTTGTATTCAGACCTAGGTCTTTGCCATGGTATTTCCATGGCATCTTGATAATAACACGACACTCACAAAAAATGCTTGGAAAATACACAGTGTCATTACAACGCCAGGTATGACAGTTATACTCTAACATGGACATCTGACTGCTGCCTCCTCTTTGTTTTCTCTTCATTGCTCTGTGAAAGAATCCCACTAATGAAGATGAGCACTATGCAAAAAACTCTCAAGGGAAAAAACTTGATTAACAGTTTCCTGGAAGAACACGCTTACAGCCTGTCCCAGAATTCTGCTAATGACCAGAAATTCTCTACACATCCCCTGAGGAACTTAAAGGATGTGAGTATATTGGGAGGATGGTGCTCCCCAGCACCCCTGGTGCTCTGGCCTAGCACTGGGGCTCATCTGGAGGTACCAGGTAGGATGTTGGGGTTGGGGCTCCTGCAGGAGGCAGAAACACTGTGGGAACAGGGACCCCATTCCCAGAGGAGAAGGCATTCTCATCCTCAACTCTTGGTCTGTGGTGACTGGGCCCAGCAATGACCAGGTGACCATTAAACCCCCAGTTCTGTGCTAAAGATATTAGTTTAAGTAGATTTTTCTTTCTGAATGAAGCAAGCCATTGAGTTACAGATGAAGGCTCAATCATGGCTGATCAGAAGATCAATCAAGTGTGAAACCCTAGGAAGAGGATGTTCAGCTTCCATGGATCCAAGAAGGACAGCAGTAAAAAGTTACTGAGCCATCATGGCATGTGATGCCATAAAAATCTAACACTATAGTTACTGTTACTGATTTGAAAAAGAGGTATCATCTCTTCTTCAAGAATGCACAAGAGAGAGGCAAAGAGTAAACACACATCAAATGAAAGGGTCACCTGCATGCTGTTGATTGGACATGGTCTGAGATTAGAGTGAGTGGTCTGGGGTGACCTAGGAGGGTCATCTGGAGAAGGAGGTGTTCATACTGGATACAAAGAAGAGACTGGAGAGCTCCTAAAGTGAAGGCTCCAGTCTGAGCAGAGGCTGTGATGTGGGGTGTTTGGAACATGATAACATGATGTCAGGAGACAAGGAACACCCAGAGGGTAGGAGTGTCTGAGAATCGGGGGTGGACACTGCAGCCAGGCCTGCCCTAACCTTCCCTGCTTGGTCCCTGTAGATGTTCTACTTTGGAAACATCAGCATTGGAACACCCCCTAAAGAGTTCAGCGTCCTCTTTGACACCGGCTCCTCTGACCTCTGGGTGTCCTCTGTCTTCTGCCATGATCCAGGCTGTAGTGAGCACCATTTTCCTCCCCTTGCCCTTCTTGTACTCCCCCTTTCACTTCCTTCTTGGTTCTTAGCACATGACAGACCCTCATCTTTTGTGTCTGCAGGTAAACACAGCCTCTTCAACCCTCATGGGTCTACCACCTTCCAGATGACAGACCATCACACGCACTTTTGCAATGAGCTTGGGGACGTCACTGGGTTTTTTGGCCGTGACATTGTTTGGGTAAAGTGGAAACAGAAGCAGAGTCATGACTGGCCCTGGGAGCAACTGCTGCTTATAAAACAGATGCAAGGCTAGATGACAAGACCCATCCTCCCCAAAGTCCCTTAGATATTTGAGGCCCATTCCAAATAACCCTGTCCCTAGGGAGAGGCATCCTTGCTAACAGAATCTCTCAGAGTGGCTAACCCAGAGAGTGGCTTGGGGTGTGGACTTGCAGCTCCTTTGCCCTTGAGAAGCCCAAGGTTTATTTTGCTGGGAGCAGGGAGAGATGGGGGAAGATCATCACTTTTATCTTCTCAGAATGTGCCAGGCACTTTCATGGTAATAGTTATTTAACCCTGCAACAACACCATGCAGCAGGTACTTTTATTATTTTCATGATACAGGTAGGGGAACTAAGGTGCAGAAAGCAAGGGCCTTGCAAAGTTCACACATGTGGTAGGTGGTGGAGCTGGGCTGGTCAGTCAGGATTCAAGCATGTGTTGGATATTTGGGGAGAGGATAAAACTGATCTGGAGCCCCTAGGGGCAGCCGAGGGCTTCAGGTATCCAGGCAGAGAAAGCAGGTGGGCACACATATTGGAGGAGCCTGTTAGGGTTCTCACTCTAGGGGGCCTCTGAGAGTCAAATAAAAACTATGGCCCACTTCCACCAAAGTGCCTGAGTATTTTCCCTCTCTAGTTTGTTCTCTCTCACTTATACACATACACATACACCCACATCCCCCAAAGCCTGTTTTCCCAGCAGAGTTTTCATAAGAACCTAGCCAGCGACCTTGTATAATGGGCTTAAATCTTCCTGGGCAGATGCAGAATCCATGATGCATTGCAATGAATTCAGTCCATTTCTGTTATCAGATCGCAGTGATGCCAAAGAGAAGACTACCTTGCTCTCTACCCACTTTTTCCTCAGGTGGGAACCATTTGGTCTTGTCCTGAGTCTTGGTTACCCCACCTGTACCGAAGTCATGAGGCCAATTTGACTCACTCAGATGGTGTTTGCAGGACAAGCAGGTGTTGTTAAAATCCACATCCCCACACCAATGGAAACCGAGTTCCTGTCCCAGATTGGTCTAACTATCTGAGATCAACCCAAGGTACAGCCAGGCCTCAGTTCTTCTCTGCAGTGCTAATGGTATCTCCTCCCCAGCCCCACTTCACAATACTTTATGTGGGAACATTCTCCTCTCCCACAGATCGGAGACCTTGTCATCATGAACCAGACTTTTGCCCTGACCTACAGGCAGATTAGCAAGATCCTGCCATTTGTACCTTTTGAGGGAGTCCTGGGTTTGGGCTACCCCAGCCTCACCACCTCCAGGATCATCCCTGTCTTTGACAGCCTGATGCTACAAAAAGTCATTTCTGAGCCCGTGTTTGCCTTCTACTTGAACAAGTAAGTCTTAGCTGGACAAGCCCTCTCTTCAGATTAGTTTTAAGATACTTGCAGTTGCGTAAACAATTATAGACCACCTGATTCAGAGGTTTCCTGATAGTCTGGCCCAGGAGAACTATGTCCTTAGGGCCCCACCTATCCCCAACACTGGTTTTTTGTAAATAAAGTTTTATTGGAACAGAGCCGTGCTCATTGGCTCAAGGGCAGCAGCTTGGTCCAGGGAAGGGAAGAGGGAAGAGGGAGAGCAACGGAAGGTGTCAGGAAATGGGTTGGAGAAAAAGGCAACAGGATTTGCTGATAGATTTGATGTGGAAAAAGGAGAGGGATGGCAGGAATGTTTCCCCACTCATAACATTTCACCGGGAGCCCAGGGCTAGCTACAATTTGCAGGAATCAGTGAAAAATGAAAATGTGGGATCTGTGAGTGTGGGCCCCATGGATGGCACAGGTCACAGGTCAGTGAAGCCAACCCTGGGTGAGCCTGAACCCACGCCTTTAGCGCCCCCTGGCCTGAGCTCTTTCGAAGAATGATAATTTAGACAAGGGGAAGCTAGATCCCTCCTGCAGGGAGTCTTCTGATGATATCTTTGAGCAACCATGGCACTAGAGGGGACCAGGCTCTCTTCAGAAGGCTGGGTGGTCAAAGCCTGGCCAAGCTGCCCAGCCTCTAACCACTTCTGTGCCTCTGATCAGCCCATGACCAACCTTAGTCAGATTCTCAGTCCCTACATGTCTCAATTTTTGCGTCTGTAAAATGGGGACAGTAGTAGCGCCTCTGATGTGTGGATAAGCACAGTCATTGTGTGGATAATGCCAGTCATTGCCTGGCATTACTCTTCTCCAATGACACTCCCCCTTCTTTCTCCAGCAAGAAGAAGAATGGCAGCGTGGTGATGCTTGGTGGGGTGGACCATTCCTATTACAAGGGAGAACTCAACTGGGTACCAGTGTCCAAATCTCTCTACTGGCAGATAACTGTGGACCGGTAAGCCTCTCCGTCTAAGGGCCACCCCAAGTGATGTTACCACATGTACACACAGACTCAGGCAGACACACACAAATGCACGCACAGACACATAGTCACACACAGTTATTCTCCACCCACAGAGACACACATACAGACCCACACTGACACACACAGAAACACACACATAGGCACACATATATACATGCACAGGCACACGGATACACACACACAGAAACACAGACACATTCAGATGCACATGAGCAGACACAGAAATACAGATACACATACCACCCATAATTGCCCCAGGCCTCCTGACCAGGGCTCTGACCAGGGTCCTGAACAGGGTCCAGGTAGATGTGTGTAGCCCTGGGAGGGGTGTACCTACCATGTTGTGAGGTAGGGAGCATGGTTTGAGGACCCTAATGTGCAGTGAACAGAGGATGAAGGAGAATTTCACCAGCCTGAACAGGGTTGTGATAAGATGCCCGTAGCTATCTGAGACCGAGGGGATTCTCAGTACATAAAATTGTCAGTTTAGCCAAGGACTATACAGTCCATAGGGTCGCAAAGAGTTGGACACGACTGAGCGACTTTCACTTTCACTTTCATTTTCAGAAACAAAGTCCTGGACAAACTTGGGAAAACTAGTCTCTTTAGGGAGAAGCTACCTAGCTGTGGAGAGAGGTTGGCTGCCCTCCACAAGGGAGGTTGGCTCCCTTGTGTCTTTTATTTTGGCTGCATTTTCCAGAGTACAGGCTTTCTCTAGCTGTGGCGTATGGAGGCTTCCCTAGTTGCAGTGCGAGGGCTTCAGCTGTTGTGGACTGCTGGCTCTAAAGTGCCTGAGCTCGCTGTTTGCAGGCCTTGGGCTCAGCAGCTGCAGCACGCAGGCTCTTTTTGGGCTATTTGAGCTTAGTTGCCTGGTGGTATATGAGATCTTAGTTCCCCAACAACCCATGTCCCCTGCTTTGGAAGGGCAATTCCTAACCACTAGAATTAGTGGTTAGGGAAGTCCTTGTCTGCATTCTTGAGATCTAAAAGCAACTCACAGAAAGGAACAAACCACCTACCCACCCCCAACCCTGGGTACACAATGGGGCGGGAGCTGAGAGAATCAGGAAGCTGGGATTCAGGAGTGGCATGAGAACAAGTGGCAATAATGATGGGACTCTGGGTGATATCCTCAGAAAATAGCTTGGGTACCCTTTGGAGGTCCCCTGAGCTAACTCAGGCATTGCCTGGAAGGGCCCTCAGTGTCTGATTTGGGTAAAGGGGTGGTGCTGGAGACACTCACTCCCAGGACAGCCTGGTCTCCCCCACCACCAGTCTGAGCATCTGCTACCCGGGGGAACCTCTATCTTCAATGTGTGAGTTGACCCATTATTGGCCAGATACAGGTCTCTGTATCCAGTTGCAATTTTTCATTCATTTATTCCACAAATGCCAGGTTCTTGAGGTAGGCACTGAGGATACAATTTGACCTACATCTAGTAAGGCAAACATACATGAAACAACTTACATATATAGTGATTTACCACTTTGGTACGTGCTAGACATGAGGAAGAGTTCACAGAGACTGAGCAAGACCAGAGCCTGATCTAGTTCAGAGAGAAGACTTCCTTGAGAATGGGACAGTTAGGGTGGAACCTGGAAGATGAGGACAAATGAGCTATACAGAGGTGATGGGGATATTCTAGGAAGGGCACCAGCACAAGCCCACGACCTGAGGTAGGAAGAGCCTGGTGCATGCAGGAACTGAAAGGAAGTCAAAGAAGGTGATGTGAGCAGAGCAAAGGGAAACAGAGTCAGGGCCAGAGCTGAAGGACTGTTCTGGAGATAGTCAAAGAGGAGGCCTTCCTGGGGGAGGCTTCAGAGCGACCCTGGTGCCTGCTTTGTCCCACTGCCTCCCAGCATCTCTGTGAATAGGAAGGTAATTGGTTGTTCCAGTAGATGTCAGGCCATTCTGGGCACCGGGACTGCATTCGTGCATGGCCTGACAAGACTGATCACCAACATTCAGAGACTCGTCCGCGCCAGGCCTTACCATGGTTGCCAGGTGAAGGATCATGCCACAGGTTCACTCCAGGGCTGCCCACACAACAGGGATTTGCTGGGCTGACCCCTCTCCCTCTTTCTCTCACAGTACTTGATTTCATGTCACATCCATACTACAATCCCTCCTATCGTTTTCACCATCAATGGCATTGACTACCCAATGCACCCTGAAGACTACATCGTGACGGTGAGGGGCCAACCCTGGGGGCCGGTTCTCAAATCTGGGACTTGCAGGAACCCTTGGGCTGCTGCCGAGAGGACAGCGGCCTCTGCAGGCCCAGTTGCACCATTACAGATGCTGCTGAGCCCTGTGGTTGGGCCAATGCCTCCCTCAAAACCAACCACGTGAGAGTAAAGGGCAGTCTGGGACTCCCTCCTTCTGAAATAAATGTAGAGACACTAGCTGGCATGGTGGGAGTTACAGGAGAGGAGAACACTATGGGTCTCTGGCCTCACAGACCTTCAGTTCAACCAGAGACCTCAGATGCAGAAACATGGAAAGTCAGCTCTAGCAACCCCTGAAATAGACCCTGTGACAAGGTGGGTTGGCCAAGGGCAGTCCCAGTGTGCTGGCCCACCATAGTGTTTAGCACTAGTCTCCCTTCCTATCTCGAAAGTGTCCCGATTGGGGTGATAAATTACATGATTGCCTTAATCCTTGGCTGCAACTTCCCCTTGCTAAGCCCCAGGGCCTCCTCTGTGAGTTGGGGTACTGACCCCTCTGTGGGGAGGATGGATGCTAAGGTGAATAAAGGGTGCACAGTGACTGCTCAGCCCTGGTACAGGGTGGAGGCTTCACATAAGCTCCCTGCAGGAGTTCAGAGCAGGCTGATGGGCTCAAAGAAGGCTTTGAGGAAGAGAAGGAATTGCAGTAATTCTAAACCATCAGCCTCAGGGAGGAATGAGGAAGCCTGCTTGTGTTGAGACAGCTCTATACTGGATTCCATGCACCCCTAGGGGCTGTGCAAAGGTGGGACAGGGACAGATTAGGGGTGATGAAGCCTAGAGACTAGGGGAGCACCAGGATAAGTCACCCAACCCAGCCTGGAGTGGCCAAGGATAGTGATTGTAGGCTCAGGAAGGCTTCCTAGAAGGCCTGAGCACAGTCTTAAAAGAAAAGGGCTGTGGGGAAAGGGGAGAAGAAAAGGCGTTCTGTGCAGAGAAAACATCTAGCCGGTGTCAGAAGGAAAGAAGACAGAAGGAAAACAGCAGTGTAAGGGGAACCACAGACCATTCTTGTTCTTTAAAAAAAAAATTTAATGAAGTATAGTTGATTTACAATGATACGTTAGTTTTTGCCATACAGAGAAATGACTCAGTTTCACACACACATACACATATATGTGTGTATATATACACTTTTCCTATTCTTTCCCATGACAATTTATTATGAGATACTGAATACAGTTCCCTGTGTTATACAGTAGGACTTTATTGTTTATCCATCCTCACTTTATCAGTTTGCATCTGATAATCCCATACTCCCAATCCTCCCCTCTTCCACTCCCTTCCCTCAGGAAAATCACAGGTATTGACCCTTCTTAATCTTGGATGTACGCCCTCTTCTGCAGCTGTGGAGAAAGCCACTTGATTCTTACCAAGAAGGGAAATAAAACGGAGAACCTACCAGCTCTGCATATTGAGTGGGGCGGCATGTAAAGGCTCAAGCTGACTGGTGTGCATTTCTGTCTCCCTCAGAGTACTTGCAACCTCTGCTTCAGCGCTTTTCTAGGAGGCACAGAGAAAGTGACCAAATCAGAGACCTGGATACTGGGTGACGCCTTCCTGAGGCGGTATTTCTCGGTTTTCGATTGAGGAAACCACAGAATTGGCCTGGCTCCCACAGTGTAAATGCTGGGCTGCTACAGAAATCAATCAGGCCCACTCCAAGTACACACTCACTCACATGTAGGGCACTCCCTCCCAGGAATGCTGGGGAACTGTGTTTGTTGCTCTGCAAAACCCTATTCTCAGTAAAGAATAAAGGATTTTATCTCAGTGGTGTTGATATGAATGGTTGCCTCTCTTTGGGTCTGGGAGGTGTATCATAACCAGGCTGGATCTTGTCCCAGAGTTTTATATCTCTAGGACATTTAACCAGGAAGGAAAGAAGTTCAGAAAACATCAGTTTACCTTGGAGGTCTCTGATTGGTTTACCTCAGATCTTGTGTCCAGCCCTGGACCAACCATCCTGGTGAGGGCATAGGGTCTTGTGATTGGCTTTATACTGTCATTTGGCCCTGCCCCCACAGGCAATGTGATTTCCAGTTTACTCCAGAATCATGATGTTGAAATCATAGAGAAATGTCCACAAATGTAGTGGCTGGGGGATGTTCTAGACCATGGGAGAGTTTATGACTACCCCACCAACTCCACCACCTCCTCATTCAGAGGGATGTTAAAGGGTAATAAAAATAGATTCTCTTCCTTCCAACTTGGAGGCATATTGGCAGTGGCCTTCTGCTCTCGGGGGGCTCTGATTGAATAGTTTTGCACTGAGATGGTTCCCTTTTGTCCCCCATCCCAGTTGTCAGCTCTCTTCCACCCACATCCACTGTGTCCTTTCCAGCTCCATTTCCCATGTGGCAGGCCCATGTGGATTCCTGAGCCATCCCCCTCTTCCAGGGACCAGCATGCCCCTTCCCTTCCCTCTTTGGGGGTGGTCTCTTTACTGATCTCCATGACTTGGTAGTGGGTTCCTAAATCAGCCCTCTATCCTGTGGGCCCACCACATCACCTGGCATATAGCACCCTTTACAATGCTTCTGGGGAGGATGCCACTCATATAACAGGTGATCCAGGGTGCACAGAGCCTTCATCCTTTCTGGGCTTCCTCCAGGGGCAGAGGTATAAACCATTTGGTTTGAGCTGCCATGGTTTGGCACTTTGGGAGTGGAAGCATCACAGGTTCTCACCTGGAGACCCTAGACAGAGGCCTAGGCTGGGTATAGCAAGAATCAGAGGTGAAGGCAGGCCCAGATGAGAAAAGAAGCAGGAATGAATGAATCAGGTGGAAAACACAGCCCAACACAATGCATACTATGGGCCTTTACTCAGGCAAGACATATATCAGGAGAAGAAATGTCTCTTTCTTTCCTTCCTCATCTATTCATTCAGTACAAATTTACTGGGCACTTACTATATGCCAGATGCTGTGGTGGACCCACAAGACAGAGGGCTGATTTAGGAACCCACCACCAAGTCATGGAGATCAATAAAGAGACCACCCCCAAAGGACAGGCCCAGATGGAGAAAACAACAGAGATGTGGGTGGGAGGCCAAAGGAGTGAGGGGTTTCCTCTTTAGGGAGATGAGGAAAGGCTGGCATAGGCCTGTTGGAGGGGAACTGACTTCAGTCTTGCCACCCCACTCTGAAACATATCTCTACACCCTGCAGTTACCATCCATGTGCAAATCAGCAACATGGGTGTGGTTACATGTGCCTGGCCCCTTTGGGATGACACTGGATTATGAGCAGTTTCAGGAGACTGGAAGAGGACCCATTGCAGAGTTGATATGGGAGCAAGGTGACAGTAGAAGTAACTCTTTCTTTTTTTCAACAGTAAATATCAGAAGTGATGTGTGTCTAAATTTCTTCATCAGAGCTGCAATGAAAAAGAATTACAAGAGGCTTGATAAACTGTTATTGTGGAAAAAATCAATAATATATTAATGCATCAGTGATGTATAGAATGTTTATGAAATGCAAAATATTAAAAAAAATCATGAAGTGGGCTAAGTGGAGACTCAACTGAACATTATCTCAAACTTATTTTCCCAACGGTCTTCATAGAACCATAATGTTTCTGTTGGTGAGAAAACACCAATAAGACTAAGAGTTATTTCTTTGCTTGACTACATATGCTATCTCATCAGGCACTCTATCTATCAGATCTAGGCCCTTAAATCTATTTCTCACTTCCACTGTATAATCATAAGGAATTTGATTTAGGTCATACCTGAATGGTCTAGTGGTTTTCCCTACTTTCTTCAATTTAAGTCTGAATTTGGCAATAAGGATTTCATGGTCTGAGCCACAGTCAGCTCCTGGTCTTGTTTTTGCTGACTGTATAGAGCTTCTCCATCTTTGGCTGCAAAGAATATAATCAATCTGATTTTGGTGCTGACCATCTGGTGATGTCCATGTATAGAGTCTTCTCTTGTGTTGTTGGAAGAGGGTGTTTGTTATGACCAGTGCATTTTCTTGGCAAAACTCTATTAGTCTTTGCCCTGGTTCATTCCATATTCCAAGGCCAAATTTGTCTGTTACTGTAGGTGTTTCTTGACTTCCTACTTTTGAATTCCAGTCCCCTATAATGAAAAGGACATCTTTTTTGGGTGTTAGTTCTAAAAGGTCTTGTAGGTCTTCACAGAACCTTTCAACTTCAGCTTCTTCAGCGTTACTGGTTGGGGCATAGTCTTGGATTACTGTGATATTGAATGGTTTGCCTTGAAAATGAACAGAGATCATTCTGTCGTTTTTGAGATTGCATCCAAGTACTGCATTTCTGACTCTTTTGTTGACCATGATGGCTACTCCATTTCTTGAGGGATTCCTGCCCACAGTAGTAGATATAATGGTCATTTGAGTTAAATTCACCCATTCCAGTCCATTTCAGTTCGCTGATTGCTAGAATGTCAACATTCACTCTTGCCATCTCTTGTTTGACCACTTCCAATTTGCCTTGATTCAGGGACCTGACTTTCCAGGTTCCTATGCAATATTGCTCTTTACAGCATCAGACCTTGCTTCTATCACCAGTCACATCCACAGCTGGGTATTGTTTTTGCTTTGGTTCCATCCCTTCATTCTTTCTGGAGTTATTTCTCCACTGATCTCCAGTAGCATATTGGGCACCTACTGACCTGGGGAGTTTCTCTTTCAGTATCCTATCATTTTGCCTTTTCATACTGTTCATGGGGTTCTCAAGGCAAGAATACTGAAGTGGTTTGCCATTCCCTTCTCCAGTGGACCACATTCTGTCAGATCTCTCCACCATGACCCACCCATCTTGGGTTGCCCCACGGGCATGGCTTAGTTTCATTGAGTTAGACAAGGCTGTGGTCCTAGTGTGATTAGATTGACTAGTTTTCTGTGAGTATGGTTTCAGTGTGTCTGCCCTCTGATGCCCTCTTGCAATACCTATCGTCTTACTTGGGTTTCTCTTACCTTGGGCGTGGGGTATCTCTTCACGGCTGCTCCAGCAAAGCGCAGCCATCACTCCTTACCTTGGACGAGGGGTATCTCCTCACCGCCACCCTTCCTGACCTTCAACGTGGGATAGCTCCTCTAGGCCCTCCTGCGCCCGTGCAGCCACAGCTCCTTGGACGTGGGGTTGCTCCTCCCGGCTGCCGCCCCTGGCCTCGGGCATGGGCTGCTCCTCCCACCCGCCGCCCCTGGCCTTGGTGAGGTTCGTGACATTGTACAGGAGACAGGGATCAAGACCATCTCCATGGAAAAGAAATGCAAAAAAAGTAAAATGGCTGTCTGGGGAGGCCTTACAAATAGCTGTGAAAAGAAGAGAAGTGAAAAGCAAAGGAGAAAAGGAAAGATATAAACATCTGAATGCAGAGTTCTAAAGAATAGCAAGAAGAGATAAGAAAGCCTTCTTCAGTGATCAACGCAAAGAAATAGAGGAAAACAACAGAATGGGAAAGACTAGAGATCTCTTCAAGAAAATCAGAGCTACCAAAGGAACATTTCATGCAAAGATGGGCTTGATAAAGGACAGAAATGGTATGGACCTGACAGAAGCAGAAGATATTAAGAAGAGATGGCAAGAATACACAGAAAAACTGTACAAAAAAGATCTTCAAGACCCAGATAATCACGATGGTGTGATCACTGACCTAGAGCCAGACATTCTGGAATGTGAAGTCAAGTGGGCCTTAGAAAGCATACTACGAACAAAGCTAGTGGAGGTGATGGAATTCCAGTTGAGCTATTCCAAATCCTGAAAGATGATGCTGTGAAACTGCTGCACTCAATATGCCAGCAAATTTGGAAAACTCAGCAGTGGCCACAGGACTGGAAAAGGTAAGTTTTCATTCCAATCCCAAAGAAAGGCAATGCCAAAGAATGCTCAAACTACCACACAATTGCACTCATCTCACACGCTAGTAAAGTAATGCTCAAAATTCTCCAAGCCAGGCTTCAGCAATATGTGAACCGTGAGCTTCCTGATGTTCAAGCTGGTTTTAGAAAAGGCAGAGGAACCAGAGATCAAATTATCAACATCCACTGGATCATGGTAAAAGCAAGAGAGTTCCAGAAAAACATCTATTTCTGCTTTATCAACTATGCCAAAGCCTTTGACTGTGGATCACAATAAACTGTGGGAAATTCTGAAAGAGATGGGAATACCAGACCACCTGACCTGCCTCTTGAGAAATTTGTATGCAGGTCAGGAAGCAACAGTTAGAAGTGGACATGGAACAACAGAATGGTTCCAAATAGGAAAAGGAGTACGTCAAGGCTGTCTATTGTCACCCTGCTTATTTAACTTATATGCAGAGTACATCATGAGAAACGCTGGACTGGAAGAAACACAAGCTGGAATCAAGATTGCCAGGAGAAATATCAATAACCTCAGATATGCAGATGACACCACCCTTATGGCAGAAAGTGAAGAGGAACTCAAAAGCCTCTTGATGAAAGTGAAAGTGGAGAGTGAAAAAGTTGGCTTAAAGCTCAACATTCAGAAAACGAAGATCATGGCATCCAGTCCCATTGCTTCATGGGAAATAAATGGGCAAACAGTGGAAACAGTGTCAGACTTTATTTTTGGGGGCTCCAAAATCACTGCAGATGGTGATTGCAGCCATGAAATTAAAAGACGCTTACTCCTTGGAAGGAAAGTTATGACCAACCTAGACAGCATATTCAAAAGCAGAGGCATTACTTTGCTAACAAAGGTCTGTCTAGTCAAGGCTATGGTTTTTCCTGTGGTCATGTATGGATGTGAGAGTTGGACTGTGAAGAAAGCTGAGCACCAAAGAATTGGTGCTTTTGAACTGTGGTGTTGGAGAAGACTCTTGAGAGTCCCTTGGACTGCAAGGAGATCCAACCAGTCCATTCTGAAGGAGATCAGCCTTGGGATTTCTTTGGAAGGAATGATGGTAAAGCTGAAACTCCAGTACTTTGGCCACCTCATGCGAAGAGTTGACTCATTGGGAAAGACCCTGATGTTGGGAGGGATTGGGGGCAGGAGGAGAAGGGGACGACAGAGGATGAGATGGCTGGATGGCATCACTGACTCAATGGACGGGGGTCTCAGTGAACTCCAGGAGTTGGTGTTGGACAGGGAGGCCTGTCGTGTTGTGATTCACGGGGTCACATAGAGTCCGGCACGACTGAGCGACTGATTTGATCTGATATACTATCTCTCTGTCTCCCCACAAACCCTGGTAAGGCATGACTTCCCACTATATGCGTGAAAGGTCTCCCCTGATCTTCTGGCTCCAGCACTGGTGACAGACACATAGTAGGCCTTCAAGAAATACATATTGAGTAAATTAATGCGTGAATTAGTAGGTGCCTCCCCTAAAACACACTGCTGCATCCATGTTGGGAGACATGCATGGTCTCAGCACAGCTACTGCCTTCATATGAACTGGAAAACTTCAGGCTTTGCTCCCCTAGACCAGCCTAAGGCTGGGGATTGAGCTGGAGTCTGTTAATAGGACTCCCTCCCCCCAGTCTAGAGGCTCCATATTTGTAGCCTATGCCAACAACATGAGGATAAACTCTAATCTTTAAAGCAACAATCTTCCCCTACCTTCCACTTTTATCCTTTGTAAATTGTAAGCCAGAGTTTTATAGCCTTTAGTGAGAAGGAAAGGTGGAAAAAACGGAAAAAGATCTTGAATTCTTCTTGTAAGGGTGCAAATTAGTACAATCTTCTGGAGATGATTTGTCCTAAATAAATGTATAGCCTTGATTCCAGTAATTTTGCTTCTAAGTTTTATGCTAATGCTATGATCAGAAGCACCCGTAAACATGAATAAGGAAGGATGTAGTCCTCAGAGTCTCCTACAAAGGTGAAAATCTGGGGACATCCCAAGGCCCATTCAACGTAAAGTGTCCACAGCATAGACAGGTCATCATGCAACCAACCACCTGAAAATTGTATTTAGTGTTAAAAGAAATCATTACAATAGGACATTGAGAGCAAAGAACAGAATACAAAATAGCATGATCCCAGGTTTGCAGAGCACATGGAAGACAGTGACCCATCCTCACCAGGCATGTATATGCTGAAGCTTTTCTCTATGGGTCCAAATCCCAGGACAAGAGTCAGAGGGTCAGAGGCAGGTGACAGCAAGGCCACCAAAGGAGCCACTGCAGACCCACAAGGCCAGAGACAGGGTGGGGAGGGCTGGGAAGTGGGAAGGTGCTCACACAGCATCCACAGGTACAGGGACAGAAGCTCTTTGGGGGGTGATGCCTCCCACTCTAAGGAGATCAGACTGGGACCAAGGCAGGAAAGGAACAGGTGTGGATCTGCATTCCCTCCACCGAGTAGAGACAACGCATCACTGTTTCCTCACTGACAAATCCAGGGACAAAAACGTTTTCTTTCCTTCTTTTGTTCCTCCTTCCCTCATTCTTTCCTTCTTTCCACTGTTTTGATGTCTCCTCTGAGCTTTCACCCCCACAGAGCTCTCAAACCGAGATGCCTACACAGGCCATACAGGGACACAGGGTCAGAAACCATGTCCTCTGAAAGCTCCATCCCGACTTGGGCACCTTCTGCAGGTAGGAGGTGGACTCAGTGTGGCCAGAACCCTCTGGTCTCCAAGGGAGGCTAGAAACCCATATCGCCCTGATGTCACCCCATTTTTAAATTTCAGTAACCAGTTCAAAGTTGTCCCAACCACAGGGTGAGCTGTGGTTTGTCACCATGTGAGACACATGCGAGGAGGACAGAGTCTATGGGAGGAAGGGGTGAGGGGGGAGGGGGTGGGGAGACTGACATTTCTCAGGTGTCGGGGAGCCCACTTTCTGTCACAGAGCCCTGTGTGGGGGCTGACAAAACTGGAGCAGTGACAGCTGGAACCAAGAGGTGGCCCCTGGCCCTTGTTGAGTCCCATTTTATGGGGGAGGGGGTGAGGAGTATACAGCCACTGGCCCCTGCCGCTTTTGTCTCTTGCCCTCAACTTCTTTCCACTACTTTCTATCTTGATGAAATCCAGCTCGCATACCTCAAACATAGGAAACTCAATCTAGTGGAAGATGGTGAGGCTCAGAGGAGACTATACTACCCCTGGTGAATGGAGGTCAGTGTGGTGCCCTTGGTCACCACCCTCAAAGGGGAGGCTGCAGAATATCCTGGAGCTGAAGGGGCTGCTGGTGAGGGCTCAGCTCAGTATAACTCTGCAGATCTGACATCACTGGGGTGAAAATCAAGGTACTGATGGCTCCTGCTCAACAAGGATCTATCCTGGGACTATTCAGCTCAACAACAAATAGTTTCAACTGATATCAGATCATGCAACCATAAACTCAGGGGGGAAAAAAGGAAAGACTGAAAGCAAAACACAGAATTTTCTAAGCATGAGGGCCCTCAGATCAGAGTAACGTGTGCAGCACTGGAGATGGCTGGTGATGTCCCTCCTCCCTCGCTTCTGCATAACCAGTTAATGCCAGCTCTCCCCCCATACTGAGTGCATAGCAGAAACACACAACATGGCAACTAGTGTCTTGGGTTTGGACTTTGGCTCTTCAGCTCTTTAGCTGTGTTATTATGATCAAGTCCCTTAACCTTAGTTTCCTCATCTGGAAAATGGGCACCATAACGATAATCCCACCTTGGGGAGGTGTGTGCCTGGGAGGAGCAAGAGATACTGAGAGGGCTTTTTGAGCTCCTGAGTCCAGAACAAATATTAATTATTCTGCATCCTCAGAGTCAATGTGGTGATTACAGGTAACTCCTGACATCCCCAGTCCTCAATACTGAGTCAAGCATAGTGACTGCTATTTTTGAACTATAACCAGACCTCTGACTGAGCTGATGCTTCCGTTTTCCTGACTCCACCAGGAGCTAAAACACTGGTTCCTACTATTCTCCTCCTCGCCCTTACCAGCCAGCCTTTCCTTGCCAAGTACTTCAAGCCAGAAATCAGACAGTAAGGAGAGTTGTAAAGGCTTTCAGTTTCTTGTCAGTTTCCCACATCTCCTTAGGGTAGCACAAGAAGTTGTTACCATGGGAACCTGCACAGTTTAGTCTCCAAGTGTTATGTGGAACTGACCTCATTCTGCCCTTTATGTTGAAAGCATTCACTGCTGTCTTAGAAACCTTCCTAAGCCTGCTGCTTAAGGACGATATGTGTTGACTTGATCTAGCCTTTTTTTCCCCCCAGGATGATTCTGAACATGCAGTCAAGTAACCAGAGATGGGGGTTCCCTGGTGGCTCAGTGGCGAAGAATCCACCTGCCAGTGCACAAGACATGGGTTCCATCTCTGATCTGGGAAGGCCCCACATGATGTGTAGCAACTAAGCCCAGGCATCACAACTACTGAACCTGTGCTCTAGAGCCCGGGAGATGCAATCATTGAAGCTCACGTGCCCTAGAACCCATGCTACATGACAAAAGAAGCAACCGCAATGAGAAGCCCGTGCACCACAAGTAGAGAGTAGACCTCATTTCCACAACTAGAGAAAAACCCATGCAGCAACAAAGACCCAGCACAGCCAAAATAAATACATAAGTAAAAATTAAAAAAAAGGTAACCAAACATTCAGTAACCTAACTTTCCACAGGACTTGACAAAAGCAAGCCACCCATCACGTGCTTTTCCCTTGCCCACAAACACCATGCAATTGATCTGCCTCGACAATCTGAAAAGTTGCCCAGTACACTCCAGAAGGGAGAATTTTTTTAGTTTTCTTTCTTTCCACAAATTTCCAGGGTTGTGATTAAAATTGGAGATTCCTCCACACTCCCCAGTGATAAATAGTTAAGAGAGTCTGAAAGACAGTAGAAAGAGTTCAGGGCTTTAGAGCCCAATTTAACGAACAGTTAAATTGGGATTTAAATTTAATTTAAATCGGATTCTAGATTTAAATCCTAGCTTGGCCTTTTACTGGCTCTGTGACCTTGGGCAAATTATTCAGCCTCTTAATTTTGCTTCTTGATGGTAAAATGGGACTAATTTTGTAATAGAATGCTGTGAAGTACAGTCCTTAGGAGGTGGCATTGCTGTGAGTAATTGCCCCTCAGATAGTTATCAGGAATCAGTTACCCCTGGACCATTAGGGGTTCTGTTCAGCCACTGGTTGGTACCCCGGCGGGCCCCTCCCTTGAGCAACCAACTGTCAGTGAGTGACCATTCAGCCAACAGTTGCCCAAGTGTGGTCCTCAGACTGAAGTGCGGTATGAGGCAGATCTTGGAGTTCTACATGGGGTCCTCTGGCTTCCCGGCTTTAGGCCAGCAGATGAGCTGGCAGCCCAGGGAAGAGGTTAAGTGCTCTATCCCTCAGGGCTCCAGAGCCCTCGCCAAGTTCTCCCAGTAGCCTTGGGCCAGACCTTCAGGCAATGGTGAAACTCTTCCCCATTCCTGTCTCATCAGCCTAATGGCAGCAGTAGCCAGCCTGGGTCACAGTCTGAAGGACACCAGTCACACATCGCTCCCCCTACCATCTTCATTTTGGTGGGCTGAGGAGCCTGAGAGCTGGCTAGGTCCCGGGCACCTGCCTCTGTCAGCAATAACAGCTGGGCTGTGTCTAAGAACCTGGCCCTAAAGAAGCTACCAACTGAGATCTGTTTCTTCAGCCAGGACTGGGACCTGAGAGGGAGAAAATGGTACCTTGGGACCTTGCCCTTTCTTGTCAGAACAGATAATGACATTACTTTGGTAGAGATTTACAGGAACGTCATTACTTTGCTATGCCCTGACCTCAAGAACAAATGATCTGACATAAAGAAGTTTGCAACAATTAACCAAGGCCCTCCCTCCCTTTTCCTATGAAAGGGCTTTCCTGAAAGCTTTGCGGGAGTTTGGGGTTTTTAAGGCATGAGCCATCCATTTTCTTGCAGTGCCATGAAATAAACCTTTCTCGGCTCCAAACTCTGATGTTTTAGTATTGTTTGGCCTCACTGAACATCAGGCACATGAACTTGTGGTTTGGTAACTATTATGCATCTTTCGTTGCCCTTCCACAAACTCCAAATGGGTCTTCATACCTGTAATATCTAGGTAACTTCAGTTCAGTTCAGTTCAGTTCAGTCACTCAGTCGTGTCCGACTCTTTGCGATCCCATGAATCGCAGCATGTCAAGCCTCCCTGTCCATCACCAACTCCTGGAGTTCACCCAAACTCACGTCCATTGAGTTGGTGATGCCATTCATTCATCTCCTCCTGCCCCCAATCCCTCCCATCATCAGAGCCTTTTCCAATGAGTCAACTCTTCGCATGAGGTGGCCCAAGTATTGGAGTTTCAGCTTTAGCATCAGTCCTTCCAAAGAACACCCAGGACTCATCTCCTTTAGGATGGATTTGTTGGACCTCCTTGCAGTCCAAAGGACTCTCAAGAGTCTTCTCCAACACCACAGTTCAAAAGCATCAATTCTTTGGCGCTCAGCTTTCTTCACAGTTCAACTCTCACATCCATATATGACCACTAGAAAAACCATAGCTTTGACTAGGCGGACCTTTGTTGGCAAAGCAGTATCTCTGCTTTTGAATATGCTATCTAGGTTGGTCATAACTTTCCTTCCAAGGAGTAAGCATTTTTTAATTTCATGGCTGCAATCACTAAACTTAGGATTAATTAAAAAAAAAATTACTTCCAGCTAACTCCCTGGTAGCTCAGCCGGTAAAGAATCCACCTGCAATACAGGAGATCCAGGTTTGATTCCTGGGTGAGGAAGAGCCCCTGGAGAAGGGAATGGCAACATACTCCAGTATTCTTGCCTAGAGAATTCCATGGACAGAGGATCCTGGCGGGCTACAGTCCAAGGGATTGCAAAGAGTCGGACACGACTGAGCAACTAAGCAGAGAACATCTCCACCCTTTCCTGAAGCTCACTATCTCCTCCCTCCCTCTTCTGCTTAAAACTCCCTTCACCCTCCACCTGGGAGCAGTCTAAGCACAGCCTGATGCGCTGTCAGGATCTGCCCCTCCATCCTCTTTTCCCACGTGCCTGCTGTGCCTACTCTTGTTGTTTTCCAAACTTTTCAACCCCTCAGCACTCAGGACACATCACAGAGGCTCTAGGGGGAGGAGGAGGGAGAGTTGGGGAGGGGGAGAGCCCTTCTCTCCCAGC
This sequence comes from Bubalus kerabau, assembly GCF_029407905.1. Lineage (NCBI taxonomy): Eukaryota > Metazoa > Chordata > Mammalia > Artiodactyla > Bovidae > Bubalus > Bubalus kerabau. Next base: position 11,657,128 of record NC_073628.1, read on the forward strand.
TCAGTCTTTCCTTTGACCACAAGGGGGTTCCCAAGGGACCTTCCCTGAGAGCAGTTGGAAACCCAATGCCCTAATCCTTCACCTCTGCTGACTCCAACCCTCCTCCTCCCTCCTGCTCGAGCCCCTCCTCCTCCAGCTAGGATTCCTCACCTGCAGTTGTGATGCCTCACCTGCAGGGCACAGAGGGATGGAGGGAGGGCTCTGCATAGTAAATGCTATGTGGTCCTTACAGAGAACCTGGGAGGGCAGGAGGAGTCTTTGGGAGAGGGAGCAAGGAAGTACAGAGGCAGCTTACTTCATCTCTGCATACCTCTCTCTCTCTCTCTTTTTTTTCCAGTCACTCTCTTTGGTAGGGGGTTTATAAGGAGGAAATGAGTTAGTTCTGGGGAAGACTAATGCCCTGCTCTCAGGCCAGACTCAATAAAGGGTCATGATTTTCATCACCATGGCTGAGCTTCCACACTCAGTCCATTCCTACCTCTGCAACTCAAGCCCTTCTCACATGGACACTAAGGAGAAAAAACTTCAGATTCCTCCAGAGACCACATCAGTCAAGAGAGTGACAGGACTCAGATGGCTGGATGGAACTCAGATCCATAGCATTCAGCTTTAATCACTACAGAGGCCAAGAAACAGGTCATCTAACATGTAGCCCTCCCTGAAACTTCCTGAGAGTAAAATGCAATTCCACCACTTAAGAGAAGTCTCTTCATTGTCTGGCCTCTGGCTCTGACTTGAAAACCATCTTAAGCTACTCCATGTGGAACTTTCATTTCTTTTTATTCCATCCCAACTGTTGAGATGACCCAGAAAGGATATCACTCTGCCTCTGGCAGTCTCCACCCAACACCACACTTTCTCATCTGCAGACTAAGTTGAGGAAATAGATTCAACCTTCCTTAAGGAAGGATCAATACAAAGGTCAAGTCAAAGACACAGTCAGGACAAATAACAGGAGTCTGTATAGGGTCACTCAAGTGTATCTGTTCAAAGTTCAAGATCATGAGACTGCTCTTCTTGCTGACCTGGGGTCATTCTAGGCTGCTATAGAGGGGGGGCAGCTCCAGATCCTACACCTGCTAGTAATGTCTGACCCTATAAACTTGTAGGTACAGGAGAGGTGGTTGTGTTGGGGCAACAGTGTAGCTACAGAAAAAGAGAAAACCAGACCAGAACCTCCTCAAATCTCATGACTTAGGCAGAAATCTACAAAGGCTATTACCACACAGGTGAGAGGGGGCAGTTCTGTATTACAGCTGAAGTGAGCTCTGCACTCCTAGTGCAGAATATCCACCAGAAGCTAGGCTCTCCAGCAGCTGCCCACCTGCTTTTCTCAGACTCAGCCTTCTCCAGCCCTCTACCACACCCCCCAGAAATATCCAGAGAACACAGTCAGTCAGAGCTCTAATACACTGCTGAAAAATATATTTTTAAAACCCAGTGTTTAGTATCACATTCAATCTTGTACTCCTTGGTTTGGCATTCAAAACTCTGCACCCGTGTACCCAGAGCTGACTCTTTCAGTGAAATCTCCCTCCACTCTCCTATGAGCTGTGGACTCCACCAGCACTCTGTTCTACTGATTCCCAGAACAAACAACATACTTCCAATCACCTGACAAATATTTCACATCTATGAAGATCAATATAATGGGGATCCTGCCCTCTGGGAGCTCACTGCTCTGTTGCTCTGCTTTTGCTCTTACCATTTTCTCTACCTGGGCTACAATTTCTTCCCCACACCTTCTCCAACTTGAAAAATGCCTACTGGCCCTTCATTGTCAGATATCCGGAAAGCGTTACTTGCTCTTTCTCTGAAAGTCTTCATCCTACTCTTCAGTGATGCTCTGTAAGCACCACGTGAAAATTACTACGTAGGAATTGTCGTGTTTCTCCAGCAAGAATGAGAAATCCCCAGGGACCCAGTGCATGTCTCATGTATGTCAGCATCCTTGCACTGAGGTCAATGCCCAGTATGCATGAGGTGCTCAGTGAGTGCTGACAGCAAGGGGGACCTTCATGTTTTAGCATACTTAAGAGGAGCAGGAACCAGATTTACTCTCCTGCCTCAAACAACTGCAAACCAGACACAATAAATGAAACAGTGTTCAGACATTGGACCTCAGGCAGTAGAGGATGAATTTCTGGCGTGCATGTGGGGGATTCAATTGTAGGTGAATTCTATGATTGTCTCAACTCTAGACAGAATTTCCAGGATGTGGATAGGGACAGGGTATCCAACCAGAGCCCAATAGTCTTCCCAAATTGGGAAGAGAGAGTTGGGCCTAGGTAGCCAGAGGTCACAGGGTAGAGCTACACAGATAGAACTCTGGAAATCTTCATGACAACCCCCTCCAAGTTTCTGCTGAGTGTTGACAATACTGATCAGGTTTAGAGAGAACAATCCTTGACCCTCAAACTGAGCCAAGATTAATTTGTGTCCTCACCTACTGGAGTAGAGTTACCTCCTAATTCAGATGACATGAATGGGGCATTGAAGAGGGTATTGCTGTGGTTGTGGGGAAAATTAACTATGGCCTAAAGGCTGGTATGATTTCAGCTAACAAAGCCGAACAGCAAGCCTTCAAAGGATCAAACTGCTTTCAAGTAACTTAACAATGTCCCCAAACAATGCAAGAATATTTATAAAAATACAAAAATATTCAGCACTCAACAGGGTTAAATTTACAGCATCAGACATCCAATTTGGCTTCCCTGGTGGCTCGGACAGTTAAGAATCTACAACCAATTAAAAATTTCCAGATGTACAAAGAATCAGGAAAACATGTTCCATAGTGAGGGGGAAAATCAATCAGTAGAAACACACACAAAAATACAGATAACAGAATTAGCAGGCAAAGACATTGAAACGGTTACTACAACCATGGCAGATATACTCAAGAAGCTAAAGAATATTGAGTATGTTAAGTAAAGTCAGGGAAAATATAAAAGGATCCATATCAAACACCTAGAAATGGATAAAAGGTATACTGGATGGATGTAATAGCAAATTAGATACAACAAAAGAAAAAAAATTAGTGAACTTGAAGAAATGGCAACTGAAACTATGCAAAACACCCATAAGTTTTTTAAAAAGGAAATAAACTGTGGGAAAAAAATAAACAGCATCAGAGAGCTTTGAAGCAACTTTAAGAATATTAAAATGTATTTAACTGGAGTCCCCAAAGAAGTGAGAGACAAGAGAACAGAGAAAATAGCTGAAGAACTATTGACAGAAAAGTTTCCAAAATTGATGAAAGCTTTAAACCCACATATAGAAAAACTCAACCAACTAAAGCAGAAGAAATATAAAAACTACACCAGACACATCATAATTCAGTCATTTAAAGCAAGTAATAAAAGAAATATAGTGAGAAGGGGATAAAAAAAGACAAGAACAGAAGAACTAAAATAAGAACAGCAGCAGATTTAAAAAATTTTACATTTATTTATTTATTTATTTATTTGTTTTACTTTTATTTTATTTTTTAACTTTACAATTCATGTTGATATATGGCAAAACATTTATTTATTTTAATTGGAGGTTAATTAGTTTACAATATTGTAGTGGTTTTCACCATACATTAACATGAATCAATCATGGGTGTACATATGTTCCCCATCCTAAAAACCCCTCTCACCTCTCTTCCCACACCATTCCTCAGGGTGATCCCAGTGCACTGGCCCTGAGCCCCTGTCTCATGCACCAAACCTGGACTGGAAATCTATTTCACATATGGTAATATACATATTTCAGTGCAATTCTCTCAAATCATCCCACCTTCACCTTCTCCCACAGAGCCCCAAACAAAACAAAACAAACAAACAAACAAAAACAAAAAAACCAAAAGTCTGTTCTTTAAATCTGTGTCTCTTTTGCTGTCTTGAATATAGGGTCGTTTTTACCATCTTTCTAAATTTCATATATATACCTTAATATACTATATTGGTGTTTTTCTTTCTGACTTACTTCACTCTGTATAATAGGCTCCAGTTTCATTCACCTCATTAGAACTGATTCAAGTTCATTTTTTTAAATAGCGGAGTAAAGCCTTTGACTGTGTGGATCACAATAAACTGTGGAAAATTCTAAAAGAGATGGGAATACCAGTCCACCTGACCTGCCTCTTGAGAAATTTGTATGCAGGTCAGGAAGCAACAGTTAGAAGTGGACATGGAACAACAGAATGGTTCCAAATAGGAAAAGGAGTACGTCAAGGCTGTCTATTGTCACCCTGCTTATTTAACTTATATGCAGAGTACATCATGAGAAACGCTGGACTGGAAGAAACACAAGCTGGAATCAAGATTGCCAGGAGAAATATCAATAACCTCAGATATGCAGATGACACCACCCTTATGGCAGAAAGTGAAGAGGAACTCAAAAGCCTCTTGACGAAAGTGAAAGAGGAGAGTGAAAAAGTTGGCTTAAAGCTCAACATTTAGAAAACGAATATCATGGCATCTGGTCCCATCACTTCATGGGAAATAGATGGGGAAACAGTGGAAACAGTGTCAGACTTTATTTTTTTGGGCTCCAAAATCACTGCAGATGGTGATTGCAGCCATGAAATTAAAAGACGCTTACTCCTTGGAAGGAAAGTTATGACCAACCTAGATAGCATATTCAAAAGCAGAGATACTGCTTTGCCAATAAAGGTCCTTCTAGTCAAGGCTATGGTTTTTCCAGTAGTCATGTAGGGATGTGAGAGTTGGACTGTGAAGAAAGCTGAGCGCCGAAGAATTGATGCTTTTGAACTGTGGTGTTGGAGAAGACTCTTGAGAGTCCCTTGGACTGCAAGGAGATCCAACCAGTCCATCCTAAAGGAGATGAGTCCTGGGTGTTCTTTGGAAGGACTGATGCTAAAGCTGAAACTCCAGTACTTTGGCCACCTCATGCGAAGAGTTGACTCATTGGAAAAGACTCTGATGCTGGGAGGGATTGGGGGCAGGAGGAGAAGGGGATGACAGAGGATGAGATGGCTGGATGGCATCACTGACTTGATGGATGTGAGTCTGAGTGAACTCCGGGAGTTGGTGATGGACAGGGAGGCCTGGCATGCTGCGATTCATGGGGTCTCAAAGAGTCAGACACGACTGAGCGACTGAACTGAGCTGAACTGAATATTCCATTGTATATAAGTACCACAGCTTTCTTATTCATTCGTCTCCAGTGGACATCTAGGTTGCTTCCCTGTCCTAGCTACTGTAAACAGTGCTGTGATGCACATTGGGGTACACATGTCTCTTTCAGTTTTGGTTTCCTTGGTGTGTATGCCCAGCAGTGGGATTGCTGGGTCATATGACTGTTCTATTTCCAGTTTTTAAAGGAATCTCCACACTGTTCTCCATAGTGGCTGTACTAGGTTGCATTCCCACCAACAGTGTAAGAGGGTTCCCTTTTCTCCACACCCTCTCCAGCATATACTGCTTGTAGACTTTTGGATAGCAGCCGTTCTGACTGGTGTGAAATGGTACCTCATTGCGGTTTTGATTTGCATTTCTCTGATAATGAGTGATGTTGAGCATCTTTTCATGTGTTTGTTAGCCATCTGTATGTCTTCTTTGGAGGAAGGTCTGTTTAGTTTTTGACCCATTTTTTGATTGGGTGGTTTATTTTTCTGGAATTGAGCTGGAGTAGCAGTTTGTATATTTTTGAGGTTAATTCTTTGTCAGTTGCTTCATTTGCTATTATTTCCTTCCATTATGAAGGCTATCTTTTCACTTTGCTTATAGTTTCCTTCGTTGTGTAAAAGCTTTTAATTTTAATTAGGTCCCATTTGTTTATTTTTGCTTTTATTTCCAATATTCTGGGAGGTGGGTCATAGAGGATCTTGCTATGATTTATGTCAGAGAGTGTTTTGCCTATGTTTTCCTCTAGGAGTTTTATAGTTTCTGGTCTTACATTTAGATCTTTGATCCATTTTGAGTTTATTTTTGTGTATGGTGTTAGTGTTTTAGTTTCATTCTTTTACAAGTGGTTGACCAGTTTCCCCAGCACCACTTGTTAAAGAGATTGTCTTTTCTCCATTGTATATTTTTGCCTCCTTTGTCAAAGATAAGGTGTCCATAGGTGAGTGGATTTATCTCTGGGCTTTCTATTTTGTTCCATTGATCTATATTTCTGTCTTTGTGGCAGTATCATACTGTCTTGATGACTGTAGCTTTGTAGTACAGGCTGAAGTCAGGCAGGTTGATTCCTCCAGTTTCATTCTTCTTTCTCAAGATTACATTGGCTATTCGAGATTTTTTGTATTTCCGTACAAATTGTGAAATTATTTGTTCTAGTTCTCTGAAAAGTACCATTGGTAGCTTGATAGGGATTGCATTGAATCTATAGATTGCTTTGGGTAGTATATTCATTTTCACTATATTGATTCTTCTGATCCATGAACATGGTGTATTTCTTCATCTGTTTGTGTCCTCTTTGATTTCTTTCATCAGTATTTTATAATCTTCTATATATAGGTCTTTTGTTTCTTTTCATTGCAATGGTGAATGGAATTGTTTCCTTAATTTCTCTTTCTGTTTTCTCATTGTTAGTGTATAGGAATGAAAGGGATTTCTATGTGTTAATTTTATATCCTGCAACTATACTATATTCATTGGTTACCTCTAGTAATTTTCTTGTGGAGTCTTTAAGGTTTTCTGTGTAGAGGATCATGTCATCTGCAAAAAGTGAGAGCTTTACTTCTTCTTTTCCAGTCTAGATTCCTTTTATTTCTTTTTCTTCTGTGATTGCTGTAGCCAAAACTATGTTGACTAGTAGTGGTGAGAGTGGGCACCCTTGTCTTGTTCCTGACTTTAGGGGAAATGCTTTCAATTTTTCACCATTGAGGATAATGTTTGCTGTGGGTTTGTCATATATAGCTTTGATTATGTTGAAGTATGTTCCTTCTATTCCTGCATTCTGGAGGGTTTTATCATAAATGGATGTTGAATTTTGTCAAAGGCTTTCTCTGCATCTATTGAGATAATCATATAGTTTTTATCATTCAATTTGTTAATGTTGTGTATTACATTGATTGATTTGCTGATATTGAAAGATCCTTGCATCCTTGGGATAAAGCTCACTTTGTCATGATGTATGATCTTTTAAATAATTTGCTGGATTCTGTTTGCTAGAATTTTGTTAAGGATTTTTTCATGTATGTTCATCAGTGATACTGGCCTGTAGTTTTCTTTTTTTGTGGCATCTTTGTCAGGTGTTGGTATTAGAGTGATGGTGGCCTCGTAGAATGAGTTTGGAAGTTTACCTTCCTCTTCAATTTTCTGGAAGAGTTTGAGTAGGATAGGTGTTAGCTCTTCTCTAAATTTTTGGTAGAATTCAGCTGTGAGGCCGTCTGGTCCTGGGTTTTTGTTTGCTGGAAGATTTCTAATTACACTTTCAATTTCTGTGCTTGTGATGGGTCTGTTAAGATGTTCTATTTCTTCCTGGTTCAGTTTTGGAAAGTTGTAGTTTTCTAAGAATTTTTCCATTTTTTCCAGGTTGTCCATTTTATTGGCTTATAATTGCTGATAGTAGTCTCTTACGATCCTTTGTATTTCTGTATTGTCTGTTGTGATCTTTCCATTTCTAATTTTGTTGATTTGGTTTTTCTCCCTTTGTTTCTTGATGAGTCTGGCTAATGGTTTGTCAATTTTATTTATCTTCTCAAAGAACCAGCTTTTGGCTTTGTTGATTTTTGCTGTGGTCTCTCTTGTTTCTTTTGCATTTATTTGTGCCTGAATTTTAAGGATTTCTTTCCTTCTAATAACCCTGGGGTTCTTAATTTCTTCCTTTTCTAGTTGTTTTAGGTGTAGAGTTAGGTTATTTATTTGACTTTTTCTTATTTCTTGAGGTAAGCCTGTATCACTATGAACCTTTCCCTTAGCATGGTTTTTACAGTGTCCCATAGGTTTGGGGTGGTTGTGTTTTCATTTTCATTTGTTTCTATGCATATTTTGATTTCTTTTTTGATTTCTTCTGTAATTTGTTGGTTATTCAGCAGCATGTTGTTCAGCCTCCATATGGTGGAATTTTTAATAGTTTTTCTCCTGTAATTGAGATCTAATCTTACCTCATTGTGGTCAGAAAAGATGCTTGGGATGACTTCAATTTTTTTGAATTTACCAAAGCTAGATTTATCGCCCAGGATGTGATGTATCTTGGAGAAGGTTCCGTGTGCAGTTAAGAAAAAGGTGAAATTCATTGTTTTGGGGTGAAATGTCCTATAGATATCAATTAGGTCTAACTGGTCTATTGTATCGTTTAAAGTTTGTGTTTTCTTGTTAATTTTCTGTTTAGTTGATCTATCCATAGGTGTGAGTGGGGTATTAAAGTCTCCCACTATTATTGTGTTATTGTTAATTTCCCCTTTCATACTTGTTAGCATTTGTCTTACATATTACCTTGCTCCTATGTTGGGTGCATATATATTTTAAATTTTTATATGTTCTTCTTGGATTGATCCTTTGATCATTATGTAGTGTCCTTCTTTGTCTCCTTTCAAGGCCTTTATTTTAAAGTCTATTTTATCTGATATGAGTATTGCTACTCCTGCTTATTTCAGTCTCAATTTTCATTGAATATCTTTTTCCAGCCCTTCACTTTCAGTCTGTATGTGTCTCTTGTTTCGAGGTGGGTCTCTTGTAGACAACATATATAGAGGTCTTGTTTTTGTATCCATTCAGTCTTTTGGTTGGGGCATTCAACCCATTTACATTTAAGGTAATTATTGATAAGTATGGCTCTGTTGCAATTTACTTCGTTGTTTTGGGTTTGAGTTTATACACCCTTTCTGTGTTTCCTGTCTAGAGAAGATCCCTTCGCATTTGTTGAAGATCTGGTTTGATGGTGTTGAATCGTCTCAGCTTTTGCTTGTCTGTAAAGCTTTTGATTTCTCTTTCATATTTGAATGAGATCCTTGATGGGTACTGTAATCTGCACTGTAAGTTTTTTTCTTTCATCACTTAAGTGTGTCCTGTCATTCCCTTCTGGAGAAGGCAATGGCACCTTACTCGAGTTCTCTTGCCTGGAAAATCCCATGGATAGAGGAACCTGGTAGGCTGCAGTCCATGGGGTGGCTAAGAGTCAGACAGGACTGAACGACTTCACTTTCACTTTTCACTTTCATGCATTGGAGGAGGAAATGGTAACCCACTCCAGTGTTCTTGCATGGAGAATCCCAGGGACGGGGGAGCCTGTTGGGCCGCCATCTATGGGGTAGCACAGAATCAGACATGACTGAAGCTGAAGTGACTTAGCAGCAGCAGCCATTCCTTTCTGGCCTGAAGAGTTTCTATTGAAAGATCAGCTTTTATCCTTATGGGAATCCCCTTGTGTGTTATTTGTTGTTTTTCCCTTGTTGCTTTTAATATTTGTTACTTGTGTTTGATCTTTGCTAATTTGATTAATGTGTGTCTTGGGGCGTTTCACCTTGGGTTTATCCTGTTTGGGAATCTCTGGGTTTCTTGAACTTGGGTGACTATTTCCTTCCCCATTTTAGGGAAGTTTTAAACTATTTTCTCCTCAAGTATTTTCTCATGGCCTTTCTTTTTATCTTCTTCTTCTGGGACTCCTATGATTCAAATGTTGGGGCATTTAACATTGTACCAGAGGTCTCTGAGGTTGTCCTAATTTTTTTAAAATTATTTTTTCCTCTCTGATTCATTTATTTACACCATAAGGAGTCTTGGTTAGCAATGAAGCCTGCTTGAAGTTTGGTAGAGTATGCCTCTCTGGGCCCACAATTGCCCCCTTCCAGCTCTGGCTGCCCTAGCTTACCTGTCTTTGGTGGGGGATGGGCCAATCCACAGCCGGCTAGCTCTGCTCAGTCCTTTGTTCTGTGAGTGGGCCTGGAAGTTTCTTAGGTTAGGGCTTTTCGTGGGCTAGCTATCCCACAATCTGGTTTGCTATCTCAAGTTAATTCCCTCAGATTGCCCTTGGGGCATTCAGGCCCAGTCCTTACCCTAAGCAAAGGAGTTAGCGCCTCCCTGTTCAGTCCCCACCTCCCTGTCCAGTCCCCGCTTACTAGTGATGGCGAGAGCATCTGAGCTGCTTCTCAGCTGGGAGTTGCCGTTAGGCATGTAATCTGTGGTTTTTATTTACTTATTTATTTATTTTTCCTCCAGGTTATGTTGCCCTCTGAGGTTCCAAAGCTCACCACAGACCCGCCAGTGAGAGTGTTTCCTGGTGTTTGGAAACTTCTCTCTGTTTTCAGACTCCCTTTCCAGGACGGATCTCCATCCCTACCTCTTTTGTCTCTCTTTTTATCTTTTATATTTTTTCCTACCTCCTTTCGAAGACAATGGGTTGCCTTTCTGTGTGCCTGATGTTCTCTGCCAGCATTCAGAAGTTGTTTTGTGGAATTTTCTCAGGGTTCAAATGTTCTTTTGATGAATTTGTAGGGGAGAAAGTGGTCTCCCAGTCCTATTTCTCCACCATCTTAGGACCGCCCCTCAGACCCTCTAATCTTATACCATGGCCATTGGGCAATTACAACAAGACATATGCTTGTGGGGTATCAACCAGGACCCAAAAGATTCTAAAGAGCCACCACTGTATGCTCCAGGGACTCAAGTCCTAAGTAAAGCCTGGAAATATGGGTCCCCATAGGCTCAACTCCAGCCCACATGGAAGAACCTGTAATACTTTCTACCCTCACAGCAGTCAAGATACAAGGGCATGACTCCTGGATTCACTACTCATGAGTCAAGCGTAGAGGAAAACAGAAGAGTACACTCAATACATCTGTGAGCCCTGGGAGGCCTCAGCTACCTATTCAGGACTATAAATAAGTGCTATTTTAGTGAACAGCCCCAAAATTAAGTTTCCAGGGATAAGATTTCTCAGGATAGCTCTAAAGAGCCAACACAGCTTGGGAGGGATTGTACTCCAAAATAGACAGGAGATAGATCTCCTGATCCCTGAACAAGGAGGGACTTGAGCCATCTTGAATGAGATGTGTTGTTTCTGGGTAAATACCTCCAGTCAAGTTAAAGAAAGTCTCACAGTCCTTAAGAAAAACATTCATATCCTACAGGATTTCAGAAAACTAGCTGGAGAGTTCTTGGGGTGGCAGTAATCCTTCTCTTGGCAAGGGGGGGGGGGATTTGGAGTTGTCTAATGCTCCCAAATCACTGCAGATAGTGATTGCAGCCATGAAATTAAAAGATCTTACTCCTTGTAAGGAAAGTTATGACCAACCTAGATAGCACATTAAAAAGCAGAGACATTACTTTGCCAACAAAGGTCCGTTTAGTCAAGGCTATGGTTTTCCCAGTAGTCATGTATGGATGTGAGAGTTGAACTGTGAAGAAAGCTGAGTGCCGAAGAATTGATGCTTTTGAACTGTAGTGTTGGAGAAGACTCTTGAGAGTCCCTTGGACTGCAAGGAGATCCAACCAGTCCATCCTAAAGGAGATGAGTCCTGGGTGTTCTTTGGAAGGACTGATGCTAAAGCTGAAACTCCAATACTTTGGCCATCTCATGCGAAGAGTTGACTCATTGGAAAAGACTCTGATGCTGGGAGGGATTGGGGGCAGGAGGAGAAGGGTACAACAGAGGATGAGATGGCTGGATGGCATCACCGACTCGATGGACATGAGTTTGAGTGAACTCCAGGAGTTGGTGATGGACAGGGAGGCCTGGTGTGCTGCAATTCATGGGGTCGCAAAAAGTCAGACACGACTGAGAGACTGAACTGAACTGAACTGAACTGAACTGAATGCCCCCACTAACCCCTGTTATTACCATATTGATGCTGCTATGTATTATGTATTATCGATTGTCTAACTAATTTTGTCTCTGCCCAGGTCAACAAGCTACAACATGCAGTGCCAGTTCAACAAGGATATGTAAAACTACACCCAATCTTGGAAAATATCACTCACCCTTAGATGGACACTGCTATAAGGACTCTGAGGCTTAAGACTAGCAAGAGGGGGAGGCCCAGTGCCCCTCGCCATCCCAGCTCAGCAGGAAGTAGCCAGGGAGACATTAACGCCCCTATTCCCAAGGAATTGAGCCTCCCATCTCTTGAGGGGGGAGTGTTAGGTAGCTAGAATATGAAAAGGAGTCCAAAATAAGGATGGCTAAAAGACAAATAAAAGGAAAAGCCCACAAAAATGGAACAAAAGAAAATCTGTGGACTGGAGTGAGAACTTCAGGTGAAACAAATACTCTCCCTTCTTGGCTAGCCCAATTTTCATTGGGCAGGCTCAAGGTGGGGAGGAGACAAATGTACAAAAGGAGGAAGCCAAGACGGATTGAGGCCTTTCTTTGGGGTCAGCTTGCCCTCGCAGCTTAAGGGTGCACTGTCCTTTATTTGCCAAATAAAACTGAACTGTAGCTGAGCTATAACACTGTTCTGCCATTTCAAATCTTTGTTGTGGCAAAACAGAACCAAGGAAATTACACACTCCCCCGACATTTCCATTGTTTCCCCATTTATTTGCCATGAAGTGATGGGACTGGATGCCGTGATCTTAGTTTTCTAAATGTTGAGCTTTAAGTCATTTTTTTCAGTTTTTTCACTCTCCTTTCATCAAGAGGCTCTTCAGTTCCTCTTCACTTTCTGTCATAAGGGGTGTGTCATCTGCGTATCTGAGGTTATTGATATTCTCCTGGAAATCTTGATTCCAGCTTGTGCTTCATCCAGCCTGGCATTTTGCATGATGTACTCTGCATATAAGTTAAATAACCAGAGTGACAATACACAGCCTTTACATACTCCTTTCCCAATTTGGACCCAGTCCATTTTTCCATGTCTGGTTCTAACTGTTGCTTCTTGATCTGCATACAGATTTCTCAGGAGGCAGGTAAGGTGGTCTGGTATTCTCATCTCTTGAAGAATTTTCCACATATTGTTTTGGTACACACAGTTAAAGGCTTTGGCATAGTCAATAAAGCAGAAGTAGATGTTTTTCTGGAACTCTCTTGCTTTTCTTATGATCCGACAGATGTTGGCAGTTTGATCTCTGGTTCCTCTGCCTTTTCTAAATCCAGCTTGAACATCTGCAAGTTCTGGGTTCACATACTGTTGAAGCCTGGCTTGGAGAATTTTAAACATTACTTTGCTAGCATGTGAGGCATTGTTGCAGGAAGGAAGCCAATTCTGACTCCATGTTGGAAACTGTTTCTATGACTTGCTTTTCTTTGCTGTTGTTATTATAATCATACTTAATACCTTGAGCCAGAGGACCCCGCCCCTCTGCTTGACTGCAAACTAAAGTGCCTTTGTTCAGCTCATAGAGAGATAATTTTTCCTACCCATCTGTGAATGACTCCCCCAGGTGGTGCTAGTGGTAAAGAAACCGTCTACCAATGCAGGAGACATAAGAGATGCAGGCTCGATATCTGGGTTGAGAAGATGCCCTGGAGAAGGGAATGGCAACCCACTCCAGTATCTTGCCTGGAGAATCCCCATGGACAGAGGAGCCTGGCAAGCTACAGTCCACAGAGTTGGACACGACTGAAGTGACTTAGCATGCATGCATGCATACCTATGAACAGAAAAGATTAACACACCCCTTTGGATTAAGATTAAGACCCCTTTGGAAGGAGCCTTCCAAAGGCTGGCCATTTCCTTGGAGATGCTTTGCAAGACTGAAGACCCTTTCACTTTACTTCCCAACTGCCTCTCCCTCTCTATTCTGCCTTTTGACTTTAGTTCCCCATTGATTCTTTCTCTCTCATCTGATCAGCATCCAGACCCTGATACCATGGTTATTTTAAGATGCTAGTCTGCCATCTTCTTGGTCAGCTGGCTTTCTGAATAAAGTCACTTTCCTTGTCTCAACACCTTGTCTTTCAGATTCATTGGCCTGATGTGTGGTGAGCAGAGCAAGCTTGGACTCAGTAACAGCATTATCCCTAACTTTTGACCCACAAGGGGATTTTATGCTCATGTGTAGTGTCTCCCTTGTCCCAAAAGAGTGGGGAGGGAGATCCCTTAATCCTTTACTCAAATAGGGTTTTGCCCCTCTTTGCCCTTGCCATGACTATTATCTTAAGGTGTTTACAAGGGACAAACACTGGCTCTTTACCCTGTTTCTGTTATTCCTCCCATTTCAGAGGGCAAACAGGAGGCTGATTGTAAATGTCTAACCTGGAGCCCATCTATCTCTTACATCAATATCACCTACCTTTGTCTTTAAGTTCAATATTGTCTCCCTTCAAAGCCAGGAAAAACTTACATCCCACTCTTTTTCCTCCTAGATAGTATCCTTTGAGATTTTGACTACTGTGGTGTCAAAAGGAAAATGAAAGGGGGTGTTGCTTGTGCAGACACTGTGGAGTCACCCTCATATCCTAACATATGCCAGTGCCCTCTTGGGAGGTTCCCCTCCCAGGACCCAAGTGGAGTAAGATCAATCCTAGGGAACCACCCTAGATCCTCTGAAGGCCTCAAGTTCAATGATCACATTACAGTACAACTGACCTGCAGTCAGAAATTCTGCTCCTTCCTGCAGATGTGAGAAAAGGAGAACCAACCTCAGCCTGGACCACACCTCTTTTCCTAGAGAGAGGTTCCTCCTCCTTCCCATGCAGGCACTTACTCCTTTGTCCATCTTCCCTTTTAACTTCATTTAACTTTGCCTTGGAAGCACAGATGGGAATACCAGACCACTTTACCAGCCTCCTGAGAAATCTGTATGCAGTTCAAGAAGCAATAGTTAGAACCAGACATGGAACAATGGACTGGTTCCATGGAAAAGGAGTACATCAAGGCTGTGTATTGTCACCCTGCTTATTTAACTTATATGCAGAGTACATCATGCAAAATGCCAGGCTGGATGAAGCACAAGCTGAGATCAAGATTCTGGGAGAATATCAATAACCTCACATATGCAGATGACACCACCCTTATGGCAGAAAGCAAAGAGGATCTGAAGAGCCTCTTGATGAAAGTGAAAGAGGAGAGTGTAAAAGCTGGCTTAAAACTCAACATTCAAACAACTAAGATCATGGCATCCAGTCCCATCACTGCATGGCAAATAGATGGGGAAACAATGGAAACAGTGACAGACTTTATTTTCTTGGGCTCCAAAATCACCGCAGATGGTGACTGTAGCCTTGAAATTAAAAGATGCTTGCTCCTTGGAAGAAAAGCTATGGCCAATCTAGACAGCATATTAGAAAGCAGAAACATTGCGTTGCAGACAAAAGTCCATCTTGTCAAACCTATGGTTTTTCCAGTAGTCATGTATGGATGTGAGAGTTGGACCATAAAGAAGGCTGAGCACCAAAAAATTGATGCTTTCGAACTGTGTAGTTGGAGAAGACTCTTGAGAGTCCTTTGGACTGAAAGGAGAAAATTTCAGTCAATCCTAAGGGAAATCAATCCTGAATAATCATTGGAGGGACTGATGATGAATCTGGAGCTCCAATACTTTGGCCACTTAATGCAAAGAACCAATTCATTGGAAAAGACCATGCTTTGGGAAAGACAGAAAGCAGGAGGAGAAGGGGATGACAGAGGATGAAACAGTTGGATAGCATCACCAACTCAGTGGACATGAATTTGAGTGAGCTCCGGGAGTTGATGATGGACAGGGAAGCCTGGCATGCTGCAGTCCTGGTGTGCTGGGGTCGCAAAGAGTCAGACATGACTGAGTGACTGAACTGAATTCGAAACACCAGCAGGAGTGGGCGCTTTCTTCAAGGTTGTTCGAGAAAGCCACACAGATTTAGACTACCACCCTGTCCTAGCCTACCACCCTACCTTCAATGTCCTAGCCTGCAGTATTACCTTTTTATTCCTTCTTCCCTAGGTTCTGAGAACAGGAAAGAAATAAACATTTTTGAATATCACACACAAAGCCCAGTCTGTGCTAGGTGTTGGCAACAATTTTAATAACAATTGTAAGTTAATGACAGAAGTTGTTATCAAGTTGGAGTGAAATTTCCCTATATCCCATTTAACCTTTTCCTTGTTCTACTCTGAAAATTTGCCATAGGGTACTTTTTTTTTTTTTTTTATCATGAAAAACTTTTGATGCAAAGAGCTGACTCATTAGAAAACCCTGATGCTGGGAAAGAGTGAAGGCAGGAGGAGAAAGGGATGACAGAGGATGAGATGGTTGGATGGCAATCCTGACTCAATGGATATGAGTTTGAGCAAGCTTCGGAAGATAGTGAAGGACAGGAAAGCCCGGCATGCTGCAGTCCATGGAGTCGCAAAGAGTCGGACCCGACTGAGCAACTGAACAACAATAACAGCAACAAAAGGCTGGTTCTCATGCCCCCACCCAAATCTTGATTTTCCAGTGTAAACCCCCCCCCCCAACATATCTGTCCACACTCCCCGTTCAGTTAATTCAGTTCAGTCGCACTAGGACACACTCCCACTTCCCGTCTAAAGGAATGATTGGAAGCTAGGGGTCAGGACCTTCACTCAATGTCCAAAGGGTCTTCTCTAGCCTCTTTCTACAGCTTCTGGGTTCTTTAAATGTACTTCCTTCCCCTTTATGTCTTTAATCTATTGTATCCTTCTTATGCTTTAGCCTCAGTTTCCTTTGTTCTCCTTTGTTCTCGCAGTCTAACATCTCACTCACCTACTCAAAGATCCCCATCACCCGGAGGATAAAACTCATACTCTTGAATGTGGGTTTGAACTTCAAGCCCACCCCAACCCACCCTGGGACCTGGTCTTGGTTCCCCTCTTCTACCCTGTCCTGTGTATTATTGGTGCTCTTGTCCAGATTATCAAATCTTTGTCCTAAACTCATGCTGGCTTACACTTCCATACTCCCTCAGAGTTCACTGTGCCCTGTGCTTGTTTACATCAACATAATGCAGGGAGCAGTGACACATCTCACTGCTGGAAAATGCTTTGATAATATTGACTGAAAAAATGCGCAACAGAAAAGTTGAGAATCTTGTTTTAGTCTACAAAATTTCTGAGGACTTCAAGCCCAGAAGCAGCCTCTCAGATAGCTCTAAGGGATTTCTCTGAAGACATAAATGAGGAGCCAGACTATACAGGAGTTTTCCAATAAAAACCAGACAGTTGGAACATCGAAAGATTACTTTTAATTAAAGGAGGCCAAATATCTCAAGTTAAGGAATTTAAGAGTGTTTCAATGTATGGGAAGATGCAAGAGCCTGGCCTCATTGAAATCATTTCTTTGATATGTACCTTAGGGCTTCCCTCATAGCTCAGTTGGTAAAGAATGTGCCTGCAATGCAGGAGACCCTGGTTCGATTCCTGGGTTGGGAAGATCTCGTGGAGAAGAGAAAGGCTACCCACTCTGGTATTCTGACCTGGAGAATTCCATGAACTGTATAGTCCATGGGGTCGCAAAGAGTTGGACACAACTGAGCAACTTCATTTAGTTATCTAGGACAAGTATCCACTTTCTTCTCATCCCGTCCCCTCTAGATACACAATTGGTGGGGAAGTGGAGTGACTTCAGTAGCTGAGGACTTGATGAAGGGCATCCTTTTGCCATCCTGAATGCCTCTGGACTGACCATTGGGAATGACTGTAATGTGACAGCTGGATAACTGTAACATCCTTTGTTTACTGATATGGCGGACAACACTTCATTCACAATAGTCACTGCATGAATTAGCACATGCCCTGCCCCATGCCTCAGCAACCAGTGTGACACTGCAGATGGTGAAGCCTCTATTATTCTACATCTCTAGGAGAAGAAATCTCCAATCAGAGCCCTCAACGACTTGTGATGGACAGAGAGATTTCTTTCTTTGTCCCCACCATGAAGCATGCAGAATCTCACTTCCCTGACCAGGGATCACAGCCCCATCCATTGCAGTGGCAGTGCAGAGACTTAATCACTGGATGGCCAGAGAAATCCAAGGTTCTTATTTGTAAATTGTGCATTGCTAGTACTGCTCATACTGCTTAGACTGACTGATATTATATGTCCCTTAGGGCTAAGCTTGCCAGGTGACTGACAATTCTTGGAGTCCAGTACCACACCAGTGCTGCCCTCTTTGGTGGGCATTCCCTCCTCCCCACCACCCACACAGAAAACTCCTTTGATCTATTGAGATGCAACTCAGTTGCACCTCCACCAGGAAGCCTTCCTAACTTTCTACCCAAGGCAACATTAGGCATCGGCTTTCCCGGGCTCTGCGAGCATGTCTCTTACAGTCTGGTCACATTTCTTTTCTGATGTTTTGATTCCTGGACTACAAGGCCCCTGCTAGTATATGCCAAAAAAAAAAAAAAAAAAAAAAAAAAAAAAAAAAAAAAAAAAAGCTGTCTTTCTTGGTGGACAAGCTCCCAAGGGGTCTGGATCCTGCAAAGGATCATGAACTAGGCTTTGGGCCACCTCCCCCCGGGCCCAGCATCTGTGTTCCTGGCATAGTCCACACTGTGTTCCTTTATTCCAGGCTCTGTCTACACAGCGAGCATTTTCCACACTAGGCTTACAGCACCTTGAAGAAGTATTCACTAGAAGAATGAACATTTCCTTATAGATGAGATCCTTTCTCAATTTCTCCCTCCACCCCCCACCCTCTTCTCTGCATCACTTACTGGTCCCCCAAGCCTAAGACTAAGGAGCAACTGGAATTAGCAGTTGGACAGACCTGGATTCAAATCTTGGCTCAGCTACTCACAGGCCCTGTGGCCTCCAGGGAGACATTTAACCCTCAGTTTCCTCATCTGTAAGTTGGGGACACTCTCAAGCTCTAAAGATGCCCGTAAAAAGCATGTGGGCAAGTGCATTCAGTGTATATGGTCTTATTAATGGATCAGAATCTGTGCTGGGAGACTGGAGTGGCCAGGAAAGGCCTCCCTGAGGGGGAGACATTTAAGATGATGCTGAATGTTTAGAAGGAGCCAGCCATGCAAAGAACTGGGAGATCATTCCAGACCCAGAAATAGCCATTACAAATCCCCAAGGTAATCAAGCTTAATAAATGGCTACTTTCCACCTCCATTCTTCCTTTCACATTTGGACACTGGCCAGAGATCACTCACCATGAACTCATCACATACTTCACTTGTGAAATACCAGCAATGAGCCATCTCTGTCCTCCCTAGAAAGGAGACCCTGGGGCTGTCACAGAGCTGAGTCATCTCTGAGCCCAGAGCTGTGTAGACAAGATGGTTATCACCAGGGGCATCAGGTGCCAGGGGCACCACCAGTGACTCTTTCCTTCTCCATGTTCTTATACTCTCCCCTAAGCCCCCAGGGAACTGATAAAGCCAAGAGACAAGAAAAGGCTCTTGTCTCATTTTCCCCTGTGTGATCATGGGGGACCCTGACCACACTGCTGTCTGGGAAAAATCTCTTTCCTCCATTACTTCTCCAAAGGTGGCCTGTGACTAACATCAGCACCTGACCCTTAAGTCTAGTAGAACTCAACTCACAATCAATTGGATCTGGGAATGCCCCACCTTGCCCTGTGAGTCTGTCCTTTTTCTCTAACCAGATCCTTTAAACAAAAACCTCAAAGAATATGATTGGTTGCATACCACCCCCCCACCCCGCCCAACTGAGGTCTTCAAATATCCAAGGTTTTTTTTGAGCATCAAAGAGGGGACAAATTTCTTGAATATGGGCTAGTCTCAGCCCACCCAACATCGCTCAGCTAGGGGTTCCCTGAAGAAAGAGTAAGACACCACATCCATCGATGATGGACTCAGAGCAGGGAGTGGTAGACCAGTTGGCACTCAGCTTCTGTGAGACAGAGGACCTTAGGAGCCTTGGCCACTGAAACTTTTCACCATTTGGGTCCCTAGGGATGAGATCAGTTGTTATAAGGCAGAAGTTACCAACAGGGAAGGTTGTAGATTCCTCAGAGGAAACATGAATTGGGTTGATGAATTGCCTCTCATAAAGGAACTCTGGGTATAAGACATGCCAGGACACTTAGATAAAGTAGGAAGTATTTTAAATGCTTTGGATGACTTGCTCTCAAGCTTGGGATGATGCCAACAGTTAGAGTGGAATCAAAGGGGCTCTGGGAAAGGCTGTCTCTCTCCTTGAGAACCATTAGCAGTGAGTATGGCTCTATTCTCACTGTTTCCCGAGCAGGAATTCCAGAAGGAAGAATGTGATCTCCAACAAGCTCAACTGGAAGACCAGGTGGGTTTGGCCTTCTGTTCGTATCTTGTGGATGGATGCATCACATTTCTTCCAATATTGAAAATGTGCAATTGTAGTACTGCTCTAGCCTAGCTCTTTGACATAGACTGGCATCACCTATGATCTGAGCCATCTGGCCCACTACCTAAAGCCACTTATATGTCCCTGGGCTGCCCCTAATGTCTTCACTTTGCCATTTGACTTCTTTTCCTCTTAGCAATCTCCTTTCCAACTGAGGACAGCAATGCATATCTCATGAAGTTGCTAGGAAGACCATATTGGATCAGGAATGTCTAGCAGGGCCCTTTGCATTTACTTTCATCATGTTAATAGCAGTATTTTCTCCAAGGTGGCAAGAATCTCCCCACTCTGAGATAGTCCATGTGGTTCAGGTTGATTTTCCAGCCAAGCCTCAAGGAAGAGATTACAGTAGAATTCTCTGTATTCTGAGAATTATCTAAGTCCATTCCCCAAGGACACTGATGGAGGTAAAGATTTTATCTAGAGGTTTCTATTTTTATCAAATCCATTTGTGGCTTAAAGGGAACTATTAGGGCAGGTCTGAGCATATATAACTAGGAGCTCCTTGTCACCACTACATGCTAAGAACCTGCTCTTTCCTGAGTACTTGGACCCAGGAAAGAAGCATGAAGTGGCTTGGGCTCCTTGGGCTGGTGGCCCTCTCCGAGTGTGTAGTCATGTACATACAGGGACTGTAAGTGGCATCACCTCTCTTTCTGGGTTAGGAGGTAATATGCAATTATTCTTTGACAGTTTTAAAGTTCAACCCTCACTTATTGATAAGTCCTTGCCATGGGTATAATGGGGCTCCAGGGTCTTGAGTAGGCCTGCAGAGTTGCACAATTCTGGGGGTGCAAGTCACAAAATGATTTATGTTTAGATGGCACTCTGGAATTCTTCAGTGCACAACCTATGCAACTGTAAGTGTGGTTCTATGGAATAGCATTTCTCTTTCATTTGCTTCTAGGTCTCCTCTCTCCTCTCTCTCTAATTTTGTGTGTATGTGTCTGTCTTTATCTTGATGTCTCTCATTTATCTCTTCATCTTTTTCAATGTCTCTTTGTGTTCAGAATTCTCTGTGTTGTTTTCTTTCAGTTTTTCAATTTTGATGCTTCCTTGCTTCTTTATCCTCTTAATTTCCCTAATTTGTTCCCCATCTTCTAGCTTCCTCTCTCACCGCTCTCTTCTATTCAACCCTGGAGAAAGAGTGGTGGGGTAATTCTTGTCTGCTTTCCCTCTGACAAGCAGTGTGACCATAGCCAAGTCACAGACTCCCTAAATTTCAAATTTCTCCTCTGTAAAAAAGAGGATATTGATGCCCCTTTTAACTCCCTCTCAAAGCTTAAGAAAGATACAGTGGGATGACCACAGCAAAGGCTTTCATTGTTGAGACTTCCTATATAACACATACATTACATCCATCATGTTACTTAACATGCAAAACATTCTACACTGGGAGTGGGGATTATTACATTCCACCTTTTTATCAAAGGGAAACCGAGACTCCAAATGGTCATATGGCTTACTCATGATTACATGTGATGCCTTTGAACTGTGGTGTTGGAGAAGACTCTTGAGAGTCCCTTGGACTGCAAGGAGATCTGACCAGTCAATCCTAAAGGAAATCAGTCCTGAATATTCATTGGAAGGACTGATGCTGAAGCTGAAGCTCCAATACTTTGGCCACCTGACGGGAAGAACTGACTCATTGGAAAAGACCCTGATCCTGGGAAAGATTGAAGGCAGCAGGAGAAGGGGATGACAGAGGACAAGATGGTTGGATGGCATCACTGACTCAATGGACATGACTTTGAGTAAGCTCCAGGAGTTGGTGATAGACAGGGAAGCCTGGTGTGCTGCAGTCCATGGGGTCGCAAAGAGTTGGACACAACTGAGTGACTGAACTGATGATTACACAGCAGAACCTGTATTCAGATGGAGGTCTCTGACATGGTCTTTGCATGGTATTCTGATAAAAAGATGATACTCATAAAAATGCCTGGAAAATATACAGTGCCATTATAATACCAGGTATGGCAGTCATACTATAACACAGACAGCTGACTGCTGCTTCTTCATTTCCTTTTCTGCATGCTTGGTGGAAGAATCCCTCTAATGAAGATGAAGACCATGTGAGAAACTCTCATGGAAAAAAAAAACTTGCTGAACAATTTCCTGGAGGAACAAGCTTACCACGTGTCCCAGAATTCCTCTCATGACCAGAAATTCTTATCTCACCCCCTGAAGAATTTAATGGATGTGAGTATATTCGGAGGATGGTGCTCCACAGCGCCCCCTGGTGCTCTGGCCTAGCACTGGCGCTTACCTGGAGGTGCCAGGTGGGATGTTGGGGCTGGGGCTCCTGCAGGAGGCAGAAACGGTGGGGAACAAGGACCCCATTCCCAGAGGAGAAGGCACTCTCATCCTCTACTCTTGGGCTGTGTTGGCTGGGCCCAGGATTATTAGCTAGCTGGTGAACACCCATTTCTGTGCCAAAGATAGTAGTTTGAGGGAGATTGTTCTTTCTGAAAGAAGTGAGCTATTGAGTTACAGATTAAGGGTGAACTATAACCGATCAAAAGATAAAGCCAACTGTACATCAAGTGTGAAACCCCAGGCAGAGAAAGTTTATCCTCTGAAGATCCAGGAATGATAATAGTAAATGAGGACATAATAATCTGACACTATATTCATAGTTATTGACTTTAGAAAAAGTCTTACCTCTTCTTCACGAATGCACAGGCCACCCTTAGATAGAGGCAAAGAGTAAATACATGTCAAATGGAAGGGCCACCTGTGTGGTGTATATGGGACGTGGTCTGAGTTTAGAGGGAGTGGCCTGGGGATGACCTGGGAGGACCACATGGAGAAGGAGGCACTCAGACTGGGGCTTGAAGAAGAGGCTGCAGAGTTTTTCAAATGAAGTCACTGGACTTCCCTGTGGGTCCAGTAGTTATGACTCCGGGCTTCCAGTGCAGGAGGTGCTGCTTCAATACCTGGTCGTGAAGCTAATATCCCACATGCTGCAGAGCACAGGGGGGAAAAGAAAAGATCAAATGCAGACACCCTTGTGGGCAAAGCCTGTTAGATGCATAGCATTTGGAAGATGATCTCAGGACACATGTGACACCCAGAGGGAGACAACAGTGTGGGAATTGAGGGGAGCCAGATCTGCACTGACCCACCCTCTTTGGCTCCCATAGCTAGCCTATTTTGGTAACATCACCATTGGAACACCCCCTAAGGAGTTCTGGGTCCTCTTTGAAACTGGCTCATCTAAACTGTGGGTGCCTTAACTGTTCCAGTCCTGCCTGTTGTGAGTACCCACCCCTCACCCCATCTTGTACTCACCTTCCCACCCCCTTCTCTACCCTTGGCAACTGACAGACACTCATCTCTTGGGTCTGCAGATACACATATTACCTTCAACCCTCAAGAGTCCTCCACCTTCTGGTATACAAACAAGTCCTTCAACATCATCTACGGATCTGGGAGGATGAGCTCAGATCTTGGCTATGACACCGTTCGGGTAACATGGCAACAGAAGCTGAGTCAGGACTGGCTTGGGAACTACCACTGCTTACACCTCAGGACCCTGTTCCTAGGGAGACAGCACCCTTGCTGACACACAAATTCCCAGAGTGACTAACTCAGAGAGGGGCTTGGAGTGTGGACTTGCAGCTCCTTTGCCCATGAGAAGCTCAAGGTTCATTTTGTTGGGAGCAGGGAGAGATGAGGAAAAAGCACCCACTTTCATATTTTCAGACTGAGCTGGGCACTTTCTTGCAAATAACTGGTTTAATCCTGCAACAACCTCATGCAGCAGGTACTATGATTAGCTCCATGATACAGATTAGGGAACTGAAGTGCAGAGAGCAAGGGCCTGGCCAAGGTCACACATCTGGTAAGTAGTAGAGCTGGTCTGGCCAGTTATGACTCAAGCTAGTGTGGGGTGTTTGGGGAGAGGACAAAAGTGATCTGGGTCCTCTGGGGGAAGTCTGGGGCTTCAGGTACCCAGCCTGGGAAAGCAGAGGTCACAGATGTAGGAGGGGCCTGATAAATGGTTTCTCACTCTGTTGGGCTTTTGAGAATCTAATAAAAGCTATGACCTGCTTCCTCCAAAGTACCTGAGTATTCCACCCCCCACCACACACACACACACACACACACACACACACACACACACACAAATAGACATCCCCAAGTGCATGTTTCCCAGGCAGAGTTTTTATAAGAACCCTTCCAGTGACATTGTATAATGGACTTCTGTCTTCTGGGCAGATGCAGAATCCACAATGCACCTCAATGAATTCTGTCCATTTCTGTCATCAGATCATAGTGATGCCAAAGAGAAGGCTACCCTGCACTCTATGCATTTTTTCCACAAGGGGGAACCGCTTGGTCCTGAGTCTTGATTGACCCATATGTACAGAAGGCATGAGGTCAACTTGACTCATTCAGATGATGTTTGCCAGAGGAGCAGCTGCTGTTAAATACACAGCCCCACACAAATGGAACCTGAATTCTTGTCGCAGCTTGGTCTCACCATCTGAGATTAAGTGAGGCCAAGGCCAGGTCTCAGCTATTCTCTGTGGTTCTAATGCTATTGGCATACCAACTTGTCTCAGCCCCACTTCCCAAACCATGATGTTGGAACACTCTCCTCTTCCACAGATTGGCAACCTTGTTAGCACTGCCCAGCCGTTTGGCCTGAGCCTGGAGGAGTTCAGGTTCAGTCATGTGCGCTTTGATGGCATCCTGGGCTTGAGATACCCCAGCTTCTCCACCCCAGAGATAACCCCCATCTTTGACAACCTGAAGGAACAAGGTGTCATTTCTGAGCCTGTCTTTGCCTTCTACTTGAGCACATAAGTCTGAGCTGGACAAGCTCTCTCTTCAAATTAGCTGTAAGATGCTTGCAGTTGTGTGAAAAATTATAGACCACTTTTTTCCTGACAGATAGTCTAGCCCATGGAAACTGTGACCCCAAGGTCACATCTGGCCCCACCACTGGTTTTTGTAAATAAAACTTTATTGAAACACAACTGTGCTTGTGGGCTCAAGGGCAGCAGCTTGGTCCATGGGGATGGAGGGAAGAGAGAGCAATGATAGATGTCAGGAAATGGGTTGGAGGAAAAGGGAATAGGATTTTCTGAGGGACTTGATATGGAAGAAAAGAGAGGGATGGCGGGAATGTTTCCTTCCTTGCTAACATTTCACTGGGAGCCCAGGATGAGCTACACAGTTTGCAGGAGCCAGTGCAAAATGAAACTGTTGGACCACTTGTTCAACAAGTATTAGGAATTTAAAGACAGGGTGACAGAGGTGAGGGGCCTGCTGAAAATGGGGCCTCATGGATGGTGCAGGTCACACATCAGTGAAGCTGACCCTGGGTGCCCCTGAATCCATGCCCTTGGTGACTTCAGGACTTGGCTTTTCTGAAAAATGACAATTTAGGTAAGGAAAATGCCAGACCCCTCCAGCATGGTGTACCCTGAGGGGATCTGGGAGCACTCAGGTCACTGGAGGGGACCAGGCTCTCTTTAGAAGCCCAGTCAGTTTGCCCAGCTTTGAACCTCTTCTGTGCCACTCATTGGTTGGTGACCAACTTTGGTTGGGTTCTCAATCCTTCTGAACCTCAATTTTCTGCATCTATAAAATGGGGACTCTAGTAGTGCCTCTGATGGGTGGACAAGCCCAGCCCTCACACAGTGCCTGGCAATTTCTCTCCTCCAGAGAGCCCCTCTCTTCCTTTTTACGACAGCCAGAAGGAGAGTGGTAGCGTGGTGATGATTGATGGAGTGGACCATGCCGACTACAATGGAGAGCTCAACTGGGTACCAGTGACCAAAGCTGGGTACTGGCAGATAGCCAGGGACAGGCAAGCCTCTCCCTCTGAGGGTCACCCCAAGTGATGCTCTCACACGTGTGCATGGACACATGCTGACATAAACATGCTCTCAGACACTCTGTCAAACACCCAAACATACACTGCACCCCACAGACACATATACAAGCACACAGAGAGATACAGATGCACACACACAGAGACATACATACAAACACACAGAGACACACAGATGCACACACAAGCACAGATACAAACATGCACAAGCAGACAGATACACACACAGACACACATACAGATACACACACACAAACACACACACAGACATATACAAACACACACACAAACACACAGAGACACACAGATGCACACACAGGCACAGATACAAACACATACAAGCAGACAGATACAAACACACACAGACACACACACAGACACACATACACAGACACACACACAGATACACTCACACAGATACACACACACAAACACACATGCAGACAGATACTAATACACACACAAACACAGATACACACACAGACATACAAACACACACACAAACACACAGAGACACACAGATGCACACACAAGCAGACAGATACACACACACAGACACACACACAGACACACACACACAGATACACACACAGACACACATACACAGACACACACAGATACACACACACAGACATATACAAACACACACACAAACACACAGAGACACACAGATGCACACACAGGCACAGATACAAACACACACAAGCAGACAGATACACACACACAGATACACACACACAAACACACACACAGATGTATACAAACATACACACAAACACACAGATGCACACACATGCACAGATACAAACACACACAAGCAGACAGATACACACACACACAGACACATGCACAGAGACACAAACATACAGATACACACACACAAACACAGATACACACATAGACATATATAAACACACACACAAACACACAGAGACACACAGATGCACACACACGTACAGATACAAACACACACAAGCAGACAGATACATACACACACAGACACACGCACACAGACACACAAATACAGATACACACACAGATATATACACATAGAAACACACACACAGACAGATACAAACATACACACAAACACAGATACACACACAGACACACAAACACACACACAAACACACAGAGACACACAGATGCACACACAAGCACAGATATAAACACACACAAGCAGACAGACAGACACACACACAGATACACACACAGATACAAACACACACACAAACACAGATACACACACAGACATACGCAAACACACACACAAACACAGATACACACAGATACAAACACACAGAGACACACAGATGCACACATAGGCACAGATATAAACACACACAAGCAGACAGATACATACACACACAGACATATACAAACACACACAAAAACACAGATACACACACAGACACACAAACACAGACACAAACACACAGAGACACACAGATGCACACATAGGCACAGATATAAACACATACAAGCAGATACATACACACACAGATATATACAAACACACACACAAACACAGACACACACAGACACACACACAGACATACACACACATAGACACACACACAGACACACAGACACAGACACACACATACACACACACAGACACACAGACACAGATACACACAGACACACACTCAGACACACACACACAGACATACACACATAGACACATACACACACAGATGCACACACACAAACATAGACACACACACAGACACACACATAGGCACAGATATAAACACACACAAGCAGACAGACACACACACAGACACACACACAGACACACACACACACACACAAACATACACATAAACACAGACACACACCCATGGGTTCATAACCACCACAGCCTCCTGCAGAGACTTCTCACTAGGTCCTGAGATGATCCAGAGAGGACTGGGCAGCCTGGGGAGGGCTGCACTCACTGTGCTGTGAGGCAGGGAGCGTGGCTTGAGTGAACAGAGGATCACAAGAGTTTCATCATAGGGTTGTGATAAGATGACCAACTGTCCAGGGTTACCGGGACCAAGCGAGTTCTCAGCACATAGAACAGGCAGTTAAAAAAAACAAAGTCCTGAAAAAAATGGGGAAAACTGATCTCCTTTGAGAGAAGTTAGTCAGTTGGAGTTAGTCAGTTAGTCACCAGTGGAGAGAGGTTGACTGCAGTCTTGAGACCTGAGAGCAACTCATAAAAAGAGTATCCCATGTAACCGTAGCTCCCCACCCCACATACTGGGCACACAGTGGGGCAAGGGCTGTGACTTAGAGAATCAGGAAGCTGGGTTCCAGAAGCAGCTCAGAACAAGGGGCAATAATTGAGGAGATTCTATGTGATACTCTCAGAGAAAAACTGAGCTGTCCTTTGGAGGTCCTCTGGGCTAGCTTGGGCATCCCCTGGCCAGGGCCTCAGTGTCTGAGCCTGGTGAGGAGCCAGTGCTGGGAGACAATCTCTCCCAGGGAGCCTGTGTCTCCACCACCACTCTAAGTATCTGTTGCCCCAGGGAACCTCCATTTTCACTATGTTGGTTGACCCATCATTGGTCAGAAACCAAATACAGGTCTCTGGGTGTTCATCATTCATTTTTTCAATTATTCATTCATTCCTTCAACAAACATTGTGCATCCACTGTGTGCCAGGCACTTTAGTGAGGCAATGAGAATAAAACTTGCCCTAACATCTAGTAAGGCATATGTACATGAAATGACTCACACACATAGTGAATTACCACTTTGGTGCATGCTAGACATGAGGAAGAGTCTAGAGAGAGTGACCAAGACAGGCGACTAATCCACTCCAGGGGAAAGACTTCCCCAAAAATGTGGAAATTAAGCTGGAACCTGGAAAACGAGGAGAAATTAGCTAGACAAAGGGGATGGTGGTCTTCTAAGAAGGGTGACAAGAACCTGTCAAGGCCCTGAGGAGTGAAAGGGCCTGGTGGTTTCAAATACTGCATTCAAGGATGTCAAAGAAGGTGACATGACCAGAGCAAAGGAAAACAGAGTCAGGGCAAGAGCTGAAGCCCTGACTGTTCAGGAGACTTTCAGGGAGGGGACAGTCGTGGGGGAGACTCAGTAACCCTGGTGCACGCTTTGTCCCCCTGTTTCCCAGCATCTCCGTGAATGGGATGGTGATTGGTTGTTCAGGTGGATGTCAGGCCCTTGTGGACACCGGGACCTCTTTTCTGATTGGCCCAAGTAGAGTGGTTACCAACATCCAGAAACTCACTGATGCTATTGCCTCCAAGGATCGCGAGGTGAAGGGTCATGCCACAGGGTCACTCCTGGTCTCCTTGCATACCAAGGATCAGCAGGACCAAACTCCCACCTCCCTCTTTCTCTTACAGCATGTGGTTTCATGTCAGAGCACTGGGGCCCTGCCTCCTTTCATCTTCACGATCAATGGCACTGACTACCCTGTGCCGCCTCAAGTCTATATTCGGCAGGCGAGGAGCCAATCCTGTGGGCTAGCTCTCAAATCTGGGACTTGCAGGAACCCTCTTTGGGCTGCTGCTGGGAGGAGGGCGCCCTCTGCAGGCAAAGTCACACCATTGCAGATGTTGCTGAACCCCTGTGGCTGGGCCAGTGCCTCTTGCAAAACCAACCACGTGAGAGTAAAGGACAGTCTGGCACATCTATCCTCTGGAAAGAAATGTGCAGACACCATCCCGGGCTGGCATGATACCTGGCATAAGGAGAAAGGAACGCTAAGGTCCTCTGCCCTCAAAAGGCTTCAGTTCAACCAAAGCCTTCAAATGGATAAACTTGGAAAATCAGCTCTAGCAATCTGTGAAATAGGCCATGTGACAAAGAGAATGGCTGGGGACAGTCCCAATGTGCTGTCCCACCATGGGGGTTGACAGCTCCTTTCCCTTCTCACAGTTGTCCTGGTTTGGATGTTAACCTACCTGGTTACCCCAGTCCTCGGCTACAACTTCTCCTTGCTAAGCCCCAGTCCCCGCCTCTGAGAGTTGGGGTACCAGCCCCTCTGAGAGTTGGGGTACCCGACCCCTCTGTGGGGAGGTTGGATGCTAAGGTGAATAAATGGTGCACAGTGGCTGCACAGCCCTGGCGCAGGGTGGAGGCTTCATGTCAGCTCCCTAGGGGAGTTCAGGGCAGGCTGGTGGGCTCAAAGAAGGCTTTGGGGAAAAGAGGAAATTTCAGTAATTCTAAACCCCTAGCCTCATGGAGGCATAAGGAAGCTTGCTTGTGTTGAGGCAACGCTATACTGGATTCCACGCACATG
Organism: Bubalus kerabau; assembly: GCF_029407905.1. Lineage (NCBI taxonomy): Eukaryota > Metazoa > Chordata > Mammalia > Artiodactyla > Bovidae > Bubalus > Bubalus kerabau. The sequence continues at coordinate 11,687,360 of NC_073628.1, forward strand.
GTACCCCCCTGGTGTTGTGTAAAGGGGTGCTGGGAGCCACATTAGGGGTGATGAGGTCTACAGATGAGGGGGGCATCAGGGTAAGTCACCGAACTCAACCTGGAGTGCCATGGAGGGTAAGAGTATGTCCAGGAAGGCTTCCTGAGTGCAGTATAAAGAACAAGTTGTGGGCCTTGCTATATTTAAGATGGATAAACAACAATGACCTACTGTGTAGCCCTGGAACTCTGCTCAATGTTATGTGGCAGCCTGGATGGGGAACCTTAGGGGAGAAGGTCTACATGTATATGTATGGCTGATTCCTTGTACTGTCCACCTGAAGCTCACGATATTGCTATTTGGCTATAAAATAACAATATAAAATCAAATTTTATTTCCTCATCACCTGAGGAAGTGGGGTATACCCAAGAACAAGAAGGGCCAAGACATGTGGTTGTCATGAGGCAGGGGGATACGGGAAAGGAGGATTGGGAGTTTGGGCTTATTAAATTAAACCTCATATAGAGGATGGATAAACAACAAAGTATTAAAATAAAAAATGTTTAAGAAGAGAACAGTTTGTGGTGAAGAGAGAGAAAACAGGCATTCTCTGCAGAGTAAACTGTGAGTGGAGGTGAGAAGGGAAGAAACAGCAGAGCGTGAGGGGAGCTACAGGACACTCTTGGTCTTTTAAAAAAATGATTGAAGTATTGTTGATTTTTTAGTGCTGCATTAAGTTCTGCTGCAAAGCAAAGTGACTCGGTTATACATATACAAATATATATATATATATATTTCATATTGTTTTCCATTGCAATTTATCACAGGATATTGCATATAGTTCCCACTGTTATACAGTAATACTTTGTTGTTTATCCATCCTCTATATTAGTTTTTATTTAATAATCCCAAACTCCCAATCCTCCTTTCCCATACCCACCTGCCTCATGGCAACCACATGTCTTGGCTTCTTGCTCTTCGCTGTACCCCACTTCCTCAGGTGCTGAGAGAACCACTTGATTCTTACCAAAGGAGGGAAATGAAACCAAGAAGTATGCCGGGTCTGGATATCCATAGGGGTGGCAGGTAGTGGCCCAGGGTGATTGATGTGTGTTTCTGTCTCTCCAGAGTTCTCAGAATGTCTGTATTAGCAGCATTCGAGGGGGCACAGAGGGCTTGCATCCCACAGAGACTTGGATCCTGGGTGACATCTTCCTGAGGTTGTATTTCTTGGTTTGTGAAACAACAGGGTTGGCCTGGCTCCTGCAGTGTAAATGCTGTGGCTGCTCAGGAATCAGTCAGGCCCACTCCAAACACACATTCTCTCAACTCAGTGCACACCTGTCAGGGATGCTGGTAAACTGTGTTTGAAGCTCTGCAAGCCCTATTCTCAGTAAAGAATAAAGGATTCATCTCAATGATGCTGATATGAATGGGTGCCTCTCTTTGGGTAGCAGAGGTGGATCGTATCTGGGCAGGACCTAGAATCAAGTCTGAACTACTAGTGAGAGGAGCCCAACTCCAACTGACTTCAAGGAAAGGGGAGACTTATTGGAAGGATACTGGGGATCCGGGATCTGGGACACAGGAACCAGAGCAGATCCAAAGATCTCAGGGGCTGGACCCAAGAAATCAGAGGCCATCAGCTCACAGTTTGACACCCTCACTCTTTCTCTTCTCTCTTTGATTGTCTTAGCTTGACAACTTTCTTCCCTCAGGCTTCTACACCTACTGAAGGACTCTGTAGCTGCCTGCCCCAGGACTTTATATCTCTAAAGCATCTAGTCAGTATGGAAAGAAACTCAGAAGGCATCAGAGCTCCAGGGAGGGATCTGATTGACCCAACTCAGATCTTGAGTCCAGTTCTGGACCAATCGTATTGGTCGGGGCATGGAGTCCTATAATTGGCCCTAGCATGGTCATGTGCCTCTGACCCTGCACCAAATGTGATTGACAGTTTACTCCAGAATCACATGACTAGAGATAGAGAGGCAGCCACAAAGGAAGTGTCAGGGGGAGGTTCTAGACCATGGAAGAGTTTATGGTTGCCCCGCCAACTCCACCACCTCCTCATTCAGAGAGATGGTAAGGGGTAATAAAATTATACTGTATTCTTGCCATTCTGGAGGAACGTTGGCAGTGGCCTTATGCTACAGGGAGATCTGGGTAAGGCCCTTTACATTGAGATGGTTCCCTTCTGTTTCTCCACCCCAGTCACCAGCTCTCTTCCACCCACACCTGCTTTGTGCTTTCCAGTACCACTTTGCAAGTGCAGCCCCGTGTGGATTCCTGAGCCATTCCCCTCCTCCAGGGTCCAGCAAGCTCCTTCCTTTGACCTCCAGTGATGCTGGGGAGGATGCCATTCATGTAAATGGGGAAATCCAGGGTGCACAGAGCCCTCAGCCTCTCTGAGCTTCCTTCACGGGCAGAGCCACAAACCATTTGGTTCAAGCTGCCATGGTTTGCTAGTTTTGGAGTAGAAGTATCACTTTTTCCCATTTGGAGACCCTAGGCAGAGGCCCAGGATGGGGACAGCAGGGTCAGAGTCAGATCCAGAATAGAGAAGGAGCAGGAAAGAATAAATAAGGTGGAAAACTCAGTCATCTTTTCTTTCAGTACAAATTTACTAAGCACCTACTATGTGCTAGGTGCTGTGGTGGACCCCAGGGATAGAGAGCTGGGCTAGGAACTCACCTCCAAGTCATGGAGACAGACAAAGAGACAACTCCCAACTTGGAGGGCCAGATGGAGAAAATGACAATAGTGTAGATGGGAGGCCAGAGGAGTAAAGGGCTTCCTCTTGAGGGAGACAAGGAAAGGCTGGCATAGGGCGAGGGGATGGGTATTGACTTTAGGCTTGTCACCCCGATCTTGAAACACACCCCTAAACCCTGCAGTTACTATCTGTGTGCAGCTTGGCCATATGTCCTGGGTACATGTGCCTGGCCACTTTGGGAATGCCCTGGATTATGATCGACATGCAGGGAGTGAAAGAGGTCCAGTTGCAGAGCTGATAAACAAGGAAAAGGTGAGAGCAGAATCAATTATTTTTCTTTAACAGTAAATATCATGAACCAGGCTTAATGGAGAGGCAAGTGAACAGTTTGTCGAACTCATTCTCCAAGTTTTCTCCATGGAACCATAAACAATGGTGCTGTTGGTGAGAAACCACCAATAAGAGCAAGAATAACAGCTCTGGTTAATTACAGATGCTAACTCACTGTCTCCCCATGAGCCCTGGGAAGGCATGACCCCCATTGCACAGAGGAAAGATATCTCCTATCTTCTGGCTCCAACGCTTGTGACAGATATGTAGCCACCCTCAAGAAATGCACTTTAATTAAATGAATGGATGAGTTAGTAGATGCTTCCACTTGAACACTCTCCTGCATCCATGTCAGGAGACATGCATGGTCTCAGCATGGCTACCACCATATCACCTGGAAAAATCACCCTAGATCAGCCTAAGCCCAGGACTGGAGCTGGTGCCTGTTAATATACTCCTTACTCTTGAGGCTCTATATGTGTAGCCTGTGCCACCAACATGAGGATAAATCTGATCTTTAAAGCCACAGTCTTACTCCACCTTCCTTCCACTTTTATCCATTCCAAATTGTAGATCAAAGATTTATAGCCTTCAGTGATAGAAAAGGTAGGAAAAACAGAAAAGAGGAAGATCTTGAACCCTTCTTGTAAGAGTGCAAATTAGTACAGTCTTGGGTGATGATTTGTCCTAAATATAATTACAGCTTTTGTCCCAGGAATTTTGCTTGTAAGATTTACGTAAATCTATGACTAAAAGCACCCATAAACATAAAGACATAAACATAAAGAAGCAAGGATGAAGTCCTCAGAGTCTCTAACAAAAGTGAAAATCCGAGACATCCCAAAGTCCATTCAACATAAAGTGTCCACAGCATAGAGAGGCCACCATGCAACCACCTGCCTGAAAATAGTATTCAATGTTAAGAGAAATCCTTCCAGTAGGAAATTGAGAGAAAAGAACAGAATATAAAACAGCATGATCCCAGGCTTGCAGAGCACGTGGAAGACAGTGCAGCATCCTCACCAGGCATATACATCCTGGATTTTCTGCCTTGATTCAGATCCCAGGACAGAAGTCAGAGGGTCAGGCACAGGTGACAGCAAGGCCACCATGGGAGCCACTGCAGACCCATGGGGCCCGAGACAGGGTGGAGAGGGCTGGGAAGTGGGGAGGCATCCACAGGTACAGAGACAACAGCTCTTTGATACCTCCCACTCTGAGGGGATCAGACTGGGCCTGAGACAGAAAAGGAACAGGTGTTGATCTATGTTCCCTCCACAGAGACAATGTATCACTGTTTCCTCACCTAGGATCTAGTGGAAGATAACCGGAACCCTAACTGAACCAGCACTTCTGTTTTCTTGGCTCTAGGAGGAGCTAAAGCACTGGCTCTGATTACTCCCCTCCTCACCCTTACCAGCCATCCTTTCCTTGCCACTACTTCAAGCCTGAAATCACACAGCAAAGAGAGTTGTAAAGGCCTTTGGTTTCTTGTCAGTTTACTTTATCTCCTAGGGTAACACAACAAGCTGTTACCATGACAACCTGCACAGTTCAATCTCTCCATATTACAGGGGACTAAAAGATCTTCATGACCAAGATAATCACGATGGTGTGATCACTCACCTAGAGCCAGACATCCTGGAATGTGAAGTCAAGTGGGCCTTAGAAAGCATCACTACGAACAAAGCTAGTGGAGGTGATGGAATTCCAGTTGAGCTATTTCGAATCCTGAACAATGATGCTGTGAAAGTGCTGCACTCAATATGCCAGCAAATTTGGAAAACTCAGCAGTGGCCACAGGACTGGAAAAGGTCAGCTTTCATTCCAATCCCAAAGAAAGGCAATGCCGAAGAATGCTCAAATTACTGCACAATTGCACTCATCTCACATGCTAGTAAAGTAATGCTCAAAATTCTCCAAGCCAGGCTTCAGCAATACATGAACCGTGAACTTCCAGATGTTCAAGCTGTTTTTTTTTCTTTTCTTTTTCTTCTTATTATTATTTTACTTTACAATATTGTATTGGTTTTGCCATACATAATCCACCACAGGGGTACACGTGTTCCCCATCCTGAACCCCCCTCCCACTCCCTCCTTGTACCATCCCTCTGGGTCATCCCAGTGCACCAGCCCCAAGCATCCTGTAACCTGCATCGAACCTGGACTGGCAATTCGTTTCTTATATGATATTATACATGTTTCAATGCCATTCTCCCAAATCATCCCACCCTCTCCCTCTCCCACAGAGTTCAAAAGAGTGTTCTATACATCTGTGTCTCTTTTACTCTCTTGCATACAGGGTTATTGTTACAGTCTTTCTAAATTTCATATATATGGTTTAGTATACTGTATTGGTGTTTTTCTTTCTGGCTTACTTCACTCTGTATAATAAACTCCGGTTTCATCCACCTCATTAGAACTGATTCAAATGTATTCTTTTTAATGGCTGAGTAATACTCCATTATGTATATGTACCACAGCTTTTTTATCCATTCATCTGCTGATGGACGTCTAGGTTGCTTCCATGTCCTGGCTATTATAAACAGTGCTGCGATGAACATTGGGGTACATGTGTCTCTTTCCATTCTGGTTTCCTCGGTGTGTATGCCCAGCAGTGGGATTGCTGGGTCATAAGACAGTTTTATTTCCAGTTTTTTAAGGAATCTCCACACTGTTCTCCATAGTGGCTGCACTAGTTTGCGTTTCCACCAATAGTGTAAGAGGGTTCCCTTTTCTCCACACTCTCTCCAGCATTTATTGCTTGTAGACTTTTGGATCACAGCCATTCTGATTGGCATGAAATGGTACCTCATTGTAGTTTTGATTTTCATTTCTCTGATAATGAGTGACATTGAGCATGTGTTTGTTAGCCATCTGTATGACTTCTTTGGAGAAATGTCTATTTAGTTCTTTGGCCCATTTTTGATTGGGTCGTTTATTTTTCTGGAATTGAGCTGCAGGAGTTGCTTGTATATTTTTGAGATTAGTTGTTTGTCAGTTGCTTCATTGCTATTATTTTCTCCCATTCTGAAGGCTGTCTTTTCACCTTGCTTATAGTTTCCTTTTTGTGCAGAAGCTTTTAACTTTAATTAAGTCCCATTTGTTTATTTTTGCTTTTATTTCCAGTATTCTTAGAGATGGGTCATAGAGGATCCTGATGTGATTTGTGTCAGAGAGTGTTTTGCCTATATTCTCCTCTAGGAGTTTTATAGTTTCTGGTCTTATGTTTAGATCTTTAATCCATTTTGAGTTTATTTTTGTGTATGGTGTTAGAAAGTGTTCTAGTTTCATTCTTTTACAAGTGGTTGAGCAGTTTTTCCAGCACCACTTATTAAAGAGATTGTCTTTTCTCCATTGTATATTCTTGCCTCCTTTGTCAAAGATAAGGTGTCCATAGGTGTGTGGATTTATCTCTGGGCTTTCTATTTTGTTCCATTGATTTATATTTCTGTCTTTGTGCCAGTACCATACTGTCGTGATGACTGTGGCTTTGTAGTAGAGCCTGAAATCAGGCAGGTTGATGCCTCCAGTTCCATTCTTTTTTCTCAAGATTGCTTTGGCTATTCTAGGTTTTTTGTATTTCCATACAAATTGTGAAATTATTTGTTTTAGCTCTGTGAAAAATACCGTTGGTAGCTTGATAGTGATTGCAATGAATCATTAGATTGCTTTGGGTAGTATACTCATTTTCACTATATTGATCCTGCTGATCCATGAACATGGTATATTTCTCCATCTATTAGTGTCCTCTGATTTCTTTCACCAGTGTTTTCTATATATAGGTCTTTACTTTCTTTAGGTAGATATATTCCTAACTATTTTATTCTTTTCGTTGCAATGGTGAATGGAATTGTTTCCTTAATTTCTCTTTCTATTTTTTCATTATTAGTGTATGGGAATGCAAGGGATTTCTGTGTGTTGATTTTATATCCTGCAACTTTACTATATTCATTGATTAACTCTAGTAATTTTCTGCTGGAGTCTTTAGGGTCTTCTATGTAGAGGATCATGCCATCTGCAAACAGTGAGAGTTTTACTTCTTCTTTTCCAATTTGGATTCCTTTTATTTTTTTTTCTGCTCTGATTGCTGTGGCCAAAACTTCCAAAACTATGTTGACTAGTAGTGGTGAGAGTGGGCACCCTTGTCTTGTTCCTGACTTTAGGGGAAATGCTTTCAATTTTTCACCATTGAGGATAATGTTTGCTGTGGGTTTGTCATATATAGCTTTTATTATGTTGAGGTATGTTCCTTCTATTCCTGCTTTATGGAGGGCTCTTTTTTTCTTATCAAAAATGGATGTTGAATTTTGTCAAAGGCTTACTCTGTATCTATTGAGATGATCATATGGCTTTTATTTTTCAATTTGTTAATGTATTACATGGGTTGATTTGTGGATACTGAAGAATCCTTGCATCCCTGGGATAAAGCCCACTTGGTCATGGTGTATGATCTTTTTAATGTGTTGTTGGATTCTGATTGCTAGAATTTTGTTAAGGATTTTTGCATCTATGTTCATCAGTGATATTGGCTTGTAATTTTCTTTTTTTGTGGCATCTTTGTCAGGTTTTGGTGTTAGGGTGATGGTGACCTCATAGAATGAGTTTGGAAGTTTACCTTCCTCTGCAATTTTCTGGAAGAGTTTGAGTAGGGTAGGTGTTAGCTCTTCTCTAAATTTTTGGTAGAATTCAGCTGTGAAGCCTTAAGCTGGTTTTAGAAAAAGCAGAGGAACCAGAGATCAAATTGCCAACATCCGCTGGATCATGGAAAAGCAAGAGAGTTCCAGAAAAACGCTATTTCTGCTTTATTGACTATGCCAAAGCCTTTGACTGTGTGGATCACAATAAACTGTGGGAAATTCTGAAAGAGATGGGAATACCAGACCACCTGACCTGCCTCTTGAGAAACCTATATGCAGGTCAGGAAGCAACAGTTAGAACTGGACATGGAACAACAGACTGGTTCCAAATCAGGAAAGCAGTATGTCAAGGCTGTACACTGTCACCCTGCTTATTTAACTTATATGCAGAGTAGATCATGAGAAACGCTGGGCTGGAAGAAGCACAAGCTTGAATCAAGATTGCCAGGAGAAATATCAATAACCTCAGATATGCAGATGACACCACCTTTATGGAAGAAAGTGAAGAGGAACTGAAAAGCCTCTTGATGAAAGTGAAAGAGGAGAGTGAAAAAGTTGGCTTAAAGCTCAACATTGAGAAAACAAAGGTCATGGCATCTGGTCCCATCACTTCATGGGAAATAGATGGGGAAACAGTGGAAACAATGCCAGACTTTATTTTTTTGGGCTCCAAAATCACTGCAGATGGTGATTGCAGCCATGAAATTAAAAGATCTTACTCCTTGGTAGGAAAGTTATGACCAACCTAGATAGCACATTAAAAAGCAGAGACATTACTTTGCCAACAAAGGTCCGTCTAGTCAAGGCTATGGTTTTTCCAGTGGTCATGTATGGATACGAGAGTTGGACTATGAAGTAAGCTGAGCACCGAATAATTGATGCTTTTGAACTGTGGTGTTGGAGAAAACTCTTGAGAGTCCCCTGGACTGAAACGAGATCCAACCAGTCCATCTAAAGGAGATCAGTCCTGGGTGTTCTTTGGAAGGACTGATGCTAAAGCTGAAACTCCAATACTTTGGCCACCTCATGCAAAGAGTTGACTCATTGGAAAAGACTCTGATGCTGGGAGGGATTGGGGGCAGGAGGAAAAGTGGACTACAGAGGATGAGATGGCTGGATGGCATCGCCGACTCGATGGACGTGAGTCTGAGTGAACTCCAGGAGTTGGTGATGGACAGGGAGGCCTGGTGTGCTGCAATTCATGGGGTTGCAAAGAGTCAGACATGACTAAGCAAATGAACTGAACTGAACTGAACTTATATGCAGAGTACATCATGAGACACACTGGGCTGGAAGAAGCACAAGCTGGAATCAAGATTTCCAGGAGAAATATCAATAACCTCAGATATGCAGATGACACCACCCTTATGGCAGAAAGTGAAGAGGAACTCAAAAGCCTCTTGATGAAAGTGAAAGAGGAGAGTGAAAAAGTTGGCTTAAAGTTCAGCATTCAGAAAACTAAGATCGTGGCATCTGGTCCCATCACTTCATGGGAAATAGATGGGGAAACAGTGGATATAGTATCAGACTTTATTTTTACGGGCTCCAAAATCACTGCAGATGGTGATTGCTGCCATGAAATTAAAAGACGCTTACTCCTTGGACGGAAAGTTATGACCACCCTAGATAGCATATTAAAAAGCAGAGACATTACTTTGCCAACAAAGTTCCATCTAGTCAAGGCTATGGTTTTTCCAGTGGTCATGTATTGATGTGAGAGTTGGACTGTGAAGAAAGCTGAGTGCTGAAGAATTGATGCTTTTGAACTGTGGTGCTGGAGAAGACTCTTGCAATTCCCCTGGACTGCAAGGAGATCCAACCAGTCCATCCTAAAGGAGATCAGTCCTGAGTGTTCTTTGGAATGACTGATGCTGAGGCTAAAACTAATACTTTGGCCACCTCATGCGAGGAGTTGATTCATTGGAAAAGACCCTGATGCTGGGAGGGATTGGGGGCAGGAGGAGAAGGGGACGACAGAGGATGAGATGGCTGGGTGGCAACATGGACTCGATGGACATGGGTTTAGGTAGACTCCGGGAGTTGGTGATGGACAGGGAGGCCTGGTGTGCTGCGATTCATGAGGTCACAAAGAGTTGGACATGACTGAGTGACTGAACTGACTGAACTGAACCCCATTCCGCCTTTCATGTCAAAAACACCTGATGTTGGCCTTAGAAACTTTTCTAAGCCTGCTGTTTAGTGAGAAAATATGTGTTGATCTGATGAGCGTTCTTTCCCCAGGATGATATCAGCTGTGAAATCAAGTAACCAGACATTCAGTCACCTAACTTCCCTCAGCACTTGACAGAAGCAAATCACCAAGGATGCATCTCTTATTTGCCCCAAAACACCTTCAAAGTGACCTGCCCCACAAGTTGCAAAGCATACTTCAGAAAGGATACTTTTCCAGTTGTATTTATGTTTACAAATTTCTTGGGTTGGGTTCACAGTTAGAGATCTCTCCACATCTCCCAGTGCTAAATAGTTTACACAGCATGAAAGGTAGGGGAAAGAGCTTAGGGCTTGAGGATCTGATGAAAAAGAAAGTTAAAGTGTTAGTTGCTCAGTCATTTCCTACTCTTTGGAACCCCATGCACTGTAGCCTGCCAGGCTTCTCTGTCCAAGGAATTCTCCAGGCAAGAATACTGGAGTAGGTACTCATTCTCTTCTCCAGTGTATCTTCTTGACCCAGGGATTGAACCAAGCCTGAATTGCAGGCAGATTCTTTACCATCTGAGCCATGAGGGAAGCCCCTGGTCAAGCTGGGATTTAAATTGGGATTATTGGTCTTCCCTGGTGGTTCAGATAGTAAAGAGTCTGCCTGCCCTACATGGTTAGTATGGTACAGTCTCATTATCATTATTTTGTTGGATTTAGTGAATACATTTATATTTTAAATTTCTCTTTTTTATTTTATAAATTTATTCCTAAATAAATTAAATTTATTTAAATCACCTAAACTGTACAAGTACAAAATTGTGATTACAAACATGCTTTTCAATATTTATTTTTAATTTTCTTCTTTCCTTCTTCATTTTTTTTAATCTACACAGTGTTTTTATTTTTATTCAACTATAAGCAAACAGCAGAATTAATACAACATCCAGAATGACTTTTTTTTACACCAAAAAGTGATCAAGTTAACAAGCACAGACTTTCAGATTTCTGGACAACACAGACTTTCAGATTTCTGGATAATCTCTTACCCAGAACTGCTGCTTATCTAGATGGCCAGGCTTTAATAGCAAAGTGACTTCCTCTCTGTAGCTTTTTCTGGTATTGCTCTATAAAGGAGCCAGGGTGGGACACTGACACCCAGTAACCAGCCTGAGGCATTGGGGGTTAGTGGACATGCGGGCCCCTCATTGTCTTGGTGAGACAGGGCTGTGAAAACATATGCCATTAGGAGACTTCATACACAGTTCTGTGCTTGGGCTCACAAAAGCAGAGGCAGTCAATCTCTTCTTTGTTTTCAACCTCCCTTAAAGATTTTTTGATGCTCTGTTCTAATATTGCAGACCTGGTCTTTTTACCAGAATTTTTTTTTTGTTTTTCTTCTTTAAAATCTGGGTTGTCATTCTCACATTAACATTTTGATAAACTCCATCACAGTAGCAAAGTAACCCCCACCAAAACAGAGTTAAAGTTTGATCAAAACATAAACCCCCTAGAATTATAGAGGGCAGGCAGAAGGGAAGAAAAGTCACCCTAAACCTAAATCTGACTGCTCAGGACTTGGGCAGGGAGTGGCGGGGTAGGGGGGTGGGTTGGAGGGTGTGTGTGGGCAGAAATCTACATGCATCACTAAAGGGAAACACTGTTTTGGGACTCTGGGACAGTGTCCCACTCCTCTACTTCTCAGACAGCTGTTCGTAGAGCTTGGACACATAATCATCCCATTTGGCCTGGTGACAAGTACTGGTCACTGGGGTCCTCGAGACATACTTTTTGCAGAAAGAGGCCACTTAGAATTTGCCACGGTGGTCCCCAGATCAGTTGCTGAGAATGCACTCATCAAACTTCAGTGGTCTTTCCTGCTCATAAACCAGTCAGATGTAGCGATGCCGGCCTGTGCCCTTGGGAGGCCCAGAGCCCACATAATCTGAGAGGACTGTGCCACTGCTGATGTCATTGCCCTTCATGTTGACCACCAGAAAGTGGTGCCATTTCCTGTGTTTGGGGGTCCTGCCTGCTGGGAGCATCTAGATCTGTTAAGACCAAGGTGTACAATTTACATGAATCAAGCCTGTCCCATGCATTGCCGGTGGGCCAGTTCTTAATCTGGGTGGGTGTCAGCACTTTGGCCAGTTCATCGACCTTTGCCCTATTTGGGCCGTATTTGACCTGCAGTGGGTGCTGCAGCCTCTAATCCACTTCCTGTAGGCTCAAGGGCCCGGGCCACTTCCTGAGGTCTCCCAGCATCACAGAGCTGAGGGGGTCGGACAGCAGGGAAAGAGGCTGGTGGACTCCCGAAGGGGGGCGGCATAGGTTCCCAGCGGTCTGCCTTTCCTTCTTTCCTTTCTTGTTTTCCCCATATATTTACAGCCTAGCATATGTCCTCTCTTTTGATCTTATCCAAATCTATATCTACAGGTCAAAAGAGATGGAGGAGCAGCATGGGAAGAACCAAAGAACAAAGTGCAGGGACATGAATGAAGGGTGGTGGCCCTTGTTACTCATAATGAATGTTCTGCAGTAGGATCACTCCCCCTGCCCTTCTGTGTACCCACCGCCCTCAGGTTTGCCATGACCATGGAAGTTACTTCAGCCAGTGGAATTTGGTAGAGGTGATATGTCACTTCCAAGTGAGGCATTTGGAGTCAGATCCTAATTTGCCTCACATTCCCTTCCCTTGTATCCAGAAGATGCCTCCATCCACTTTGTTCCCTGAAAGGGTGTGATGAGTAGGGCCCTCCTGTCCACCAAAGTCAGATGTGAGTGAGAAATAAAGCTTAGTTATGTTGAGACTTTCAGATTTGGGGTTTTCATGTGTTCATAGTGTAAGTCACCTTCTCTTCACTGAATCAGAAGGGTATAACAGTCCCTCCTATTTGTCTCATTCATTTGGTAACTAAAACCCCAGTTTATGGCCATTTAGCTAAAAAGTTCATTTCCTAGCCTTTCTTTCACCTAAAAATGCCTCTGTGACTTCATTGCAACCAGTGAGAAATGAGTGAAAGTAATTTTATAACTGTTGAGTATGCTCTTTAAGGAAAGGGGCATATCCTGCATTCCCTTCTCTGGAATGCAGATATAATAACAGGAGCTAGAGCAGCCATGTTAGACCAGAGGTGAATATCATGTGTTGAAGATGACTATCAACAAGAAAAACCGGGGTTCCTATCACTGTGGACTGACTGGAACTATTATCGCATGAAAATGTATTGCATTTAAGAAAAGATTATTTAGACTTTGATTACGGCAGAGTTGAGCTTTTAACCTAACACTCATAACCCAATAATAAGTCTGTGTGTTAGCCTTGTTTTGACATTAGAGTCTGGTGGATAGAGACAAGACCTACTCATGTGGACTTGTAAGAGAGTCAAGTTAGAGCTCTGCCCCTCTGGAAGCTGTGGTCTAGTGTGGGTTTCAGAAACTCAAGCAAGAAAAAGCCATATGTCAGGGACAGCTTCAAGATGCCATAGGAACATTTGTGAGGTGAACCTATATCAGTCCTAGTGTCAAGGAATTGCCTGATTAGGGAACTGTCATAGGTCAGCCTCCCCAGAAGTAGCCCATGACTCAAGGTTTCATGTACAAGTGATTTATTTCAAAGTTCCTCGCAGAAGGATTTCCCTGGTGGTCCAGTGGTTACTGATCTGCCTTCTGGTGTAGGAGACATGCTGGACCCCTGGTTTGGGGAGATTTCATATTTTGAGAGCTACTAAGCCGATAGGCCACAAGAACTGAGATCTCAGGCCATAGATCCTATGATCTGCAACAAGAGAAGCCATTGCAATGAGAAGCCCACTTACCATATCTAGAGAGTAGTCCCCACTCTCTGAAACTAGAGAATGCTCGTGCAGCAAGGAAGACTCAGCACAGTTAAACTTTTTTTTAAAAGGGCCTTCCAGAGAAACCAGTGAGGGCATAGGGGAATCAGGACAGGAAAAGGATGAAACTAGCCTGAGTATGATTGCATGCAAGTCTTGGGGAGGGAAGCTGCAGCCTGTTTTCACAGGGAACTCTGGAACATAAGTTTGCCTCAAAAGTATCCCAACCCAAGGCTAGAGAGCTGGGATTTCACACTCCCACAAGCACCTACATCTCAGCCTTCAACTAACCTGGTGTCTATGAGGTCCTGCATTAGGTCCTCCAAAAATAAGTCAAAGGGGCCCATTAGAAGCCAAAGCACACCAAAGCCAGGGAAACACAATCTCAGATAATGCTGAGGTGTCCTGCACCTGCTCTGCCCTCTCCAGCATCACATCAGGAATCCCAGGAGGGGAAAGAGGCCCTTTTGGTAGCTGGATGTAATATTTCCTTTTTTATAAATTTAATTTTTATTTTGTATTGGAGTATAGTTGATTTCTGCTTGCCAGTGCAGGAGATGTAAAAGATGTGGGTTTGATCCTTGGGTCCAGAAAATCCCCTGGAGGAGGAACTGGCAATCCACTCCTGGAAAATTCCATGGATGTAGAAGTCTGGCAGCCTACAGTCCATGGGGTCACAAAGAGGTAGAAAGGACTTAGTGACTGAGCATGCATGCATAGTTTATTTATAATATTGTATTAGTTTCAGCTGTATAGGGATGTGATTCCATTATACATATATAGGTATCCGTTCTTTCTTATATTCTTTTCCCATACAGGTTATTAAAGAACACTGAGTAGAGTTCCCTGTGCTGTACTGTAGGTCCTCCTTGATTATTTATTTTATATTTAGTAGTGTGTATATGGCACCCCACTCCAGTACTCTTGCCTGGAAAATCCCATGGATGGAGGAGCCTGGTAGGCTGCAGTCCATGGGGTCGCTGGGGGTCAGACACGGCTGAGCGACTTCACTTTCACTTTTCATTTTCATGCGTTGGAGAAGGAAATGGTAACCCACTCCAGTGTTCTTGCCTGGAGAATCCCAGGGACGGCGGAGCCTGGTGGGCTGCCGTCTATAGGGTCTCACAGAGTCGGACACGACTAAAGCGACTTAGAAGCAGCAGCAGCAGTGTGCATATGCAGAGAAGGCAATGGCAACCCACTCCAGTACTCTTGTCTGGAAAATCCCATGGACGGAGGAGCCTTGTAGGCTGCAGTCCATGGGGTTGCTAGGAGTCGGACACGACTGAGCGACTTCACTTTCACTTTTCACTTTCATGCATTGGAGAAGGAAATGGCAACCCACTCCAATATTCTTTCCCGGAGAATCCCAGGGTCGGGGCAGCCTGGTGGGCTGCCATCTATGGAGTCGCACAGAGTCAGACATGACTGAAGTGACTTAGCAGCAGCAGCAGCAGTGTGTATACGTTAGTCCCAAACTCTTGGTTTATCACTCTCCTCCTACCTTTCCATTGGTAACCATATGGAAGACTGGGAATTTTTTTTTTTAATTTCTTTTTTTATTGAAGGATAATTGCTTTACAGAATTTTGTTGTTTTCTGTCAAACCTCAACATGAATCAGTCATAGGTATACATATATCCCTTCCCTTTTGAACCTCCCTCCCATCTCCCACCCCATCTCACCCCTCTGGATTGATACAGAGCCCCTATTTGAGTTTCCTGAGACGGTAAATTCCTGTTGTCTGTCTATTTTACATATGGTAATGTAAGTTTCCATGTTACTCTTTCCATACATCTCACCCTCTCCTCCCCTTTTCCCAGGTCCATAAGTCTATTTTCTATGTCTGTTTCTGCTCTGTAAATAAATTCTTCATTATCATTTTTCTAGGTTTCGCATATATGTGTTAGAATACAATATTTGTCTTTCTCTTTTTAACTCACTTCACTCTGTATAACAGATTCTAGGTTCATCCACCTCATAAGAACTGACTCCTTTTTATGGCTGAGTAATATTCCATTGTGTATATGTGCCACGGCTTCTTTATTCATTCATCTGTTGATGGACATCTAGGTTGCTTCCATGTTCTAGCTATTGTAAATAGTGCTTTAATGAACAATGGGATACATGAGTATTTTTCAATTTTGGTTTCCTCAGGGTATATGCCTGGGAGTGGGATTGCTGGGTCATATGGTGATTTTATTCTTAGTTTTTTAAGGAATCTCCATATCACCTTCCATAGTGACTGTATTGATTTACATTCCCACCAACAGTGCAAGGGCATTCCCTTTTCTCCACACCCTCTCCAGCATTTACTGTTTGTAGACTTTTTGATGATGGCCATCTGACTGGTGTGAAGTGATATCTCATTGTAGTTTTGATTTGCATTTCTCTAATAAAGAGCGATGTTGAGCATCTTTTCATGTGTTTGTTAGCCATCTGTATGTCTTCTTTGGAGAAATGTCTGTTTAGGTTTTTTTTTTTCAAACTTTTTGATTGGATTGTTTGTTTTTCTGGCATTGAGTTGTATGAGCTGCTTGTGTATTTTGTGAATCAATCCTTTGTCAGCTGTTTCCTTTGCTATTATTTTATCCCATTCTGAGGGTTGTCTTTTCACCTTGATTATAGTTTCCTTCGCTGTACGAAAGCTTGAAGTTTAATCAGGTCCCACTGATTTATTTTGTTTTTATTTCCATTACTCTAGGAGGCGGGTCAAAGAGGATCTTGCTTTAATTTATGTCATCGAGTGTTCTGCCTATGTTTTCCTCTAAGAGTTTTATGTTTCTGGTCTTACATTTAGGTCTTTAATCCATTTTGAATTTATCTTTGTGTATGGTGTTAGGAAGTGTTCTAATTGCATTCTTTACATGTAGCTGTCCAATTTTCCCAGAACCATTTATTGAAGAGGCTGTCTTTGCCCCATTGTATATTCTTGCCTCCTTTGTCAACAATAAGGTACCCATGGGTGCACCGGTTTATTTCTGGGCTTTCTGTCTTGTTCCATTGGTCTATATTTATGTTTTGTGCCAGTACCATATTGTCTTGATGACTGTAGCTTTGCAGTATAACCTAAAGTCAGGAAGGTTGATTCCTTCATCTCCATTCTTCATTCTCAAGACTGCTTTGGCTATTCAGGGTCTTTTGAATTTCCATATGAATTGTGAAATTTTTCGTTCTAGTTCTGTGAAAAATGCCATTGGTAATTTGATAGGGATTGCATTGAATCTGTAGATTGCATTTGTTAGTATAGTTATTTTCACAATATTGATTCCTCCTACTCAGGAACATGGAATATCTCTCCATCTGTTTATGTCATCTTTGATTCCTTTCATCAGTGTCTTATAATTTTCTGTGTGTAGTTCTTCTGTCTCCTTAGGTAAGTTTATTCCTCGATATTTAATTCTTTTTGTTGCAATGGTGAATGGGATTGATTTCTTAATTTCTCTTTCTGATTTTTCATTGTTAGTATATAGAAATGCAAGTGATTTCTGTGTACTGGTTTTGTATCCTGCTAAACTTTGCTAAATTCACTGATTAGCTCTAGTAATTTTCTGATACTATCTTTAGGGCTTTCTATGTACAGTATCATGTCATCTGCAAACACTGAGAGCTTTACTTCTGCTTTTCTGATCTGGATTCCTTTAATTTCTTTTCCTTCTCTGATTGCTTTATCTAGGACTTGCAAAACAATGTTGAATAGCAGTGGAGAAAGTGGACAGGTTTGTCTTGTTCCTGATCTTAGGGGGAATGCTTTCAGTTTTTCACCATTGAGAATAATGTTTGCTGTATGCTTATCATATATTGCCTTTACTATGTTGAGGTAGGTTCCTTCTATGCCCATGTTTTGAAGAGTTTTAATCATAAATGGGTGCTGAATTTTGTCAAAGGCTTTTTATGCATCTATTGAGATTATCATATGATTTTTATCTTTCAATTTGTTAATATGGTGTATCACATTGATTGATTTCAGTAATTGTGTTGTTTGTATATTTGTTCTTTAATTCTCCTATGTCTTGGTTAATTGATTCTTGCATTTTATCCATTTTGTTTTCAAGGTTTTTGATCATCTTTACTATCATTATTATGAATTCTTTTTCAGGTAGTTTGCCTATTTTCTCTTCATTATTTGGACTTCTGTTTTTTACTTTGTTCCTTCATTTTTGTAGTATTTCTCTGTTTTTTCATTATTTATTTTAACTCATTGTGTTTCAGGTCTCCTTTTCCCAGTCTTCAAGGTTGAATTCTTTCCTCCTTTTTGTTTCTGTCTTCCTAAGGTTGGTACAATGGTTTGTGTAAGCTTCATATAGGGTGAGACTTGTTCTGAGTCTTTGTTTATTTTTCCTCTGATGGGAAAGGCTGAGTTAGGTGGTAATCTTGTCTGCTGATGGTTGGGTTTGTATTTTTGTTTTATTTGTTGTTTATATGAGGCATCCTGCACAGGGTGTTACTGGTGGTTGGGGGATGCCGGGTCTTGCATTCAAGTGGTTTCTTTCATGTGAGTTCTCACTACTTATACTCCCTAGGGTTATTCCTCTGGCAGTCTATGGTCTTGGAGTCAGTGCTCCCATTCCAAAGGCTCAGGGCTTGATCTCTGAAGGAGCATTTGTTCTCTTTCTTTCCTTGCTTGACTCCCCTCCATTCTCAGTGAGGCCTTCTGTGACCAGAGGGCCACTGGCACTACCAAACTGCAGGGGCTTGTGGTTGCTGACAGGGTCAAAGGGCAGCTGGTTCAATCCACCACACTTCTTTGTGTTCTCCAAAAACTGATCTCAAATCAGGTCCCATTCCTGCTCCCAGCTACCAAAGCGCTACTTCTTACAGAGCCGTGGAAAATCTGGAGGTGCCACAGCTTCCGGGCAGGCACCCCATGCCAGGAGATGGTTTTCTGAATTCCCTGCCTGATACTGTCAGCCTAGGCCTGGCACCCAGGCCCAGGTTGGACTCTCACCCACCCTGTTTGTTTTTAAGAAATCATTTTTGATGAAGTGGAATGAGCCACCAGCCAGAGGAAGGAGTACTTTCACCCCAGTGGAGAACATTTTAACATTGCATTTAAGTCCTCATTCCCCTAAAACACACACACACACACACACACACACACACACACACAGACACACACTTTTTAAGAGCAAGAACAGGGACTGGTGTAATTGATAAGAGAAAGTCGCTCTGTTGTGTCCGACTCTTTGTGCCATGGACTATACAGTCTTTGGAATTCTCCAGGCCAGAATGCAGGAGTGGGTAGCCTTTCCCTTCTTCAGGGGATCTTCCCAATCCAGGGATCGAACTTAGGCCTTGTGCATTGCAGACAGATTCTTTACCAGCTGAGCCACAAGGGAAGCCAGTAATTGATAAAGGGCTCATTATAACAGACGAGGCTCAGTCTCTAGGTTGGGCCACTTTGGTGTTACACTGCAGCCCCCACACTTTAATCTCCATTGACCTTGGCATCTGCTGTGATAAGGCTCCAGGTGGTCAAACACAGCTCCCCAAGCCCTAAGGTGAGCTAGATGTCAGAGGGAACAAACGTGCCTCTTCTCCAGGCAGCAGTCCTGAGGCAGCCCCAGAGAAGCTGGAGGTCAAACAGTCTCCACTCACCCCACTTAGGCATGGAGTCCCACAAAGCAGCACCTTCATTCCACAGCTGGACAGCCCCATACAGCAATCCCACAGCTTTCAAGAGGCTGACTCAGGGCTCAGACTTGTCTGAATTCCAGTTTATGTTTTGTCACTAACATCACTTTGTCTACAGCAACCTCAGCCTAGTCCCTAGTCCCTTCTGGCCTTGATTACAGAGATGGAACCAGACTGTCCTTCAAATCATGACATAACCCTGAGGGCAGCTCCCAAGTGCTGAACAAGCTCCTCCCATACAGCAGGTGGAACAGACATGAAATTGAACCCAAAATATCTGATCATCTTTGCCATTTATACACTGTCCCTCACCACCTGACACTACCAGGATGGAGTCACTACCCACTGATGTCACTGACTTTCAACATATGATGCAAGGAGGTCAATGCAGAGGTCAGGAGTGAGTCATGCTGAGCTCTGGAAAAACTAACAGAACATTCCTTCAAAGAAATATTTTCAAAAGAAAACTTTATTAGCCTAATATCTTGTACCTTTGCATATCTAGAAAAGCACTGACATCATGAACAGAGATATCCACTCCTCATGACTAGCAGCAAGCCTCTTCTAAATGTATGCTTGACTCACATACCCCTTTCCCCAAATCACATGCTTACCGACCTCCCCCTACACACCTCTTAGGCAATGTTCCTCAGATCTATGTGACAGGCTGTCTCCTATATACCACATTTTGTCCCAAAAAAACTTAACTCAGAACACTCACATTGTGCTTTTTTTTTTTTAATTTGACAACTTTATATATAAAACTCATATAGCACTTACAATGAATCAAAACACCCCACACATATTAACTCATTGGGTTCTGTTATTATCCCCTATTTAAAGGTGGGGAATGTGAGGCACAGACAGAGGAAGTAACTTGTTTAAGGTCACACAGCTAGTGGATGGCCAAGCTGGGATTTGAACCCAGGCTATCTGGCTCTAGCACTGTGTTTTTACATGCCGTGCTCTAGGCCCACTCACATTTTATAAGTAGTGTCATATACATTTATCTTTAACTCAAGTTCAGTCTCTCCTCTCCAGGCCAGACAGTACATATACCTCACTCTTTTTCCTCCTCTGTAGAATCTTTTGAGATTTCCAGACTCTTGTGGTGTCAAAAGGAAAATGAAGGGAGGTGATGTCTGTGCAGACACTGTGGTGTCACCTTCATATTCCAGCTCCCCCAGTCACATGGTGACATGCCATTGCTCTCTGTCTCTGGGCAAGTCACAGAGGTTCCCCTCCCAAGGCCCGGGTGGAACAAGGGACAGTTCTAGGGGGCCACACCAGCTCCTATAAAGGCCATGTGCTCAGTAATCAGATTATAACACCCACCAGTCTCTGGTCAGAAGTTCTCCCCCTTCCTGCAGACATGACAGGAAGAGAGCCAGCCTCAGTGTGGACCACCTATCTTAACCCAGAGAGAGCTTCCTCCTCCTTTCCATTCAGGCTCTTACTCCTTTGCCCACTTCCCCTTTTAACGTCATTTAATTTTGCCTTCAAAACATAATCAGGGAGATGGGAGCTTTCTTCAGTGTAGTTTTAGAATGCCACAAAGCTTTTGACTATGACCCCCTCCTAACCTTGAGTATTACCTTTTCATTCTTTCTTCCCTAGGCTCTGAGAACTGGAAAGAAATTTACATTCCCAAATATCACACACCTACCTCAGTCTGTGCAAGGTGCTGGCAAATAGCAAAGAACAAGGGTAAGTTAATAACAGAAGCTGTTATCAAATTAAGTGCAATCTGCCTATATCCCATTTAACCTTTTCATTGTTCTACTCTGAAGTTTCACGGAGAGTATAAATGAAGCTTATTTCGTATGTGTGAAAAACTCTTAGAGACTTGAAGTTGGTCATTATGCTTCCACCAAAGTCTTGATTCTGCAATGTAAACAACCCTCCAAAATATCTGTCCACACTCCCACTTTTCAGTGAAATGGAAGCTAGTGGCCATGACCTTTTCTAAGTGTCCAAAGGCTTCCCCACCCTGTTTCTACAGCTTATGGGTTGTCTTAATGTACCTCCTTCTTTTTAACATCTTTAATCTCCTTCTTATGTTTTATCCTTTCTTTCCATTTTTCTCCTCCATTATCCATAGTTTTAACATCTTACACACCTACTCAAAGATATCCACTGCCCACAGGATAAATCCCATGATCTTGAATGTTGGCTTGAAAAGCAAGTCTTCCACTCCCAACTCTGGGACCTGGTCTTGGTTCCCCTTTTCTACACTGTCCTCTGTATCATTGGTGCTGTTGTCCAGGTTTTCAAGTCTTCATCCTAAACTCACCCTGTATTATACTTCCATACTCCCTCATATTTCACTGTGGTTCTACGGCTTGTTTATACCAACATAATGCAGGGAGCAGTGACATGGCTCACTCCCTGCAAATGCTTTGATAGTGTTGACTGAAAAAAAAAAGCACAATCTAAGTTGACAATTATGTTTTATCTGGCAAACTTTCTGAGAACTTCAAGCCTGGGGACAGCCTCTCATAGCTCTAAGGGACTGCCCTGAAGAGGTAAAGGAGGAGGCAGGGTATATAGGAGTTTTTGCAACAAAAACCAGATATTAAAGCATCAAAAGATAACTTCATTAAAGACAGATTAAATATATCTAAAGTACATTTTAGATATTTTTAAAATGTTTGGGGAGATGCAAGTGTCTGGGCTTATTGAAATCATTATTTTGATATGAACCATAGCAATCTAGGGGAAGTATCTACTTTCTTCTCATCCTGAGTCCCTTCTAGGTACACAATTTTGAGGAATAAGTGACTTCAGTAGCTGAGGGCTTTTTGGAGGGCATCCTTTGCCATTCTGAATTCCTTCTGGGTGGACCATTGGGGGCGGATATACTGTGATAGCTGGATGGCTGTAACATCCTTTGTTTACTGATATGTCAGGCAACATTTTTCATTCACAATAGTTAGTACATGAATTAGTACATGCCCTTCCCCCTGCCACAACAGCTAGTGGTACTGCAGATGGTGAAGCCTCCATCAGTCTGCATCCCCAGGAGATGATTTCTTTAATCAGAGTTCCTGACAACTTGTGATGGACAGAGACTTTTTTTTTTTTTCTGTTCCAACCACATGGCATGTAGGATCTTAGCTCCCCCTCAAGGGTTTGAAGCTCTGCCCCCTGCAGTGGAAGTACAAAATCTTAACCACTGGACCACCAGGGAAGTCTGAAGGCTCATATTTTGATATTCATTAGGGCTTGTATTGCCCATACTGGCCAGACTGACTGATATATTCTTATGGCTAAGCTTTTCAAGTGACAGTCCCCGGAGTCCAGTCAATGTTTGTCCTGCCCTCTTGGAGGGTATCTAATGAGGTCCATTTGCTGAAGATAAATGGATATATTTCTGATACAATTTCCCAGTAGTGTCATTGTCTTGAAACATTTTGCCTGCCAAACCAAACTACAAAGGAATTATTTTGAAGTATCTTATCAATCAAAGAAGACAAAGAAACCACTCAAAGCTCCAACCCAGCTTGAGATGAACAGGGCTACCTGTTAAACTCTTACTTCAGTCAAAGTAAAGATGATAGTATTTTATGACTCCTTCCAGGACTCCCAGGGCCTATTCCTGCATTAGATCTATCCAGGCCTGTCCCTTGGGTACAAGAGGAGCCTGGCCTGGTCACCAGATGTGTATAAGATGGTGCACCGTGCCTTAACCCTCATTTTTGCACTTTGTTTAGATTCAGTTTTGGTGGTTCAATCCCAACAGTGGGACTATGACAGCATCTAATAAATGACACATACATATGCCCTTTAACTCAGCAATTCTGCTTCCAGGGATCTACCCAATTGATACTCTGGTGAGAATATAAAATGCCATCTGTACAAGCTATTTACTGCATATTGCTTTATAAAGCAAAAGATCAGAAACTAACCTGAAGTGACATCCACAAGAGAGTGTGGAATAAGGCACAGGGCATCCAGGCACCTGGGCATTATTTGGATGAGGGAGAAGTGGAATGGGTGACATCTTCAGGGTGCACTCTGTATTTAGTTCTTTTAAAAAGGAGGGTCCAAAATGGTTATTATATTTTGTTGTTTCTATGTAAGCATATATGTCTATTTTCATTAAGAAAGAGTAGAAGAATAAGCCAAAAACTACTAAAATTTAATTTCCGGGTGAGGGGCAGGGAAGTGAGATTTTTCTTGTTTTATATTTTGATTTGCAACCATGCAAATGTGTTACAGCACCAAAAAATAGATAAATCACATCTGTCAAAATTGAGAACAAAGGCTAATTGCATCAAGTAGGTGACTAGCTACACACAACAAAACATTACTTAATTGGCTTTAAAATTCAGAATTATGACTCAACATTCAGAGTGGAATATCTTCTAAGGACAAAGACAAACAAAAATACTGCCCATCCAAAACAAAAGTAAAAGAAACTCAAAAGCAGAAAAGGAAAGAAGTCTGAAACTATATTCAACAACTTATTGTTGCTGATATCGCTTCTGTTATTGTGACAGTATTGTATGTATTTTACAGGTTAAAGCAATTCAGTAATTAAAGCTAATATTGTTCTGAAATAAGACTTTCAGTGGTTAGAGAAAAGAGGTTCACACATAACATAAAGGAGCTTAAGTAAAACCCTGCTAACCCTTCAAAACTTCTGTTGAAAGCATAAGTTTGTACCAACCAATTACATTCCTTTTTATTTATTTAAGGAAAATATGGCTCTCAACATTGAAAAGCCTAGAAGCAATGACAACTTGATAACTGTAGGTATCCTGAGGTCTAATTTGTGCTTTCTAAATGCATTTCCCACCAGAGGATCCACAAATTCTTAAGGAGATGACTGATTTCAGAACTGGATAAAGAAATGCTCCAAATAATCTTGGGAATCTTGAAGGTCCAGAAAGTTGAGGGACGTCAAAGACCAGAGGGGACTGGACAGAAAGTTTAGAATTTCATCTTGAGAGGCCAAAAGTGAGAAACTTTTGGCCATTGCCATAATATCCAATATTTTGGAACAAATTAAATGGGTTAAAAAGTCAGATATTTTAAAAGCTAAAGACAACATCTACTCGGTTACTGTGACAGATTGTTAGGGCATCAACTCACCATTCTGAGCACTGAGAAAGGAAAATAATTATCAATATTTATGCTGCTTTTGTTTCTATGAAGAATATTTCATGTAACTGCAGGTAAAGAAACCTTTTTTAAAAAAAATTAATTTATTTTTTATTGAAGGATAATTGCTTTACAGAATTTTGCTGTTTTCTGTCAAACCTCAACATGAATCAGCCATAGGTATACATATATCCCTTTCTTTTTGAAGCTCCGTTCCGTATCCCTCCCCATCCCACTCCTCTAGGTTGATACAGAGCCTCTTTTTGAGTTTCTTGAGCCATACAGCAATTCCTGTTGGCTATCTATTTTACATATGGTAATGTAAGTTTCCATGTTACTCTTTCCATACATCTCACCCTCTCCTCCCCTCTCCCCGTGTCCAGCCAAGAATATTGGAGTGCATTGGCCAATCTCTCCACAGAATCTTCTTTTTAACTGAAGAATTTCAGTAATTAAATTCAGAAAGAGTGGTGGAAACAGGAAACCACTGTTTTGCAACATATTTGTGAAAAAACGGATCTAGGCAAAGGATGCTAAAACAGTGAATGAAAGCTAGAGAGGGAGTACATAATGCATGTATGAGGTTGGCAACATCAGGACCTAGTGCATATGAGCATCTATCAGAGTGAAGCAACTGGAAATTATGAGCCTCTTGAAGTGGTGCCATTAGAAATACGTATCTGTATATGAATTTTTCCAATAAAAAAGTTTGAACTCAAGTGTAGATCTAACTACCAGTTTTCAGGGAAATAACACATAGAAAGGAAGAAAAAAGCAATCCTCTAAACCAGCGGTCTCTAGCCTTTTCAGCACCAGGGGCTGCTTTTCTTGAAGACAATTTTCCATAGACCAGGGTTGGGGGATGGTTTCGGGATGATTCAAGGGCATTACATTTATTGTGCACTTTATTCCTATTATTATTACATTGTGATATACAATGAAATGATTATACAACTGTCCATAATGCAGAATCAGTGGGAGCCCTGAGCTTGTTTTCCTGGAACTAGACTGTTCCATCTGGGGGTGATGGCAGAGGGATGTGGAGCAGCTGTAAATGCAGATGAAGCCTCACTCACTGGCCTGCTGCTCACCTCCTGCTGTGCTGCCTGGTTCCTAATAGACCAAGGACTGGTACTGGTCCTGGTACCAGTGTTGTGGACCCCTGTTCTAAATCCAATACTTGGGACATTCGACAAACCAGCCTACCTCCTCCCACTTTTTGAACAAATAAATGGCATAAAAATTGGGAGAGAGACAGTTAATTTAGTTTTAAAAGAGAATAATCAAGTGCAACATATGAACACATTCTCTAAATAAACTGTGAAAAGATATCTGTTTCTTGAGAATCAGGGAAATTTGAATATGGACTGGATATTAGATGTTAATATTTTGGAAACAAAATACATTGTGGTTATGTATATTTTGTGAAATGTAATCTCTTAAAATATTTTGGGAAAAATTAATAGTAAAAAAAAAGAAATAAATGAGGGTATCTTAATTTGAAAACAGGTCTGCATGGCCGCTATGGATTGAATTGTGTCCACCCCCCAATTCAGAAGTTGAACCCTTAAATTCTGATGTGATGGTTAAGGGGTAGGCCATTGGGAGGTAATTAAGTTGATATCGGGTCTTGATGGTTGTCCCTCATGATGGGACTAGCCTCTCCCTCTTTCTATCTCTTATTCTCCCTCTTACTCCCTCCCCCTCCCTATGACATGTGAGAACATGCAAGAAGGGAATTGATGCAAGTCAAGAAGGGTCCTCACCAGGAACCCAAGTGTCCACCACTTTGATCTTGCACTTCTAGTTTCTGGTCTATGACAACTTGTGGGACTAAGAGAGCAGTTTTATACTTATTGATGACAGGGAATTTTAGAAAAACATCCACTTGCTTTCTTTATGATCTACTGGATGTTGGCAGCACTTTAACAGCATCATCTTTTAGGATTTTTAATAACTCACCTCCACTAGCATTGTTCCTAGTAATGCTTCCAAAGAGCCATTTGACTTTATACTCCAGGATGTCTGGCTCTATGTGAGTGTCCCCAGCATCAAGCTCATCCAGGTCATTAAGACCTTTTAATCTAGTTCTTCTATGTATTCTTGCCATCTCCTCTTAATCTCTTCTGCTTTCGTTAGGTCCTTAACTTTTCTATCCTTTATTGTGCCCAACTTTGAATGAAATATTACTTTGGTATCCTCAGTTTTCTTGAAAATATCTCTAGTCTTTCTCATGCTATTTTTTCCTCTATTTCTTGCACTGTTCACTTAAGGAGGCTTTCTTATTTCTCCTTGCTATTCTCTGGAACTCTGCATTCAGTTGAGTATATCTTGTTCTTTCTCATTTGCCCTTCTCTTTTCTTCTTTTTCAGCTATTTGTAAACCTTCTCAGACAACCACTTTGCCTTATTGCATTTTTTCCCCCTCTGGAATGGTTTTGGTCACCATCCCTGTACAATGTTACCAACCTCCATCCATAGTTCTTCAGGCACTCTGTATTGGATCTTCAGCTTTGGCATCAAATGAATATTGTTCTGCTGCTGATGCTAAGTCGCTTCAGTTGTGTCCGACTCTGTGTGACCCCATGGGCGGCAGCCCACCAGGCTCCCCCGTCCCTGGGATTCTCCAGGCAAGAACACTGGAGTGGGTTGCCATTTCCTTCTCCAATGGATGAGAGTGAAAAGTGAAAGTGAAGTCGCTCAGTCGTGTCTGACTCTTAGCGACCCCATGGACTGCACCCTACCAGGCCCCTCCATCCATGGGATTTTCCAGGCAAGAGTACTGGAGTGGGTTGCCTTTGCCTTCATGTTCTACTACTTCCCAAAACAAAACACATGCTTTCAATCACGTGACAAATAGTCAACTTCAGGAAAGATTAATACCACTGGGGTCCTGTCCTCAATACTGTCTCCACTCCAGGTGGAGAGAACTTATATCCAGCTTCCCCAACAGCAAGGTAGCATGCCAGTCTGAGTGTAGAGTCAAAATTCTGAATTTTAAAGCCAATTAAGTAATTTTGTTATGTGCAGATCCCCTGGAGGAGGAAGTGGCATTCAACTTTAGTATTCTTGCCTGGGAAATTCCATGAACAGAGGAGCCTGGAGGTCCATGTGGGTCACAAAAAATTCAGACACAACTGAGCAACTAAAGAACAAAAACAACAAATGGCAGGCAACACTTTTCATTCACACTAGTCAGTCCATGAATTAGCACATGATCTTCCCCCTGCCATGGCAACTGCTGACACTGCAGATGGTGAAGCATTCATCAGTCTGTATCCCAGGAAGACAATGTCCCAGGTCAGAGCCCCAGACAATAGTGAGATCCTTTCTCAGTGTCTCCCTCCATGCCCCACCCTCTTGTCTTCTCTGCATTACTTCCGAGTTCCCTAAGCCCAGGACTAAGGAGCAACTGGATTAACCATTAGACAGATATGAATTTAAATCTTGGCTGTACTACTTAAGACCCTATATCCTTCAGGAAGATGCTTAACGCATCTCAACCTCAGTTTCCTCATCTGTAAATTAATGACAATTTCAAGCTTTCAAGGTGCCCATGAAAAGCACACAGGTAAATGAAGTCAGTGTCTATGGGCTTTTCAAAAGGATCAGGCTCTGTGCTTGTGAGACTGGAGTGGGCAGAGAAGGCCTGCCTGAGGAAGACACATTTGAGATGATGCTGAACGTGGGGAAGGAACCAGCCATGCAAAAAGCTGGGAGAAGAACATTATACATGTGGGAAATAGCCATTGCAAAGGCCCAAGGTATCCAAGCTTAATAAATCGCTACTTTTTCACCTCCAATCTTCCTTCCACTCTTGGAACTTGGCTACAGGTCACCCACCAAGACTTCATCAAATACTTCACTCATGAGATACCAGCAGGGAACCATCTCAACCTTCCAGAAGGGAAACCTTGGGGCTGTTACAGGGCTGAGTCAGCTCTGAGCCTAGGGTCCAGTATACAAGGTGGTTATTGCCAGGGGCACCACAAGTGACTCTTAGCTTCTCCATGTGCTTGTCCTCTCCCCTAAATCCCCAGGGAACTGATTGAGCTAAGAGACAAGTAATACCTCCTGACTCATCTTCCCCTGTCTGATGATCCCGTGGTCACCTGATCATACTGCTCTCTGGACACAATCTGTTTCCTCTATTCCTTCTCTGGAGGTGGCTTGTGAATAACATCAGCACCTGACCCTGAAGACTGGTGTCTGGAACTTAACTCACAGTCAGCTGTGACTCAGGGATGCCTAGCCTTGTCCTGTGCATCTGTCCTTTTTCTCCAACCAGATGCATAAACCAAATCCTCAAAGAACATGACTGGTTCACTCCCTCTCAAGGCCTTCACAGTTCCAAGGTCTATTTTAAGCATCAAAAAGGGAACATATCCCTTGAATTTAGGCTAGTCTCAGCCTCCAACCTCACTCCGCCAGGGGTTTCCTGAGGAAATAGTAAGATACTGCATTGAATTTGCCAGAGGGTTGAACAGAAAATGCTCCTCACTGTGAACACAGGTCCATGTGACCCAGTCTCCCAAGGGTCTGTGTTGTGTGAATGAGGAGCGAGAGCTCTGGGCCTGCTGAGCTGGGAGTGAGTCAGTTACCACCTGCATGACTGCTTCCTGGGGCCACTCCAGTTGGGACTGCCCCCACTGTGTCTGGAACCCAGCAGAATCAGCTCCCAGTATTGCTTTCCTGCTGCTACTGGAAGGCAAGTCAGCTGATAGAATTGCAGCCAGACTTGAGGCACAAGGGGAAAGGACTTTCACCCTTGTGCTTACAGACCTCTGAGAGCTGCCCAGCATTGGATGCAATTGAGTTTCCTCAGATCTTTCCTTTCTCAGAGGTCTCCCAGCCCCAAAACCAGAGGTCTTGGGTCCCATGTCTTCACTAACTTATCTGCAGCCTTAGAGTGAATCATACACCCCAGGGTTCAGTTTCCCATCTCTTGGATGAGGGAGACTGGACTTGCTCCAGAATGCTTGTTCCAGACTGAAGCTCAATGTCAATCAGTGGACAAGTGGCTCAGAGGTGTGTGTTGCCAAGGATGCTGAGGCTGCATGTGGTGGGAAGGGGGCTGTGACTGCCTGGTGATGCTCATGGATCCTGAGCTCAGGACTGGGATTGGTAGACCACTTGGCACACAGTTGTGTGAGGCCTTGCCCACTGACACTTTCCATCACTTGGGTTCTGTATGATGAGGTTCTGTGCGGTGAAATCAGGTAGTTATAAATCAGAAGTTACCAACTGGAAGGCTGTAGATTCCTCTGCAGAAACCTGAGTTGGGCTGATGAATGAGCTCTCCTGAAGGAATTCTGGGAACAGGACATGCCAGGACTCTTAGATAAATTAGGAAGTATTTTAAACGCTTTAGATGACCTGCCATTTTGCTGTTCAGCTTGGGATGATGCCCACAGTTAGAGTGGAATCAAAGGGCCCCTGGGGGAGGCTGTCCTTTCCCTATGGCTCATTAGCAGTGAGTACAGCTCTATCCCTTCATGTCCAGAGCAGGAATTCCAGCAGGAAGGAAGTGACCTCCAGTAAGGTTAACCAAAGGACAGTAGGCCTGGTTCCCTGGCAGGCACCATTCTTTTCCCCGTGCTTATTCCTTCCTGGATCCTGAGCAGTCTGCCCACCTTTTGATAACTGGGTTATGAACTCCTCTTCTCTTCCCTTCCAAATGTCCCCACAGCCCCACTAGTGGTTCCCTCCCTATCCAAGCCCTCTCCCTTACTTGAAGATGGCACTAAAGAAGAGAAAATCAGGAAGGGGGCTGCCCAGTTCATTCTTTAAAAAAATGTTCCCATTCCTTCCACCTCCAGGCCCTGACCTGACTCATCAAAGTCTCCAGCTGGATGAACAAGCAAGTTAGCAGGAGGGTGCAGATGGGGGTGAGGGTGGGGTTGTTGGCTGTGGGTGATGGTGATCAGATGACAGAAGAGCTGGATAGAGAGCACATGGGTCTCCAATCACTCAGTCTTTGGGGGGCCTGCCCGAATCTGCTTTTCTTGGGCCCCTCAGGGCACCACTAAGACAGAGACTTCAAAATAGACATTTTGTAAACTTCTTACTACAAAATGATATCAAACATAACAAAAATAATAAAGAATAGTGCCATGAACCCTGTATTTCATCATTCGGCATCAATAACTGCAAAACTACTCTCTTAGTCCCAGAGGTTGTCGTAGACTGGAGACTAGAAGTGCAAAATCAAGGTGGGAACAATTGGGTTCCTGGTGAAGATGCTCTTCTTGACTTGCATCAGTTCTCTTCGGGCTGTGTTCTCATATGTGGTAGGAGAGGGGGACAGAAGAAGAGGGAGAATAAGAGAGAAAAAAATGGAGAGGCCGAGCGATTGAACTGAACTGAACTGAGCTGAATGCCATCACGAAGACCCTACTATCATAACCCCATGTCAACTTAATTACCTTGCAAAGGCCTTACCCCCTAATACCATCACATCAGGATTTAAGGATTCAACATCAGAATTGGGGGATGGACACAATTCAATCCATAGCAGCTATGCAGATCTGTTTTTAAATCAAGACAGATCCTCACTTAGTTATTTTTTACTATTTATTAAATTTCCTGAAATACATTAAGGAAGAGATTACCATTTCACAAAATGTACATAACCACGATGTGTTTTGTTTCAAAACAATTAGCATCTAATATCCAGCCCATGTTCAAATTTCCCTGATTCTCAAAAAACAGATGTCTTTTCACAGTTTATTTAGAGAATGTGTTCATATGTTGCACTTGATTGTTCTCTCTCTCTTTTTTTTTTTTAACTTTACAATATTGTATCGGTTTTGCTATACATCAACATGAATCCGCCATGGGTGTACACGTGTTCCCCATCCTGAACCCCCCTCCCACCTCCCTCCCCATACCATCCCTCTGGGCCATCCCAGTGCACCAGTCCCAAGCATCCTGTATCCTGCATCGAACCTGGACTGGTGGTTCGTTTTTTATATGATATTATACATGTTTCAATGCCATTCTCCCAAATCATCTCTTTTAAAACTAAATTAACTGTCTCTCTCCCAATTTTTATGCCATTTATTTGTTCAAAAAGTGGGAGGAAGTAGGCTGGCTTGTCGAATATCCCAAGTATTGGATTTAGAACAGGGGTCCACAACGCTGGTACCAGGACCAGCACCAGTCCTTGGTCTATTAGGAACCAGGCAGCACAGCAGGAGGTGAGCAGCAGGCCAGTGAGTGAGGCTTCATCTGCATTTACAGCTGCTCCACATCCCTCTGCCATCACCCCCAGATGGAACAGTCTAGTTCCAGGAAAACAAGCTCAGGGCTCCCACTGATTCTGCATTATGGACAGTTGTATAATCATTTCATTGTATATCACAATGTAATAATAATAGGAATAAAGTGCACAATAAATGTAATGCCCTTGAATCATCCCGAAACCATCCCCCAACCCTGGTCTATGGAAAATTGTCTTCAAGAAAAGCAGCCCCTGGTGCTGAAAAGGCTAGAGACCGCTGGTTTAGAGGATTGCCTCTCTCTTCCTTTCTATGTGTTACTTCCCTGAAAACTGGTAGTTAGATCTACACTTGAGTTCAAACTTTTTTATTGGAAAAATTCATATACAGATACGTATTTCTAACGGCACCACTTCAAGAGGCTCATAATTTCTAGTTGCTTCACTCTGATAGATGCTCATATGCACTAGGTCCTGATGTTGCCAACCTCACACATGCATTATGTACTCCCTCTCTAGCTTTCATTCACTGTTTTAGCATCCACTGATACCCTTTGCCTAGATCCGTTTTTTCACAAAGATGTTGCAAAACAGTGGTTTCCTGTTTCCACCACTCTTTTGGATTTAAATCCTGAAAATTTTCAATTAAAAAGAAAATTCCTTTGACTGTTTGTAATTACATGAAATATGCCTCATAGAAAGAAAAAGCATATATATTGATGATTATTTTCCTTTCTCAGGGCTCAGAATGGTGAGTTGGTGCTCTAGCAATTGTCAGAGTGACAAATTAGATGTTGTCTATTAGCATGTAGAACATCTGACTTTTTATGCATTTAATTTGTTCCAATTGATTGGATGTTATGCTAAACTAGCCCCAATTTTGGCCTCTTTATGTGGATTTCTAAACTTTCTGTCTAGTCCCCTCTGGTCTTTGACGTCCCTCAACTTTCTGGTTCTTCAAGATTCCTAAGATTATTTTGTGCATTTCTTTACCCAATTCTGAAATCAGTCATCTCTTTAAGAATCCATGGATCCTCTGGTGGGAAATGCATTTAGTAATCACAAGTTGGACCGCAGGATAGCTACTGTTATCGAGCTATCTTTGCTTCTAGGCTTTTCAGTGGTCGGAGCTAGGAAGTCAGATATTCTTTAAAAAATAAAAAAATGAAAAATTTGATTGGTACAGACTTATTCTTTCAATAGAAGTTTTAAGATAGCAGGGTTTACTTAAGCTTTTTTTATTTTATGTGTGAACCTCTTTTCTCTAACCACTGTAAGCTTTACTTTAGAAGAATTTTAGCATTTATTACTCACTTGCTTTAACCTGTAACATACATACGATACTGTCACAGTAACAGAAGCTATATTAGTAACAATAAGTTGTTGAATATTTTTTGTTTTTGTTTTGAATGAGGGGGTTATATTTGTTTGTCTTTGTCTTTAGAAGACACTCTAGTCTGAATGTTGAGTCATAAAGCTGAAATTTAAAGCCACTTAAGTAATGCTTTGTTATGTGCAGCTAGTAATCAGCTTGATACAATTAGGTATATTAGTCTTTGTTCTCAATTTGACAGATGTGATTATCTATTTTTTGATTCTGTAACACATTTGCATTGCATATCAAGGTATAAAACAAGAAAGATCTCACTTTCCTGCCCCTCACCCATAAATTATATTTTAGTTGTTTTTGTCTGATTCTACTGTTTCTAAATGAAAATAGACATATATGTGTATACAGAAGCAGCAAACTATAAGAATTTTTTGGATCTTCTTTTAAAAAATAAATACACAGTACACCCTGAACATCTCATCCACTCCACTCCTTATTCCATCCACATTTTACCCAGTTGTTGGGATGCTCTGTACCTTATTCCACACACCCCTGTGCATGGTCACTTCTGGTATCTTGCTGATATTTTGCTTTTAAAAACAATGTGCAGTAGACAGCTTGTGCAGGTGGTTTTTTTATATTCTCGGCAGTGTGTATAGTTGGGATTGATCCCTAGAAGTAGAATGGCTGAGTTAAATGGTGTATGTATGTGTGTCATTTGTTAGATATTCCCTCTGTTGGTATTGAACCACTGAAATTGAATTTAAACAATGTGTAAAAATGAAGGTTAAGACACAACGTCCCATCTATCCACACCTGGCGAGCATGCCAGGTTCCCATTGTTGTATCCAAGGGATAGACCGGGATAGACCTCATTTGGAAATAGGCCTTAGGAGACCTGCAAGCAACACTATTGTCTTTACTTTGGCTGAAGTAAGAATTTAACAGGTAGCCCTGTTCATCTCAGGCTTCCCTGATAGCTCATTTGGTAAAGAATCTGCCTGCAATGCAGGAGACCCCTGTTTGATTCCTGGGTCAGGAAGATCCTCTGGAGAAGGGATAGGCTACCCACTCCAGTATTCTTGGGCTTCCCTTGTGACTCAGCTGGTAAAGAATCTGCCTGCAGTGTGGGAGACCTGTGTTCGATGCCTGGTTTGGGAAGATCCCCTGGCAAAGGGGAAGGCTACCCACTCCAGTATTCTGGCCTGGAGAATTCCATGGACTGTATAGTCCATGGGGTTGCAAAGAGTCGGACACGACGGAACGACTTTTGCTGTTCATCTCAGGCTGGGCAGGAGCTCTGAGTGGTTTTCTTTGTCTTCTTTAACTGATAAGACATTCCAAAATTATTTCTTTATATGTTTGATTGGGCAGAGAAAATTTTTCATGGTATGGGCCCTACTGGGAAATTATATCAGAGATATATCCATTTATCTTCAGCAAATGGACAGTATTAAATTCATTGGCTTATATGTGCCTGGTGACTTTCTTTATAAATAGAAAGAAAACTAATATGTTTAATATGGATTCAATCACTTTACATCAACCAACTTGAATTAAATCCCTCTCTGTCCCCACTACACTCTCACCTCTAGGCCAGAAATAAAAACCTACATAGACTGAAGGCTGAATCCAGCACTCTGTTGTGGAGATTTTATTCTCACTATTTTTTTCTGAAAAAAGAAAAAAATGTTGCTAACATTAAAATCAGGAGATTGTACACAAGTATCCAGACTTCTGACTTCTCTTGAAAACTTGGCCTACTGGCCCGCTTTCCAGCATGATTGGAGCGGAGGAGAGGCTGCCCTCAGTGGTAAGGCTTGTGCTGCCCAGTGTTTAGCATAGCCACCTAGTCCTTGTATTCATTTTCTTGCCTCCTGGGCCATGAATTTGTGAGAACTGCACCAGACTGCTAGCTTGCTGAAGATATGGACCACTTGTGTCTTGATCCTCTTTGACTCTTTCCAGCATCTAACCCAGATACCAGCACACAGGGTTTTCTGTATAAGCTTGTTTGATTATATAAAGTATCTTGTGGATGCATGACGTTTATTCCAATATTGAAACCGTGCAATTGAAATACTGCTCTAGTCTAGCTCTTTGATGCAGACTGGCATCACAGGTGCCCCTGATCTGTGCCACCTCTCCCACTACCTAAAGTGACTCGTATGTCCCTGGGCTGCCCCTAAAGTCTTTTTGATGGCTTTTCCTTCTTGCAATCTCCTCTCCAACTGAGGACATCAATGCACATCTCACGAAGTGCATTGGCTAGGAAGACCACATGAGATCACAAATGTCTAGCCTGGCCCCTAGTGTTCTCTTATCACATTAATAGCAGTGTTTTGTCTCTAGGTTGGCAAATTTTTCCACACTCTCAGATAATCCATGTACGTCAGTTTAGTTTTCTAGCCAAGCCTCAAGGAAGAGATTATAGTAGACTCTTTGTATTCTGAGAATCTTCAAAGTCCACTCCCCAAGGGCACTGATTGAGGTAAAGATTTTATCGAGAGGTTTCTATTTTTATCAAATCTAATAATGGCCTAAAGGGAACAATTAAGGTAGTTCTGAACATATATAACTAGAAGGGCCTGATCACCACTGCAGACTAGAACCGGATCTTCTGCGAGCACTTGGCGCCAGGAAAGAAGCATGAAGTGGCTTGTGCTCCTCGGGCTGGTGCTGGTGGCCCTCTCAGAGTGCATAGTCATGTAAGTACAGGGACTGTAAGTGGCATCAACTTCCTTTCTGTTTTTTTTTTTTTTCTTATTTTCCTCATATTCTTCTACCTGTCAAGGTTAGAAGGGAATATAATCATTCCAAGATGGTCTTAAAGTTCAACTCTCACTTATTGGCAAGTACTTTGCCATGGGAAATGTGGGTTCCCAGGGTCTTGAGGTAGACCTGCAGGGTTGTACAGCTCTGGGGGTGCGGTGTGAAAATGGGACACCTTGCAGTTGTTCAGTGCACATCCTATGCAAATGTATGTGTGGTCCTGCTGAGTAGCATTTTCTACATTTTATTCTAGGTGTCCTCTCTGTTCTGTCTCTACTTCTGTGTGTATGTGTTCACGTCTGCATCTCTATATCTCTCTCATTTATCTCTTCATCTATTTATTTCTCCATCTCTTTGATGTCTCTGTTCATGTAGCTCTCTCTGTGTTTTTTTTTTTTCTTTTCTTTTCTCTTTTCAATTTTGACTCTTTCTTGTTTCTCTAGCCTCTTAATTTCTCTAATTTGTTCTCCTTCTCCTGGATTCTTCCCTCACCCCTCTCTTTTGCTTCAACTCTGGAGAATGATTAGGCTACATCTAGACTGTTTTTACCTCGAACAAGCAGTGTGATCACAGTCACTTCACAAACACCTTGCATTTCAAATTTCTTCCCTGTAAAGAGAGAATCAGAATCCCCCTTCTTCCTCCCTCCCTAACCTTCTATGAGAAAGATATAGTGGGGTGGCAACAGCAACGGTAATGGCTGTCTTTGTTGAGACTCCCTATATATCAGGTACATTATATCCATAATGTTATTTAACAGCCAAAGCATTCTATATGGGGGGTGGGTGGGGGTTATCCCTTCCACCTTTTTACTGATAGGGAAACTGAGACTCCAAATGTTCAACTGGCTGACCCAAGATAACACAACAGAATCTGTATTCAAACCTATGTCTTTGCCCTGTGTTTGCACAGCATTCTGATAATAGATGGCAGTCAAAACAAAAAAAGCTTGGAAAATATACAGTGCTATTACAACGCCAGGTATGACTGTTATACTATAACACTGACGGCTGACTGCTGTTCCTTCTTTGTTTCCTTTTCCTCACGCTTGGTGAAAGAATGCCTCTAACTAAAACGAAGACAATGCGAGAAATCCTGAGGGAAAAAAACTTGCTGAACAATTTCCTGGAGGAACAAGCCAATAGAATGTCTGATGATTCTGCTAGTGACCCCAAATTATCTACTCACCCCCTGAGGAACGCACTGGATGTGAGTGGGTTGGGAGGCTGGTGCTCCACAGCGCCCCCTTGTGCTCTGGCCTAGCAGTGGGGCTCATCTAGAGGTTCCAGGTGGGATATTGGATCTGGGGCTCCTGCAGGAGGCAGAAACAGTGGGGAACAGGGGCCCCATTCCCAGAGGAGAAGACATTCTCATCCTTAACTCTTGGTCTGTGGTAACTGGGCCCAGCAATGACCAGGTGGCAGGTAAACATCTATTTCTGTGCCAAAGATGTGGCATTAGTTTGAGGGAGATTGTTCTTTCTGAACTAAGTGAGCCACTCAGTTACAGGTGAAGTGGTAAGCCATCTCTAATAAAAAATAAAGCCAACTGGAAATCAAGTGTGAATTCCCAGGTAGAGGAATTCAGCTTCCAGAGATCCAAGAATCAAAACAGCAAAAATTTACTGAAACCCTATGGCACTTGATGCCATAAGAATCTAACACTATAATTATTATTGATTTGAAAAAGGTCTCATCTCTTATTCAAGAATGGCCAAGCTACCCTGAGAGATGTGCAAAGAGTAAATACATGTTTAGTGAAAGGGCCAATTGTGTAGTGTTGATCAAACATGGTCTGAGTTTAGAAGGAGTGGCTGGGGTTGATTAAGGAGGACTTCCTGGAAAAGGAGGTGCTCAGGCTGGGTTTGAAGAGGAGACTAGAGAGCTTCTCAGATGAGGTCACCGGACTTCCTTGGGGGTTCAGTGACTATGACTCTGGGCTTCAAATACAGAAGGTACTGCTTCAATGCCTGGTCATAGAGTTAAAATCCTGCATACCACATAGCACAGGAAAATATATCAAATGCAGACACTCTGAGCAAAGGTTGTGAGCTGAATGGTGGTTGGAAAGTGATTTCAAGAGACATGTGACACCCAGAGGAAGGCAGCAGTCTGGGAATCGAGGGGAGCCATATCTGCACTAATCCACTTCTTCCTGGTCCCTCTAGATGGCCTATGTGGGTAACATCACCATTGGAACACCCCCTAAGGAGTTCCGGGTTGTCTTTGACACAGGCTCATCTGACTTGTGGGTGCCCTCCATCAAGTGCATCAGTCCTGCCTGTTGTGAGTACCGCATTCCCCATCTTGACTCATCCCCTGCACCCTATGACCTGACTGACATTCATCTCTCGTGTCTGCAGATACACATATTACCTTCGACCATCACAAATCTTCCACCTTCCGGCTTACGCGCAGGCCCTTCCACATCCTCTACGGATCTGGGATGATGAACGGAGTTCTTGCCTATGACACTGTTCGGGTAACATGGAAACAGAAGCTGAATCAGATCTGCACTAATCA
Source organism: Bubalus kerabau (assembly GCF_029407905.1). Taxonomy (NCBI): domain Eukaryota; kingdom Metazoa; phylum Chordata; class Mammalia; order Artiodactyla; family Bovidae; genus Bubalus; species Bubalus kerabau. The sequence continues at coordinate 11,725,599 of NC_073628.1, forward strand.
ACCCCCTCGTGGTCCCCATTTGCCTATGTTAGGTCAGAACTGGCTATGGAGTGACCACTGCTTACACAACAGATGCAGGACCAGCTGGAAGGGCCTGTCCTTCCCTAACTCCCCTTGTGACTAGCCGCCTTACCTGCAGAATCCTGTCCCTGGGGAGACAGGGCCCCTGCTGATACACAAACTCCTGGAGTGGATAACCCATAGAGTGGCTTGGGGTGTGGACTTGCAGCTCCTTTGCCCGTGAGCAGCTCAAGGTTCATTTGGCTGGGAACAGGGACAGGGAAAAAAAGCACCCACTTTTATATTCTCAGACTGTGCTGGGTACTTTCATGGTTATAACTTGTTTAATCCTGCAACAACCCCAAACAGAAATTACTATGATTAGTTCCATGATACACATGAGGGAACTGAGGTATAGAGAGCAAGGGCCTTGCCAAAGTCACACATCTGAGAAGTGGTAGCTGGGCTGGCTTGTCAGGACTCAAGCAGGTTTTGGGTTATTTGAGAGAGAATAAAACTGATCAGGCGACCCTGGGGGCAGCCCAGGGCTTCAGATATCCAGGCAGCAAAAGCAGGGGCCCACACATATGGGACGGACTTGATAAATGGGTTCTCACTCTAGGGGGCCACTGAGAGTCTAGTAAAATCTATGGCCTCCCTCCCCAAAGTGCCTGAGGATTTTCCCTGTCTCTCTATTTCTCTCTCTCTCTCACACACACCCCTAAATGTGTATTTCCCAGGTAGCATATTCATAAGAACCCTACCAGTGACATTGTAAAATGGGCTCCTGCCTTCCTTGCGAACGCAGAATCCATAATACATTGCAATAAATTCAGTCCATTTCTGTCATAAGATCATAGTGATGCCAAAGAGAGGACTACCCTGCTCTCTACTCATTTTGTCCTCAAGAGGGCACCATTGGGTCCAGTCCTGACTCTTGGTTTCCCCACCTGTATAGAAGGCATGAGGCCAATTTGACTCAGATGGTGTTTGCAGAAATAGCTGGTGTTAGTTAAAATTTAAGTCCGCACACCAATGGAACCCGAATTCCTGTCCCAGCTTGTTTTAACCATCTGAAGTCCACCCAGGGCACAGCCAGGACTCAGTTCTTCTCTGAGGTTCTAATGGCATCTGCACCCCCTAGACCAGTCCCACTTCCAATCCTTTATGTGCGAACACTGTTCTCTCCCACAGATCGGGAAACTTGTCAGCACTGACCAGCCGTTTGGCCTAAGCCTGCAGCAATTCGGGTTTGATAACGCACCCTTTGATGGTGTCCTGGGCTTGTCCTACCCCAGCCTCGCTGTCCCAGGAACCATCCCCATCTTTGACAAGCTGAAGCAACAAGGTGCCATTTCTGAGCCTATCTTTGCCTTCTACTTGAGCACGTAAGTCTGAGCTGGACAAGCCCTCTCTCCAAATTAGCTGTGAGATGCTTTCAGTTGGATGAATATTATAGAACACTTGTTACAGAAGTATCCTGAAAGACTGTGTAGCCCAGGAAAACTATGGCCCCAGGGCTTCACCTGGCTTCACCACTGGCTTTTGTAAATGAAGTTTTACTGGAACACAGCCTAGCTCATGGGCTCAAGGGCAGTGGCTTGGTCTCGGGGGTGAGGGGAGTGGGAGAGCAATGGAAGGTGTCAGGATAAAAGTTGGAAGAAAAAGTAACACAGTTTGCTGACGAATTTGAAATGGAATGAAAGTGAGCAATGGTGGAAATCTTTCCTTCCTCACTAACATTTCACCAGGACCAACTACATAATTTTCAGGAGACAGTGCAAAATGGAAGTGTGGGACACCTTATCCAACAAGTCTTAGGAATTTCCAGACAGAGATAACAGAGGTGCGGGGCCCTGCTGAATGTGGGGCCCCATGGACAGCACAGGTCACAGGCAGGTGAAACCAACCCTGGGTGACCTGAAGCCACACCCCTAGCACTCTCAGGCCTTGATTTTTCTGAAAAAATTACAGGCTGGACAAGGGGGAAGCCCAAGCCCTTCAGCACACTGTCCTTTGAGGGTATTCAGGTTGCAGGAGGTATAGGGCCTCTTCAGAAGCCTAGGTGGGTGGAACCTGGCCAAGTGACTCAGCTTCTAACCTGCTCTGTGCCACTCTAGCCAGTGACTAATCTTGGTCTGGATCTCAATCCCTCAATTTCTGCATCTGTAAAATGGGGACCCTATTAGGGCCTTGTTGGGTGGACAAGCACAGCCCTCAGACTGCCCAGCATAACAGTCCTCCAAGGAATCTCCCTCTTTTATTCTCTTGACAGCCACAAGGAGAATGGCAGTGTGTTGATGTTAGGTGGGGTGGACCACTCCTACCACAAGGGAAAGCTCAACTGGATACCAGTGTCCCGAACCAAAAGCTGGCTAATAACTATGGACCGGTAAGCCTCTTCCTCTGAATGCCACCCCAAGTGATGCTCCCACATCTATACCTAGACACATGCAAGCACACAAACGCATGCACAGACACATGGTCACACACAGAGATATGCTCCACCCATAAAGCCACACATATAAGCACACACAGACACATATAAATGCACATATAGGCACACATATAAACACTCTTAGGCAGACAGATACACACAAGCACACAGAGAGACAGACACACAGAACCACATAAACACATACACAAACAAACACACAAACACATAGATATACAAATCACCCATGGGTTCATAATCATCCCAGGCCTTCTGACCAGGGCTCAGACTAGGGTCCTTCACAGGGTCCAGAGAGGTCTGTGCAGCTGGGGGAGGGCTGCACCCACTGCTCTGTGACGTGGGGAGCATGGTTAGAGGACCCTACAGTGTGGTGAACAGAGGATCAGGGAGAATTTCCTCAGCCTGAACAGAGTTGTGATAAGATGACCAATTGTCCAGGTTAAGGAGAGTTATGACCAACCTAGACAGCATACTAAAAAGCAAAGACATTACTTTGCCAACAAAGGTCTGTCTAGTCAAGGGTATGGTTTTCCCAGTAGTCATGTATGGATGTGAGAGTTGGACTATAAAGAAAGCTGAAGGCCAAAGAATTGATGCTTTTGAACTGTAGTGTTGGAGAAGACTCTTGAGAGTCCCTTGGACTGTAAGGAGATCCAACCAGTCCATCCTCTCCAGTCCACCCAGGAGATCAGTCCTAGGTTTTCATTGGAAAATGAATGGAAAATGAAATGACTAATGTTAAAGCTGAAACGGCAATACTTTGGCCACCTGATGCGAAGAGCTGACTCATTTGAAAAGATCCTGATGCAGGGAAAGATTGAGGGAGGAGAATGGGATGATAGAGTATGAGATGGTTGGATGGCACCACCGACTCAATGGACATGAGTTTGGGTAGGCTCTGGGAGTTGGTGATGGACAGGGAGGCCTGGCGTGCTGCAGTTCATGGGGTTGCAAAGAACTGGACACGACTGAGTGACTGAACTGAACTGAACCCAGGACTGAGGAAGTTCTCAGTACATATAAATGTCAGTTTAAAAACAGAGAAAGTCCTGAACAAATGGGAAAATCTAGTCTCCTTAGGGAGAAGCTACCCAGCTATGTAGAGAGGTTGGCTGCGGTCTTGAGACCTGAAAGCAACTCATAAAAAGAGACACTCCACATAACCATAGCTACTCACCCCTGACCCCCATCCTGAGCAAACAGTGGAGGAGGCGCTGTGATTGATAGAATTAGGAAGGTGGGATCCAGGAGTGGCCTGATAACTAGCATAGTAATTGATGGGAATCTCTGTGATACCCTCAGACAAAAGTTGCCCTGTCCTTTGGAGATTCCGTGGGCTATCAGGTATCATCTGGCCAGGGCCTCAGTGTCTGAGCTTGGTGAATGAGCAGTAATGGGAGACACCCTCTCCCAGGGCAGCTTGTCTCCCACTATGAGAATCTGTTGCCCCAGGGAACATCCATCTTCACTGTGTGTTTGACCCGTTATCGTTGAGACACTGGATATAGCTCTTTGGATGTTCCTCATTTATTATTTTCACATTCATTCATTCACTCATTGTGCATCCACTGTGTGTCAGGAACTTTAGCGAGTCAATGAGAATAAAACTTGCCCTCACACCTAAGAAGGCAGATGTACGTGAAATGACTCACACACATAGTGAATTGTCACTTTGGTAAATGCTAGACATGAGGAAGAGTCTACAGAAAATGACCAAGACAGGAGTTTGATATACACTGGGGGAAAGACTTCACTGAAACCATGACAGTTAATCTGGAATTTGAAAGACAAGGAGAAATTAGCTAGTCAAAGGGGAGTGGGGTCTTCTAGGAAGGAAGACCAGCTTGTGTCATGGTCCTGAGGTAGGAAAGAGCCTATTCAAGTACTGCATTTTATTTATTTTTTTTTACATTTTATTTATTTATTTATTTTACTTTACATTATTGTATTGGTTTTGCCATACATCAACATGAATCTGCCATGGGTGTACACGTGTTCCCCATCCTGAGCCCCCTTCCCACCTCCCTCCCCATACCATCCCTCTGGGTCATCCCAGTACACCAGCCCCGAGCATCCTGTATCATGCATCGAACCTGGACTGGCGATTCGTTTCACATATAATATTATACATGTTTCAATGCCATTTTCCCAAATCATTGCACCCTCACTCTCTCCCCGAGTCCAAAAGACTGTTATATACATCTGCATCTCTTTTGCTGTCTTGCATACAGGGTTATCGTTACTATCTTTCTAAATTCTCTATATATGCGTTAGTATACTGTATTGGTATTTTTCTTTCTGGCTTACTTCACTCTGTATAATAGGCTCCAGTTTCATCCACTTCATTAGAACTGATTCAAATGTATTCTTTTTAATGACTGAGTAATACTCATTGTGTGTATGTACCAAGGCTTTCTTATCCATTAGTCTGCTGGTGGACATCTAGGTTGCTTCCATGTCCTGGCTATTATAAACAGTGCTGCGATGAACACTGGGGTACACGTGTCTTTTTCAATTCTGGTTTCCTCGATGTGTATGCCCAACAGTGGGATTGCTGGGACATATGGCAGTTAAATTTCCAGTTTTTAAAAAAATCTCCACACAGTTCTCCATAGTGGCTGTGCTAATATGCATTCCCACCAACAGTGTAAGAGGGTTCCCTTTTCTGTGCACCGTCTTCAACATTTATGGCTTGTAGACTTTAGGATAGCAGCCATTCTGACTGGCGTGAAATGGTACCTCATTGTAGTTTTGATTTGCATTTCTCTGATAATGAGTGATATTGAGCATCTCTTCATGTGTTTGTTAGCCATCTTTGTCTTCTTTGGAGTCTTCTTTGTCTTCTTTGGAGAAATGTCTATTTAGTTCTTTGGCCCATTTTTTGATTGGGTCATTTATTTTTCTGGAGTTGAGCCGAAGGAGTTGCTTGTATATTTTTGAGATTAGTTGTTTGTCAGTTGCTTCATTTGTTATTATCTTCTCCCATTCTGAAGGCTGTTTTTTCACCTTGCTTATAGTTTCCTTTTTGTGCAGAAGATTTCAATTTTAATTAGGTCCCATTTGTTTTCTTTTTGCTTTTATTTCCAATATTCTGGGAGGTGGGTCATAGAGGATCCTGCTGTGATTTATGTCGGAGAGTGTTTTGCCTATGTTCTCCTCTAGGAGTTTTATAGTTTCTGGTTGTACGTTTAGGTCTTTAATCCATTTTGAGTTTATTTTTGTGTATGGTGTTAGAAAGTGTTCTAGTTTCATTGTTTTACAAGTGGTTGACCAGTTTTCCCAGCACCACTTGTTAAAGAGATTGTCTTTTCTCCATTGTATATTCTTGCCTCCTTTGTCAAAGATAAGGTGTCCGTAGGTGCATGGATTTATCTCTGGGCTTTCTATTTTGTTCCATTGATTTATATTTCTGTCTTTGTGCCAGTACCATACTGTTTTGATGACTGTGGCTTTGTAGAAGAGCCTGAAGTCAGGAAGGTTGATTCCTCCAGTTCCATTCTTCTTTCTCATGATTGCTTTGGCTATTTGAGTTTTTTTGTTGTATTTCCATATGAATTGTGAAAATATTTGTTCTAGCTCTGTGAAAAATACTGTTGGTAGCTTGATAGGGATTGCATTGAATCTATAGATTGCTTTGGGTAGTATACTCATTTTCACTATATTGATTCTTCTGATCCATGAACATGGTATATTTCTCCATCTATTAGTGTCCTCTTTGATTTCTTTCACCAGTGTCTTATAGTTTTCTATATGTAGGTATTTAGTTTCTTTGGGTAGATATATTCCTAAGTATTTTATTCTTTTCATTGCAATGGTGAATGGAATTGTTTCCTTAATTTCTCTTTCTATTTTCTCATTGTTAGTGTATAGGAATGCAAGGGATTTTTGTGTGTTGATTTTATATCCTGCAACTTTACTATAGTCATTGATTAGTTCTAGTAATTTTCTGCTGGAGTCTTTAGGGTTTTCTATGTAGAGGATCACGTCATCTGCAAACAGTGAGAGCTTTACTTCTTCTTTTCCAATTTGGATTCCTTTTATTTCTTTTTCTGCTCTGATTGCTGTGGCCAAAACTTCCAAAACTATGTTGACTAGTAGTGGTGAGAGTGGGCACCCTTGTCTTGTTCCTGACTTTAGGGGAAATGCTTTCAATTTTTCACCATTGAGGATAATGTTTGCTGTAGGTTTGTCATATATAGCTTTTATTATGTTGAGGTATGTTCCTACTATTCCTGCTTTATGGAGGGCTCTTTATTTCTTATCAAAAATGGATGTTGAATTTTGTCAAAGGCTTTCTCTGTATCTGAGATAATCATATGGCTTTTATTTTTCAATTTGCTAATGTGGTATATTACATTGATTGATTTGCAGATATTGAAGAATGCTTGCATCCCTGGGATAAAGCCCACTTGGTCATGGTGTATGATCTTTTTAATGTGTTGTTGGATTCTATTGCTAGAATTTTGTTAAGGATTTTTGCATCTATGTTCATCAGTGATATTGGCCTGTAATTTTCTTTTTTTGTGGCATCTTTGTCAGGTTTTGGTATTAGTGTGATGGTGGCCTCATAGAATGAGTTTGTAGCTTTACCTTCCTCTGTAATTTTCTGGGAGAGTTTGGGTATTATAGGTGTTAGCTCTTCTCTAAATTTTTGGTAGAATTCAGCTGTGAAGCCATCTGGACCTGGGCTTTTGTTCGCTGGAAGATTTCTGATTACAGTTTCAATTTCTGTGCTTGTAATGGGTCTGTTAAAATTTTCTATTTCTTCCTGGTTCAGTTTTGGAAAGTTGTACTTTTCTAAGAATTTGTCCATTTCTTCCAAGTTCTCTATTTTATTGGCATATTATTGCTGATAGTCTCTTATGATCCTTTGCATTTCTGTATTGTCTGTTGTGATCTCTCCATTTTCATTTCTAATTTTATTGATTTGACTTTTCTCCCTTTGTTTCTTGATGAGTTTGGCTAATGGTTTGTTAATTTTATTTATCCGTTCAAAGAGCCAGCTTTTGGCTTTGTTGATTTTTGCTATGGTCTCTTTTGTTTCTTTTGTATTTATTTGTGCCCGAATTTTGAAGATTTCTTTCCTTCTACTAACCCTGGGGTTCTTCATTTCTTCCTTTTTTAGTTGCTTTAAGTGTAGAGTTAGGTTATTTATTTGACCGTTCTCTTGTTTCTTGAGGTATGCCTGTATTGCTATGAACCTTCCCCTTAGCACTGCTTTTACAGTGTCCCATAGGTTTTGGTTGTTGTGTTTTCATTTTCATTTGTTTCTATGCATATTTTGATTTCTTTTTTTGATTTCTTCTGTGATTTGTTGGTTATTCAGCAGCGTGTTTTTCAGCCTCCATATGTTGGACTTTTAAATAGTTTTTCTCCTATAATTGAGATCTAATCTTACTGCATTGTGGTCAGAGAAGATGCTTGGAATGATTTCAATTTTTTTGAATTTACCAAGGCTAGATTTATGGCCCAGGATGTGGTCTATCCTGGAGATGGTCCGTGTGCACTTGAGAAAAAAAAAAATTGTTTTGGGATGAAATGTCCTATAGATATCAATTAGGTCTAACTGGTCTATTGTATCATTTAAAGTTTGTGTTTCCTTGTTAATTTTCTGTTTAGTTGATCTATCCATAGGTGCGAGTGGGGTATTAAAGTCTCCCACTATTATTGTGTTATTGTTAATTTCCCCTTTCATACTTGCTAGCATTTGTCTTACATATTGCGGTGCTCTTATGTTCGGTGCATATATATTTATAATTGTTATATCTTCTTCTTGGATTGATCCTTTGATCATTATGTAGTGTCCTTCTTTGTCTCTTTTCACAGCCTTTGTTTTAACGTCTATTTTATCTGATATGAGTATTGCTACTCCTGCTTTCTTTTGGTCTCTATTTTCATGGAATATCTTTTTCCAGCCCTTCACTTTCAGTCTGTATGTGTCCCTTGTTTTGAGGTGGGTCTCTTGTAGACAACATATATAGAGGTCTTGTTTTTGTATCTATTCAGCCAGTCTTTGTCTTTTGATTGGGGCATTCAACCCAGTTATGTTTAAGGTAATTATTGATAAGTATGATCCCATTGCCATTTACTTTATTGTTTTGGGTTCGAGTTTATACACCCTTTTTGTGTTTCCTGTCTAGAAAAGATCCTTTAGCATTTGTTGGAGAGCTGACTTGGTGGTGCTGAATTCTCTCAGCTTTTTCTTGTCTGTAAAGCTTTTGATTTCTCCTTAATATTTGAGTGAGGTCCTTGCTGGGTACAGTAATCTGGGCTGTAGATTATTTTCTTTCAACACTTTAAGTACGCCCTGCCATTCCCTCCTGGCTTGAAGAGTTTCTATTGAAAGATCAGCTGTTATCCTTATGGGAATCCCCCTGTGTGTTATTTTTTTGTTTTTCCCTTGCTGCTTTTAATATTTGTTCTTTGTGTTTGATCTTTGTTAATTTGATTAATACCTGTCTCAGGGTGTTTCACCTTGGATTTATCCTGTTTGGGACTCTCTGGGTTTCTTGGACTTGGGTAATTATTTCCTTCCCCATTTTAGGGAAGTTTTCAACTATTATCTCCTCAAGTATATTCTCATGGTCTTTCTTTTTGTCTTCTTCTGGGACTCCTGTGATTCAAATGTTGGGGTGTTTAACATTTTCCCAGACATCTCTGAGATTGTCCTCATTTCTTTTAATTCGTTTTTCTTTTTTCCCCTCTGTTTCATTTATATCTACCATTCTATCTTCTACCTCACTTATCTTATCTTCTGCATCAATCATTCTACTGTTGGCTCCCTCCAGAGTGTTTTTGATCTCATTTATTGCATTATTCATTATATATTGATTCTTTTTTATTTCTTCTAGGTCCTTGTTAAACCTTTCTTGCATCTTCTCAATCCTTGTCTCCAGGCTATTTATCTGTAACTCCATTTTGTTTTCAAGATTTTGGATCATTTTCACTATCATTATTTGGAATTCTTTATCAGGTAGATTCCCTATCTCTTCCTCTTTTGTTTGGTTTGGTGGGCATTTATCCTGTTCCTATACCTGCTGGGTATTCCTCTGTCTCTTCATCTTGTTTATATTGCTGTGTTTGGGGTGGCCTTTCTGTATTTTGCGTTTGTGGAGTTCTCTTTATTGTGGAGTTTCCTCACTGTGGGTGGGGTTGTACAGGTGGCTTGTCAACGTTTCTTGGTTAGGGAAGCTTGTGTCGATGTTCTGGTGGGTGGAGCTGGATTTCTTCTCTCTGAAGTGCAATGAAGTGTCCAGTAATGAGTTATGAGATGTCAGTGGGTTTGGAGTGACTTTGGGTAGCCTACATATTGAAGCTCAGGGCTGTGTTCCTCTGTTGCTGGAGAATTTGCGTGGTATGTCTTGCTCTGGAACTTGTTGGCCCTTGGGTGGTTCTTGGTTTTAGTGTAGGTATGGAGGCGTTTGATGAGCTCCTGTCGATTAATGTTCCCTGGAGGCAGTTCTCTGGTGTTCTGAGGATTTGGACTTAAGCCTCCTGCTTCTGGTTTTCAGTCTTATTCTTACAGGAGCCTCAAGACTTCTCCATCTATACAGCACCATTGATAAAACATCTAGGTTAATGATGAAAAGTTTCTCCTCAGTGAAGGACACCCAGAGAGGTTCACAGAGTTACATGGAGAAGAGAAGAGGGAGGAGGGAGTTAGAGGTGACCCAAATGAGATGAGGTGGAATCAAAAGAGGCGAGAGCAAGGTAGCCAGTAATCACTTCCCTATGTGTGCTCCACAGTCTGGACCGCTCAGAGATGTTCATGGGGTTACACAGAGAAGAGAGGGGGGAGGAAGGAGATAGAGGTGGCCAGGAGGAAAAAGGGGGGAATCAAAAGAAGAGAGACAGATCCAGCCAGTAATCAGTTCCCTAAGTGTTTTCCACAGCCTGGAACACACAAAGAGATTCACAGAGTTGGGTAGAGAAGACAAGGAGGAGGGAGGAGATAGAGGTGACCTGGTGGAGAAAAAGGAGAGTCCAAAGGGGGAGAGAGCAGACAAGCAAGTAATCTTGCTCCCAAGTAAAAATGGGTAATGAAGATTGGGTTCTTAAAGGTACAAAATTGACAACAAATACCAAAAAACAAAGATTAAAAATCTAGAGTAGAGGTTGGATTTTCAAAAATACAATATTAAAGAAAAAAATAAAGTCACAAAAATTATAAAATATATATAATGAAGTTTGTTTTAAAAAATAGGGTCTCTCTCTTTTTATTTTTGCAAAGTAATAGGTTATAAAAATGAAAATTAAAGGAGTAATAGAGGACTTAAAAATTAAAAAAATTAAAAAATAAAGAATGATAGTAAATATAGTAAAAACATATCTAGGACTTTCTCTGGTGTTGTTGTGGGCAGTGTGGGGTCAGTTCATTTTCGGATAGTTCCTTGTTCTGGCTTATATTTCTGTAGATCTATAGGTCCCTTCCTATGTAGTCAGTACTAACTACAGGGTTTTAATCTATTACACCTGTCACTTTCAAGGAGGTTCCCTCTGTTTTAGCTTCTTCTGTTTGCTGGTCTCTCCAGTGTCTAATTTCTGCCCTGACACAAGGGGGAGGTGGTGGACACTTTTTTAGGCTCACTTGTTCAGTTGTGCTGTGGGGAGGGAGGGACGCTGCCAACAGATAACACTGGTGTGTGCTCGCAGTGACTCAGCCACACTGGGTTTGCTCCCGCTCATGGTGTGTGTGCTTTCCCTGTCTACACTGCTTAGGCTCTAGGTTGCTCTGCCGGGAACTGTCTGAGGCTGGCCCTGGGTTGTATGCACTTCCCAGGTCTAAGCCGCTCAGGTTCAGGTACTTGGGTATTCCTCAGAGGCACAGACTCGGTTGGGCCTGCATTTTGTGCCCTTCCCAGGTCCAAGCAGCTCAGGTGACCAGGTGTTTGGCAAGCATGGTCACTGTGACTTATCGCCTCCCCCATCCCTGCCTCTCGGTTTTCTGGGTGTACAACCGGTGCACCTTCTTAGGTGGATGTTGACCATCCAGAATCCCAAGAGGTCTTAGTTAACAACAAAGCTGGCTTGCAGTTTGGTAGATAATGCCTCTCTGGGGCTGCGATTGCCCCCTTCCGGCTCTGGCTGCCTGTCACCGGAGGGGGATGGTCTGCAGCCAGAAAGCTCTGCTCAGTCCTTTGTTCTGTGAGTGGGCCTGATGGTGTCTTCAGATCAGATCAGATCAGTCGCTCAGTTGTGTCCGACTCTTTGCAACTCCATGAACCGCAGCACGCCAGGCCTCCCTGTCCATCACCAACTGTGTCTTAGCTTAGGGCTTTTCGCATAGCTCTAGTGAGTCCTTTGTTCTGTGAGTGAGCCTGGCGGTGTCTTAGGTTAGGGCTTTTCGCATGGTAGCTATCCCACAGTCTGGTTTGCTACCCCAAGTTAGTTCCTTCAGATTACCCTTGGGGCATTGAGGCCCGGTCCTTACTCTAAGCAATGCAGCCTGTGCCTCCCTGCCCAGACCCTGGTTGCTAGTCGTGGATGCAGACATCTGTGCTGCTTCTCTGCTGGGGGAGTTACCATTGGGCACGTAACTGTGGGTTTGAATTATTTATTTATTTTTCCTCCCGGTTATGTTGACCTCTGTGGTTCCAAGGCTCGCCACAGACTCGGCAGTGAGAATGTTTCCTGGTGTTTGGAAACTTCTCTCTTTTTTAAGACTCCCTTCCTGGGATGGAGCTCCGTCCCTACCTCTTTTGTGTCTTTTTGTCTTTTATATTTTTTCCTACCTCCTTTCGAAGACAATGGGCTGCTTTTCTGGGTGCCTGATGCCCTCTGCTGGCATTCAGAAGTTGTTTTGTGGAATTTGCTCAGCATTCAAATGTTCTTTTGGTGAATTTGTGAGGGAGAAGGTGATCTCCCTGTCCTATTCCTCACCTTAGGACTGCCTCTCAAGTACTGCATTTAAGGATATCAAAGAAGGTGACATGATGAGAGCAAAGAAAAACAGAGTCAGGGCAAGAGCTGAAGGACTGTTTGGGAGTCAGTCGTGGAGGGGGCAGCTGTGAGGGAGACTTCTGAGTAATCTTGATGCCCACTTTGTCCCACTGTTTCTTAGCATCTCCATGAATGGGAGAGTGATTGGCTGTGAACACGGCTGTGAGGCTCTTGTGGACACCGGGACATCACTGATCCATGGCCCAGCAGGACCAGTCACCAACATCCAAAAGTTCATCCACGCCATGCCCTATGGTTCCGAGGTGAAGGGTCATGACCCAGGTCTCTCCTGGTTCCCCCACACAAGGATCTCCTGGGCCAACCTCTTTCCCTCTTTCCCCAACAGTATATGGTTTCATGTCCTGTCATCAGTATCCTGCCTCCTGTCATCTTCACCATCAATGGCATTGATTACTCAGTGCCTGCTGAAGCCTACATCCAAAAGGTGAGGGGCCAATCCAGAGAGCTGCTTCTCAATTCTGGGACTCCCAGATGGAGCTAGTGGTAAAGAACCTGCCTGCCAATGCAGGAGATGTAAGAGACACGGGTTTGATCCCTGGATCAGGAGATCCCCTAGAGAAGGGCATGGCAATCGACTCCAGTAGTCATGCCTGGAGAATCTCATGGATAGAGGAGACTGGCAGGCTGCAATCTATAGGGCTGCACAGAGTCAGACATGACTAAAGTGACTTAACACGCACACAGGCAAGAACTCTTGGGTTGCTGCTGGGAGGAGGGGTCCCTCTGCAGGCCAAGTCACACCATTGCAGATGCTGCTGAGCCCCTGTGGCTGGGCCAGTGCCTCCTACAAAACCAACCACTTGAGAGTAAAGGGCAGTCTAGGACATCCATCATCCAGAAATAAATGTTGAGACACTACTCTGTGCTGGCATGGTGGGAGTCACAAGGAGAGGGGAACACTAAGGGCCTCAGTCCTCACAGAGCTTCAGTTCAACCAGAGCCCTCAGGTGCATGAACACGGAAAGTCAGCTCTAGCAATCCCTGAAATAGACCATGTGACAAGCGGGGTTGGCAGTGTGCTGTCCCACCATAGTGATTAGCAGTCTCCCATCCCATCTCAGAAATGTCCAGATTGGGGTGATAAATAACACGATTACCTTAATACTTGGCTGAAACTTCCCCTTGCTAAACCTCAGTGCTCTCTCTCTGAGTTGGGGTACTAGTCCCCTCTGTGGGGAGGTTGGATGCTAAGGTGAATAAAGGGTGCACAGTGACTGCAAAGCCCCGGTATAGGGTGGAGGCTTCCTATCAGCTCCTTGTGGGAGTTCAGAGCAGGCTGATGGGCTCAAAGAAGGCTTTGAGGAAGAGAGGGAATTTCAGTAATTCTAAAATGCAGCCTCATGGGGAAAAGAGGAGATGCTTGGGTTGAGGCAAATCTATACTGGATTCCATGCAAATGGTACCTCGGTAGCTGTGCAAAGGTGTGCTGGGAACAGATTAGGAGTGATGAGGGCCACAGACTATGGCAGAACCAGGGTAAGTCATTGACCCAGTCTGAAGTCTTCAGGGATTGTAACTGTGGGTCCAGGAAGGCTGCCTAGAGGGCCTGAGAGCAGTCGTAAAGAATGCATTGTGGGCACTGCTATTAATCTATTTAGAATGGATAACTAACAAGGACATACTGTGTAGCACAGGGAACTCTGCTCAATGCTATGTGGCAGTCTGGATGGGAAGAGAGTTTGGGGGAGAATGGATATGCGTGTATATGACTGAGTCCCTTAACTGTCCACCTAAAACTCACAATATTGTTAATCAGCTATACTTCAATACAAAATTAACAGTTTTTTTTTTTTTTTTTTTTTTTTTTTTTTTTTTTTTTTATTTTTATTTTTATTTTTATTTTTTTTTTTTTTTTAAATTTTATTTTATTTTTAAACTTTACATAACTGTATTAGATTTGCCAAATATCAAAATGAATCCGCCACAGGTATACATGTGTTCCCCATCCTGAACCCTCCTCCCTCCTCCCTCCCCATTCCATCCCTCTGGGTCGTCCCAGTGCACCAGCCCCAAGCATCCAGTATCGTGCATCGAACCTGGACTGGCAACTCATTTCATACATGATATTTACATGTTTCAATGCCATTCTCCCAAATCTTCCCACCCTCTCCCTCTCCCACAGAGTCCATAAGACTGTTCTATACATCAGTGTCTCTTTTGCTGTCTCGTACACAGGGTTATTGTTACCATCTTTCTAAATTCCATATATATGTGTTAGTATACTGTATTGGTGTTTTTCTTTCTGGCTTACTTCACTCTGTATAATAGGCTCCAGTTTCATCCACCTCATTAGAACTGATTCAAATGTATTCTTTTTAATGGCTGAATAATACTCCATTGTGTATATGTACCACAGCTTTCTTATCCATTCATCTGCTGATGGACATCTAGGTTGCTTCCATGTCCTGGCTATTATAAACAGTGCTGCGATGAACATTGGGGTACTCGTGTCTCTTTCCCTTCTGGTTTTCTCAGTGTGTATGCCCAGCAGTGGGATTGCTGGATCATAAGGCATGTCTATTTCCAGTTTTTTAAGGAATCTCCACACTGTTCTCCATAGTGGCTGCACTAGTTTGCATTCCCACCAACAGTGTAAGAGGGTTCCCTTTTCTCCACACCCTCTCCAGCATTTATTACTTGTAGACTTTTGGATTGCAGCCATTCTGACTGGCGTGAAATGGTACCTCATAGTGGTTTTGATTTGCATTTCTCTGATAATGAGTGATGTTGAGCATCTTTTCATGTGTTTGTTAGCCATCTTTATGTCTTCTTTGGAGAAATGTCTATTTAGTTCTTTGGCCCATTTTTTGATTGGGTCATTTATTTTTCTGGAGTTGAGCTGTAGGAGTTGCTTGTATATTCTCGAGATTAGTTGTTTGTCAGTTGCTTCATTTGCTATTATCTTCTCCCATTCTGAAGGCTGTCTTTTCACCTTGCTAATAGTTTCCTTTGATGTGCAGAAGCTTTTAAGGTTAATTAGGTCCCATTTGTTTATTTTTGCTTTTATTTCCAATATTCTGGGAGGTGGGTCATAGAGGATCCTGCTGTGATGTATGTCAGAGAGTGTTTTGCCTATGTTCTCCTCTAGGAGTTTTATAGTTTCTGGTCTTACGTTTAGATCTTTAATCCATTTTGAGTTTATTTTTGTGTATGGTGTTAGAAAGTGTTCTAGTTTCATTCTTTTACAAGTGGTTGACCAGAGTTCCCAGCACCACTTGTTAAAGAGATTGTCTTTAATCCATTGTATATTCTTGCCTCCTTTGTCGAAGATAAGGTGTCCATATGTGCGTGGATTTATCTCTGGGCTTTCTATTTTGTTCCATTGATCTATATTTCTGTCTTTGTGCCAGTACCATACTGTCTTGATAACTGTGGCTTTGTAGTAGAGCCTGAAGTCAGGTAGGTTGATTCCTCCAGTTCCATTCTTCTTTCTCAATATCGCTTTGGCTATTCGAGGTTTTTTGTTTTTCCATACAAATTGTGAAATTATTTGTTCTAGCTCTGTGAAGAATGCTGTTGGTAGCTTGATAGGGATTGCATTGAATCTATAGATTGCTTTGGGTAGTATACTCATTTTCACTACATTGATTCTTCCAATCCATGAACATGGTATATTTCTCCATCTGTTAGTGTCCTCTTTGATTTCTTTCACCAGTGTTTTATAGTTTTCTATATATAGGTCTTTAGATTCTTTAGGTAGATATATTCCTAAGTATTTTATTCTTTCCGTTGCAATGGTGAATGGAATTGTTTCCTTAATTTCTCTTTCTGTTTTCTCATTATTAGTGTATAGGAATGCAAGGGATTTCTGTGTGTTGATTTTATATCCTGCAACTTTACTATAGTCATTGATTAGTTCTAGTAATTTTCTGGTGGAGTCTTTAGGGTTTTCTATGTAGAGGATCATGTCATCTGCAAACAGTGAGAGCTTTACTTCTTCTTTTCCAATTTGGATTCCTTTTATTTCTTTTTCTGCTCTGATTGCTGTGGCCAAAACTTCCAAAACTATGTTGAATAGTAATGGTGAAAGTGGGCACCCTTGTCTTGTTCCTGACTTTAGAGGAAATGCTTTCAATTTTTCACCATTGAGGATAATGTTTGCTGTGGGTTTGTCATATATAGCTTTGATTATGTTGAGGTAGGTTCCTTCTATTCCTGCTTTCTGGAGAGTTTTGATCATAAATGGATGTTGAATTTTGTCAAAGGCTTTCTCTGCATCTATTGAGATAATCATATGGTTTTTATTTTTCAATTTGTTAATGTGGTGTATTACATTGATTGATTTGCGGATATTGAAGAATCCTTGCATCCCTGGGATAAAGCCCACTTGGTCATGGTGTATGATCTTTTTAATGTGTTGTTGGATTCTGATTGCTAGAATTTTGTTAAGGATTTTTGCATCTATGTTCATCAGTGATATTGGCCTGTAGTTTTCTTTTTTTGTGGGATCTTTGTCAGGTTTTGGTATTAGGGTGATGGTGGCCTCATAGAATGAGTTTGGAAGTTTACCATCCTCTGCAATTTTCTGGAAGAGTTTGAGCAGGATAGGTGTTAGCTCTTCTCTAAATTTTTGGTAGAATTCAGCTGTGAAGCCGTCTGGACCTGGGCTTTTGTTTGCTGGAAGATTTTTGATTACAGTTTCAATTTCCGTGCTTGTGATGGGTCTGTTAAGATTTTCTATTTCTTCCTGATCGAGTTTTGGAAAGTTGTACTTTTCTAAGAATTTGTCCATTTCTTCCACGTTGTCCATTTTATTGGCATATAATTGTTGATAGTAGTCTCTTATGATCCTTTGTATTTCTGTGTTGTCTGTTGTGATCTCTCCATTTTCATTTCTAATTTTATTGATTTGATTTTTCTCCCTTTGTTTCTTGATGAGTCTGGCTAATGGTTTGTCAATTTTATTTATCCTTTCAAAGAACCAGCTTTTGGTTTTGTTGATTTTTGCTATGGTCTCTGTTGTTTCTTTTGCATTTATTTCTGCTCTAATTTTTAAGATTTCTTTCCTTCTACTAACCCTGGGGTTCTTCATTTCTTCCTTTTCTAGTTGCTTTAGGTGTAGAGTTAGGTTGTTTATTTGACTTTTTTCTTGTTTCTTGAGGTGTGCCTGTATTGCTATGAACTTTCCCCTTAGGACTGCTTTTACCGTGTCCCACAGGTTTTGGGTTGTTGTGTTTTCATTTTCATTCGTTTCTATGCAAATTTTGATTTCTTTTTTGATTTCTTCTGTGATTTGTTGGTTATTCAGCAGCGTGTTGTTCAGCCTCCATATGTTGGATTTTTTAATAGTTTTTCTCCTGTAATTGAGATCTAATCTTACTGCATTGTGGTCAGAAAAGATGCTTGGAATGATTTCTATTTTTTTGAATTTACCAAGGCTAGCTTTATGGCCCAGGATGTGATCTATCCTGGAGAAGGTTCCATGTGCACTTGAGAAGAAGGTGAAATTCATTGTTTTGGGATGAAATGTCCTATAGATATCAATTAGGTCTAACTGGTCTATTGTATCGTTTAAAGTTTGTGTTTCCTTGTTAATTTTCTGTTTAGTTGATCTATCCATAGGTGTGAGTGGGGTATTAAAGTCTCCCACTATTATTGTGTTATTGTTAATTTCTTCTTTCATACTTGTTAGCATTTGTCTTACATACTGCGGTGCTCCCGTGTTGGGTGCATATATATTTATAATTGTTATATCTTCTTCTTGGATTGATCCTTTGATCATTATGTAGTGACCATCTTTGTCTCTTTTCACAGTCTTTGTTTTAAAGTCTATTTTATCTGATATGAGTATTGCTACTCCTGCTTTCTTTTGGTCCCTATTCGCATGGAAAATCTTTTTCCAGCCCTTCACTTTCAGTCTGTATGTGTCCCCTGTTTTGAGGTGGGTCTCTTGTAGACAACATATGCAGGGGTCTTGTTTTTGTATCCATTCAGCCAGTCTTTGTCTTTTGGTTGGGGCATTCAACCCATTTACGTTTAAGGTAATTACTGATAAGTATGACCCCGTTGCCATTTACTTTATTGTTTTGGGTTCGAATTTATACACAATTTTTGTGTTTCCTGTCTAGAGAATATCCTTTAGTATTTGTTGGAGAGCTGGTTTGGTGGTGCAGAATTCTCTCAGCTTTTGCTTGTCTGAAAAGCTTTTGATTTCTCCTTCATACTTGAATGAGATCCTTGCTGGGTACAATAATCTTGGCTGTAGATTATTTTCTTTCATCATTTTAAGTATGTCTTGCCATTCCCTCCTGGCTTGAAGAGTTTCTATTGAAAGATCAGCTGTTATCCTTATGGGAATTCCCTTGTGTGTTATTTGTTGTTTTTCCCTTGCTGCTTTTAATATTTGTTCTTTGTGTTTGATCTTTGTTAATTTGATTACTATGTGTCTTGGGGTGTTTCGCCTTGGGTTTATCCTATTTGGGACTCTCTGGGTTTCTTGGACTTGGGTGATTATTTCCTTCCCCATTTTAGGGAAGTTTTCAACTATTATCTCCTCAAGTATTTTCTCATGGTCTTTCTTTTTGTCTTCTTCTTCTGGGACCCCTATGATTCGAATGTTGTAGCGTTTAATATTGTCCTGGAGGTCTCTGAGATTGTCCTCATTTCTTTTAATTCGTTTTTCTTTTATCCTCTCTGATTCATTTATTTCTACCATTCTATCTTCTAATTCACTAATCCTATCTTCTGCCTCTGTTATTCTACTATTTGTTGCCTCCAGAGTGTTTTTAATTTCACTTATTGCATTATTCATTATATATTGACTCTTTTTTATTTCTTCTAAGTCCTTGTTAAACCTTTCTTGCATCTTCTCAATCCTTGCCTCCAGGCTATTTATCTGTGATTCCATTTTAATTTCAAGATTTTGGATCAATTTCACTATCATTATTCGGAATTCTTTATCAGGTAGATTCCCTATCTCTTCCTCTTTGGTTTGGTTTGGTGGGCATTTATCCTGTTCCTTTATCTGCTGGCTATTCCTCTGTCTCTTCATCTTGTTTAAATTGCTGAATTTGGGGTGTCCTTTCTGTATTCTGGCAGTTTGTGGAGTTCTCTTTATTGTGGCGTTTCCTCGCTGTGTGTGGGTTTGTACAGGTGGCTTGTCAAGGTTTCCTGGTTAGGGAAGCTTTTGTCGATGTTCTGGTGGATGGAGCTGTATTTCTTCTCTCTGGAGTGTAATGAAATGTCCAGTAATGAGTTATGAGATGTCTATGGTTTTGGGGTGACTTTGGGCAGCCTGTATCTTGAAGCTCAGGGCTGTGTTCCTTTGTTGCTGGAGAATTTGCTTGTTATGTCTTTCCCTGGAACTTGTTGGCCCTTGTGTGGTGCTTGGTTTCAGTGTCGGTATGGAGGCGTTTGATGAGCTCCTGTCAATTAATGTTCCTTGGAGTCAGGAGTTCCCTGGAGTCAGGGATTGGACTTAAGCCTCCTACTTCCAGTTATCGGTCTTAATTTTACAGTAGTTTCAAAACTTCTCCTTCTATACAGCACCACTGATAAAACATCTACGTTAAAGATGAAAAGTTTCTCTACTGTGAGGGTCACTCAGAGAGGTTCACAGCGTTACATGGAGAAGAGAAGAGGGAGGAGGGAGTTAGAGGTGACCCAAATGAGATGAGGTGGAATCAATAGTGGAGAGAGTGGGCTAGCCAGTAGTCACTTCCTTATGTGCACTCCACAACTGGACCACTCAGAGATGTTCACGGAGTTATACAGGGAAGAGAAGAAGGAGGCAGGAGACAGAGGTGGCCAGAAGGATAAAAGGGGGAAATGAGAAGGCGGGAGACAGATCCAGCCAGTAATCAGTTCCTTAAGTGTTCTCCACCGTCTGGAACACACAGAAATTCACAGAGTTGGGTAGAGTAGAGAGGGGTTAGGGAGGAGATACAGGTGACCTGGTGGAGAAAATGGAGAGTCCAAAGGGAGAGAGAGCAGTCAAGCCAGTAATCTCGTTCCCTAGTGAAAAATGGGTCCTGAAGATTGGGTTCTTAAAGGTACAAAATTGGTAACAAATACATAAAAACAAAAATTAGAAATTAGAGTAGAGTTTGGAATTTCAAAAATGCGATGTTAATGAAAAGGAGAAGAAAAAGAAAGAGAGAAAAAACGAACAAAGAAAAACAAACAAGGTCGTGAAAGTAATAAAGAAACTACAGGTACAAAATTGATAACTAATACCAAACAGCAAAAATTAAAAATCCAGAGTAGAGTTTGGAATTTCAAAAATACAACGTTAAAAAAAAAAAAAAAAAAAAAAAAAAAAAGAAGAAGAAGAAAAATAAAGAGAGAAAACAAACAAACCAACAAAAACAATGTCGCAAAAATTATAAAGAAAATACAGGTACAAAATTGATATCAAATACCAAAAAGCATAAATTAAAAATCTTGAGTAGAGTTTGGAATTGCAGATATACGATGTTATATAAAAGAAGAAGAGAAAGAAACAGAGAAAAAAAAAAAGTCACAGCAATTATGAAAAAAACTATAGGTACAAAATTGATAACATATATCAAACGGCTAAAATTAAAAATCTAGAGTAGAGTTTGGAATTTCAAAAATGCAATGTTAAAGAAAAGAAGAAAAAGAAAAAAGAAAAAAAAAAAAAAAAAAAAACCACGGTCAAAAAATTATAAAATATATATATGAAGTTTGCTGAAGAAGAAAAAAAAAAAAAATAGGGTCTTTTTTTTTTTTTTTTGCAAAGTAATAGTTATAAAAGTGAAAATTAAAGGACAATAGAGGACTTAAAAAAAATTTTTTTTTAATTAAAAAAAAAAAGAAAGAAAGATTGATCGTAAAAATAGTAAAAATATATCTAGGTCTTTCTCTGGTTTTGTTGTGAGTATTGTGGGTTCAGTTCATTTTTGGCAGTTCCTTAGTCCGACTTATATTTCTCAAGATCTATAGGCCCCTTCCTATGTAATCCGTAGTAACCACAGGGTTTTAATCTATGGCCTGTAGCTTCCAAGGCGTTTCCCTCTGTTAGAGCTTCTTCTGTTTGCTGGTCTCTTCAGTGTCTGGTTCCCGCCCTGACACAAAGGGGACGGTGGAGGACCCTATTTTTTTTTTTTTTTTTTTTTAATTTAGGCTCACTTGTTCAGCCGCGCTGTGGGGAGGGAGGGAGGGATGCTGCAAACAGATAACACTGGCGTGCGCTCGAAGTGCCTCGGCCACACTGGGTCTGCCCCCGCTCACGGCGCGTGTAACCTCCCTGCCCACACTGCTTGGGCTCTAGGTTGTTCCGCCGGGAACAATCAGAGGCCGGCCCTGGACTGAGCTCCCAGGTCCAAGCCGCTCAGGTTCAGGCACTCGGGTAGTCCTCAGAGGCGCAGACTCGGTTGGGCCTGCGTTTTGTGTTCTTCCCAGGTCGAGCAGCTCAGGCGATGAGGTGCTTGGCGGGCGCCAATGCTGCGACTTATCGCCTCCCCGCCACTCGGTTATCTGGGTGTAAAACCGGCGCACCTTCTCAGGCAGATGTTGACCGTGCAGACCCCCAAGAAGTTTTAGTTAGCAAAGAAGCCTGCTTACAGTTTTATAGATAGTGTCTCTCTGGGGCTGCGATTGCCCCCTTCCGGCTCTGGTTGCCTGTCACCGGAGGGGGAGGTCTGCAGCCGGCTATCTCTGTTCAGTCCTTTGTTCTGTGCGCGGGCCTGGCGGTGTCTTAGGTTAGGGCTGGCTTTTCGCGTGGTAGATATCCCACAGTCTGGTTTGCTAGCCCAAATTATTTCGCTCAGATAGCGCTCAGGACATTCAGCCCGATTCTTACTCTAAGGGACACAGCCCGTGCCGCACTTCCCTGCCCAGCCCCCGCTTGCTAATGCCGTGTGCAGGCGTCTGCGCTGCTTCTCCGCTGGGGGAGTTCCCGTAGGGCTCACAATCCGCGATTTTTAATTGTTTATTTTTTTTTTTTTCCCCTCCCTTTTATGTTGCCCTCTGTGCTTCCAAAGCTCGGCACAGATTCGGCAGTGAGAGGGTTTCCTGGTGTTTGGAAACTTCTCTCTTTTTAAGACTCCCTTCCCGGGACGGAACTCCGTCCCTCCCTCTTTTGTCTCTTTTTTTGTCTTTTATATTTTTTCCTACCTCCTTTCGAAGAGTTGGGCTGCTTTTCTGGGTGCCTGATGTCCTCTGCCGGCATTCGGAAGTTGTTTTGTGGAATTTACTTGATGTTTAAATGCTCTTTTGATGAATTTGTGGGGGAGAAAGTGTTCTCCCCGTCCTACTCCTCCGCCATCTTGGCTCCTCCCCAACAGTTTTTTTTTTTAAACAAAAAATAGGTCATGGAAAAGCGGGAAAAAGAAAAGGCATTCTCTGTAGAGAAAGCAGTGAACAGTGGACTGAAAGAAACAGAGACTGAGAGGAACTATGACCACTCTTGTTCATTTTTTAAAAAGATTTGTTTTAGTGTAGCTGATCTTCAGTGTTGCATTAAGTTGTCCTATACAGCACAGTGACTCAGTTACACAAAAACAAGTATATATATTCTTTTTCTTACTCTTTTCCCTTACAGTATATTGCTGGATATTGAATATAGTTCCCTGTGCTATATAGTAGGACTATGCTATTTATTCATCCTGTATATATTAGTTTCACTTGATAATCCCAAACTCCCAATCCTTGCCTCCCCCACACCCTTCCTCATGGCACCCATATGTCTTGGCCCTTTAACTTTTTGCATGAACTCTCACATTCCCCAGCTTCTAAGGAAACCACTTGATACTTATCAAAAGAAGGAAATAAAACCAAGAAGTGTGGCAGGTCTGGATATTGAGGAGGGTTGCAGACAAGGGCTCAGGCTAACTGGTGTATATTTCTGTCTCCCTCAGATTTCCAATAGCTTATGCCTTAGCACCTTTCATGGGGACGACACAGACAAATGGATCCTGGGTGACGTCTTCCTGAGGCTGTATTTCTCAGTTTATGACCGAGGAAATAACAGGATTGGCCTGGCTCCTGCTGTGTAAATGCTTGGACTTGTTCAGGAATCAGTCAGGCCAGTCCTAACACACACTTGCTCACACTTAGGGCACTCCTGCCCAGGATGCTGGTGAACTTCGTTTGGTGCTCTGAAAGTCATATTCTCACTGAAAAATAAAAGGTTTCACTCTTAATGGTTCTAAAACAAATGGATGCCTCTGTTTGTATCTGGGAGGTACATAATGATCGGGGAGAATCTAGGACCAATTCTGAATCACAAGTGAGAGAAGCCCAACTCCAAATGGCTTTCAGGAAAGGGAGAACTTATTGGAAGAATTCTGGGGATCCAGGACACAGGAACTAGAGCAGATTCAAAGATCTCAGTGGCTGGACCCAAGAAATCAGAAGTCATCAGTTCTCTCTCATCCTCGCTCTTTCCCCTCTCTCTTCTTTGACTGTCTTAGTCTGACAGCTTTCTTTCTTAAGGCTTCTACACCTAGTGAGAGAATCCAAAGCTACCTGCCCCAGGGTTTTATATCCTGAAGACATATAACCAGGAAGGAAAAAGCTTAGAGCTATCAAGGTTCAAGGAAGTGCTCTGAATGGCTCATCTCAGATCACAAGTCCAGCCCTGGACCAACTATCCTGGCAGAGCCATGGGGTCCTATGACTGGCTTTACAAGGTCACATGACCCTGTTCCTGTAGCAAACATGATTGTCAGTTTCTTAAAAAAACCACATGACTGGAGCTGGAGAGAGGGAACCCCAAAGATAGTGACTGGTGGATGGTTTAGTCCATGAAAGAGTTTATGATGGCACCACCAACTCCACAGCCTCCTCATTCAGAGGGATTATAAGGGGTAATGAAACTAGACTCTATTTGTCCCATTTCAGATGAACTTTGTCAGTGGATTTATGCTCCAAGGTGTTCTGGGTGAGGTCCTTTATACTGGACTGGTTCCCTTATGTCCATTTCCCACCCCAATCCAGTCACCAGCTCTCTGCCACACATGCCTGCTGGGTCCTTTCCTGTCCCACTTGGCAAGTGACAGCCCCTGTGGATGCCTGATCCATCCCCATCCTCCAGGGCCCAGCACACCCCTTTCTTGGCCTCCAGTGCTTCTGGGGAGGTTGACATTCATGTAATGGGGTACCCAGGATACATAAAGTCTTTAGCATTTCTGAGCTTCCTCCAGGGGAAGAACCGCAAAACATTTGGTTGGAGCTGCCATGATTAGGCACTTTTGGAGTGGAAGCATCAGTTCTTTCCACCTGGATACCCTTGGTAGAGGCCAAAGCTGGGACAGCAGGGGTCAGAGGTTGATTTCCTTTCAGATCGACTGGTTTGATCTCCTTGCTGTATAAGGGGACTCTCAAGAATCTTCTCAAGCACTGCAATTTGAAAGCATCAATTCTTTGGCACTCACCCTTCTTTATGGTCCAAATCTCACATCTGTACATGACTACTGGAAAAACCATAGTTTTGATACTACAAACCTCTGTCAGCAGAGTGATTCTCTGCTTTTTCATACAGTGTCCAGGTATGTCATAGTTTTTCTTCCATCCAGGGAGCAAGTGTCTTTTAATTTCGTGGCTGCAGTTAAGGTCCATATTGACTTTGGAGCCCAAGAAAATAAAATCTGCCACTGTTTCCACTTGCCTCCCATCTATCTGCCATGAAGTGATGGGACTGGATGTCATGATCTTAGTTTTTTGAATGTTGAGTTTTAAGCCAGCCTTTTCACTCTCCTCTTTCACCCTCATCAAGAGGCTCTTTAGTTACTTTTCCTTTCCTACCACAAGGGTGGTAAAACCTTCATATCTGTGCTTGTTTATATTTCTCCCAGCAGTCTTGATTCCAGCTTGAGATTTATGCAGCCCAGAATTTCGAATGATGTATCCTACACATAAGTTAAATAGCCAGAGTGCTTGTCATGCTCCTTTCCAAATTTGAATCATTCAACTGTCCCATGTCTGGTTCTAACTATCACTTTCTGGCCTGCATACAGATTTATCAGGAGACAGGTACAGTGATCTGGTACTTGCATTTATTTAAGAATATCCCATAGTTTGTTTTGGTCCACACAGTGAAAGGCTTTAGCATAGTCAGTGAAGCAGATGCAGATGTTTTTCTGGAAATCCCTTGCTCTCTGTATGATCCAATGAACGTTGGCAATTTGATCTCTGGTTCCTCTGCCTTTTCTAAATCCAGCTTGTACATCTGGAATTTCTCAGTTCATGTACTGTTGAAGCTTAGCTTGAAGGATTTTGAGCATTACCTTGCTAGCATGTGAGATGAACACAATTGCATGGTAGTTTGAACATTCTTTGGAATTGCCTTTCTTTTGGATTGGAATGAAAACTGACCTTTTCCAGTCCTGTGACCACTGCTGAGTTTTCCAAATTTGCTGACATATCGAAAACAGCACTTTCACAGCATCATCTCTTAGGATTTTTAACAGCTCAGCTGGAATTCTACCACCTCCACTAGCTTTGTTTGGAGTGCTGCTTCCTAAGACCCACTTGACTTCATACTCCACAATCTGGCTTTACATGAGTGACCCCACCATCATGCCTATCTGGGTCATTCAGACTTTTTGTATAGTTCTGTGTATTTTTACCACCTCCTTTTAATCTCTTCTACTTCTGTTAGGCCTGGCCTTTTCTGTTCTTTATTGTGCCTATCTTTGTATGAAATGTTCCTATGGTATCTCCAATTTTCTTGAAGAGATATCCAGTCTTCGCAATCCTATTGTTTTCCTATGTTTCTTGCACTGTTCACTTAAGAAGACTTTCTTATCTCTCTTTGCTATTCTCTGGAAGTCTGCATTCCATTTGGTATATCTTTACCTTTCTCATTTGCCTTTGGCTTCTATTCTTTTCTCAGCTCTTTGTAAGGCCTCCTCACACAACCACTTTACCTTTTCACATTTCTGTTTCTTAGGGATGTTTTAGGTGTCTGCCTCCTAACATTTGTACAATGTTACAGATGAGCCATCTCATCCCCCTCAGAAGGGAGACTGGGGCTGTCACAGGGCTGAGTAAACTCTGGGCTCAGGATTGTGTACACAAACAGTTATTACCAATGGAATCAGGTGCCAGGGGCACCACCAGTGACTCTGACAATCTCTGTCAGAGAGATTGTCCTCAGGGGTGGAACTTCCAGGGAACTGATAGAGCAAAGAAACAAGCAATCGCCCTTGTCTCATCTTTCCCTGTGTGATCCCGTGGTCCCCTGACCACACTGCTCTCTGGGCAAAAACTCTTTCCTCTCTATTCCTTCTCCAAAGGTGATTTGTAACTAACATCAGCACCTGACTCTGAAGCCTGGTGGCTGGAACTCAAGTTGCAACCATCTGGGACCCAGAGATATCCAGCCTTGTCCTGTTGTCTGTTCTTTATCTCCAACCAGGTCCATAAAGCAAAGTCCTGAAAGAACATGACTATTTCACCCCATCTCAAGGCCTTAAAAGTTCCAAGGTCTTTTTTGAGCATCAAAGAGGGAACACAACCCTTGAATCCAGGCTAGTCTCAGCACCCCCTACCTTTCTCAGCCAGGGGTTCCCTGATGAAACAATAAGACACTGCATCGAAGTTGTCAGAAGGCTGAGCAGAAAACACTCCTTACTGTGAATGCAGGCCCATGTGACCCAGCCTCCCAATGGTCTGTGTTGTGTGGATGAGGAGAGGGAGCACTGGGGCTGCTGAGCTGGGGGTGAGTCAGGCGCCACTTGCACCAATGTCTCCTGGGGCCACTCCAGGAGGGGGCTGCCTTCACTGTGCCTGGAACCCAGAAGACCCAGCTCCCAGTATTGCTTTCCTGCTGCTACAAGAAGGCAGGTCTGCTGATAGAATCAGAGCCAGATTAAGGATCAAGGGAAACGTACTTCAACTCTGTCACCAGCAGACTTCTGAGAGCTGCTCAGCAGTGGATGCAATTGAGCTTTCTATGATATTTCCCTTTCTGGAGCTCTCCCAACCTGAGAACCAGGAACCCTGGGACTCAGCACTTACCCACCCCACCTGCAGCCTTAGAGTGAGTCATACACCCCAGGGTTCAGTTTCCCATCTCTTGGATGAAGGAAACTGGATTTGCTCCAGAGCATTTGCTCCAGACTGAAGCTTAATGTAAATCAATGGACAAGTGGCTCAGAGGTACATGTTGCTGAGAATGCTGAGACTGCATCTGATAGGCAGGGAGCTGTGGCTGCCTGGTAATGTCCATGGATTCTGGGCTCAGAATGGGGTGGAGAGGGCAGACCAGTTGGCAAACAGCTGCTGTGAGATGGAGGACCTTAGATGCCTTGCCCACTGGAATTTTCCACCACTTGGTTTCTGAGGGATGAGATCGGGTAATAATAAGTCAGAAGTTACTAACTGGGAGGTTGTAGGTTTCTCAGCAGAAACCCAAGGTGGGCTGATGAACCAGTTCTACCAAAAGAATTCTAGATAGCATATTCAAAAGCAGAGACATTACTTTGCCAACATAGGTCCGTCTAGTCAATGCTGTGGTTTTTCCAGTGGTCATGTATGGATATGAGAGTTGGACTGTGAAGAAAGCTGAACGCCAAAGAATTGATGCTTTTGAACTGTGGTGTTGGAGAAGACTCTTGAGAGTCCCTTGGACTGCAAGGAGATCCAATCAGTCCATCCTAAAGGAGATCAGTCCTGGGTGTATTTTGGAAGGACTGATGCTAAAGCTGAAACTCCAATACTTTGGCCACCTCATGCGAAGAGTTGACTCATTGGAAAAGACTCTGATGCTGGGAGGGATTGGGGGCAGGAGGAGAAGGGGATGACAGAGGATGAGATGGCTGGATGGCATCACCGACTCGAAGGACCTGAGTATGAGTGAACTCTGGGAGCTGGTGGTGGACAGGGAGGCCTGGCGTGCTGCAATTAATGGCGTCTCAAAGAGTCGGACACGATTGAGTGACTGAACTGAACTGAACTGAAAAGAACTTTGGGCACAAGACATGCGAAGACTCTTGGTTAAATTTTGTAGTATTTTGAATAGGCCATCTCTCTGATGACCTGCCATACTGTTGTCAAGCTTGGGATGATGCCAACAGTTATAGTGGACTCAAAAGGCCCCTGGATGAGACTGTCCCTCTCTCCGTGGATCATTAGCAGCGAGTTCCACTCTAGACGTTCCATGTCTGGAGGAGGAAGTCCAGCCAGAAGAACATGATCTCCAGCAAGGTTAACTGGAAACCCCTGCTGTGTCTGGC
The DNA here is from genome assembly GCF_029407905.1 of Bubalus kerabau. Taxonomy (NCBI): domain Eukaryota; kingdom Metazoa; phylum Chordata; class Mammalia; order Artiodactyla; family Bovidae; genus Bubalus; species Bubalus kerabau. The sequence goes on from NC_073628.1 coordinate 11,754,156, forward strand.
CCTCTGGTAGGCATCATTCTTTTCCTAGTGCTTCTTCCTTCCCTCCTGGGTCCTGACCAAGCTGCCCACCTCTTGGTTACTGGGATATGAACTTCACCCTTCCCTTGGAAATATCCTCGCAGCCCCACTTGTGGCTCCCTCCCTACCCAGGCCCTGCCTTTCACCTGCAGATGGCACTAAAGAAGAGAAAACCAGGGAGAGAGTGGCCCAAATCATTCTTTCTAATAATGTCCACATTCCTTCTACTTCCAGGCTCTGATCTGGCTCATCAAAGTCTCCAGCTGGATGAACAAGCAGATTAGCAATGGAATGGAGATGCAGATAGGTTTGGGGGTGGGGTTGTTGGGTGTTGAGAATGGTGATCAGATGACAGAAGAGGGGGATAGAGAGCAGGTGGGTTTCCAACCAGTCACTCCCTTTCTGAATCTGCTTTCCTGGGCTCTGCAGGGTATTACTAAAGACAGAAACTTAAAAATGGACATTTTGTAAACTTCTTATAATGAAGTGGTTTCAAACATAACAAAAGTAAGAGAATAGTATCGTGAATGCTGTATTTCACCATTTGGCATCAATAACTACAAAACTACTCTCTTAGTCTCACAGGTTGTCATAGACCAGAGACTGGAAGCCAAGATCAAGGTGGTGAACAATTGGATCTCTGGTGAAGACACTTTTTGACTTTCTTCAGTTCTCTTCTTGCTGTGTTCTCATATGTGGTAGGGATAGGAAGGGAGGAAGAGGGAGAATAAAAGAGAAAAAGAGGGAGAGGCTAATCCCATCATATGGGCCTTACCATTGAAACCCCATATCAACTTAATTACTGCCCAAAGGCCCTACCACCTAATACCATCACATCGGGAGTCAAGGATTCAACATCGGAATTGGGGGGTGGACACAAACAATTCAATCCATAGCAGCTATGCAGATCTGTTTTTAAATCAAGACAGGCCCTCATTTAATTTCCCTTTTTACTCTTTATTCATTTTTCTGAAGTATTTTAGGGAAGAGATGACCATTTCACAAGTTACATATAATGAATATTTGGGAGAAAATGATATTATGTGCAAAAAATACTATTTTGTTCCAAGGAAAATAAACATCTTCTATCTGGTCCATGTCCAAATTTCCCTGATTCTCTAAAGACAGATGTCTTTTCACAGTTTATTGAAAGAATGTACTCATATGTTGTACTTGGTTATTCTCTTTTAAGATGAAACAATTTTTCTCTTGAAATTTTAATGCCATTTATTTGTTTAAAAACTGATAGGAACCGGGGTGGTTTGTCTTATAGAATGTCCCAATATTGGGTTTAGAGCAGGGGTCCACAATACTGGTACCAGGACCAGGACCCATCCTTGGTCTTTTAGGAACCAGGCAGCATAGCAGGAGATGAGCAGCAGGCCAGTGAATGAGGCTTCATCTGTATTTACAGCTCCTCCCCATCACTCTCCCATCACCCCTAGATGGGACAGTCTAGTTGCAGGAAATCCAGCTCTGGGCTCTCACTGATTCTGCATTATGGACAATTGTATAATCATTTCTTTTTATATCACAATGTAATAGTGATAAAAATAAAGTGCACAATAAATTACATAACCATCCAGAAAACATCCCCCAACCCAGGTTTGTGGAAAAAATTTCTTCCAAGAAACCAGCCCTGGGTGCCAAAAATTTGTGGGACTACCTGTTTAGAGGATTTTTTCTCCATTCCTTTATTTGTGTTTTTTTTCCTGGAAACTGGTAGTTAGATCTATACTTGAGTTTAAAATTTTGTATTGGAATATTTCATATGCAGATATATATTTCTTATGGTTCCACTTCAAGAGGATCATAATTTCCTTCTGCCTCACTTTAAGAGATGCTGAAATGCAGTGGATTCTGGTGTTGTCATCCTCATGCATCCATTATATACCTCCCCTTCTATTTTTCACTTACAGGTTCAGCATTCATTGATGACACTTGCCTAGAATCATTTTATGAGGATATTCCAAAATAGAGGTTCTTGTTTCTACCATTCCTTCTAATTTAATTCTTGAAATTCTTCAATAAAAATAAGATTCCTTTCACTGTTTATAGTACATTAACTATGCCTCATACAAACAAAAATAGCATAAATATAGCTGATTATTTTCCTTTTTCAGTGCTCAGAATGGTGAGAATTGATGCCTTAGCAATCTGTCACAGTGACAAATTAGATATTGCCTATTAACATTTGGACACCTTCGGTGGGCTTATAACTAGATATTAAAACACTAAGATCATGGGATCCACCCCCATTACTTCATGGCAAATAGAAGGGGAAAAGGTGGAAGTAGTGACAGATTTCCTCATCTTGGCCTCTAAAATCACTGTGGATGGGGACTGCAGCCATGAAATCAGAAGACGTTTGCTCCTTGACAGGAGAGTTATGACAAACGTAGAAAGAATGTTGAAAAGCAGAGACATCACTCTGCCAACAAAGGTCTGTAGAGTCAAGGTTATGGCCTTCCCAGTGGTCATGTACCGTTGTGATGGCTGGACCGTAAAGAGGGTGGAGCACAAAAGAATTGATGCCTTTGAACTGCGGTGCTGGAGAAAGCTCCTTAGAGTCCCTTGGTCAGCAAGGAGATCAAACCAGTCAATCTGAAAGGAAATTAACCCTGAATACTCATTGAAAGGACTGATGCTGAAGCTGAAGCTCCAGTATTTTGGTCACCTGAGGCAAACAATTGACTCATAGGAAAAGTCCCTGATGTTGGGAAAGATTGAGGGCAGAAGGAGAAGAGGGTGTCAGAGGACAAGATGACTGGATGACATCACCAATGCAATGGATATGAACTTGAGCAAACTCCGGGAGATGGTGAGGGACAGGGAGGCCTTGCATGCTGCATTCCATGGGGATTGCAAAGAGTTAGACATGACTACGTGACTGGACAACAGCGTAGTATTTGGAATTTCTGACATTTATACATTTAATTTGTTTCAATGGATTTGATGCAATGCTAAAATTGTCCCAATTTTGGCCTCTTCAAATGGATTCCTAAACTTTCTGTCCAGTCCTCACTGGTCTTTGAAGTTCCTCAACTTTCTGTTCTTTGAAGATTCCCAAGATTATTTGCTGCATTTCTTTACCAGTCCTAAAATCAGTCATCTCTTTAAGAATCCATGGATCGTCTGGTGTGAAATATATTTAGAGGCCATGTGTTAGGCTTCAGGATAGTCACTGTAAAATCAAGTTGCCATTGCTTCTAGGCTTTTCAGTGGTCAGAGTCAGGAAACAGATTTTCCTTAAAAAAAAAAAAGGAATATAACTGGCTGTACAAACTTATGCTTTCAGTTCAAGATTTAAGACAGCAGGGTTTTACTTAAGCTTCTTTATTTTATGTGTGAATCTCTCTTCTCTAACCATTGAAAATTTTACTTCAGAACAATATTAGCTTTAGTTACTGACTTGCTTTTACCTGTAAAATACATACGATACTGTCACAGTAACAGAAGCAATATCAGCAACAACAAGTTGTTGAATATAGTTTCGGATTTCTTTCCTTTTCTGCTTTTGGGTTTCTTTCACTTTTGTTTTGGATGGGCAGTATTTTTGTTTGCCTTTGTGCTTAGAAGATATTCCACTCTGAATGTAGAGTCATAATTCTGAATTTTAAAACAATTTAAGTAACGTTTTGTTATGTGCAACTGGTCACCAACTTTATACAATTAAGACTTATTAGTCTTTGCTCTCAATTTTGACACATGTAATTACCTATTTTTTGATTCTGCAACACATTTGCATGGTTGAAAATCAAAGTATAAAACAAGAAAAATCTCACTTCCCTGCCCCTCATCTGTAAATTATATTTCAGTAGTTTATGGCTTATCCTTGTGTTTTTAAAAAATGAAAACAAACATAGATATGCATGTAGAAGCAACAAACTATAAGAAATTTTTTGGACCTTCTTCTTTTTAAAAGTAAATACACAGTGCACCTTGAAGTCACCCATTCCACTCCTCCCTCCATCCACATTATACCCAGGTGTTGGGATGCCCTGTGCCTTATTCCACATACCCCTGTGGATGATCATTTCTGGTATCTTGCTGATATTTTGCTCTTTTTTTTTTGATTATTTTATTTATTTTAATTTGAGGATAATTTCTTTACAATATTGTGATGGTTTATGCCCTACATCAACACGAATCTGCCACAGGAACACATGTGTACCCCCACCCTGAAACCCCCTCCCTCCTTCCTCTCCACTCTATCCCTCTGGGTTGTCGCAGGGCACTGCTTTGGGTGCCCTGCTTCATGCACTGGACTTGTACTGGTCATCTGTTTTACATATGGTAATACACATGCTTCAGTGCTATTCTCTCAAATCATCCCACCTTCACCTTCTCTCACAGAATCCAAAAGTCTGTTCTTTACATCTGTGTCTCTTTTGCTGATCTGCATATAGGATGGTTGTTACCATCATTCTAAATTCCATATATATGCATTAATAAATAGTATTTGTGTTTCTCTTTCTGACTTACTTCACTCTGTATAATAGGCTCCAGTTTCATCCACCTCATTAGAACTGGCTCAAATGCATTCCATTTTTTTAAGTTGAGTCATATTCCATTGTGTATATATACTACAACTTCCTTATCCATTCATCTGCTAATGAAAGTCTAGGTGGCTTCTGTATCCTAGCTATTGTAAATAATGCCACAGTGAACATTGAGGTTCATGTGTCTCTTTCAATTCTGGTTTCCTTGGGGTCTCTGCCTAGCAATGGGATTGCTGGGTTGTATGGCAGTTCTATTTTCACTTTTTAAAGGAATCTCCACCCTGTTCTCCATAGTGGCAGTACCAGCTTTTCTCCACACCCTCTCCCCATTTATTGCTTGTAGACTTTTTGATGACAGCCATTCTGAATGGAGTGAGATGATACCTCATTGTGGTTTTGATTTGCATTTCTCTAATAATGAGTGATGTTGAGCAACTTTTCATGTGTTTATTAGCCATCTGTATGAGTTCGTTGAAGAAGTGTCTGTTTAGTTCTTTTGCCCACTTTTTGATTGGGTTGTTCATTTTTCTGATATTGAGCTGCATGAGCTGCTTGTATATTTTGGAGATTAATTCTTTGTTAGTTGTTTAAGTTGCTATTATTTTCTCCCATTCTGAAGGCTGTCTTTTCATCTTGCTTATAGTTTCCTTCATTGTGCAAAAGCTTTTAAGTTTAATTAGGTCCCATTTGTTTATCTTTGTGTTTATTTCCATTACTCTGGGAAGTGGATTATAGAGGATCTTCCTGTGATTTATGTCAGAGAGTGTTCTGCCTATATTTTCCTCTAAGAGTTTTATTGTTCCGGTCTTACATTTAGATCTTTAATCCATTTTGAGTTTATTTTTGTGTATGGTGTTAGAAAGTGTTCTAGTTTCATTCTTTTACTCGTGGTTGACCAGTTTCCCAAGCACCACTTGTTGAAGAGATTGTCTTTTCTCCATTGTATATTCTTGCCTCCTTTGTCAAAGATAAGTTGTCTGTGGGTGCATGGATTTATCTCTGGGCTTTCTATTTTGTTCCTTTGGTCTATATTTCTGTCTTTGTGGCAGTACCATACTGTCTTGATGACTGTAGCTTTGTAGAAGAGCCTGAAGTCAGGCAGGTTGATTCCTCCAGTTCCATTCTTCTTTCTAAAGATTGCTTTGGCTACTTGGGTTTTTTTTTTTTTTTTTTTTTTTTTTTTTTTTTTTTGCATTTCCATACAAATTGTGAAATTGTTTTTTCTAGTTCTGTGGGAAATACCACTGGTAGTTTGATAGGGATTGTGTTGAATCTATAGATTGCTTGGGGTAGTATACTCATTTTTACTATACTGATTCTTCCAGTCCATGAACATGGTATGTTTCTCCATTTATTTGTGTCATCTTTGATTTCTTTCATCAGTGTTTCATGGTTTTCTATATATGTCTTTTGTTTCTTTAGGTAAATTTATTGCTAAATGTTTGGGTGCTCACATCATCACTACTGTTCAGTGTAGTTTTGGAAGTCATAGCCACAGCAATAAGAGAATAAAAAGAAAGAAGAGGAATCCAGATTTGAAAAGAAGTAAAACTCTGACTGTTTGCAGATGACATGATCCTCTCCATAGAAAACCCTAAAGACACCACCAGAAAATTACTAGAGCTAATCAATGAATATGGTAAAGTTGCAGGATGTAAAATGAATAAACAGAAATCCCTTGCATTCCTATACACCAACAATGAAAAATCAGAAACAGAAATTAAAGAAACAAACCTGTTCACCATTGCAACAAAAAGAGTAAAATACTTAGGAATAAATTGGCCTAAAGATATTCTACTTTTAAAAACAATGTGCAGTAGATAGCTTGTGCAGTTGGCTTTTTATATTTTCATCAATGTATCATTTTATAGATCCATAGAAGTAAAACTGCTGAGTTAAAGGGTATAAGTGTGTGTCATTTATTAAATGCTGTTATATTTCCCCTGTTGTAATTTAACACCAAAACTTAAACAATATGAAAAAATGAGGATTAAGACACAGTGTCCCACCTATACACACCTGGCAATCAGGCCAGGCTCCTTTTGTTGGACCCAAGGGACAGGCCTGGATAGATCTCATGCAGGAATGGACCCTGGGAGTCCTGGAAGGAGTCATAAAACACTGTCATCTTTACTTTGGCTGCACAGTTTGCAGGTAGCCCTATTAATCTCAGGCTGAGCAGGAGATTTGAGTGGTTTTGTCTTTTTGATTGAAAAAATACGTCAAAATTTTTTTTTTTTGTATGTTTGGTTTGGCAGACAAAAATTTTTAAGGCATGGACACTACTGGGGAATTACATAAGAAATATATCCATTTATCTTCAGCAAATGGACATTATTAAATTAGTTGGTTTATATGTCCCTGGTGATCTTCCTTTATAAACAGAAAGAAAAATAACATGTTTAGTATGCATTAAGTCACTTTACATCAATCAACTTGAATTAAATCCCTCTCCATCACCACTCACTCCCAACTCTAGGCCAGAAATAAAAACAGGCATAGACTGAAGGCTGAGTTCCAGGGGTTGTGACTCTGGGCTTCCAATGCGGGAGGTACCACTTCAATGCCTGGTAAGACTAAATATCCTGCATACCATGTAGCACAGAAAAAAAAAAATCAAATGCAGGCACCTCTGTGACAAAAGGCCATGAGGTGCATGGTGGTTAGAAAGTGATCTCAAGAGATATGTGACACCCAAAGGGAGGCATCAGTGTGGGAATAGAGGGTAGCCCGTTCTGCACTAACCCACTCCCTCCTTCTCCCTATAGATGCTCTATGTGGGTGACATCACCATTGGCACAACCCCTCAGGAATTCCAGGTTATCTTTGACATAGCCTCATCTGACTTGTGGGTGCCCTCTATCTTTTGCCTCAGTCCAGCCTGTTGTGAGTACAGACACCTTGTACCCGGACCATCCTTCACATGCCCTGCTGCCTTGGTTTCCACCCTTGAGACCTGATGACACTTATCTCTTGTGTCTGCAGCTACACACATTATGTTCAGACATCTTGAGTCTTCCACCTTCTGGCCTACCCAAAAGACCTTCAGCATCGCCTACGGTTCTGGAAGGATGAAGGGATTTCTTGCTTAATGCACCGTTCGGGTAATGTGTAAACAGAAGCTGAGTCAGGACTCTCTAAGGAGTGACCACTGCTTGCAAAACAGATGCAGGACCATCTGGCAGGACCCTTCCTAGCCTAACTCCCATATATATATTGACCATCTTACACACAGAATCCTGTCCCTGGGGAGGCACTACCCATGGTGACACATGAGCAAACAGATTAGCTAACCCAGAGAGTAGCTTGAGGTGTGGACTTGTAGCTCCTCTGCCCATGAGCAGTTCTAGGTTCATTTTGCTGGGAGCAAGAAGAGGGGAAAAAACACCCACTTTTATATTCTCAGACTGTTCCAGGCACTTTCAGGTAATAACTGGTTTAATCCTGCAACAACACCACACAGCAGGTGATCTGATTAGCTCATGAGACATATGAGGAAACTGAGGTGTAGACAGCAAGGGCCTTGCTGATGTCACGCCTGTGGTAAGTGGTGGAACTAGGCTGGCTTTTCAGGACTGAAGTTGCTGTGGGGTGTTTGGGGACAGGATAAAACTTATCTGGGGACCCTGGGGGCAGTCAAGGGCTTCAGGTATCCAGAGTGGGAAACTGGAGGTGAGAATTGTCAGGGGGCCTGATAAATGAGTTCTCACTCTAGAGGACCCTTGAGAGTCTAATAAACCTATGGCCTGCCACCCCAAAGTACTTGAGTAGTTTCCGTCTCTCTCTTTCTCTCTCATACACACACAGAAACACACACATCCCCAAAAGTGAATTCCCCAGGCAGTAATTTCATAGATCCCTGCAAGCAAGATTGTGTTTTCGGTTTCTGTCTTCCCAGACAGATGCAGAATCCACAGTACCTTACGGAGAATGCAGTCCATTCCTGTCATTAGGTGATAGGGATGCCAAAGAGAAGGCTATCTTGCTCTCGATCCTTTTGTCCACAAGGTGGCACCAGTGGGTCCTGGCCTGACTCTTGGTTGCTCCACCTGGACAGAAGCCACAAGGCCAATTTGACTTACTCAGGTGGTGTTTTTCAGAGGGGCAGATGTTCTAAAATTCACAGCCTCTCAAAAATGGAACCCAAATTCCCCTCCCAGCTTGGTCTAACCGTCTGAGGTCCACCAAAGACGCAGCCCAGCCTCAATTCTTCTCTGAGGATCTAATGGCAACGCACCCCAGCCCAGTCCTAGCCCCACTTCTCGTATCTGTAAGTGAACACTTTTCTCTCCCACAGATTGGGGACCTTGTAAGCACTGACCAGCCATTCGGTCTAAGCATGGCGGAATCTGAGTTTGAGGGTATACCTTTTGATGGCATCTTGGGCTTGAACTACCCCAACATATCCTTCAGTGGAGCCATCCCCATCTTTGACAACCTGAAGAATCAAAGTGCCATTTCTGAGCCTGTTTTTGCCTTCTATTTGAGCAAGTAAGTCTGAGATGGACAATCCCTTTCTCCAAATTAGCTGTAAGATGCTTTCAGTTGCATGAAAATTATAGAACACTTGATAAAGAAGTATCCTGAGAGATAATCTAACCCAGGATAACTATGGCCCCCAGGCCCTACCTGGCATCACCACTGGTGTTTATAAATAATGTTTTATTGGAACACATTCCTGCTCCTGGGCTCAAGAGCAGTAACTTGGTCTAGGGGTATGAGTAAGGAGGAAGGCTAATGGAAGGCAACAGGAAACAAGTTGAAGGAAAGGCATTAGGATTTGCTTATGAATTTGATAAGGAAGGAAGGAGAAGGATGCTGGATCTTTCCTTCCTCATTAGCATTTCACTGGGAGCCCAAGACCAGCTACCCAATTTGTGGAGCCAGTGAGAAATGAAAGTGTGGGACACAAAAGTGTGGGACCCCTTGTTAAAGAAATATTAGGCATTTCGAGACAGGGAGAAGAGAGGTGGGGTCCCTTCTGAGTGTGGGGCCCTTTGGACAGTAGAGGTCACAGGCCAGTGGAGCCAACTCTGGGTGACCTGAACCCACATCCTTAGCACTCCCAGACTTTGATTTTCCTGAAAAATGACAAGGTGGACAAGGGGAAAGCAAAAACTCTTCAGCACCGTGTCATCTGAGGGTTTCTGAGCACACAGGTAGCAGTAGGTTCTGGGCTTCTTCAGAAGACATAGTGGGTGGAGCCCAGCCATGTTACTCAGCTTCTAACCTCCTCTGTGCCACTCATTAGCCAGTTACTGACCTCATTCTGGTTCTCAATTGCTCCTAGCCTCGATTTCTGCATCTGTAAATGGAGACCTTATTAGGGCCTTGATGGGTAGACAAGCACAAACACAAGCTCTCCAACAATGCTGTTGTTACTGTCCTCCAAAGATCTCCCCTTCTTTTCTCTCTACAGATGCAGGGGAAGGGCAGTGTGGTGATGTTTGGTGCGGTGGACAAAGCCTACTACTAGGGAGCGCTCAACTGGGTACCACTGATCCAAGTGGGAGACTGGCGTGTACGCATGGACCGGTAAGCCTCTCCCTCTGAGGGTCAGCCTGAGTGATGCTCCACATCTGTACATGGACACAGGCAGACACACACAAATGGATTCTCAGATATATAGTGACACAGACATATACACCACCCACAAGGACACAGACAGACACACAGACACATGGAAACACACTAGCAGACACATTTAAACAGAGACACATATAAACATGCATAGCTAGTCAGAGACAGGAAAGCACAATTAGAGACACATACAAACACATATACAAACAAACACATAAACACATAGATACGCAAAAAACTCGTGGGTTCATAATCCCCAGGCCTTCTGACCAGGGCTCTGACCATGATCCTAAAAGGGTCTGGAGAGGTCTGTGCAGCTGGAAGAGGGCTGCACCCACTGCCCTGTGAGGCGTGGAGCATGGTTAGAGGACTCTACAGTGTACTGAACAGAGGATCAGGGAGGATTACACCAGCCTGAACAGAGTTATAACATGACCAACTGTCCAGGGCTAGCTGGCACCAAGGAAGTTCTCAGTACAGATAAATGTCAGTTTAAAAACAGGGAAAGTCCTCAGCAAATGGGGAAATCTGGTCTCCTTAGGGAGCAGCTACCCAGCAGTAGAGAGAGGTTGGCTGCAGTCTTAAGACTTAAAAGCAACTAATAAAAGTCACCCCACATACCTGGGCACACAGTGGGTCAGGGGCTAGAACAAAGAATCAAGAAGGTGGTATCCAGGAGTGACCTGAGGATAAGAGGCATAATTGATAGGATTCTGTGTGATACCCTCAGACAAAATCTGACCTGTCCTTTGGAGTTTCTGTGGGCTAGTCATGTATTTCCTGGCCAGGGTCTCAGGGTCTGAGCTGGTTGTAGGAGCAGTGCTGGGAGACACCCTCTCCCAGAGGAGCCCCTCTCTCCCACCGCTATGAGAATCTGCTGCCCCTGAGAATCTCCATCTTCACTCTGCGATTGACCCATTATTAGTTCCCCACCAGATACAGCTCTCTGGATGTTTCTCATTAATTATTCTCACAGTCTTCATTCACTCACTGAACAGACAAGCATCGGGCATCCACGGTGTGCCAGGCATTTTAAGGAGGCAATCAGAATAAAACTCGCCCTCACATCTAAGAAGGCAGATGCACAAGAAAGGACACACACACATAGTGAATTGTGACTTTAGTACATGCTAGACATGAGAGGCACCCCACTCCAGTACTCTTGCCTGGAAAATCCCATGGATGGAGGAGCTTGGTAGGCTGCAGTCCATGGGGTCACAAAGAGTTGGACACGATTGAGTGACTTCATTTTATGCATTGGAGAAAGAAATGGCAACCCACTTCAGTGTTCTTGCCTGGAGTCCCAGGAATGGGGGAGCCTGGTGGGCTGCCATCTATGGGGTCGCACAGAGTCAGACACGACTGAAGTGACTTAGCAGCAGCAGTAGCAGACATGAGATAGGGTCTACAGAAAGTGACCAATACAGGAGACTGATAAACACCGAGGGAAAGACTCCCTGAATCAATGACAATTAAGCTGGAATCTGGAAGATGAGAAGAAATTTGCTAGTCAAAGGGGAGGGGACTCTTCTAGGAAGGAATACCAGCTTGTGTCAAGATACCAAAGATCCTGGTGTATTCAAGTACTGTGTTCAAGGATGTCAAGGAAGGTGCCGTGTCAAGAGCAAAGGAAAAGAGTCAGCACAAAAGATGGAGGGCTGTTTAGGAGACAGTCGGGAAGGGGGCAGCTCTGGGGAGACTCAGAGTGGCCTTGATGCCCGCTTTGTCACACTGTCTCTCAGCATCTCCATGAAAAGAAAGGCTATTGCTTGTTCTGGCAGCTGCGAGGCCCTTGTGGATACCGGGTCATCACTGATCCTTGGCCCAAGAAGACTGGTCAATAACATCCAGAGGCTCATCAGCGCCACGCCAAGGGGTTCCAAGGTGAAGGGTCATGCTCCAGGGTCACTCCTAGTCTCCATACACGAGAAGGATCTCTAGGGCCAACCTCTCTCCCTCTCTCTCTAACAGCACTACGTTTCATGTTTTGCGGTCAATACCCTGCCGTCTATTAGCTTCACTATCAATGGCATCAAATACCCAGTGTCAGCTCGAGCCTACATCCTCAAGGTGAGGGGAGAACCCTGAAGGGTGGTTCTCAAATAGAACTTGCAGGAACCCTTGGGCTGCTGCTGGGAGGAAGGCGCCCTCTGCAGGCCATCTCGCACTATTGCAGATGCTGCTGAGCCTTGTTGCTGGGCCAGAGCCTCCCACAAGGCGAACCACTTGAGATCTCGTAAAGTGCCGTCTGGGACACTGATCATCCTGAAATAAATGTGGAGACGCCACACCGTGCTGGCATGGTGGGAGTCACAAGGAGAGGGGAACACTATGGTCCTCAGTCCTCAAAGAGCTTCAGTTCAATCTGAAACCTCACATGTATGAACATGAAAGTCAGCGCTAGTGGTCACTGAATAGGCCGTGTAACAAGGAGAATGACTGGGGACAGTCCCAGTGTGCTGTCCCACCATAGGGATTAACAGTCTCCCTTCCCTTCTCGCAATTTTCCTGGTTTGGAATGTAAATTACATGGTCAGCCTAGTTCTCAGGTGCATCTTCCCATAGCTCTGGCCGGGTGCCCCCTTTGTGAGTCAGGCTACCCCACCCCTCTGTGGGGAGGCTGGATGCTAATGTGAATAAAGTGTGCACAGTGACTGCTCAGCCCCGGCACAGGGTGGAGGCTTCATGTCAACTCCCTAGGGGAGTTCAGAACTGGCTGATGGGCTCAAAGAAGACTTTGAGGAAGGGAGGGAATTTCAGGAATTCTAAAACTGTAAACTCATGGAGCCATGTGAAGGGTTGCTTGTTTTAGGCAAAACTGCACTGGATTCCATGCAAACAGCATCCCAGGGTGCTCTGCATTGGGGGCATTAGGGACTTACTTGGGGTGATGAGGGCTACGGACTGACTAGTGGGGATGGAGAACCAGAGTACTTACCCACCCAAGCCTGGAGTGGCCAAAGAGGGTGAGTGTGGGCCGAAGGAAGCTTCCCAGAGTTCCTGAGTTAAGTCTTCAAGAACGTGTTGTGGGCACTGCTCTATTTAAGATAGATAACCAACAACTAGTTACTGTGTAGCATGGGGAACTCCACTTAATTATGTGACAACCTGGATGTGAGGGGTATTTTTGTGACCAGGATACATGGATATATATGGTTGAGTCCGTTTACTGTCTACCTGAATCTCAGAATATTGTTAATCAGCTATACTCCAATACAATATAAAGTTTCTTAATAAACTATGGATTGTGGGGACGCAGGAGGAGAACCAGCATTCTCTGCAGAGAAAACAAGGATCAGAAGTCAGAAGGAAAGAAACACGGAGAGAGGAGAACTATGGACACTCTTTTTCTTTTATAAAATTTTTATTGAAGTGTGGCTAATCTTCAGTATTGCATTAAGTTCTGCTGCACAGCAATGTGACTCAGTTATATACATACAGAAATATATATTCTTTTTCTTATTCTTTTTCATGTGGTTTATGACTTGATATTTAATGTATTTCCTTATGCTCTGCAGTAGGACTTTGTTGTTAATCATTCCTCTGTGTCCCCAACTCCCAGTCCTCCCCTCCCCCACAACCTTCCTCATGGCAACCTCATGTCTTGTCCCTTTTTAGTTGTGGATGAACTCTCATATCCCTTGCTAATGAGAAAATCCCTTGATACTTACCAAAAGAGGGAAATAAAACCAAGAATTTTGCTGGGTCTGGATGTTTGTGGGAGTCGCATATAAGGGCTCAGGCTGACTGGTGTGTGTCTCTGACTCCCCCAGGATTCTAGAGGCCACTGCTATACCACCTTTAAAGAGTACACAGTGAGGACATCTAGAGAGACCTGGATCCTGGGTGATGTCTTCCTGAGGCTGTATTTCTCGGTCATTGATCGAGGAAATGACAGGATTGGCCTGGCACAGGCAGTATAAATGCTTGGAGTGGTTCAGGAATCAGTAAGGCTGCTCCGAGCAAACACTAAATCACACTTAGGGTACTCCTGCCCAGGATGCTGGTGAACTGTATTTGGTGGTCTGCACACCCTATTCTCATTAAAGAATAAAGGATTTCATTCGTAATGGTGCTGAAACAAACAGGTGCCTCTGTTTGTGTCTGGGAGGTGTACAATGATTGGGAAGGATCTAGAACAAAGTCTGAATAACAGTTGAGAGGAGCCCACCTCCACCTGGCTTCAAGGAAAGGGGAGACTCATTGAAATGATTCTGGGAATCCAGGACACAAGACTCAGAGCAAATACAAAGATCTCAGTGACTGGACACAAGAAATCAGAAGTCATCATTCTCTATTTCACACCCTCACTCTTTCATTCCCTCTTCTTTGATGGTCTTATCCTGACAACCTTCTTCCTTAAGGCTTCTACACCTAGTGAGGGAGTCCAAGCTACCTGCCCTAGGGTTATATATCCTGAAGGCATGTCCAATAAGGAAAGAAAAGATTGAAGACATCAGAGTTCAAGGGTGTTCTCTGAATGACCCAACTCAGATCACAAGTATAGTCCTAGATCAGCCGTCCTGGCAGGGCCATGGGATCCTATGATTGGCTTTACATGGTCTTGTGGCCCTGACCCAACAGCACACATGATTGTCAATTTCCTCCAGAACTACATGACTGAAGCTGGGGAGAGGCAGCCCCAAAGAAAGGGACTGGGAGATAGTCTAGGCCATGGAAGAGTTTGTGAAGACCCACTAACTCCACCACCTCCTCATTCAGAGGAATTATAAGGGGTAATGAAATAGACTCTCTTCATCCCATCTCAGATGAACTTATCACTGGGCTTCTCCTCCAGGGGAGTTTAGGTGAGGTACTTCATGGAGAGCTGATTCTCTTTTGTCCCACACCCAGTCACCAGGTCTCTGCCACATATGCCTGCTCTGTCCTTTCTGGTCCTACTTGGTAAGTGATGACCCCAGTGGATCCCTGAGCCATCCCCCTCCTCTAGGGCCCAGAATGCCCCTTCCTTGGCCTCCAATGCTGCTGGGGAGAATGCAATGCAAGTATCGGGAGACTCAGGGTACACAGAGCCTTCAGCCTTTCTGAACTTCTCCATGAGTGGGGCTACAAACTGTCTGCTTGGAGCTGCTATGGTTAGGCACTTTTAAAGGGGAAGCATCCGTTCTTTCCACCTGGAGGCCCTCTGTCGATGCCTCATCTGAGACAGCAGGAGTCAGAGGTTGATTTCCTTTCAGATTGACTGGTTTGATCTCCTTGTTGTATAAGGGACTCTCAAGAATCTTCTCAAGCACCACAGTTCAAAAGCTCAATTTTTTGGCATTCACCATTTCTTATGGTCCAGATATCACATCTGCACCTGATGACTGGAAAAACCATAGCTGTGACACTACAGACCTCTGTAGCAAAGTGAGTCTCTGCTTTTTAATACACTGTGCAGGTTTTCCATAGCCTTTCTTCCTTCCAAGGAGCAAGTGTCTTTTAATTATGTGGCTGCAGTCAAGGTCCATAGTGATTTTGAGGCCCAAGAAAATAAAATCAGCCACTATTTCCACATTTCCCTCATCTATATGACTTGAAGTGATGGGACTGGATGCCATGAGTATCTTTTTGTTGAGTATCTTTTTGTGAATAGTTTTTTTGAATGTTGAGTTTAGGCTAGTTTTTCATCTCCTCTCCTCATCTAGAGGCTCTTTAGTTCTTCTTTGCTTTCTATTACTATGGTGGTGTCATCTTCATATTTGTGGATGTTGATACTTCTCCCAGCAATCTTGATTGCAGCTTGGGATTTATCCAGACCAGCATATTGGATGATGTATCCTACATATAAGTTAAATAACCAAAGTGACTCTGTATACCTTGTCATTCTCTTTTCCCAATTTTAAATCTTTCAGTTGTTCCGTGTCTGATTCTAACTGCTGCTTTTTGACCTACATATAGACGTGTTAGGAGAAAGGTAAGGTGATCTGGTACTCCCATTTCCTTAAGAATTTTCCACAGCTTATTGTGGTCCACACAGTGGAAGGCTTTGGCACAGTCAGTGAAGCAGATGGAAATGTTTTTCTGGGATTCCCTTGCTTTCTCTATGATCCAATGGATGTTGGCAAGTTGATCTCTGTTTCCTCAAAGTAGTTTGTATAGCTGGAAGTTCTCAGTTCATGTACTGTTGAAACTTAGCTTGAAAGATATTGAGCATTACCTTGCTAGAAAGTGAGATGAGCACAATGGCACGATAGGTTTAACATTCTATGGAATTGCCTTTCTTTTGGATTGGAATGAAAACTGACATTTTCCAGCACTGTGGCCATTGATGAGTTTTCCAAATTTGCTGACATATTGAATGCATCACTTTTACTGCCTCATTCTTTAGGAATTTTAAACAGCTCAGCTGGAATTTCATCACCTTCCCTAGCTTTTCTTGTAGTGATGCTTCCTAAAGCCCACTTGACTTCATACTCCAGTATATCTGGCTTTATGTGAGTGACCCCACCATCATCCCTATCCGGTCATTATGACCATTTTTGTATAGTTCTTCTGTGCATTCTTCCCACCTCTTCTTAATCTCGTCTGCTTCTGTTAGGTCTTTGACTTTTATGTTCTTTATTGTGCCCATCTTTGCATGAAGTCTTCCTCTGGTATCTCCACTTTTCTTGAAGAGATCTATACTGTTTACAATTCTATTATTTTCCTCTAATTCTTGCACTATTCACTTATGAAGACTTTCTTATCATGCCTTGCTATTCTCTGGAAGTCTGCATTCCATTGGGTGTACCTTTCCCTTTCTCCTTTGCCTTTCACTTCTCTTATTTTCTCAGCTATTTTTAAGGCCACCTCAGGCAACCACTTTGCCTTCTCACATTTGTTTTTCTTGAGGATGGTTTTGATGACCACCTCCCATACAATGTTACAAGACTCCATCCATAGTTCTTTAGGCTAACAGACCTAACCCCTTGAATCTATTTTTCATCTCCACTATATAATCATAAGGGATTTGATTTAGGTCATAGCTGAATGTTCTAGTGGTTTTCCTGACTTTCTTCAATTTAAACGTGAATATTGTTTGCTTTTGCCTAAGCATTGCTTCCAGGTCTCCACCCACCACTCCCAGTGGGTGTGGAGCAAAAACACAGAATTTGAGGACTGTTACCCTGGGTTTGTGCTTGGCTTTTCACATACTTAGCTGTGTGTGTTTGATCAAGTCTCTTAACCTCAGTTTTCTCCTCTTGAAAATGGGCACCATGATGATAATTCCACCTTCTAGATTGCATGTGTGCCTGCTAAATACAAGTGGTCCTGAGAGGGCTTTCTGGGTTCCTGAGTCTGGAACAAATATGAATTATTCTGCCACCTGGGAGAAGGAAATTTATTTAGGGGTTATGGCTGCCATCCCCAAGGCTAAATACTGATTCAAGCCAAATGGCATCTATTTCTGAACTCTGACCCAGAACTCTGACTGAGTCGATGCTTCTGTTTTCTGGGCTTACACAAGAGCTAATGATTACTGGCTCAGATTACTCCCTTCCTCAGCCTTACCAGTCAGCCTTTCCTTTTCAACTACTCCCCTGAAATCACACTGCAAGGAAAGTCATAAAGGCTCTTGCTGTCTTGTCAGTGCCCCACATCTCCAGCGTAGCAACAAGTAGCTGTTATGGCTACTTGTCATAGCAACAACTATGGCAACCTGTACAGTCCAATCTCAGCCTGTTAAATGAATCTTTCCCCATTTGGCCCCTCATGGTTAAATTACCTACAGTTGCCTTAGTAACCTTCCTATGCTTGCTGTTTAATGTCGAAATATGTATGGACTTCATCTAGTTCTTTTTTCCCAAGCATAATTCCAACCATGCAAATAAGTAACCAAGCATCTAGTCATCTAACTACCCACAGGAACTGACAAAAGCAAACCACTCATCATGCATTTATTGCTTGCCCCAAAACACCATTGAAGTGATCTGCTGAAACAAAGTGAATACATTGGCATGTACACTCCAGAAGGGACACTTTTTCTCTGGATTTGTTTTCCATCTAGTGAAGAATGTCTACCATAAGCCTGACCCTCCAGCAGTTGGTCACCTAATTTTTGCAGACTCAGCCCAATCCAGATCCCTTCCACATGCCTCAGAAAAATCTAGAGAACAGACTCAGTCAAAGTTCTCACTCCTGCAGAAAACAGTTTTTTGTTTTTTTAGAAAATAATATTTAGTTACACATTCAAAATCTTGTGCTCCTTGCCTTGGATTCAAGGGCCTACACCAGAGGTTGGGAAGCCTCTCCTTCCACCTAAACCTTTCACCACTACCACCAGGGCCACAGGCTTGACTGGACCCCAAAGACTTCTGCCTGCTCCCTGATGTCCTCTGTATATCAGTTCAGTTCAGTCTCTCATTCATGTCCAACTCTTTGCTATATCATGGGGTACAGCATGGCAGGTTCCCCTGTCCATCACCAACTCCCGGAAATTGCTCAAACTCAGGTTCAACAGGTCGGTGATGCCACCCAACAATTTCATCTTCTGTCTTCCGCTTTGCCTTCTGCCTTTAATCTTTCCCTGCATCAGGGTCTTTTCTAATGAGTCAGTTCTTCCCATCAGGTGGCCAAAGTATTGGAGGTTCAGCTTCAACATCGGTCCTTCCAATGAGTATTCAGGACTTATTTCCTTTAGCCTGGACTGGTTGAATCTCCTTGCAGTCCAATGGACTCTAAAGAGTCTTGTCCAACACCACAGTTTAAAAGCATCAATTCTTTGATACTCAGCTTTCACATCCAGTCTCTCATCCAGTCACGACTTCTGGTAAAACCATAGCTTTGACTATACAGACCTTTCCTGGTAAAGTAATGTCTGCTTTTTAGTATGCTGTCAGGTTTTTCATAGCTTTTCTTTCAAGGAGCTAGCGTCTTTTTTTTTTTTTTCCCCCCACAACTGCAGTCACTATCTACAGTGATTTTGGAGCCCAGGAAAATAAAGTCTGTCACTGTTTTCGTTGTTTTTCCAGGTATCTGCCATGAAGTGATGGAACTGAATGCCATGATCTTCATTTTTTGATCTGTATATACCATATCTCGACCATCCCAAAGAAAAAGAAATGCAAAAAGGCAAAATGGGTGCCTGAGGAGGCCTTACAAATAACTTAGAAAAGAAGAGAAGCAAAAGGCAAAGGAGAAAAGAAAGACATACCCATCTGAATGCAGAGTTCCAAAGAATAGCAAGAAGACATAAAAAAAAACCTTCCTAAGTGAACAGTGCAAAGAAATAGAGGAAAACTTTAGAATGGTAAAGACCAGAGACATCTTCAAGAAAATTATAGATAAGGAGGGAAAGTTTCAGGCAAAGATGGGCACAATAAAAGAGAGAGATGGGATGGGCCTAACAGAAGCAGAATATGTTAAGAAGAGGGTGAAAGAATACATAGAAGAACTGCACAAAAAAGATATTAATGACCCAAATAACCACGATGGTGTGATCACTCACCTAGAGCTAGACAATCCTGAAATGTGAAGTCAAATGGGTCTACAGAAGCAGTGGAGGTGCTGGCATTGCAGTAGAACTATATCAGATCCTAAAAGATGATGCTGTTGAAGTGCTGCACTCAATATGCTAGCAAATGTGGAAAACTCAGCAGGGGCCACACGACTGGAAAGGTCGTTTTCCTTGCAATCCCGCAAAAAGGTGATTTCAAAGAATGTTCAACTACCACACAGTTGCACTCATCTCACATGCTACCAAAGTAATTCCCCCAAGCAAGTCTTCAACAGTACATGAACTTTGAAATTCCATATGTTCAAGCTGGACTTAGAAAAGGGAGAGGAACCAGAGATGAAATTGTCAAAATTCGTTGGGTCATAGAAAAAGCAGGAGATTTCTAGAAAAACAGCTACTTCTGCTTTATTGACCATGCAAAAGCCTTTGACTGTGTGGATCACAACCAACTGTGGAAAACTTACAGAGATGGGAATACCAGACCATCTTACCTGCCTTCTGAGAAATCTGTATGCGGGTCAAAAAGCAACAGTTAGAACTGAACATGGAACAGCAGACTGGTTCCAAATTGGGAAAGGAGTACATAAAGGCTGTATATTGTCACCTTGCTTATTTAACTTATATGCAGAGTACATCGTGTGACATGCCCAGCTGGATGAAGCACAAGCTGGAATCAAGATTGCTGGGAGAAATATCAATAGCCTCAGATATGCAGAAGACACCACCCTCATGGCAGAAGTTGAAGAGGAACTACAGAGCCTCTTGATAATAGTGAAATAAGAGAGTGAAACGTCTGGTATAAACTTCACATTCAGAAAATGAAGATCATGGCATTTGGTCCCATCACTTCATTGCAAATAGATGGGGAAACAATGGAAACAGTGAGAGACTTTATTTTTTGGGGCTCCAAAACCACTGCAGATGATGACTACAGCCATGAAATTAAAAGATGCTTGCTCTTTTGAAGAAAAACTATGACAAACCTAAACAAATTTTTTTTAAAAGTTAAAAAAATTTTTTTTAACCTTTACAATTAAAAGTAGAGAGATAACTTTGCTGAAAAAGTTCAGTATAATCCAAGCTATGATTTTTCCAGTTGTCATGTATGGATGTGAGAGTTGCACCATAAAGAATGGTGAGAGATGAAGAATTAATGGTTTTAAACTGTGGTGTTGGACAAGACTCTTGAGAGTCCCTTGGACTGCAAGGAGATTAACCCAGTCATCATAAAGGAAATCAAACCTGAATATTCATTGGAAGGGCCGATGCTGAAATTGAGCCTCCAATACTTTGGCCAACTGATGTGAAGAACTGATTCATTAGAAAAAACCCTGTTACTGGGAAAGATTGAAGGCAGGAGGAGAAGAAGTTGACAGAGGATGAGATGGTTGGATGGAATCACCAACTCGATGGACATGAGTTTGCCCAAGCTCCAGGAGTTGGTGAAGAACAGCGAGCCCTGGCATGCTGCAGTCCATGGGGTTGCAGAGTCGGACATGACTGAGCAAGTGAACTGAACTGAATATACCACATAGCAAATACTATTTGTAATGGGCATGTTCCTTCAGCAAGTCTGGGGCTCCCTAAGGCCCCAACACATATCCCCAATCAAGTATGCACCCATGCACAGGAGTCACTGCCTAGCATTCACAAGGCATTCAGTGAGTTCTGATTGCAGGGGGACCTCCATTTTAGTCGACATAAAGGAGCAAAGGACACATTTATCCTCCTGGATCAAATAACTCCAAAGTAGAAAAGACAAACGAAAGAGCATTGCTTTACATCAAACATCTGGCAGCAGAGAATGAATTCCTGAGGCAGTGAGCAATCAAGCAGAGTTCTACAATTGCCCCAACTCTAGAAATAGTTTCCAACACACACGGAAGGTGTACCTAGGCAGAGGCAAAAAGTCTCCCCAAGAAGACAGATTTATGACTCTATATAGTTAGAGTTCACAGGAGAGAGCTACATACAGAGAACTGTGGGAAGGTACAGGTGATACCCTTCCAGGTTTCAGCAGAGTTGATAGTACTGGTCTGAATTATAGGGAACAATCCTTGAGTCTCAAATTGCACCAAGTCTAATTGTGTCCCCAACCACCAGCATGGAAATTACTGATTTTAAAAATATAAATTTATTTTTTTTAATTGGAGGCTAATAACTTGACAATATTGCATTGGTTATGACATACATTGACATGATCCACCACACATTTACATGTGTTCCTCATCCTGTACCCCCCTCCCACCTTCATCCCCATACCATCCCTCTGGGTCATCCCAGTGCACCAGCCTCGAGCATCCTGTATCATGCATCGAACCTGAACTGGTGATTTGTTTCACATATGATATACATGTTTCAATGCCATCCTCCCAAATCATCCCACCCTCGCCCTCTCCCACAGAGTCCAAAGACTGTTCTATACGTCTGTGTCTCTTTTGCTGTCTCACATACAGGGTTATTACCATCTTTCTAAATTCCATATATATGCATTCAGTTCAGTTCAGTCGCTCAGTCGTGTCTGGCTCTTTGCGACCTCATAAATTGCAGCACACCAGGCCTCCCTGTCCATCACCAACTCCCAGAGTTCACTCAAACTCACATCCATCTTGTCGGTGATGCGATCCAGCTATCTCATTCTCTGTCGTCCACTTTTCCTCCTGCCCCCAATCCCTCCCAGCATCAGAGTCCTTTCCAATGAGTCAAATCTTCGCATGAGGTGGCCAAAGTACTGGAGTTTCAGCCTCAGCATCATTCCTTTCAAAGAACAGCCAAGGCTGATCTCCTTTAGAATGGACTGGTTGGATGTCCTTGAAGTCCAAGGGACTGTCAAGAGTCTTTTCCAACACCACAGTTCAAAAGCATCAGTCTTCAGTGCTCAGCTTTCTACACAGTCCAACTCTCACATCCATACATGACCACTGGAAAAACCATAGCCTTGACTAAACAGATCTTTGTTGGAAAAGCAATATCTCTGCTTTTCGATATGCTATCTAGGTTGGTCATAACTTTCCTTCCAAGGAGTAAGCGTCTTTTAATTTCATGGCTGCAATCACCATCTGCAGTGATTTTGGAGCCAAAAAAATAAAGTCTGACACTGTTTCCACTGTTTCCCCATCTATTTCCCATGAAGTGATGGGACCAGATGCCATGATCTTCGTTTTCTGAATGTTGAGCTTTAAGCCAACTTTTTCACTCTTCTCTTTCACTTTCATCAAGAGGCTTTTTTGTTCCTCTTCACTTTCTGCCATAAGGGTGGTGTCATCTGCATATCTGAGGTTATTGATATTTCTCCCAGCAATCTTGATTCCAGCTTGTGCTTCTTCCAGCCCAGCGTTTCTCATGATGCACTCTGCATGTAAGTTAAATAAGCAGGGTGACAATATACAGCCTTGACGTACTCCTTTTCCTATTTAGAACCAGTCTGTTGTTCCATGTCCAGTTCTAACTGTTGCTTCCTGACCTGCATACAGATTTCTCAAGAGGCAGATCAGGTGGTCTGGTATTCCCGTCTCTTTCAGAATTTTCCACAGTTTATTGTGATCCACACAGTCAAAGGCTTTGGCATAGTTGATAAAACAGAAATAGATGTTTTTCTGGAACTCTCTTGCTTTTTCGATGATCCAGCAGATGTTGGCAATTTGATTTCTGGTTCCTCTGCCTTTTCTAAAACCAGCTTGAACATCAGGAAGTTCATGGTTCACATATTATTGAAGCCTGGCTTGGAGAATTTTGAACATTACTCTACTAGCGTGTGAGATGAGTGCAATTGTGCGGTAGTTTGAGCATTCTTTGGCATTGCCTTTCTTTGGGATTGGAATGAAAACTGACCTTTTCCAGTCATGTGGCCACTGCTGAGTTTTCCAAATTGGCATATTGAGTGCAGCACTTTCACAGTATCATCTTTCAGGATTTGAAAGAGCTCAACTGGAATTCCATCACCTCCACTAGCTTTGTTCGTAGTGATGCTTTCTAAGGCCCACTTGACTTTATATTCCAGGATATCTGGCTCTAGGTGAGTGATCATACTATCATGATTATCTGGGTCATGAAGATCGTTTTTGTACAGTTCTTCTGTGTATTCTTGCCATCTCTTCTTAATATCTTCTGCTTCTGTTAGGTCCATACCATTTCTGTCCTTTCTTGAGCCCATCTTTGTATGAAATCTTCCCTTGGTATCTCTAGTTTTCTTGAAGAGATCTATAGCCTTTCCCATTCTGTTGTTTTCTCTATTTCTTTGCGTTGATCACTGAGGATGGCTTTCTTATCTGTTCTTGCTGTTAGTATACTGTATTGGTGTTTTTCTTTCTGGCTTATTTCACTCTGTATAATAGGCTCCAGTTTCATCCACCTCATTAGAATTGATTCAAAGGTATTCTTTTTAATGGGTGAGTAATACTCCATTGTGTATATATACCAAAGCTTTCTTATCCATTCGTCTGCTGATGGACATCTGCGTTGTTTCCATGTCCTGGCTATTATAAATAGTGCTGCGATGAACATTGGGGTACACGTGTCTCTTTAAATTCTGGTTTCCTTGGTGTGTATGCCCAGCAGTGGGATTCCTGGGTCGTATGGCAGTTCAATTTCCAGTTTTTAAGGAATCTCCACACTGTTTGCCAGAGAGGCTCTACTCGTTTGCATTCCCACCAACAGTGTAAGAGGGTTCCCTTTTCTCCACACCCTCTGCAGCATTTACTGTTTTAGACTTTTGGATAGCAGCCATTCTGTCTTGCATGAAATGGTACCTCATTGTGGTTTTGATTTGCATTTCTCTGATAATGAGTGATGTTGATAATGAGTGATGATTTTTTCATATGTTTGTTAGCCATCTGTATGTCTTCTTTGGAGAAATGTCTATTTAGTTCTTTGGCCCATTTTTTAGGTCGTTTATTTTTCTGGAATCGAGCTGCAGCAGTTGCTTGTATATTTTTGAGATTAGTTGTTTGTCAGTTGCTTCATTGCTATTATTTTCTCCCATTCTGAAGGCTGTCTTTTCATCTTGCTTATAGTTTCCTTTTTGTGCAGAAGCTTTTAATTTTAATTAGGTTGCATTTGTTTTCTTTTTGCTTTTATTTCCAATATTCTGGGAGGTGGGTCATAGAGGATCCTGCTGTGATTTATGTTGGAGAGTGTTTTGCCTATGTTCTCCTCTAGGAGTTTTATAGTTTCTGGTTGTACATTTAGATCTTTAATCCATTTTGAGTTTATTTTTGTGTATGGTGTTATATAGTGTTCTAGTTTCATTCTTTTACAAGTGGTTGACCAGTTTTCCCAGCACCACTTGTTAAAGAAATTGTCTTTTCTCCATTGTATGTTCTTGCCTCCTTTGTCAAAGATTAGGTGTCCATAGGTGTGTGGATTTATCTCTGGGCTTTCCACTTTGTTCCGTTGACCTATATTTCTGTCTTTGTGCCAGTACCATACTGTCGTGATGACTGTGGCTTTGCAGTAGAGCCTGAAGTCAGGCAGGTTGATTCCTCCAGTTCCATTCTTCTTTCTCAAGATTGTTTTGGCTATTCGAGGTTTTTTGTATCTCCATACAAATTCTGAAATGATTTGTTCTAGCTCTGTGAAAAATATCATTGGTAGCTTGATAGGGATTGCACTGAATCTATAGATTGTTTTGGGTAATATACTCATTTTCACTATATTGATTCTTCCAATCCATGAACACAGTATACTTCTTTCTTTTTATAGTTTTCTATGTATAGGACTTTAGTTTCTTTAGGTAGATATATTCCTAAGTATTTTATTATTTTCGTTGCAATGGTGAATGGAACTCTTTCCTTAATTTCTCTATTTTCTCATTATTAGTGTATAGGAATGAAAGGGATTTCTCTGTGTTGGTTTTAAATCCTTCAACTTTACTATATTCATTGATTAGCTCTAGTAATGTTCTGGTGGAGTCTTTAGGGTTTTCTATGTAGAGCATCATGTCATCTGCAAATGGTGAGAGTTTTACTTCTTCTTTTCCAATTTGGGTTCCTTTTATTTCTTTTTCTGTTCTGATTGCTGTGGTCAATACTTCCAAAACTATGTTGAATAGTAGTGGTGAGAGTGGGCACCTTTGTCTTGTTCCTGACTTTAGGGGAAATGCTTTCAATTTTTCACCATTGAGGATAATGTTTGCTGTGGGTTTGTCATATATAGCTTTTCTTATGTTGAGGTATGTTCCTTCTATCCCTGCATTATGGTGGGTTTTATCATAAATGGATGCTGAATTTTGTCAAAGGCTTTCTCTGCATCTATTGAGATAATCATATGGCTTTTATTTTTCAATTTGTTAATGTGGTGTATTACATTGATTGATTTGTGGATATTGAAGAATCCTTGCATCCTTGGGATAAAGCCCACTTGGTCATGATTTATGAACTTTTTAATGTGTTGTTGGATTCTGATTGCTGGAATTTTGTTAAGGATTTTTGCATCTATGTCATCAGTGATATTGGTCTATAGTTTTCTTTTTTTGTGGCATCTTTTTCAGGTGTTGGTATTAGGGTGATGGTGGCCTCATAGAATGAGTTTGTAGCTTTACCTTCCTATGCAATTTTCTGCAAGAGTTTTAGTAGGATAGGTGTTAGCTCTTCTCTAAATTTTTGGTACAATTCAGCTATGAAGCCGTCTGGTCCTGAGGCTTTGTTTGCTGGAAAATTTCTGATTACAGTTTCAATTTCCATGCTTGTGATGTGTCTGTTAAGAGTTTCTATTTCTTCCTGGTTCAGTTTTGGAAAGTTGTAGTTTTCTAAGAATTTGTCCATTTCTTCCAAGTTGTCTATTTTATTGGCATATAATTGCTGATAGTAGTCTCTTATGATCCTTTGTATTTGTGTGTTGTCTGTTGTGATCTCTCCATTTTCATTTCTAATTTTATTGATTTGATTCTTCTCCCTTTGTTTTTTGATGAGTCTGGCTAATGGTTTGTCAATTTTATTTATCCTCAAAAAGTACCATCTTTTGGCTTTGTTGATTTTTGCTATGGTCTCTTTTGTTTCTTTTGCATTTATTTGTGCCTTAATTTTGAAGATTTCTTTCCTTCTAGTAACACAGGGGTTCTTCATTTCTTCCTTTTCTAGTTGCTTTAGGTGTAGAGTTAGGTTATTTATTTGCCTTTTTTGTTGTTTCTTAAGGTAAGCCTGTATTGCTATGAACCTTCCCATTAGCACTGCTTTTACAGTGTCCCACAGGTTTGGGTTGTTTTGTTTTTATTTTCCTTCGTTTGTATGCATATTTTGATTTCTTTTTTGATTTCTTCTGTGATTTGTTGGTTATTCATCAGTGTGTTTTTCAGCCTCCATATGTTGGAATTTACAATGGTTTTTCTCCTGTAATTGAGATTTAATCTTACTGCATTGTGGCCAGAAAAGATGCTTGGAATGATTTCAGTTTTTTTGAATTTTCCAAGGCTAGATTTATGGCCCAGGATGTGATCTATCCTGGAGAAGTTTCCATGTGCACTTGAGAAAAAGGTGAAATTCATTGTTTTGGGGTAAAATGTCCTATAGATGTCAATAAGGTTTAACAGGTCTATTGTATCATTTAAGTTTGTGTTTCCTTGTTAATTTTCTGTTTAGTTTATCTAGCCATAGATGTGAGTCGGGTATTAAAGTCTCCCACTATTATTGTGTTATTATTAATTTCCCCTTTCATACTTGTTAGCATTTGTCTTACATATTGTGGTGTTCCTATGTTGTGTGGATTTATATTTATAATAGTTACATCTTCTTGGATTGATTGTTTTGTCATTATGTAGTGTCCTTATTTGTCTCTTTTCACAGTCCTTTTTTTAAAGTCTATTTTGTCTGATATGAGTATTGCTACTCCTTCTTTCTTTAGGAATCTATTTGCATGGAATGTCCTTTTGCAGACCTTCACTTTCAGTCTGTATGTGTCCCTTGTTTCAAGGTGGGTCTCTTGTAGACAACACATATAGGGGTCTTGTTTTTGAATCCATTCAGCCAGTCTTTGTGTTTTGTTTGGGACATTCAACCCATTTACATTTAAGGTAATTATTGTTAAGTATGATCCCGTTGCCATTTACTTTATTGTTTTGGGTTAGAGTTTATACACCGTTTCTGTGTTTCCTGTCTAGAGAAGATCCTTTAGCATTTGTTGGAGAGCTGGTTTGGTGATGCTGAATTCTCTCAGCTTTTGCTTGTCTGTAACGCTTTTGATTTCTCCTTCATATTTGAATGAGATCCTTGCTGGGTACAGTAATCTGGGCTGTCGGTTTTTTTCTTTCATCACTTTAAGTATGCCCTGCCATTCCCTCCTGGCCTGAAGAGTTTCTAGTGAAAGATCAACTGTTATCCTTATGGGAATCCCCTTGTGTTCTATTTGTTGTTTTTCCCTTGCTGCTTTTAATATTTGTTCTTTGTTTTTGATCTTTGTTAATTTGGTTAATTTCACCTTGGGTTTATCCTTTTGGGGACTCTCTGGGTTTCTTGGACTTGCATGATTATTTCCTTCCCCATTTTAGGGAAGTTTTCAACTATTATCTCAAGTATTTTCTCATGGTCTTTCTTTTTGTCTTCTTCTTCTGGGACTCCTATGATTCGAATGTTGGGGCTTTTAACATTGTCCCAGAGGTCTCTGAAATTGTTCTCATTTCTTTCAATTAGTTTTCCCTTTTTCCTCTCTGTTACCTTGATTTTTACCATTCTAACTTCTACCTCACTTATCCCATATTCTTCCTCTGTTAGTCTACTCTTGGTTCCCTCCAGAGTGTTTTTGATCTCATTTATTGCATTATTCATTATATATTGACTCTTTTTTATTTCTTCTAGGTCCTTGTTAAACCTTTATTGCATCTTCTCAATCCTTGTCCCCACGCTATTTATCTGTAATTCCTTTTTGTATTCAAGATTTTGGAGGAAAAAAAAAAAGATTTTCGATCATTTTCACTATCATTATTCAGAATTCTTTATCAGGTAGATTCCCTATTTCTTCCCCATTTGTTTGGTTCAGTGGACATTTATTCTGTTCCTTTACCTGCTGGGTATTTCTCTGCCTCTGCATCTTGTTTATATTGCGGTGTTTGGTGTCACTTTCCGTATTCTGGCAGTTTGTGCAATTCTCTTTATTGTGGAGTTTCCTCGCTGTGGGTGGGGTTCTACATGTGGCATGTCAAGGTTTCTTGGTTAGGGAAGCTTGTGTTGGTGTTCCAGGGGGTGGAGCTGAATTTCTTCTCTCTGAAGTGCAATTAAGTGTCCAGTAATGAGTTATGAGATGTTAATGGGTTTGGAGTGACTTTGGGCAGCCTGCATATTGAAGCTCAGGGCTATGTTCCTGTTTTGCTGGAGAATTTGCATGGTATGTCTTGCTCTGGAACTTGTTGGCCCTTGGGTGGTTCTTGATTTCAGTGTAGACATGGAGGCGTTTGATGAGCTCCTATCTATTAATGTTTGCTGGAGTCAGGAATTCTCTGGTGTTCTCAGGATTTGGACTTAAGCCTCCTGCTTCTGGTTTTCAGTCTTACTCTTATAGTAGCCTCAAGACTTCTCCATCTATACAGCACCAAATATAAAACATCTAGGTTAAAGTTTCTCCACAGTGAGGGACATGCAGAGAGGTTCACAGAGTTACATGGAGAAGAGAATAGGGAAGAGGGAGATAGAGGTGACCAGGAGTAGAAGAGGGAGAATCAAAAGAGGCGAGAGCAAACTAGCCAGTAATCACTTCCTTATGTGCTCTCCACAGTCTGGATCCCTCAGAGTTGTTCACAGAGTTACACAGAGAAGAGAGGAGGGAGGATGGAGATAGAAGTTACTAGGAGGAGGAGAAGAGGAGGAATCAAAAGGGGAGAGAGCCAGCTAGCCAGGAATCACTTCCCTATGTGCTCTCCACAGTCTGGATCCCTCAGAGATCTTCACAGAATTACATAGAGAAGAGAAGAGGGAGGAAGGAGACAGAGGTGGCCAGGGGTATAAAGGGTGGAATCAAAAGGAGAGAGACAGTTTCAGCCAGTAATCAGTTCCCTAAGTGTTCTCCACAGTCTGGAACACACAAAGAGATTCACAGAGTTGGGTAGATAAGAGAAGGGGGAGGGAGGAGATAGAGGCAACCTGGTGGAGAAAAAAAGAGATCCAAAGGGGGAGAGAAGCCAGTGATCTCGCTCCCAAGTAAAAATGGTTGCTGAAGATTGGGTTTTTAAAGGTATAAAATTGCTAACAAATACCAAAAAGCAAAGATTAAAAATCTAGAGTAGAGTTTGGATTCTCAAAAATACAATTATTAAAGGAAAAAAACAAAGTCACAAAAATTATAAAATATATATATATATATATATGAATTTTGCTTTAAGAAATCGGGTCTTATTTTCAAACTAATAGTATGTTATAAAAATGAAAATTAAAGCCTTAGTAGAGGACTTAAAAATAAAAAAAATTAAATTTAAATAATGAAAATAGTAAAAATATATCTAGGACTTTCTGTGGTGTTGTTGTGGACAGTGTGGGTCAGTTCACTTTCAGATAGTTCCTTCATCCAGCTTATACTTCTAAAGATCTATAGGCCCCTTCCTATGTAGTTGGTGCTAACTGCAGGGTTTTAATCTATTGCACCTGTCACTTCCAGGGTGGTTCCCTCTTTTTAAGCTTCTTCTGTTTGCTGGTCTCTTCAGTGTCTAATTTCTGCCCCTACCCAAAGGGGTGGTGGTGGACAATTTTTTAGGCTCACTTGTTCAGTCGTGTTGTGGGGAAGGAGGGTCGCTGCCAACAGATAACACTGGCTGTGTGCTCGCAGTTATTCGCCCACACGGGGTTTGCCCCATCTCATGGCGTGCATGCTTTCCCTGTCTGTACTGCTCAGGCTCTAGGTTACTTTGCTGGGATCTTTTGGAGGTGGGCCCTGGGTTGCATGCACTTCCCAGGCTTAAGCCGCTTAGGTTCAGATACTCGGGTACTCCTCAAAGGTGCAGACTCGGCTGGGCCTGCGTTTTGTGCTCTTCCCAGGTCCGAGCCGCTCAGGAGATCAGGTGTTTGGTGAATGCGGTGGCTGTGACTTATTGCCTCTCCCGTCCCTGCCGCTCGGTTTTCTGGGTGTACAACCGGTGCACCTTCTCAGGTGGATGTTGACCGTCCAGAATCCCAAGAAATCTTGGTTGGCAATGAAGCCTGCTTGCAGTTTGGTAGATGATGCCTCTCTGAGGCTGAGCTCTCCCCCTTCTGGCTCTGGCTGCCCTTGCTCCCCTGTCTCTGGCAGGGGATGGCCTGGCCCACAGCCGGCTAGCTCTGCTCAGTCCTTTGTTCTGTGGGCAGGCCTGGCAGTGTCTTAGTTTAGGGCTTTTCGCTGGGGTAGTTATCCCAGGGTCTGGTTTGCTATCTCAAGTTAGTTCCCTCAAATTGCCCTCGGGGCATTCAGGCCTGGTCCTTACTCTAAGCAATGCAGCCCGCACTTCCCTGCCCAGCCACCTCTTGCTAGTGGCGGATGCAGGTGTCTGTGCTGCTTCTCCACTGGGAGTTGCTGTTGGACATGTAATCTGTGGGTTTAAACTATTTATTTATTTTTCTCTCACTTATGTTGCCGTCTGAGGTTCCAAGACTCACCACAGACTCACCAGTGAGAGTGTTTCCTGGTGTTTGGAAACTTCTCTCTTTTTAAAGACTCCCTTTCCAGGATGGATCTCTGTCCCTACCTCTTTTGCCTCTCTTTTTATCTGTTACATTTTTTTCCTACCTCCTTTTGAAGACAACGGGCTGCTTTTCTGGGTGCCTGATGTACTCTGCCGGCATTCAGAAGTTGTTTTGTGGAATTTACTCAGTGTTCAAATGTTCTTTTGATGAATTTGTTGGGGAGAAAGTAGTTTCACTGTCCTATTCCTCTGCCATCTTAGGACTGCCCCCGAAATTACTCATAATTCCCATGAGATCAATAGGGTCCTAAAGACAATATTGCCTTGCTAGTGGGGAAGAGTAAACCTGGTCTAAAGGCTGGTTTCATCTCAGATTAAAAAACTTTACCACAAGCTTTCAAAAAGTGCAATTGTTTCCAAGAAATTAACAGTGTTTGCAAACAGTGAAAGGAATAATTTATAAAAATTAAAAAAAATCCAGCATCCAAAGGTAAAGTGACCACATTCACAATCCAATTTAAAATTTCCATATAAATTGTGAAAGTATTTGTCCTAGTTTCATCTCAATATTGTAAGGTAATTATCCTCTGATTAAGATAAATAAGGAATTTAAAAAGAAAAAAAATCCAGATGTGTAAAGAAGCAAGAAAATATTCATAACGAGGGAAAAATCAATTAGTAAAAACACAAGTAAAATGTATATTACATAATTAGCAGGGAAGGACAGTAAAATGCATCAGTTCAGTTCAGTTCAGTTGAGTCGCTCAGTTGTGTCTGACTCTTTGAGACCCCATGAATTGCAGCATGCCAGGCCTCCCTGTCCATCACCAACTCCTGGAGTTCACTCAAACTCATGTCCATTGAGTCGGGGATGCCATCCGGCCATCTCATTCTCTGTTGTCCCCTTCTCCTCCTGCCTCCAATCCCTCACAGCTCAGAGTCTTTTCCAATGAGTCAACTCTTCACATGAGGTGGCCAAAGTACTGGAGTTTCAGATTTAGCATCATTCCTTCCAAAGAACACCCAGGGATAATCTCCTTTAGAATGGACTGGTTGGATCTCCTTGCAGTCCAAGGGACTCTCAAGAGTCTTCTCCAACACCACAGTTCAAAAGCATCAATCTTTGGTGCTCAGCTTTCTTCACAGTCCAAATCTCACATCCATACATGAGCACTGGAAAAACCATAGCCTTGACTAGACGGACCTTTGTTGGCGAAGTCATGTCTCTGCTTTTGAATATGCTATCTAGATTGGTCATAACTTTCCTTCCAAGGAGTAAGCGTCTTTTAATTTCATGGCTGCAGTCACCATCTGCAGTGATTTTGGAGCCAAAAAAATAAATAAATAAATAAATAAATAAATAAAGTCGGACACTGTTTCCACTGTTTCCCCATCTATTTCCCATGAAGTGATGGGACCAGATGCCATGATCTTCGTTTTCTGAATGTTGAGCTTTAAGCCAACTTTTTCACTCTCCTCTTTCACTTTCATCAAGAGGCTTTTTTGTTCCTCTTCACTTTCTGCCATAAGGGTGGTGTCATCTGCATACCTGAGGTTATTATTTCTCTCACCAATCTTGATTCCAGCTTGGGCTTCTTCCAGCCTAGTGTTTTTCATGATGCACTCCGCATGTAAATTAAATAAGCAGGGTGACAATATACAGCCTTGATGTACTCCTTTTCCTATTTGGAACCAGTCTGTTTTTTCATGTCCAATTCTAACTGTTGCTTCCTGACCTCGATATAGGTTTCTCAAGAGGCAGGTCAGGTGGTCTGGTATTCCCATCTCTTTCAGAATTTTTCACAGTTTATTGTGATCTGCACAGTCAAAGGCTTTGGCATAGTCAATAATGCAGAGATAGATGTTTTTTCGAACTCTCTTGCTTTTTGATGATCCAGCAGATGTTGGCAATTTGATCTCTGGTTCCTCTGCCTTTTCTAAAACCAGCTTGAACATCTGGAAGTTCACGGTTCACATATTGCTGAAGCCTGGCTTGGAGAATTTTGAGCATTACTTTACTAGCGTGTGAGATGAGTGCAATTGTGTGGTAGTTTGAGCAGTCTTTGGCATTGCCTTTCTTTGGGATTGGAATGAAAACTGACCGTTTCCAGTCCTTCGGCCACTGCTGAGTTTTCCAAATTTGCTGGCATATTGAGTGCAGCACTTACACAGCATCATCTTTCAGGATTTGAAATAGCTCAACTGGAATTCCATCACCTCCACTAGCTTTGTTTGTAATGATGCTTTCTAAGGTCCACTTGACTTCACATTCCAGGATGTTTAGCTCTAGGTGAGTGATCATCAATAATCCTTTTATGAATGAAGCTGAAGAATATTGAGCATGTTAATTAGAGACATGTAAAATAGGCATCCAAAGACTGTGGGAAAAAAATTAATTGTGCATCAGAAGCTTTGAAGTAACTTTAAGAGTGTTAAAATATATGTAAATGGTATCCCACAGGACGTGAAAGACAGGAGAATAGAGCAAAGAACTGCATAATTACTGGCTGAAAAATTTCCAGGAATGATGAATGGTTTAAACCCATTAACACAGAAATTCCAGAGAACTAAGATCCCACATGCCACTCAGCAACTAAGACTGCATGTCTCAAATAGAGTTTACATGCTGCAAGTACTGAGCTTTCCTTCCTCAAATAGAGAGTCCCTACAACAAGGAAGATTCTGCATGCCACACTAAGACCAGTACAGACAAAGAAATCATAAATGAATAAATAATTTTAATAATTGTGATAATTAATAATGATAGACTAGCAAGTTAAAGATGTATACCATGGATCTTAAAACCACTTAAAAAACAGTTGCAGTTAGTTAATAAAGTGAGAAAGGATACTAAAGGGAATCAGAAAAACTATGCAGTCACAGAAAAGTCAGGGATAAAAAGAGACATGGAAAAAAAAATGGGACAAACTGAAGATAAAGAGCAAGATGATCTAATTAAACCCAACTAGAGTTAATCCCTCAGATGTGAACTCAGACTGAAGATATAACCCAGGGCCCAGATGTCAGCAGATCCCCATACACTGCACTGTGGGGCTGAAACAGAGCCTGCCAGGCCCAAGGGCCCCATGTGCCTGGGCACAGAACAGCATCAAAAGTTTATATGGAACAGTAAATTAGAAGAGTTCAATCATACAAAGTACATCCTCTGTTTATAAAGAAATGGCATTAGAAATCAATGTTCACTGGACAGAAGAAGAATAAGGTGCTAGCATAGTGTGGACCTTCCCTCTTTTACAACTCTAATTCTTCTCAGGAGGGAGCAGATAAATTGACAGGACTTACATCTCTTCAATACTAGACATACTTGACATACATAGACAATACTAGACATACATGTTTGATTTTCACGTTTCAGTCTCCTCTCTCTTCTCCTCTCTTCTCTTGCTCATCCTGGGCAACAGAGACTGCTCCTCTAACCCACAGCTTAATTACTACACACAAATCCGGATGATATTTGCCGAGTCTTTCACATAAATCAGTGAAAACTTGTTTCCTCCTATTTCGCACTCTTGGATCTTTTCAACCAACCACAGCTCTTGTCCTACCTCCTGGGATCCTGGTCCTCTGTCACTTGCAGCCATGTTCCCATACACGGGGCCTCAATTACACCCAATAAAATTCCTATTAAGAGTGGCCATAATACATGCAAAAAGGGAAAGAACAGGCAGCTCCTTACTCTCCTCTCTTGTTCCTTCACTACATACCTTCACTGAAAACCTGTGTAGCAAGTTTATTACATACAAACGTTCAAGTTGAAAACTTTCAAACATGTAAAAGTGCATTTACATGTGCCATCACATCAGTTAGTTCACAGATCTGACACACGTTGTCGTGGTGACATCTAAGACAAGTTGGTGTGCATTTGTGTACTTTACTGTACAGAACTGTATGGAATACAATAGTGCAGGACTTTTATTTCAAGCCTACGCTGTCTGCAAGGAAGCATAAATGCAGTGGTAATGTAGATGGTACTATTCTATTTTTAAAGGTGTGCTTAGTTGCTCAGCTGTGTCTGAATTTTCAACATATGAACTGCAGTCAGCCAGGCTCCTCTTGCCATGGGGATTCTCTAGACAAGAATACTGGAGTGGGTTGCCATGCCCTTTCCAGGCACTGCAAGATTAAAAATGTTTCTTTTATTGTGTTCGTTTTTTATGTATTATTTATGTGAAAAGTATCAGAAAACTATTAAACTCCAGTAATATATAGCCAATTGTCTTAGTTGGCTACCTAAGTAACTTTGCTGGATTTATGAAGAAATTGGGATTTTTGAACACCCTTCTCAAATGTAACTTGTTCATATACAGGGGACTTCCTGTTCTGCTAAGACCTGTGGATCCAAAAGTGAACGCATCCCCTCCAGGTCCAAGGAAGTCACGTTCTTGGCTGGGATTTTAGAGGAAACATGAGAGCTCCATAATTATAGCCATTTCAGTCTTTTCAAAAGACCTTGATCAGGACAAACAAATAGTAAAGTAGAAATAGTCATTGTGTTTCTACCCACTTCTAGAAAGTGTTGCTAAGTTCTCAATACTGGATCTTGTAATGCTGGTGGACTAGATGGAGAAATGATGTGAACAGAAATAAGGAAGCTAAGACAGGTAGGTCAGAATGTGAGGTAACAAAGACAAGGTATTTAGAAGCTGAAGAATTGAGAGAGATTTGGGACCTGAGTTGGAAAAGCAGTTTTCAAGCCAAATTGGGTCATGTGGTATGTGTAATCCTCACTTCAGTTCTTAGAAGATCTCTACTGACCAGTTTGCCTCTATTTTCTGGAGCACAGTTCAGATCCATCTAGCTGTTTCTCATTGCTGCTCCTTTCCCCTGGCTCCCACACTTTGCCCAGCCATTCAGGCTATCCCATTCTTTTTTGTTTTTGTTGTTCTTTAAGGCAAGCACTGCAGGCTACCTACAAAATGATGTATTCTCTGGTTGTCTTTCAAAACTGAAAATAGTTTGTTATATAGTCATGAACCCAGTAGCTACAGGACTGAACTTCCTACCCACCTGTGCCTTTAGTCATGACTGGTGACTTAGAGATGCAAGAAGATCTGTAAGAGGGATTTCTTGGAAGACTTCTTTCAAGGAGCTGATTCAGCTGAGAGATGAGACTCTTCCCTTCCCCACCTACTTCCTAACTGTTGCCTGGATTTTAGTTGTGATGGCTGGAACTTCTGCAGTTGTATTGGACAATCATGTAACCTTGGAGATGGTTAGCACCCAAGCTCTGGCTGGCCCACCTCCAGTGTTGTTTCAGTAGGAGGGAAAAATCAAGTTTATCTTGCTAAAGTTATAGTTGTTTTAGTTTTACAAAATGTGCATCCAAACTTAACCCTGATACTACTGTGTGTTTAATATGATATAGCCTCTTTATTTTGTTGGGTTTAGTGAATATATTTATATTTTACATTTCTCTAATTTTTATTTTATAAATTGATTCATCAACCATTATACCTAAATTGTATAAATGCAAAATTATGATTATAAGCATGCTTTCCTTTAGATTTTGAATTTTTATGCTTTTTTATCTTCATCCATTCTTGTTTTTTCCGTATTTATACAGCCTGGACCATGTCCTTTCTTATAACCTCATCCATATCCATATCTGCAGGCCAAAACAGACTGAGAGCTGGGTGGAGAGAACCAAAGAAGAATGAATACAGGGATATGAATGAAGGGCGGTGGCCCTTGTTACTCATCGTGAAAGTTATTCATTAGGATCACATTCCCCTGCCCTTCTGTGCGCCCATCAACCCCAGGTTTGCCATGACCATGGAAGATACTTCGGCCAGGGGAATTTGAGTAGAGGTGATATGTCACTTCCAAATGGAAGTATTATTTTCTGTCCCACTAGCTGGAATGCAGATGTAATGACAGGAGCTGGAGCAGCCATGTTAGACCAGAGGTAAGTAGCACAGGTGGAAGATGTGACAAGAAAAAAGCAGGCCTTCATCTCTGTGGAGAGATCTGCACTAACATTATATGACAGAGAATTGAAATTGTATTGTATTTAAGACAACGTTACTAAGGTTTTGATTACAGTCGTTGAAATTATAACCTAACACTCATAATAAAATAACTGATCTTTGTGTTAGCCATGTCTTGACATTAGGGTCTGAATGAGACAATATCTACTGATGTATACTTACAAGTGAGTCAAGTGACAGCCCTGCCCTCTGGAAGCTGTGATCTAGTGTGGGATTCAGAAACTGAAGCAAGAACAAAGCCACATGGCAGGACAGCTTCAAGATCCTATAGGAATCCTTGGGAGGGGAAACTCAATCAGTCCTGATCTCAGGAGGTGCATGGACAATCCTCTATCAGTCTTTTCATAAATAGGCCATGGTGCCAAGTTTCATGTGAAATGATTTATTTCAAATTCCTTCCAGAGTGTTTTCCCTTTTGATCCAGTGCTTAAGATATGCGTTTGAGGCCTGGTTTGGGACAATTGCAAATGCCCCAGGGCAACTAAGCTGGTGGACCACAGCTACTGAGCCTGAGTGGCCTAGAGCCTGTGATCTACATCAAGAGAAGCACAGGATTGAAAAGCCAGTGCACTGCAATTACAGAGTAGTCCCTGCTCTCTGAAAAGAGAGAATTCCGGAGCAGCAATGAAGACTTACTGCTGCTGCTAAGTCACTTCAGTTGTGTCCTACTCTGTGCGACCCCATAGATGGCAGCCCACCAGGCTCCCCCATCCCTGGGATTCTCCAGGCAAGAACAGTGGAGTGGGTTGCCATTTCCTTCTCCAATGAATGAAAGTGAAAAGTGAAAGTGAAGTCGCTCAGTCCTGTCTGACCCTCAGCGATCCCATGGACTGCAGCCTTTCAGGCTCCTCCGTTCCTGGGATTTTCCAGGCAGGAGTACTGGAGTGGTGCCATTGCCTTCTCCACAATGAAGACCTAGTGATGCCAAAGTTAAAAAAAAATTCTCCCAGGGAAACCAGTGAGGTCTCAAGAGAAGCAGGACATGAAAAAGGATGAAACCAGTCTGGGTCTGATTTCATGCAAGTCATGGAGAAGGAAGCTACACCCTGTTTTCACAGGGAACTTGGGATATAAGTTGTGCCTCAAACTTGCCCCAACCCAAGGCTAGGGGGCTGGCATTTCACTCTCCCACTAGCGCCTCCCTCTTGTCCTTCAACTAACACCCGGCTGGTGTCTCCAAGCCCTTGTATTAGATCCTCCAAAGACAAATCAAACGCGACACTAGAAACAAAAGTCACCAAAGCTCAGTAAAATGCAACCTCAGATAATGTTTAGATTTCTGCACCCAGTCTGCCTTCTCCAGCATCATATCTGAAATCCTGTGAGTCTAAAGAACTCCATGGGTCTCTACATGTAAGCATTAAAAAAAATTTCAGGTTTTAATTTATATAGAAGTGTATTTGATTTACAGCATTGTATTAATATTAGTTGTATGGGAAATTAATTCCCTTATACATACACATGTACCTATTGTTTCTTAGATTCTTTTCCCATACAGGATACTACAGACAATTGAGCAGAATTCCTGTGCTGTACAGTAGGTCTTTGTTGATTATCTATTAAATAAAGTAGTATACATATATTAATCTCAAACTCCCAATTTATCCCTCTCCCACCTTTCCACTTTGGTGACTATAATTATTGTTTTGATGGAGGGAAGGGTCTAGGCAATTTTTGTATGAAGGTCTGTGCTTGTGAGAGTGCATAGGCCAGGGAAAGCAAGCCTGAGAGAGACTCATTTGAGATGATGGTATCACTAAGACAGAAACTTCAAAATGGACTTTCTATAAACTTCTTACTGCAAATCTATTTCAAACATAACAAATATAAGAAAGAAGAGTGTCATGAACCCAATATTTCATCATTCGGCATCAATAACTACAAATCTAACATCTTAGTCCCACAGATTGTCATAGACTGGAGACCATGCAACATCAAGGTGGTGGCCAACTGAGTTCCCAGTGGAGACATTCTTGACTTTCATCAGTATTTTTCTTCTTGCTATGTTCTCACATGTGGTGGTTGAAGGGAAGGAAGAAGAGGGAGAATAAGAGAGAAAAAGAGGGAGAGGCTAATCCCATCATGAGGGACCACAATCAAAACCCATGTCAACCTGGGTACCTCCCAAAGACCCTACTTCCTATGCATAGCATAGCAGCTATCTGTTTTTAAATCAAGACAGACCGTCATTTCATTCTCTCTATTACTCCTTATTCATTTTTCCTGAAGTATTTTAGGGACAAGATGAACATTTCATCAAATGTACATAATGAGTATTTGTGGTAGAATGATAGGATATGAAAAAAATGCTCTTTTGTTTCCCATAAAATGTACATTTTATATCCAGTCCATGTGCAAATTTCCCTGATTCTCAAAAAGCAGATGTCTTTTCACAGTTTATTGAAAGAATGTAGTCATATGTTACACTTGGTTGTTTTCCTTTAGGACTAAATAAGTGTTCCTCTCCCAATTTTAATGCCATTTATTTGTTCAGAAATGGGGAGGAAGCAGGGTGGTTTGTCCTACAGAATGTCCCACTATTGGTTTTAGAGCAGGAGTCCACAATACCAGCACAGTGGGTCAGGACCAGTACCAGTCCTTGGCCTATTAGGAACCAGACCTCCACAGCAGGAGGTGAGCTGCAGGCCAGTGAATGAGGCTTCATCTCTATTATAGCTGCTCCCCATCACTCTCTCATCACTCCCGACAGTCTAGCTTGTTTTCCTGGAACTGTTGGTAGTTACATAACCTATGCTTAATAGAAACAAAAATAGCATAAATATTGATGATTATTTTTCTTTCTCAGTGCTCAGAATGGTGAGTTGGTGCCCTAGCAATCTATCACAGTGACAAATTAGATGTTGCTTATTAACATTTGGACACATTCGGCCAGCTTAAAATTAAATATTAAAAAACTAACATCACGTGATCCAGCCCCATCCTTCATGGCAAATGGAAGGAGAAGAGGTGGAAGCAGTGAGAGATTTATTCATCTTAGCCTCTAAAACCACCGTGGATGGTGCCTGCAGCCATGAAATCAGAAGACATTTGCTTTTTGGCATGAAAGCTATGACAAACATAAACAGTGTGTTGAGAAGCAGAAACATCATTCTGCCCAAAAAACTGGTAGGTGTTTGGCCTTTTCATTTGGATTCCTAAACTTTCTGTCCAGTCCCCTTTGGTCTTTGAAATCCCTCAGCTTTCTGGTCCTTCACGATTCCCAAGATTATTTTGTGCATTTCTTTATCCAGTCCTGAAATCAGCCATCTCTTTAATATCGTCTGGTGGGAAATGTATTTAGAAGCTACATGTTAGAGCTCAGAATAGTCACTGTTATCAAGTTGTCACTGCTTCTGTGCTTTACAGTGGTCAGAGGAGCAAGTACACATTTTCTTTAAAAATTAAAATAAAAAGGAATATAATCAGTTGGTATAAACTTATGCTTTCAGTTCAAGATTTAAGACAGCAAGGTTTGAAATAAACTTCTATATATTATGTGTGAACCTCTTTTTCTAGCCATTGAAAGGCTTACTTCAGAACATTAGTTTTAATTATTGTCTTGCTTTTACCTGTTAACATACATACAATTCCATCACAATAACAGAAACAATATGAGGAACAATTAGTTGTTGAATTATTGCTTGCCTCAGCTGTGATGGTGGTGCAGATGCATGGCGGCTGCAACGGCAGCACAGAAGTGTGGCAGAGAGGAACTACCCCATGTCCAAATCAGGGGAGGCAGCTGAGAGGCGCTACCCTACTTCCAAGGTAAGGAGCAGCAGCTGCGCTTTGCTGGAGCAGCCGTGAAGAGATATCCCAAGTCCAAGGTAAGAGAAACCCAAGTAATATGGTAGGCACTGAGAGAGGGCATCAGAGGGCAGACAGACTGAAACCACAATCGTAGACAGCTAGCCAATCTGTCACACGGATCTCAGCCTTTTCTAACTCAATGAAACTAAGCCATGCCATGTGTGGTCACCCAAGATGGACGGGTCATGGTGGAGAAGTCTGACAGTATGTGGTCCAGTGGAGATGAGAATGGCAAATCACTTCAGTA
The DNA here is from genome assembly GCF_029407905.1 of Bubalus kerabau. Lineage (NCBI taxonomy): Eukaryota > Metazoa > Chordata > Mammalia > Artiodactyla > Bovidae > Bubalus > Bubalus kerabau. The sequence continues at coordinate 11,795,332 of NC_073628.1, forward strand.
TTCTTGCCTTGAGAACCCATGAACAGTATGATAAGACAAAAAGATAGGACACTGAAAGATGAACTCCCCAGGTCAGTAGGTGCCTAATATGCTACTGGAGATCAGTGGAGAAATAACTCCAAAAAGAATGAAGGGATGGGGTCAAAGCAAAGACAACACCCAGTTGTGGGTGGGACTCATGATAGAAGCAAGATTCGATGCTGTAGAAAGCAATATTGCATAGGAACCTGGATTGGTAGGTCCATCAATAGAAGCAAATTGGAAGTGGTCAAACAGGAGATGACAAGAGTGAACAAAGACATTCTAGGAATCAGCGAACTAAGATGGACTGGAATGGGTGATTTAACTCAGATGACCATTATATCTACTACTGTGGGCAGGAATCCCTTAGAAGAAATGGAGTAGACATCATAGTCAACAAAAGAGTCTGAAATGCAGTACTTGGATGCAATCTCAAAAATGACGGTATGATCTCTGTTTGTTTCCAAGGCAAACCATTCAGTATCACGGTAATCCATGTCTTTGTCCTGATCAGTAACACTGAAAAAGCTGAAGTTGAACAGTTCTATGAAGACCTACAAGACCTTCTAGAACTCACACCCAAAAAAGATGTACTTTTCATGATAGGGGACTGGAATGCAAAAGTAGGAGTCAAGAAACACCAGGAGTAATACACAAATTTGGCCTTGGAGTACAGAATGAAGCAAGGCAAAGGCTAATAGAGTTCTGCCAAGAGAACGCACTGGTCATAGCAAACACCCTCTTCCAACAACACAAGAGAAGACTCTACACATGGACATCACCAGATGGTGGACACCAAAATCAGATTGATTATATTCTTTTCAGCCAAAAATGGAGAAGCTCTATACAGTCAGCAAAAACAAGACTGGGAATTGACAGTGGCTCAGATCGTGAACATCTTATTGCCAAATTCAGACTGAAATTGAACAAAGTGGAGAAAAGCAATAGACCATTCAGGTATGACCTAAAAAAAATCCCTTATGACTATACAGAGAAAGTGAGAAATAGATTTAAGGGACTAGATCTAATAGACAGAGTACCTGAATGAACTATGGATGGAGGTTCATGGCATTGTACAGGAGACAGGAATCAAGACCATTCCCCAAGGAAAAGAAATGCAAAAAAGGAAAATGGCTGTCTGAGGAGGCCTTACAGATAGCTGTGAAAAGAAGGGAAGCAAAAAGCCAAGGAGAAAAGCACAGATATACCCATTTGAATGCAGTGTTCCAAAGAACAGCAAGGAGAGATAAGAAAGCCTTCCTCAGTGATCAATGCAAAGAAATAGAGGAAAACAATAGAATGGGAAAGACTAGAGATTTCTTCAAGAAAATTAGAGATACCAAGGAAATATAATTGTTGAATATAGTGTCAGATTTCTTTCCTTTTTTTCTTTTGGTTTTCTTTGGTTTTGTTTTTGATGGGCAGTATTTTTGTTTTTCCTCAGAAGATATTCCACTCTGAATGTAGAGTCATAAGTCTGAATTTTAAAGCCACTTAAGTAATGTGTTGTTATAGGTAGCTAGTCAACAACTTGATGCAATTAGATATATTAGTCTTCTCAATTTGTTCACTTCAGTTCAGTCCTTCAGTTGTGTCCGTCTCTCTGCAATGCCATAGACTGCAGCATGCCAGGCTTCCCTATCCACCACCAACTCCTGGAGCTTGCTTAAGCTCATGTCCATCGACTTGGTGATGCCATCCAACCATCTCATCCTCTGTCTTCCACTTCTCCTCATGCCTTCAACCTTTCCTAATATCAGCATATTTAGTATGCATTCAGTCTCTTTTAAAATCAACCAACATGAATTAAATTCCTCTCTGTCCCCACTGCACTCCCAACCCTAGGCCAGAAACAAAAACCTGCAGAGACTGAAGGCTGATTCTAGCACATTGCTGTGGAGATTTCGTTCCCAATCTTTTTTTTTTGGGGAAAAAAAAATTGGTTTCTAACATTAAAATCAGTAGATTGTACATATATATCCAAGTTCTGATTCTTTTGAAAACATGGCCAATTGGCCTGCTTTCCAGCATGGGTGAAGTGGAGGAAAGGCTGCTCCCAGTGGTAAGGCCTGTGCTGCCCAGATTTCAACATGGCCACCTAGTCCTAGTATCATATCTCTTGCCTCTTGGGGCCATGAGTTTATGAGAACTAGACTTCTAGCTCTCTTAAGATAAAGACTACTTTTGTCTTGATCAACTTTGACTTTGAAGCCTTTAACCCAGAGCCTAGCACACAGTTCTTCCTTGTACAGTTGTTGCTGCTAAGTAACTTCAGTTGTGTCCGACTCTGTGTGACCCCATAGACGGAAGCCCACCAGGCTCCCCTGTCCCTGGGATTCTCCAGGCAAGAACACTGGAGTGGGTTGCCATTTCCTTCTCCAACAGTTGTTAGATGATATAAAATATCTTGTGGATGCATATGACATTTCTTCCAATACTGAAACCATGCAATTGAAGTATTGCTCTGTCCTAAATCTTTGACACAGACTGGCATCATAAGTGCCCCTGATGTCTGCCATTAGACCCACTACTAAAGCCAGTTGTATATCCCTGGGCTGTCCCTGAAGTCTTCACTTTGTCATTTGACATCTTATACTCCTAGCACTCTCTCCTCTCCAATGAAGACAGCAATGCCTATCTCATGAAGAGGCTAGGCAGATGACATGAAACCACGCGTGTTGAGCATGGCCCCTAGTATCCATTTTCATGATGTTCTTAGCCTTTTTTTCTCCAAGTAGGCAAGGTTCTCCATCCTCTTAGATGTCCATGCAGATCAGTTTGATTTTCCAGCCAAGATTCAAGGAAGAGATTACAGTTCAAGTCTCTGTATTCTGAAAAGTTTCAAAGTCCATTCGCCAAGGACACTGATAAAGGTAAAGATTTTATCAAGAGCTTTGTGATTTTTTTCAGATCTTTCAGTGGCCTAAAGGGGAAAACTAGGGTAAGTCAGAGCATATATAACTAGGGGCTTCTAGTCACCACTACATGCTAAGAACCCAAACTTCCCTGAGTATTTGGAGCCAGGAAATACACATGAAGTGGCTTGTGCTCCTCAGGCTGGTGGCCTTCTCAGAGTGCATAGTTAAGTAAGTATGGGGACTGTACGTCACATCATATTCCTTTCTTGGATTTTTCTTTTCATCTGATCATTCTTCCACCCATCAGGTTTAGAAGGGAATGGAATATTTCCCTAAGAGTCTTAAAGTTCAACTCTTACTTATTGATAAGTAACTTGCTATAGGAACTGTGTATCCCAAGCTCTTGGTGTAGATTTGGGTTGCACAAATCTTGGGGTCCAGTCATGTCATGACCTATTGAAAATGCAACTCCTTGCAACAGTTCAGGGCACAGTCTATGCAGATGTCGATGTGGTCCTGTGGAATAGCACTTTTCTACATTTTATTCAACGTGCCCTCTTTTTTCTGGTCTACATCAGTGTGTATATGTCTATGTCTGCATCTCTGTATCACTGTCATTTATCTCTCCACCTCTTTGGAAGTCACTGGGAGTGTATTTCTCTTACTTCCTTCTCAAGCCGCTGAATTTCCCTTATTTGTTCCCTATATCTTGGATTCTTCTTTCAATTCTCTTTCACCTTGGAGAAAGGTACACTGTTTTACACTGTTTTATATCAGACAAACACTGTGAACACAGTCAACTCAGAAATCTCTTGCATTTCAAATTGCTCTCTTGTAAAAGAGGATAAGAGTCCCCCTTCTACCTCCTTCCTTGAGGTTCTATGAGAAGGAATGAGTGAGATGGCAACAGCAATGCTAATGGCTGTCATTGTTGAGACTTCCTATTTATCAGGTTCCTTATATCCATCACTTCAGTTATCGCCAAGATATTCTATTTGTAGGTGTTGTATTGTTACATTCCACCATTTTACCAAAGGGGGGAGTGAGACACCACATGGTCATATGGCTTACCCAAGATTGCAGAACAGAACCTGTATTCAAATCTATGTCTTTGCCATGGTATATGCATAAAATTCTAATAATGTGCCTCATAAAAATGATTAGAAAACACACAGGGCCATTACAATGACAGTTATATCTTAAAACTGACAGCTAATTGTAGCATCTTTGTTTTCTTTGTCAAATGCTCGGTGAAAGAATACCTCTAAGGAGAGTGAAGACCATGAGAAATGCCATCAGTGGAAAAAACACGCTGAACAATTTACTGAAGGAGCATGCTTACAGACTGCCCCAGATTTCTTTTCGTGGCTCCAATCTAACTCACCCACTGAGAAACATCAGGGATGTGAGTATTTTGGGAGGATGGTGCTCCACAGCGCCCCCTGGTGCTCTAGCCTAGCACTGAGGCTCATCTGGAGGTGCCACGTGGGATGTTGGGGTTGGGGTTCCTGCAAGAGGCACAGACACTGGAAAACAGGGACCCCAACCAGAGGAGAAGGCACTGTCATCCTCAACTGTTGGTCTTTGTGATTGGGCCTGGCAATTACCAGGTGGCAGGTAAACATCCATTTGTGTGTCAAAGATGTGTCATTAGTTTGAGGGCGATTGTTCCTTCTGAACTAAGTGAGCCACTCAGTTATAGATAAAGAGTGAACCATCACTTATCAAAAGGTAGAATCAACTGCAAAGCAATTGTGAATCCCCAGATAGAGGAATTCAGTTACCACAGATGCAAGAACGACAGCAGTAAAAAGTTACTGAACCTGTATTCTGAGTATGGCCATAAGAATCACTGTGGTTCCTGTTTTTAGATTAGAAAAAGGGCTTATTTTGTCTTCAAGATGTCTTCAAAAATGCCCATGCTAGCCTGAGAGATCGGAGAAGGCAATGGCACCCCACTCCAGTACTTTTGCCTAGAAAATCCCATGGATGGAGGAGCCTGGTGGGCTGCAGTCCATGGGGTCGCTAGAGTCGGACACGACTGAACGACTTCACTTTGACTTTTCATTTTCATGCATTGGAGAAGGAAATGGCAACCCACTCCAGTGTTCTTGCCTGGAGAGTCCCAGGGGTGGGAAGCATGGTGGGCTGCTGTCTATGGAGTTGCACAGAGTCGGACATGACTAAACCGACTTAGCAGCAGTAGCAGCAGCAGCCTGAGAGATAGGCAAAGAGTAAATACATGTCAAATGAAAGGGTCAACTGTGTGCTGGTGATTGGATGTGGTCTGAGTTTAGAAGGAGTGGCTGGGGTTGATCAAGAAGGACCTCCTGGAGAAGCATGTGCTAAGGCTGGTTTGAAGAGACCACAGAGCTTCTCAAATGAAGGCACCAGGACTTCCCTGAGTTTCCAGCGGTCCTGGAGGCCCAGTGGTTATGCCTCTGGGCTTTCCATGCAGGAGGTACCACTTCAATGCCTGTTCATAGAGTCAATATCCTGCATACAATGTAGCACAGGAAAACTATATCAAATGCAGATACATCTGTGACCAAAGTCTGTGAGCTGCACGGTGGTTAGAAAGTGATCTCAAAAGATATGTGACACCCAGAGGGAGGCATCAGTTTGGGAATAGAGGGTAGCCAGTTCTGCACTAACCCACTCCCTCCTTCTCCCTGTAGTTGTTCTACGTGGGTAACATCACCATTGGGACACCCCCTCAGGAATTCCAGGTTATCTTTGACACAGGCTCATCTGACTTGTGGGTGCCCTCCGTCTTTTGCAACAGCTCAACCTGTGGTGAGTACAGACACCCTGTACCTGGTCGTCCTTCACTTGCCCTGCCACCCTGTTTCCACCCTTGGCACCTGATGACACTCATCTCTTGTGTCTGCAGCTGCACACGTTAGGTTCAGACATCATCAGTCTTCCACCTTCCGGCCTACCAATAAGACCTTCAGGATCACCTATGGATCTGGGAGAATGAAAGGAGTTGTTGTTCATGACACAGTTCGGGTAACAGTGTAATAAATGCTGATTCAGAACTGGCTATGGAGTGACCACTGCTTGCAAAACAGATTCAGGACCATCCAGCAGGACCCTTCCTATCCTAACTCCCATAGACATTGGCCATCATATCCACAGGATATGTCTCTGGGGAGGCAGTGCCTGTGGTGACACATGAGCAAACAAATTAGCTGACCCAGAGAGTGGCTTGAGGTGTGGACTTAAAGCTCCTCTGCCCATGAACAGTTCAAGGTTCATTTTGCTGGGAGCGAGAAGAAGGGATAAAAGCACCCACTTTTATATTCACAGACTATTCCAGGCACTTTCAGGTGATAACTTGTTTAATCATGCAGCAACCCCACACAGCAGTTACTCTGATTAGCTCATGAGACATATGAGGAAACTGAGGTGCAGACAGAAAGGGCCTTGCTGAGGGCACACATGTGGTAAGTGGTGGAGTTAGGCTGGCTTTTCAGGACTGAAGTTGCTGTGGGGCATTTGAGGACAGGATAAAACTGATCTGGGGACCCTGAGGGCAGTCAAGGGCTTCAGGTATCCATAGTGGTACACTGGAGGCCTGAGAAGTCAAGGGGCCTGATAAATGAGTTCTCACTCTAGACGACGCTTGAGAGTCTAATAAACCTATGGCCTGCCTCCCCCAAAATACTTTAGTAGTTCCCCTCTCTCTTTCTTTCTCATACACACTGACACAAATACACACATATCCCAAGAAGTGAATTCCCCAGAGAGTAATTTCATAGAACCCTGCAAGCAAGATTGTATTTTTGGCTTCTGTCTTCCTGGACAGATGCAGAATCCTCAGTACATTACAGAGAATGAAGTCCATTCTTGTCCTTAGGTCACAGTGATGCAAAAGAGAAGGCTACCTTGCTCTCAATTGCTTTGTCCCTAAGGTGGCACCAATGGGACCTGGTCTGACTCTTGATTGCCCGACCTAGACAGAAGCCACAAGGCCAATTTGACTCACCTAGGTGGTGTTTTTCAGAGGGGCAGATGTTTTAAAATTCACAGCCTCTCTCAAGTGTAACCCAGATTTCCCTCCCAGCTTCATCTAACCACCTGTGGGCCGCCAAAGACAGAGCCCAGCCTCAATTCTTCTCTGAGGATCTCGTGGCAATGCACCCCAGCCCAGTCCTAGCCCCACTTCATGTATTTGTAAGTGGGAACACTCTTCTCTCCCACAGATTGGGGACCTTGTAAGTACTGACCAGACATTCGGTCTATGCCTGAAAGACTCTGGGTTTAAGGGCATACCTTTTGATGGCATCTTGGGCTTGAGCTACCCCAACAGAACCTTCTCTGGAGCCTTCCCCATCTTTGACAAGCTGAAGAATGAAGGTGCCATTTCTGAGCCTGTTTTTGCCTTCTACTTGAGCAAGTAAGTCTGAGATGGACAATCCCTTTCTCTAACTTAGCTGTAAGATGCTTTCAGTTGCACGAAAATTATAGAACACTTGCTAAAGAAGTATCCTGAGAGATAATCTACCCCAGGATAACTATGGCCCCCTGGCTTCACTACTGGCTTTTATAAATAAAATTTCATTGGAACACATCCCTACTCCTGGGCTCAAGACCAGTAACTTGGTCTAGGGGGGTGGGTGAGGAGGAAGGCTAATGGAAGGCAACAGGAAATAAGTTGAAGGAAAGGCATTAGGATTTGCTTATGAATTTGATAAGGAAGGAAGGAGAAGGATGGTGGATATCTTTCCTTCCTCGTTAGCATTCCACTGGGATCCAGGACCAGCTACCCAATTTGTAGGAGCCAGTGAGAAATGAAAGTGTGGGACACAAAAGTGTGGGACCCCTTGTTCAAGAAATATTAGGCATTTCGAGACAGGGAGAACAGAGGTGGGGTCCCTTCTGAGTGTGGGGCCCTTTGGACAGTAGAGGTCACAGGCCAGTGGAGCCAACTCTGGGTGACCTGATCCCACACCCTTAGAACTCCCAGGCCTTGATTTCCCTGAAAAATGACAAGGTGGACAAGGGGAAAGCCAAAACACTTCAGCACCGTGTCCTCTGAGGGTGTCTGAACACTCAGGTCGCTGAAGGTCCAGGGTGTCTTCAGAAGACATAATGGGTGGAGCCCAGCCAAGTGTCAGCTTCTAACCTCCTCTCTGCCATGCACTAGCCAGTAACAGACCTCAGTCTGAATCTCACTCTCTCCTAGATGCTATTTCTGCATCTGTACATGGGGACCTTATTAGGGCTTTGATGGGTGGACAAGCACAGCTTTTAGACAGTGCTGCTGTTACTGTCCTTCAAGGATTCCCCCCTCTCTTCTCTCTACAGAGACAAGCAGGAGGGCAGTGTGGTGATGTTTGGTGGGGTGGACCACCGCTACTACAAGGGGGAGCTCAACTGGGTACCATTGATCCAAGCGGGTGACTGGTTTGTACACATGGACCGGTAAGCCTCTCCCTCTAAGGGTCAGCCCAAGTGATGCTCCCACTACTGTACATGGACACAGGCAGACACACACAAATGCATTCTCAGACACACAGTCACACAGACATATACACCACCCACAACAACACAGAGAAACACACAGACACATGGAAACACACAAGCAGACACATATAAACCTACACAGAGACACATAAAACATGCATAGCTAGTCAGTGACACACAAGCACACTCAGAGACACATATAGACAAACACACAAGCACATAGATACACAAACAACCCATGGGTTCATAATCCCCAGGCCTTCTGAGCAAGGCTCTGACAAGTGTCCTAAAAGGGTCCAGAGAGGTCTGTGCAGCTGGGAGAGGGCTGCACCCACTGCCCTTTGAGGTGGGGAGCATGGTTAGAGGACTCTACAGTGTGGTGAACAGAGGATCAGGGAGAATTTCTCCAGCTTGAACAGAGTTATGATAAGATGACCAACAGTCCAGGGCTACCTAGGACATAGGAAGTTCTCAGTACAGATAAATGTCATTTTAAAAGCAGGGACAGCCCTGAGAAAATGGAGAGAACTGGTCTTATTAGGGAGCAGCTATCCAGAAGTGGAGAGAGGTTGGCTGCAGTCTTAAGACGTGAAAGCAACTAATAAAAAGGACACCCCACGTTCTTGGGCACACAGTGGGACAGGGGCTGTAACAGAGAATCAGGAAGGTGGGATCCAGGGGTGACCTGAGGACAAGAGGCATAATTGATAGGATTCTGTGTGATACCCTCACAAAAGCTGACCTGTCCTTTGGAGTTTCTGTGGGCTAGTCATGTATTTCCTGGCCAGGGTCTCAGGGTCTGAGCTGGTTGTAGGAGCAGTGCTGGGAGACACCCTCTCCCAGAGAAGCCCCTCTCTCCCCCTACTATGAGAATCTGCTGCCCCTGCGAATCTATCTTCACTTTGTGTGTGACCCCTTCACTTTGTTATTTGTTCCCCATGAGATATAGCTCTCTGGGTGTTTCTTATTATTTTCTCAGTCTTCATTCCCTTATTGAACAGACAAGCCGTGGGCGTCCACTGTGTGCCAGGCACTTTAGGGAGCCCAGGAGAATAAAACTCGCCCTCACATCTAAGAAGGCAGATGTACATGAAGTGACTTGCCTACATAGTGAATTGTGACTTTGGTACATGCTAGACAGGAGGAGGAGAAGGCAATGGCAACCCACTCCGGTACTTTGCCTGGAAAATCCCAGGGACAGCAGAGCCTGGTGGGCTGCCCTTTAAGAGGTCCCACAGAGTTGGACATGACTGAAGTGAATTAACAGCAGCAGCAGCAGACATGAGGAAGGGTCTACAGAGAGTGGCCAAGATAGGAGACTGATAAACACTGGGGAAAGACTTGCTGAAAACAATACAATTAAGGTGGAATCTGGAAGATGAGAAGAAATTTGCTAGTTAAAGGGGAGTGGAGTCTTCTAGGAAGGAAGACCATCTTGTGTCAAGGTACAAACGATCCTGGTGTATTCAAGTACTGCATCTGAGGATGTCAAGAAAGGTGCTGTGTCTAGAGTAAAGGAAAAGAGGGCAAGAGATGAAGGGCTATTTAGGAGACAGTTGGGAAGGGGGCAACTCTGGAGAGACTCAGAGTGACCTTGATGCCCACTTTCTTCCATTGTCTCTCAGCATCACCATGAAAAGAAATGTTATTGCTTGTTCTGAAGGCTGCAAGGCCCTTGTGGACACTGGGACATCAGATATCGTAGGCCCAAGTACACTGGTCAATAACATCTGGAAGCTCATCCGTGCCAGGCCACTGGGTCCTCAGGTGAAGGGTCATGCCCCAGGGTCACTCCCAGTCTCCACACACAACAAGGATCTCCAGGGCCAACCTCTCACCCTCTCTCTCTAACAGTACTTCGTTTCATGTTCTGCGGTCAATACCCTGCCGTCTATTATCTTCACCATCAATGGCATCAACTACCGACTGCCAGCTCAAGCCTACATCCACAAGGTGAGGGGACAATACTGAGGGTTGGTTCTCAAACTGGAGCTTTCAGGAGCCCTTGGGCTGCTGCTGGGAGGAGGGCGCCCTCTGGAGGCCATGTCAAACCATTGCAGATGCTGTTGAGCCCTGTGGCTGGGCCAGTGCTTCCCACAAAACCAATTACTTGAGATGTAAGGGCTGTGTGGGACACTGATCTTCCTGAAATAAATGTGGAGATGCCACACCATATGGCATGGTGGGAGTCACAAGGAGAGGGGAACACTAAGGTACTCAGTGCTCAAAGAGCTTCAATTCAATCTGAACCCGTAGGCACATGAACATGAAATTCAGCTCTAGTAATCCTGAAATAGGCCATGTTACAATGAGAATGGCTGGGGACAGTCCCAGTGTGATGTCCTAGCATAAGTTAACAGTCTCCCTTCCCTTCTCAAAGTTTTCCTGGTTTGGATGATAAATTAAATGGTCAGCCTAGTTCTCGGCTGCATCTTCCCATTGCTCCTGCCAGGTGCCTCCTTTGTGAGTTGGGGTACCCGACCCCTCTGTGTGATGTTGGATAGTAAGGTGAATAAAGGGTGCACAGTGACTGCTCAGCCCCGGCACAGGGTGGAGGCTTCATGTCAGCTCCCTGCGAGAGTTCAGAGCAGGCTGATGGACTCAAAGAAGGCTTTGAGGAAGAGAGGAAATTTTAGGAATTCTAAAACCACAAACTCATTGAGCCATCTGGAGGGTTGCTTGGTTCTAGGCAAAACTGCACTGGGTTCCATGCAAATGGCATCTCTAGGTGGTCTGCACTGGGGCACTGGGGACTTACTCGGGGTGATGAGGGCTACAGACTGACCAGTGGGGATGGGGAACCAGAGTACGTTACCCACCCAAGCCTGGAGTGGCCAAAGAGGGTGAGTGTAGGCCGAAGGAGGCTTCTCAGATTTCCTGAGTTAAGTCTTCAAGAATGTGTTGTGGGCACGTTCTATTTAATCTTAAATAGATTATCCATCTATTTAAGATGGATAATCAACAACGAGTTACTTTGTAGCACAGGGAACTCCGCTCAGTTATATGACAGCCTGGATAGGAGGGGTGTCCTTGGGACCAGGATATCTGGATACATACGGTTGAGTCCCTTTACTGTCCACCTGAAACTCAGAATATTGTTAATCAGCTATACTCCACTGCAAAAAACATTTTTTTTAAATTTTATTTTATTTTTAAACTTAACATAACTGTATTAGATTTGCCAAATATCAAAATGAATCCGCCACAGGTATACGGGAGGCAGAAGGAGAACCAGCATTCTCTGCAGAGAAAACAAGGAGCAGGAATCAGAAGAAAAGAAACAGGGAGTGAGGGGAACTATGGACACACTTGTTCTTTTCTAAAAAAATTATTTGAAGTGTGGCTACTCTTCAGTGTTGTGTTAAGTTCTGCCGCACAACAATGTGACTCATTATACACATAAAAATTTTTTTTCTTATTCTTTTTCATGTGGTTTATCACTGAATATTGAATATAGTTCCTTATCCTCTACAGTAGGACTTTGTTGTTTTTCATTCCTGTGTTTGCCCAACTCCCAGTCCTCTACTCACCACACCCTTCCTCATGACAACCTCATGTCTTGGCCCTCTTTGCTTTTGGATGAACTCTCATATCCCCTGCTGCTGAGAAAACCCCTTGATACTTACCAAAAGAGGGAAATAAAACAAAGAATTGTGCTGGGTTTGGATATTGGGGGGAGTCACTGGTAAGGACTCATGCTGACCGGTGTGTGTCTCTGACTCCCCCAGGATTCTAGAGGCCGCTGCTATACTGCCTTTAAAGAGCACCGATTCACTTCACCTATAGAGACCTGGCTCCTGGGTGACGTCTTCCTGAGGCGGTATTTCTCAGTTTTTGATCGAGGAAATGACAGGATTGGCCTGGCACGGGCAGCATAAATGCTTGGAGTGGTTCAGGAATCAGTAAGGCCGCTGCTAACACACACTCACTCACACTTTGGGCACTCCTGCCCAGGATGCTGGTGAACTGTATTTGGTGGTCTGTACACCCTAAAGAATAAAGGGTTTCACTCTTAATGGTGCTGAAACAAATGGTTGCCTCTGTTTGTGTCTGGGAGTGAAGGATCTAGAACCAAGTTTGAATCATAATTGAGAGGATCCCTACTCCAACTGGCTTCAAGGAAAACAGAGACTCATTGAAATGATTCTGGGAATCCAGGATACAAGAATCAGAGCAAATACAAAGATCTCAGTGACTAGATCCAAGAAATCAGAAGTCATCAATTCTCTCTCACCTTCGCTCTTTCCCTTCAGTCTACTTTGATGGTCTTAGCCTGGCAACTTTCTTCCTTAAGGCTTATATACCTAGTGAGGGAGTTCAAGCTACCTGCCCTAGGGTTTTAAATCCTGAAGGCATCACCTAGTAAGGAAAGAAGATGCAGACATCAAAGTTCAAGGGTGTTCTCTGAATGACCCACCTCAGATCACATGTACAACCCTATATCAGCCATCCTGGCAGGGCCATGGGGTTTTATGACTGGCTTTACATGGTCTTTGGCCCTGACTCAGAAGTACAGATGATTGTCAATTTCCTCCAGAACTACATGACTGAAGCTGGGGAGAGGCAGCCCCAAGGATAGCGACTGGCAGATGGTCTAGACCATGGAAGAGTTTGTGATGACCCACCAACTCCACCACCTCCTCATTCAGAGGAATTTATAATGGATAAAGAAATAGACTCTCTTTGTCCCATCTCAGATGATCTTATCACTGGGCTTCTCCTCCAGGGGATTTTGGGTGAGGTACTTCATGCAGAGCTGGTTCCCTCTTGTTCCCACACCCCAGTCACCAGCTCTCTGCCACATATGCCTGCTCTATCCTTTACAGTCCCACTTGGTAAGTGGTGGCCACAGTTGATCTCTAAGCCATCCCCTTACTCCAGGGCCCAGAATGCCCCTTCCTTGCCTCCAGTGCTGCTGGGGAGTATGCAACGCATGTATCAGCGGACCCAGGTTACACAGAGCCTTCAGCCTTTCTGAGCTTCCTCCAGGGGTGGAGCTACAAACTATTTGCTTGAAGCTGCCGTGGTTAGGCACTTTTGAAGTGGAAGCATGCGTTCTTTCCACCTGGAGGGCCTCAGTAGATGCCTCAGCTGAGTCAGCAGGGGTCACAGGTTAATTTCCTTTCAGATTGACTGGTTTGATCTCCTTGTTGTATAAGGGACTCTCAAGAATCTTCACAAGAATCACAGTTCAAAAGCTCAATTCTTTGGCATTCACCCTTTCTTATGGTCCAGATTGCACATCTGTACATGATTACTGGGAAAATCATAGCTTTGACACTAGAGACCTCTGTAGCAAAGTGAGTTTCTGCTTTATAATACACTGTGCAGGTTTTTCATAGCCTATCTTTCTTCCAAGGAGCAAGTGTCTTTTAATTTTGTGGCTGCAGTCAAGGTCCATAGTGGTTTTGGAGCCCAAGAAAATAAAATCTGCCACTGTTTCCACTTTTTCCTCATCTATATGCCATGATGTGGTGGGGATCGGATGCCATGAATGTTGAGTATATTTTTGTGAATAGTTGTTTGAATGTTGAGTTTTAAGCCAGTTTTTGCATCTCCTCTCCTCATCAAGAGGCTGTTTAGTTCTTCTTTGCTTTCTGCTATTCTGGCAATGTCATCTTCATTTCTGCAGATGTTGATATTTCTCCCAGAAATCTTTATTCCAGCTTGGGATTTATGTTGTCCAGCATATCGAATGATGTATCCTATATAGAAGTTAAATAACCAGAGTGAGAATGTACACCTTGTCACACTTCTTTCACAGTTTTAAATCTTTCAGTTGTTCTGTGCCTGATTCTAAGTGCCGCTTTTTGAACTACATACAGACTTTTCAGGAGACAGGTAAGGTGATCTGGTACTCCCATTTCCTTAAAAATTTTCCACAGTTTGTTGTGGTTCACACAGTGAAAGGCTTTAGCATAGTCAGTGAAGCAGATGGAAATGTTTTCTGGGATTCCCTTGCTTTCTCTATGATCCAATGGATGTTGGCAATTTGATCTCTGGTTCCTCAAACCAGTTTGTACATCTGGAAGTTCTCAGTTTATGTACTGTGAAGCTTAGCTTGAAGGATTTTGAGCATTACCTTTCTAGCAAGTGAGATGAGCTCTATTGCACGATAGGTTGAACATTCTTTGGAATTGCCTTTCTTTTGGATTGGAATGATAACTGACCTTTGCCAGCACTGTGGCCACTGATGAGTTTTCCAAATTTGATGACATACTGAATGCAGCACTTTTACAGCCTCATTCTTTAGGATTTTTAAATAGCTCAGCTGGAATTCCATCACCTCTCCTATCATTGTTTCTAGTGATGTTTCCTAAGGCCGACTTGGCTTCATACTCCAGTATATCCAGCTTTACATGAGTGACCCAAGCATCATCACTATCCCAGTCTTTATGACTGTTTTTGTACAGTTCTTCTGTGCATTCTTGCCACCTCTTCTTAATCTCATCTGCTTCTGTTAGGTCTTTGAGTTTTTTGTCCTTTATTGTGCCCATCCTTGCATGAAATGTTCCTCTTGTAGCTCCAATTTTCCTGAAGCGATCTATACTCTTTACAATTCTATTGTTTTCCTCTAATTCTTGCAGTGTTCATGTATGAAGACTTTTTTATATCCCCTTGCTATTCTCTGGAAGTCCACATTCCATTGGTATATCTTTACCTTTCTCTTTTGCCTTTCACTTCTCTTGTTTTCTCAGCTGTTTTTATGGCCTCCTCAGGCAACCCCTTTTCCTTCTCACATTTGTTTTTCTTTGGGATGGTTTTTGTGACCACCTCCCATACAATGTTACAACCCTCCATCCATATTTCTTCAGGCTTCCAGACCTAATCCCTTGAATCTATTTTTCATCTCCACTATATAATCATAAGGGATTTGATTTAGGTCATAGCTGAATGTTCTACTGGTTTTCCGTACTTACTTCAATTTAAGCCTGAATACTGCTTGCTTCTGCCTAAGCAGAAGGAAGATTGTTGCCAGATCACCACCCACCACTCCCAGTGGGTGTGGAACAAAAACACACAATTTGAGGACTGTTACCCTGGGTCTGTGACTTTTCACGTGCGTAGCTGTGTGACCTTGATCAAGTACCTTAACCTCAGTATTCTCATCTGGTCAATGGGCACGATGATGATAATTCCACCTCTAGATGCATGTGTGCCCGCTAAGAACAGGTGGCCCTGAGAGGGCTTACTGGGTTCCTGAGTCTGGAACAAATATGAATTATTCTGTCACCTGGGGAGAAGGAAATCTTCTGTTTAGAGGTTATGGCTGCCATCTCCAAGGCTAAATATTGATTGAAGCCAAATGACATCTATCTCTGAACCCTGACCCAGAACTCTGACTGAGCTGATGCTTCTGTTTTCTGGGGCCCAACAAAAGCTAATGATTACTGGCTCAGATTGCTCCCTTCCCAGCCTTACCAGTAAGCCTTTCCTTGTCAACTACTTCTAGCCTGAAATCACACTGCAAGGAGAGTTGTAAGGCTTTTGATCTCTTTTCCGTTTCTCACATCTCCAGCATAGCAACAAGTAGCTGTGATGGCTTCTTGTCATAGCAACAACTATGGCAACCTGTACAGTCCAATCTCAGCCTGTTAAATGAAACTGTCCCCATTTGGCCCCTCATGTTTAAATTACCTACAGTTGCCTTAGAATCCTTCCTATGCTTGCTGTTTAACGACCAAATATGTGTGGACTCGATCTAGTTTTCTTTCCCAAGCATGATTCCAACCATGCAATGAAGTAACCAAACATTTAGTCATCTAACTACCCACAGGAATTGACAAAAGCAAACCACCCATCCATTTCTTGCTTGCCCCAAAACAACATGGAAGTGATCTGCTGAAACAATGTGATAGATTGGCATGTACACTCCAGAAGAGACACTTTTTCTGGATTCGTTTTCCACCTAGTGCAAAATGTCTACCACAAGCCTTGCCCTGCAGAATCTGGTCACCTGGTTTTTGCAGACTCACCCCACTCCCAATCCCTATGACATCCCTCAGTAAAATCTAGAGAACAAACTCAGTCAAAACTCTCTTTCCTGTAGAAAAGAGATTTTGTTTTTAGAAAACAATACTTAGTAACACATTCAAAATCTTGTGCTCCTTGCCTTGGATTCAAGGACCTGCACCAGAGGATGGGAAGCCTCCCCTTCCAACTAAGTCTTTCTCCACTCCAACCAGGACCAGAGCCTTCACTGGACCCTGTGTCCTCACAGGTATCATTCAGTTACTAAGTCATGTCTGATTCTTTGTGATTACATGTTCAGCAACAAAACAAGCTTCCTTGTCTTTCACTATTTCATGTAGTTTCCTCAAATTCATGTCATTTTAGTAGGTGATGCCATCTCACAATCTCATCCTTTTATTCCCTCTTCTTCTGCCCACAATCTTTCCCAGCATCAAGGTCTCTTCCAAGAGCTTGGTCTTAACATCATTGGCCTAAGTGTTGGAGCTTCATCTTCATCATCAGTCCTTCCATTGAATATTGCTCTACCACTTAAAAACAAAACTCATGTTTCCAATCACCTAACAATATTGACCATTGATAAAGTTTAATAGAAGTGGGATCTAGTCATCTGGGAAATCCCAGGACTGACCCCCTGCCTTTCTCTTACCATTCTCTCCACCTGGCATAGAATTGCTTCTCTACAGCTTCTTCAGCTTGAAATGGCCTGCTGACCCAGAATTGTTAGCTATCCAGGAATTGTTCCTTCCTCCTTCCTTAAAGAATTCTGCCTGCTCCCTGATTGTCCTCTGTACATCAGTTCACTTCAATCTCTCAGTCATGTCCAACTCTTTGCTATATCATGGGGTGCAGCATGCCAGGTTTCCCTGTCCATCACCAACTCCCAGAGATTGTTCAAGCTCATGTTAATCAAGTTGATGATGCTACCCAACAATTTCGTCTTCTGTCTTCACCTTTGTCTCCTGCCTTTAATCTTTCCCAGCATCGGGGTCTTTTATAATGAGTCAGTTCTACCCATCAATTGGCCAAAGTAAGGAAGGTTCAGCTTCAGCATCAGGCCTTCCAATGAATATTCAGGACTGATTTCCTTTAGGATGTACTGGTTGGATCTCCTTGCAGTCCAAGGGACTCTCAAGAGTCTTGTCCAACACACAGTTCAAAAGCATCAGTTCTTTGGTGCTCAAGTTTCTTTATGGTCCAACTCTCACATCTGCTCACGACTTCTGGAAAAACCATAGCTTTGACTATACAGACCTTTGCTGGTAAAGTAATGTCTCTGTTTTTTTAGTATACTGTCAAGGTTTTTCATAGATTTTCTTCCAAGGACCAAGTGTCTTTTTTTTTTTTTTTTTTTTCACAGCTGCAGTCACTATATTCAGTGATTTTGGAGCCCAGGGAAATAAAGTCTGTCACTGTTTTCATTGTTTCTCCATGTATTTGCCATGAAATAACGGAACTGGATACAATTATCTTTGTTTTTTGATCTATACATACCTTATCAAGACCATCCCCAAGAAAATAAAATGCAAAAAGGCAAAATGGTTGTCTGAGGATGCCTTAGAAATAACTTAGAAAAGAAGAGACACAAAAGGCAAAAGAGAAAAGAAACACATACCAATCTGAATGCAGAGTTCCAAAGATAGCAAGAAGAAGTTTTAAAAAAGCTTTCCTAAGTGATGAATGCAAAGATATAGAGGAAAAAATAGAATGGGAAAGACCAGAGATCTGTTCAAGAAAATTAGAGGTAGGGAAGGATCATTTCATGCAACGATAGGCCAAATAAAAGACAGAAATGGCATGGACCTAAGAGAAGCAGACTATATTAAGAAGAGGTTGAAAGAATATATAGAAGAACTATACAAAAAGGATATTAATGACCCAGATAACCACGATGGTGTGATCACTCACTTAGAGCTGGACATCCTGAAATGTGAAGTCAAGAGAGCCTTAAGAAGCATCACTACAAGTAAAGCTAGTGGAGGTGATGGAATTGCAGTTGAGCTATTTCAAATCCTAAAAGATGATGCTGTTAAAGTGCTGCACTTAATACTCTAGCAAATTTGGAAAACTCAGCAGTGGCCACAGGACTGGAAAGGTCGTTTTCATTGCAATTCCAAAGAAAGGCGATTTCAAAGAGTGTTCAACTACCACACAGTTGTACTCATCTCACATGCTACCAAAGTAATTTCTCCAATCAAGTCTTCAACGTTACATGAACTGTGAATTTACATATGTTTAAGCTGGATTTATGAAAGGCAGAGGAACCAGAGATCAAATTGACATCGTCCGTTGGATCATAGATAAAGCAAGAGAATTCCGTAAATATACCTACTTCTGCTTTATTGACCATGCAAAAGCTTTTGACATTGTGGATCAAAACAAACTGTGGAAAACTTACTGAGATTGGAATACCAGACCATCTTACCTGCCTTCTGAGAAATCTGTATGCAGGTCAAGAAGCAACAGTTAGAACTGAACATGGAACAGCAGATTGGTTCCAAATCAGGAAAGGAGTACGTAAAGGCTGTATATTGTCACCCTGCTTATTTAAATTATATGCAGAGTACATCATGCGAAATGACTAAGTGGATGAAGCACAAGCTGGAATCACGTTTGCTGGTAGAAATATCAGTAACCTCAGATATGCAGAAGTCACCATTCTCATGGCAGAACGTGAAGAGAAACTAAAGAGCTTCTTGATGAAAGTGAAAGAGGAGAGTGAAACATCTGGCTTAAACTTCACATTCAGAAAATGAAGATCATGGCATTTGGTCCCATCACTTCATGGAAAATAGATAGGGAAACAATGGAAACAGTGAGAGACTTTATTTTTTGGCTCCAAAATCATTGAAGATGATGACAGCAGCCATGAAATGAAAAGATGCTTTCTTGTTTGAAGAAAAGCTATGACCAGCCTAGCAGCATTTTTAAAAGCAGAGACATTAATTTGCTGAAAAAGTTCAGTATAATCAAAGCTATGATTTTTCCAGTTGTCATATATGGATGTGACAGTTGAAGCATAAATAATGGTGAGTAATGAAGAATTGAAGGTTTTGAACTGTGGTGTTGGATAATACTCTTGAAAGTCCCTTGGACTACAAGGAGATCCAACAAGTCCATGCTAAAGGAAATCAATCCTGAATATTCATTGGAAGGATGGATGCTGAAGCTGAACCTCCAACACTTTGGCCAACTGATGTGAAGAACTTACTTATTAGAAAAGACCCTATTACTGGGAAGGATTGAAGGCTGGAGGAGAAGAGGATGACAGAGGATGAGATGGTTGGATGGCATCACTGACTTGATGACATGAGTTTGAGCAAGATCCAGGAGTTGGTGAAGGACAGAGAAGCCTGGCGTGCTACAGTCCATGGGGTTGCAAAGAGTCAGACATGACTGAGCGACTGAACTGAACATACCCCATGGCAAATGCTAGTTGTAATTGTCATGTTTCTCCAGCAAGACAGGGCTCCCCAAAGCCCCAACATATATCCCTAGTTAGTCTGCACCCACGCACAGAAGTCACTGCCTAGAATTCACAAGCCATTCAGTGAGTTCTGATTGCAGGGGGACCTCCATTTTGGTCGACATAGAGGAGCAAAGGACACATTTATCCTACTGTCTCAAACAACTTGAAAGTAGACGAGATAAATGAAAGAGCAGTTTTTTACATCAAATGTCAGGCACCAGAGAATGGATTCCTGAGGCGGGGAGCAAGCAAGGTGAGTTCTACAATTGCCCCAACTCTAGAAATAGTTTCCAACACATACATGAAAGGGCTATCTAGGCAGAGACAAACGGTCTCCCAAGAAGAAAGATTTGAGACTCTAGATAGTTAGAGTTCACAGGAGAGAGCTACACACAGAGAACTGTGCAAGTGTACAGGTGATACCCTTCCAGTTTTCAGCAGAGAGTTGATAGTACTTGTCAGGATTATAGGGAACAATCCTTGAGTCTCAAATTGCCCCAAGTCTATTGGTGTCCCTACCCACCAGCATGGAAATTACTCATAATTCCCATGACATCAGTATGGCCCTGAAGACAATATTGCCTTACTAATGGGGATTAGTAAACCTGGTCTAAAGGCTGGTTTTTTATCAGCTAAAAAGCCTGAACAGAAAGCCTTCAAAAAATACAATTGTTTCCAAGAAATTAACAGTATTTGCAAACAGTGCCAGGAATAATTTATAAAAATTAAGAATATCCAGCATCCAAAGGGTAAAAATTGCCATATCCATACATCTGTGTCTCCTTTGCTGTCTTGCATACAGGGTTATCATTACCATCTTTCTAATGCAATATCCAATTTAAAATTTCCATATGAATTGTGAAAATATTTGTCCTAGGTCAATCAAAATATTATAAAGTAATTATACTCTAATTAAGATAAATATATAAATTTAAAAATATAAAAATTTCCAATGTGTAAAGAAGCAAGAAAATATCCATAATGAGGGAAAAATCAATTAGTAAAAACACAGTTAAAATATACATTACATAATTAGCAGGGAAGGACATTAAAATGCTTCCTAGAATAATAATCTTTATAGTCATGAAGCTGAAGAATATTGAGTGTGTTAAATAGAGACATGAAAAATAGGAATGAAAGACTGTGGGAAAAAAATTAATTGTGGATCACAGAGATTTATTTTTTTTAATATAAATTTATTTTAATTGGAGGTTAATTACTTTACAATATTGTATTGGTTTTGACATACATCAACATGAATCTGCCACAGGTATACACGTGTTCCCCATCCTGAACCCCCTCCGTCCTCCCTCCCCGTACCATCCCTCTGGGTCATCTCAGTGCACTAGCCCCAAGCATCCAGTATCATGCATCAAACCTGGACTGGCTATTCGTTTCATATATGATATTATAGATGTTTCAATGCCATTCTCCCAAATCATCCCACCCTTGCCCTCTCCCACAGAGTCCAAAAGACTGTTCTATACATCTGTGTTTCTTTTGTTGTCTCGCATACAGGGTTATCGTTACCATCTTCCTAAATTCCATATATATGCGTTAGTATACTGTATTGGTGTTTTTCTTTCTGGCTTGCTTCACTCTGTATAATAGCCTCCAGTTTCATCCACCTCATTAGAACTGATTCAAATTTATTCTTTTTAATGGCGGAGTAATATTGCATTGTGTATATGTACCACAGCTTTCTTATCCATTCATCTGCTGATGGACATCTAGGTTGCTTCCATGTCCTGGCTATTATAAACAGTGCTGCGATGAACATTGGGGTACACATGTCTTTTTCAATTCTGGTTTTGTCGGTGTGTATGCCCAGCAGTGGGATTGCTGGGTCATAATGCAGTTCTAGTTCCAGTTTTTAAAGGAATCTCCACACTGTTCTCCAGAGTGGCTGTACTAGTTTGCGTTCCCACCAACAGTGTAAGAGTGTTCCCTTTTCTCCACACCCTCTCCAGCATTTACTGTTTGTAGACTTTTGGATCACAGCCATTCTGACTGGCGTGAAATGGTGGTTTTGATTTGCATTTCTCTGATAATGAGTGATGCTGAGCATCTTTTCATGTGTTTGTTAGCCATCATTATGTCCTGAAGTATACGAGAATGGAATCCCACAGGAAGTGAAAGAAAGAGAATAGAAAATAGAATTTCATAATTACTGGCTGAAAAATTTCCAGATATGATGAAAGCTTTAAACTCATTAACACAGAATTTCAATTAATTCAAGGACAAGAAATAGGACAACTATTCAAAGGTGCATGGTAATTTATTGTTTAAAATAATCAACCAAAGAAATGTAACCAGAAGGAAAAACAGATGCAGCAGAACAAAAAATGGAAACGACAGCAGATTAGGCATATGAAACAATGTTAGCCAGAGAACACTGGCACCACATCTTAAAATGCTGAGAGAAATAGAATTGACTCAGAATTCTATATGCAAGAAAAATACATATCAAATACAAGATAAAATACTTTCTCAGATGTACAAAAACTATGAGACTGCATCACCACCAACAGACCAATGTAACAAGAAATGTTTTTTAAAAGGCCTCAAATGTGAGATCTCTATATTCTAGCCATATCAGTCCTTCAAAGGACCTTGATCAGGAGAAACTAATATTAAAGTAGAAATAGTCATTGTGTTTCTACACACTTCTAGAAAGTGTTGCTAACTTCTCAGTACTGGATCTTGTAATGCTGGTGGACTAGGTGGAGAAGTGATGTGAACAGAAGCAAGGAAGGTGAGACAGGTAGGTCAGAATGTGAGGTAACAAAGACAAGGTATTTAGAAGCTGAAGAATTGAGAGAGATTTGGGACCTGAGTTGGAAAGGCAGTTTTCAAACAAATTGGGTCCTGTGGTATATATAATCCTCATTTTAGTACTTAGAAGATCTCTACTGACCAGTCTGTCTTTTTTTTCTGGAGCACAGTTCGGATCCATCCAGCTGTCTCTCATTGCTGCTCCTTCCTCCTGGCTCCCACACTGTGCCCAGCTGTTCAGCCTAATATAGTCAGAAAAGGTTTGTTCTTTAAGGCAGACACTGCTGGCTGCCTACAAAATGATCTATTCTCTGCTTCTCTTTCAAAACTGAAAATAGTTATATAGCCATGAGCCCAGTAACTACTGGACTGCATTTCCTACCCACCCGTGCTCTTGGTCATGACTGGTGACTGAGATGCAAGCAGACCTGTAAGAGGGATTTCTTGGAAGACTGCTTTCAAGGAGCTGATTTAGCTGAGAGATGAGTCTCTTCCCTTCCCTACCTTCTTCCTAACTGCTCCCTGGATTTTAATTGTGATGGCTGGAACTCCTGCGGTTGTATTGGGCAATCATGTAATGCTGGAGTTGCATACCACTCAAGCTCACACTGGCCCACCTCCAGTTTTGTTTCAGTGGGAGAGAAAAATCAAGTTTATCTTGCTAAAATTATAGTTGTTTTAGTTTTTTGCAATGTGCATCCAAACTAATCCTGATAATACTATGTGTTTAATATGATATACCTTGTTATTTTGTTGGGTTTAGTGAATATATTTATATTTTATATTTTTATAATTTTTATTTTATAAATTTATTCATCAATCATTATACCTAAATTGTATAAATGCAAAATTATGATTATAAGAATGCTTTCCTTAGTTTTTGCATTTTCATACTTTCTTATCTTCTTTCCTTTCTTGTTTTCTCCATATTTGTACAGCCTGAGCCATTTCCTCTCTTATAACCTCATCCATATCTATATCTGCAGACCAAAACAGGCTGAAAGCTGTGTGGGGAGAACCAAAGAAGAATGAATTACAGGGACATGAATGAAGGGTGGTGGCCCTTGTTACTCATCATGTATGTTCTGTAGTAGGATCGCATTCCCCTGCCCTTCTGTGGACCCACCACCCCCAGGTTTGCCATGACCATGGAAGATACTTCGGCCAGTGGAATTTGAGTAGAGGTGATATGTCACTTCCAAATGGAAGTATTATTTTCTGCCCCACTAGCTGGAATGCAGATGTAATGACAGGAGCTGGAGCAGCCATGTTAGACCAGAGGTAAGTAGCACGGGTGGAAGATGTAACAAAGAAGAAGTGGGTCCCCATTTCTGTGGAGTTCAGTTCAGTTCAGTTGCTCAGTCATGTCCAACTCTTTGCGACCTCATGAATCGCAGCATGCCAGGCCTCCCTGTCCATCACCAACTCCCGGAGTTCACTGAGACTCATGTCCATCGAGTCAGTGATGCCATCCAGCCATCTCATCCTCTGTCATCCCCTTCTCCTCCTGCCCCCAATCCCTCCCAGCATCAGAGTCTTTTCCAATGAGTCAACTCTTTGCATGAGGTGGCCAAAGTACTGGAGTTTCAGCTTTAGCATCATTCCCTCCAAAGAAATCCCAGGGCTGATCTCCTTCAGAATGGACTGGTTGGATCTCCTTGCAGTCCAAGGGACTCTCAAGAGTCTTCTCCAACAGGGACCTGACCTGCACTAATATAATATGAAAGAGAATTGAAATTGTATTGTATTTAAGACAATGTTATTTAAGGTTTGATTACAGTAGTTGAACCTGTAACCTAACACTTATAATAGAATAATGGATCTTTGTGTTAGCCTTGTCTTGACATTAGAGTCTGGTATAATGAGACGAGATCTACTGATGTATACTTACAAGTGAGTCAAGTGACAGCCCTGCCCTCTGGAAGCTGTGGTCTAGTGTGGGTTTCAGAAACTCAAGCAAGAACAAAGCGACATGGTGGGGACAGCTTCAAGATGCTGTAGGAACACCTGGGAGGGGAACTTAAATCAGTGCTGGTCTCAGGAGGTTGCTTGAAATAGCGGACAATCCTCTATTGGTCTCCTTAAAAACAGGCCATGGTGCCAAGTTTCATGTAAAACTGATGTATTTCAAATTCCTTCCAGAATGTTTTCCCTTTTGATCCAGTGCTTAAGATATGAGTTTGAGACCTGGCTTGGGAAGATTTCAAATGCCCCAGGGCAACTAAACCAGCAGGCCACAACTATGGAGACTGAGTGCCCTAGAGCTTGGGATATGCATCAAGAGAAACAGAGGATTAGGTAGGATTAGTACTCTGTACTGCAACTACAGAGTAGCCCCAGCTAGCTGCAAATAGAGAAGTCCTGAGCAGCAATGAAGACCTAGTGCAGCCAATTTTTTTTTTTAATATGGGGAAATTAACAATAACACAAGAATTGTGGGAGAGTTTAATATCCCACTCACACCTATGGATAGATCAACTAAACAGGGAAATAACAAGGAAACACAAACTTTAAATGATACAATAGACCAGTTAGACCTAATTGATATCTATAGGACATTTCACCCCAAAACAATGAATTTCACCTTTTTCGCAGGTGCACATGGAAACTTCTCCAGGATAGACCACATCCTGGGGCACAAATCTGGCCTTGGTAAATTCAAAATAACTGAAATAATTCCAAGCATCTTTTCTGGCCACAATGCAGTAAGATTAGATGTCAATTGCAGGAGAAAAACTATGAAAAATTCCAACATATGGAGGTGGAACAACATGCTGCTGAATAACCAACAATCCACAGAAGAAATAAAAAAGGAAACAAAAATATGCATAGAAACGAATAAAAATGAAAACACAACCACCCCAAAACTATGGGACACTGTAAAAGCAGTGCTAAGGGGAAGGTTCATAGCGATACAGGCTTACCTCAAGAAACAATATAAAAGTCAAATAAATAACCTAACTCTACACCTAAATCAACTAGGTGATTGGAAGAAATGAAGAACCCCAGGGTTAGTAGAAGGAAAGAAATCTTAAAAATTAGGGCAGAAATAAATGCAAAAGAAACAAAGGAGACCATAGGAAAAATCAACAAAGCCAAAAGCTGGTTCTTTGAGAGGATAAATAAAATTGACAAACCATTAGCCAGACTCATCAAGAAACAAAGGAAGAAGAATCAAATCAAAAAAATTAGAAATGAAAATGGAGAGATCACAACAGACAACACAGAAATACAAAGGATCATAAGAGACTACTCTCAGCAACCATATGCCAATAAAATGGACAACTGGGAAGAAATGGACAAATTCTTAGAAAAATAAACTTTCCGAAACTGAACCAGGAAGAAATATAAAGTCTTAACAGACCCATCACAAGCACGGAAATTGAAACTGTAATCAGAAATCTTCCAGCAAACAAAAGCCCAAACAAAAATCCAGATGGCTTCACAGCTGAATTCTACCAAAAATTTAGAGAAGAGCTAACACCTATCATACTCAAACTTTTCCAGAAAATTGCAGATGATGACAAACCGCAAAACTCATTTTATGAGGTCACCACCACCCTAATACCAAAAGCAGACAAAGATGCCACATATAGGACAATATCACTGATGAACATAGATGCAAAAATCCTTAACAAAATTCTAGCAAACAGAATCCAACAACATATTAAAAAGATCATACATCATGACCAAGTGGGATTTATCTGAGGGATGCAAGTATTCTTCAATATCCACAAATCAACCAACATAATACACCACATTAACAAATTGAAAGATAAGAACCATATGATTATCTCAATAGATGCAGAGAAAGCCTTTGACAAAATTCAATATCAATTTATGATAAAACGCTCCAGAAAGCAGGAATAGAAGGAACATAACTCAACATAATAAAAGCTATATATGACAAACCCACCACAAACCTTATCCTCAATGGTGAAAAATTGAAAGCATTTCCACTAAAGTCAGGAATAAGACAAAGGTCTTATTCCTCTCTCATCATTACTCTCATCATTACTCTTCATCATTACTCTCATCATTACTATTCAACATAGTTTTGGAAGTTTTGGCTACATCGATCAGAGCAGAAAAAGAAATAAAAGGAATCCAGACTCAAAAAGGAGAAGTAAAACTCTCAATGTTTGCAGATGACATGAAAACATAGAAAACCCTACATAGAAAGTGTTCTAGTCTCATTCTTTTACAAACCGTTGACCAGTTTCCCCAGCAACACTTGTTAAAGAGATTGTCTACATAGATTTTCTACATAGAAAACCCTAAAGATTCCACCAGAAAATTACTAGAGCTAATCAGGGCATATAGTAAAGATGCAGGATATAAAATTAACACACAGAAATCCCTTTCATTCCTATACACCAATAATAAGAAAATAGAAAAGAAATTAGGGAAACAATTCCATTCACCATTGCAATGAAAAGAATAAAATACATAGGAATATATCTACCTAAAGAAACAAAAGACTTATATATAGAAAACTATAAAACACTGCTGAAAGAAATTAAAGAGGACACTAATAGTTGGAGAAATATACCATGTTCATGGATCAGAAGAATCAATATAGTGAAAATGAGTATACTACCCAAAGCAGTCTATAGATCCAATGCAATCCCTAGCAAGCTACCAACGGTATTTTTCACAGAACTAGAAAAAATAATTTCACAATTGGTATGAAAATACAAAAAAACCTCGAATAGCCAAAGCAATCTTGAGAAAGAAGAATGGAAATGGAGGAATCAACCTGCCTGACTTCAGGCTCCAATACAAAGCTACAGTCATCAAAGCAGTATCTACTGGAACAAAGACAGAAATGTAGATCAGTTAAACAATATAGAAATCCCAGAGATAAATCCATGCACCTATGGACACCTTATCTTTGACAAAGTAGGCAAGAATACACAATGGAGTAAAGACAATCTCTTTAACAAGTGTTGCTGGGAAAACTGGTCAACAGTTTGTAAAAGAATGAGACTAGAACACTTTCTAACACCATACACAAAAATAAACTCAAAATGGATTAAAGATCTAAAAGTAAGACCAGAAACTATAAAACTCCCAGAGGAAAACATAGGGAAAACACTCTCTGACACAGATCACAGCAGGATCCTCTATGACTCAAATCCCAGAATATTGGAAATAAAAGCAAAAAGAAACAAATGGGACCTAATTAAACTTAGAAGCTTTTGCACAATAAAGGAAACAATAAGCAAGGTGAAAAGACAGCCTTCAGATTGTGAGAAAATAATAGCAAATGAAACAATGGACAAAGAATTAATCTCAAAAATATGCAAGCAACTCCTGCAGCTCAATTCCAGAAAAATAAAAGACCCAATCAAAAAATGGGCCAAAGAACTAAACAGACATTTCTCCAAAAAAGACATACAGATAGCTAACAAACACGTGAAAAGTTGCTCAACATCATTCATTATCAGAGAAATGCAAATCAAAACCACAGTGAAGTACTATTTCACGCCAGTCAGAATGGCTGCTATTCAAAAGTCTACAAACAGTAAATGCTGGAGAGGGTGTGGAGAAAAGGGAACCCTCTTACCCTGTTGGTGGGAATGCAAACTAGTACAGCCACTATGGAGAAGAGTGTGGAGATTCCTTAAAAAACTGGAACTAGAACTGCCATATGACCCAGAAATCCCACTGCTGGGCATACACACTGAGGAAACCAGAATTGAAAGAGACATGTGTACCCCAATGTTCATCGCAGCACTGTTTATAATAGCCAGGACATGGAAGCAATCTACATATCCATCAGTAGATGAATGGATAAGAAAGCTGTGGTACATATACACAATGGAGTACTACTCAGCCATTAAATAGAATACATTTGAATCAGTTCTAATCAGGTGGGTGAGACTGCAGCCTATTATACAGAGTGAGGTAAGCCAGAAAGTAAAACACCAATAGAGTGTACTAACACATATATATGGAATTTAGAAAGATGGTAATGATAACCCTATATGCAAGACAGCAAAAGAGACACAGATGTATAGAACAGTCTTTTGGACTCTGGGAGAGGGTGAGGGTGGGATGATTTCAGAGAATGGCATTGAAACATGTATATTATCATATGTGAAATGGATAGCCAGTCCAGGTTTGATGAATGAGACAGGGTGCTTGGGGATGGTGTACTGGGATGACCCAGAGGGATGTGATGGGGAGGGGCATTGGAGGGGGGTTAAGGATGGGTAACACATGTACACCTGTGGCAGATTCATGTCAATGTATGGCAAAACCACTTCCATATTCTAAAGTAACTAGCCTCCAGTTAAAGTAAATCAATTTATATTAAAAAAGTATTCTCATAGAGAAATCAGTTAGGTCTCAGGGGAAGCAGGACATGAAAAAGGATGAACCAGTCTGGGTCTGATATCATGCAAGTCGTGGAGAGGGATGGAACAGCTGGTTTTCATAGGGAACTTAGGACAAAAGTTTTGCCTCAAAGGTGTCCCAACCCAAGACTAGGGAGCTGGGATTTCACTCTCCCACTAGCACCTCCCTCTCATCCTTCAACTAACACCAAACTGGTGCCTCACAGCCTTTGTATTAGATCCTCCAAAGACAAATCAAAGGTGACACTAGAAGTAAAAAGACACCAAAGCTCAGGAAAATGCAACCTCAGATAATGTCTCAATTTCTGTACCCACTCTGCCATCTCCAGCATCATATCTGGAATCCTGTGAGTCTAAAGAACTCCACGAGTCTCTAGACATAAGAATTTTTCAAAATTCAGTCTTTAATTTATATAGGAGTACAATTAATTTACAGTATTGTATTAATATTATTTGTATGGGAAATTAATTCCTTTATACATAGACATGTATCCATTCTTTCTTTTCCCATACAGGTTATTACAGACTATTGAACATAATTCCTATATTGTACAGTAGGTCTTTGTTGATTATCTATTAAATAAAGTAGTATACAGATATTAATCTCAAACTCTCAATTTGTCCCTCTCCCACTTTCCCACTTTGGTAACTATAATTATTGTTTTGATGGAGGAAAGTGTCTATAGGCACTTTTTGGATCAGGGTCTGTGCTAGTGAGAGTGCAGTGGCCAGGCAAACAAGCCTGAGAGAGACTCATTTGAGATGATGGTAAATGTGGAGAAGGACCTGGCCATGCAAATGCTGGGAAAAGATCACTGTAGACGTGGGAAGTAGCCCGTGCTAAGGACTAATGTAACCAAGGTTAATAAATGGCTACCCTTCCACTGACAACCTTCCTTCCATGCTTGGAACTTGGCCTACAGGTCAACCACCATGACCTCATCCCATGCTTAAGTTGTGAGTTAGCAGCAATGAGCCACGTCAGCCTTCCCAAGAAGGGAGAAACTGGGGCTATCATGAGGCTGAATATGCTCTGGACTCAGGGAAGTGTCCACAAACTGGTTATCACCAGGAGCATTAGGTGCCAGGAGCACCACCAATGCCTCTATTTCCATGTACTTGTTCTCAGGAGTAGAAACGCCAAGGAACTGATAGAGCAAAGAAACAACTAATGACTCTTGTTTCATCTTGCCCTGTGTGATTCCCGTGGCCCTTTGACCACACTGCTCTCTGCCCAAAAACTCTTTCCTCTTTTGCTTCTTCAAAGGTGTCTTGTGAATAACATCAGCACCTGACTTTGAAGCCTGGTGGATGGAACTCAACTCACAGTCAGCTGGGACCCAGAGATGTCCAGCCTTATCCTGTGTTTCTGTCCTTTTTCTCCAACCAGATTCATAAAGGAAAGTTCTGAAAAAACATAAGTGTGATTGTAACCCTCTCAAGGCCTTTGAATCTCCAAGGTCTATTTTGAGCATCAAAGAGGGAACACATCCGTTTCATCCAGGCTAGTCTCAGACCCCAGCCTCTCTCAGCAGGGGTTCGCTGAGGAAATATATGACACTTATCTATGTTTCCAGAGGGCCGAGAAAGGAATGCTTCTCGCTGGAATGCAGGTGCATGTTATCCAGTCACCCAAGGTCTGTGTTGTGTGAATGAGGAGCGAGAGCTCTTTGGATTCTGAGTTGGGAGTGAGTCAGTCACCACCTGCAGGACTGCCTCCTGGGGTCACTACAGCAGGGGCTCCCCCACTGTGCCTGGAATCCAAAAGAAACTTCCCTGAATATTGCTTTCCTGCTGCTACATGGAGGCAGGTCTGCTGATAAAATCGGAACCAGACTTGAGGGGCAAAGGGAAAGGAACTTCCCCTCTGGTGCTTGCAGACATCTGAGAGCTATCCAGTAGTGGATGCAATTGAGCTTTCTCTCATCTTTCCCTTCCTGGAAGTCTCTTAGCCTAGGAACCAGAGTTCCTGGGTCTCAAGTCTTCACTAACTTACCTGCAGCCTTAAGGTGAGTCATACTCCCCAGGGTTCAGTTTCCCATCTCTTGGATGAGGGAGACTGGACTTGCTCCTGAACACTTGTTCCAGACTGAAGCTCAGTGCCAATCAGTGGACAAGTGGCTCGGCAGTGGGTGTTGCTGAGGAAGCTGAGGCTGCTTCTGGCGGGCAGGGGGCTGTAACTGTCTGGTGATGTTCATGGGTCCTGGGCTCAGGTCTGAGAGTGGTAGACCACTTGGCACACAGCTGCTGTGACACCAAGGACCTTAGAGGCCTTGCCCACTGGAACTTACCATCATTTAGGTTCTATGGGATGAGATCAGGTAGTTATAAGTCAGAAGTTACCAATGGGGAAGCTTGTAGAATCCTCAGCATAACCCAAATTAGGCTAATGAATCATCTCTCCTAAAAAACTCTGGAAAGAAGATATGCCAGGACTCTTAGACAAATTTTGTAAAGTAGGTCATCTTTTGGATGACCTGCCATTTGCTCTCTGGCTTGGGATGATACCCACAGTTAGAGTGGAATCAAAGTGCTCCTGGGGGAGGCTGTCCCTCTCCCTGCGGCTCATTACCAGTGAGTACAGCTCTAGCCCCTCCACATCTGGAGCAGAAATTAAAGCAGGAAGGACACAACCTCTAAGTTTAACAGGAAAACTCAGGTAGGTCTAGCCCTCAGGTACACACTATTCTTTCCCCAGTGCTTCTTCCTTCCCTCCTGGGTCCTGTGCAGCTGCCCGCCTCCTGGTTATTGGGTTGTGAATTCCTCCTCCCTTCTCTGGCAAATATCCATGCAGTCTCACTTGTGGCTTCCTCTCTACCCAGGCCCTATCCCTCACCTGAAGATGGCAATAAAGAAGGGAAAACTAAGGAGGGGTCTGCCCAGATCATTCTTTCTAAAAATGTCTGCATTCCTTCTCCTTCCAGACCCTGTCCTGAATCATCTAGATCTCCAACTAGATGACTCAGTAGCTTAGCAGGGGAGTGGAGATGCAGATAGGGTTGGAGGTAAGGTTGCCAGGTATGGGGGGGGGATGGTTTTCAGATGACAAGAGAAGAGTTGGAGCAAGGAGCATGTGGTCCTCCAAACACTCATCAGGGAGCTGCCTGAATCTGCTATCTTGGGCCCCTCAGGGTATCACTAAGACAGAAACTTCATTCTATAAACTTCTTACTACAAAACGATTTCAAACATAACAAATATAAGAAAGAAGAGGGTCATGAACCCTATATTTCATCATTCGGCATCAATAACTACAAAACTAACCTCTTAGTCCCACAGGTTGTCATAGACCGGAGACTATGCAACTTCAAGTTGGTGGGCGATTGAGCTCCCGGTGAAGACATTTTTGACTTGCATCAGGTCTTTCTCTTCTTGCTATGTTCTCATTTGTGGTGGGGGAAGGGAAGGAGGAAGAGGGAGAATAAGAGAGAAAAAGAGGGAGAGCATACTCCCATCATGAGGGACCACCATCAAAACCCCATGTCAACTTGCGTACCTCCCAAAGGCCCTACTTCGTAATACCATCACATTGGGAGTCAAGGGTGGACACAATTCAATCCATAGCAGCTATGCAGTTCTGTTTTTAAATCAAGACAGACCGTCATTTCATATTCTCTTTTACTCCTTATTCATATTTCCTGAAGTGCTTTAGGGAGAAGATGAACATTTCACAAAATATACATAATGAGTATTTGGGGTAAAATGATAGGATGTGAAAAAAATGCTTGTTTGTTCCCAATAAAATTAACATCTAATACCCAGTCCATGTACAAATTGCCCTGATTCTCAAAAAGCAGTTTTCACAGTTTATTGAAAGAATGTAGTCGTATGTTGCACTTGGTTGTTCTCCTTTAAGACTAAATAGCTGTTCCTCTCCCAATTTTAATGCCATTTATTTGTTCAGAAACTGGGCGGAAGCAGGGTGGCTTGTCTTACAGAATGTCCCACTATTGGGTTTAGAGCAGGAGTCCACAATACCAGCACAGTGGGTCAGGACCAGTACCAGTCCAGTCCTTGGTCTATTAGGAACCAGATCTCCACAGCAGGAGGTGAGCTGCAGGTCAGTGAGTGAGGCTTCATCTGTATAATAACTGCTCCCTATCACTCTCTCATCACCCCCAGAAGGGACAATCTAGCTTGTTTTCCTGGAACTGTTTGTAGTTACATAACTTATGCTTAATAGAAACAAAAATAGCATACATATTGATGATTATTTTCCTTTCTCAGTGCTCAGAATGATGAATTGGTGCCCTAGCAATCTATCATAGTGACAAATTAGATGTTGCTTATTAACATTTGGACACATTCGGCCAGCTTAAAATTGAATATTAAAAAACTAAGATCATGGGATCCAGCCCCATCCTTCATGGCAAATGGAAGGAGAAAAGGTGGAAGCAGTGAGAGATTTCTTCATCTTAGCCTCTAAAACCACTGTGGATGGTGCCTGCAGCCATGAAATCAGAGGATGTTTGCTTCTTGGCATGAAAGCTATGAGAAACATAAACAGTGTGTTGAGAAGCAGAAACATCATTCTGTCCAACAAACTGATAGATGTTTGGCCTTTTCATTTGGATTCCTATACTTTCTGTCCAGTCCCCTTTGGGCTTCGAAGTGCCTTAGCTTTCTGGTCCTTAATGATTCCCAAGATTATTTTGTGCATCTCTTTACCCAGTCCTGAAATCAGCCATCTCTTTAAGAATCCATGCATTGTGTGATGGGAAATATATTTAGAAGCTACATGTTAGACCTCAGAGTAGTCACTGTTATCAAGTTGTCATTGCTTGTAGGCTTTACATTGGTCAGAGTAGGAAGTACACATTTTCCTTAAAAAATGAAATAAAAATAAATATAATTAGTTGGTACAAACTTATGCTTTCAGTTCAAGATTTAAGACAGCAGGGTTTGAATTAAACTTCTTTATGTTATGTGTGAACCTGTTTTTCTAGCCACTGAAAGGCTTACTTCAGAACATTAGTATTAGTTATTGTCTTGCTTTTACCTGTTAACATGCATATGATTCTGTCACAATAACAGAATTTGTGAGGAACAATAAGTTGTTGAATATAGTTTCAGATTTCTTTCCTGTTTTGCTTTTGATTTTCTTAGGTTTTGTTTTGGATGGGCAGTACTTTTGTTTTTCCTTAGAAGATATCCCACT
The DNA here is from genome assembly GCF_029407905.1 of Bubalus kerabau. Classification (NCBI taxonomy): domain Eukaryota; kingdom Metazoa; phylum Chordata; class Mammalia; order Artiodactyla; family Bovidae; genus Bubalus; species Bubalus kerabau. The sequence goes on from NC_073628.1 coordinate 11,829,418, forward strand.
GTAAATGTAGCCATAATTCTGAATTTTAAAGCCACTTAAGTAATGTGTTGTTATGGGCAGCTAGTCACCAACTTGATGCAATTAGGTTTATCAGTCTCTTTGTTCTCAGTTTGTTCAGTTCAGTTCAGTCCTTTCAGTTGTGTCCGTCTCTTCAAAACGCATGGACTGCAGCATGCCAGGCTTCCCTATCCATCACCAACTCCTGGAGCTTACTCAAGCTCATGTCCATCGACTTGGTGATGCCATCCAACCATCTCATCCTGTCTTCCCCTTCTCTTCCTGCCTTCAATGTTTCCTACATCAGGGTCTTTTCTAATGAGTCAGTTCTTCCCATCAGTTCAGTTCAGTTCAGTCCGACTCTTTGCGACCCCATGAATCCCAGCACACCAGGCCTCCCTGTCTATTACCAACTTCCAGAGTTCACTGAGACTCACGTCCATCGAGTCAGTGATGCCATCCAGCCATCTCATTCTCTGTCGTCCCCTTCTCCTCCTGCCCCCAGTCCCTCCCAGCATCAGAGTCTTTTCCAGTGATTCAACTCTTTGTATGAGGTGGCCAAAGTACTAGAGTTTCAGCTTTAGCATCATTCCTTCCAAAGAAATCCCAAGGCTGATCTTCTTCAGAATCAACTGGTTGGATCTCCATGCAGTCCAAGGGATTCTCAAGAGTCTTCTTGAACACCACAGTTCAAAAGCATTAATACTTTGGTGCTCATCTTTCTTCACAGTCCAACCCTCACATCCATACATGGCCACTGGAAAAACCATAGCCTTGACTAGATGGACCTTTGTTGGCAAAGTATGTCTGCTTTTCAATATGCTATATAGATTGGTCATAACTTTCCTTCCAAGGAGTAAGCGTCTTTTAATTTCATGGCTGCGGTCATCATCTGCAGTGATTTTGGAGCCCCCAAAAATAAAGTCTGACACTGTTTCCCCATCTATTTCCCATAAAGTGATGGGACCAGATGCCATGATCTTCGTTTTCTGAATGTTGAGTTTTAAGCCAACTTTTTCACTCTCCTCTTTTACCTTCATCAAGAGGCTTTTGAGTTCCTCTTCACTTTCTGCCATCAGGGTGGTGTCATCTGCATATCTGAGGTTATTGATATTTCTCCCGGCAATCTTGATTCCAGCTTGTGTTTCTTCCAGCCCAGCATTTCTCATGATGTACTCTGCATGTAAGTTAAATAAGCAGGGTGACAATATACAGCCTTGACGTACTCCTTTTCCTATTTGGAACCAGTCTGTTGTTCTGTCTCCAGTTCTAACTATTGCTTCCTGACCTGCATACAAATTTCTCAAGAGGCAGATCAGGTGGTCTGGTATTCCCATCTCTTTCAGAATTTTCCACAGTTTATTGTGATCCACACAGTCAAAGGCTTTGGCATAGTCAATAAAGCAGAAATAGATGTTTTTCTGCCACTGTCTTACTGTTTCAATGATCCAGCGGATGATGGCAATTTGGTCTCTGGTTCCTTTGTCTTTTCTAAAACCATCTTGAACATCTGGAAGTTCATGGTTCACATATTGCTAAAGCCTGCCTTGGAGAATTTTGAGCATTACTTTAAGAGCTGCACTCAATATGCCAGCAAATTTGGAAAACTTAGCAGTGGCCACAGGACTGGAAAAGGTCAGTTTTTATTCCAATCCCAAAGAAAGGCAATGCCAAAGAATGCTCAAACTACCGCACAATTGCACTCATCTTCACATCAGGTGGGCAAATAATTGGAGCTTCAGCTTCAACATCAGTCCTCCCAGTGAATATTCAGAACAGATTTTTTTTTAGGATGGACCGGTTTGATCTTCTTGCAGTCCAAGGGACTCTCAAGAGTCTTCTCCAACACCATAGTTCAAAAGGCATGTATGTGTGTCCTTTGTCAGTGACGTCATATTCCCCCTGTTGGGATTTATCGACCAGAACTGAATTTAAACAACATGCAAAAATGAGGATTAGGTCACAGTGCCCCATCTAAACACACTTGGCAACAGGAGAGGCTCCTGTTGTATTCAAGGGACAGGCATGGATAGATCTCATGCAGGAATAGGCCCTGGGAGTCCTGGATGAGTCATTAAACAGGATTGTCTTTACTTGGCTGCCACAGTTGTTTTGTCTTCTTTGATTGGGAAGACATTTCAAAATTATTTTTTTGTATGTTTGGTTTGGCAGACAAAATTTTTCGTGACATAGACCCTATGGGGAAATTATATCAAAAATATATCCATTTATCTTCAGCAGTTAAATTTTTTTGGTTTGTATGTCCCTGATGATCTTTCTTTATAAGTAGAAAGGAAACACACATGTTCAGTATGCATTCAGTCTCTTTGTAAATCAACCGACATGAGTTAAATTCCTCTCTGTCCCCACTGCCCTCCCAACTCCAGGCAAGAAATAAAAACCTGCAGAGACTGAAGGCTGATTCCAGCACATTGCTGTGGAGATTTCATTTCCACTGTTTTTTTTTTTTTTGGAAAAGATTAGTTGCTAATATTAAAATCAGTAGATTGTACATAAATATCCAAACTTCCGATTCTCTTGAAAACATGGCCAACTGGCCTAATTTCCAGCATGGGTAAAGTGGAGGAAAGGCTGCTCCCAGTGGTAAGGCCTGTGCGGCCCAGGGTTCAACATGGCCACCTAGTCCTATTATCATACCTCCTGCCTCCTGCGGCCATGACTTTGTGAGAACTAGACTACTAGCTCTGGGGAACACGTGCATACCTGTGGTGGATTCATGTTGATGTATGGCAAAACCAATACAATATTGTAAAGTAAAAAAGAAAAAAAAATAAAATAAAATGTAAAAAAAAAAAAAGACTACTTTTATCTTGATCAACTTGGACTTTGAAGCCTTTAACCCAGAACCTAGCACACATTTCTTCCTTGTATATTTGTTGGATAATATAAAATATCTTGTGGATGCATATGACATTTCTTCCAATACTGAAACCATGCAATTGACGTACTGCTCTGGCCTAAATCTTTGATGCAGACTGGCATCATAGGTGCCCCTGATGTCTGCCATTAGACCCACTACCTAAAGCCAGTTGTATGTTCCTTGGCTGTCCCTGAAGTCTTCACTTTGTCATTTGACAACTTATCCTCCTAGCAATCTCCTCTCCAATGAAGACAGCCATGCATATCTCATGAACTGGCTAGGAAGATGACATGAAAACACGAATGTCGAGCCTGGCCCTTAGTATCCATTTTTATGATGTTCTTAGCAGTTCTTTTATCCAAGTAGGCAAGGTTCTCCATCTTCTTAGATGTCCATGAAGATCAGTTTGATTTTCCAGCCAAGCTTCAAGGAAGAGATTACAGTTCAATTCTCTGTATTCTGTGAAGCTTCAAAGTCCACTCTCCAAGGACACTGATGAAGGTAAATATTTTATCGAGACCTTTTTGATTATTACAGACCTATTATTGGCCTAAAGTGCTAAACTAGGGCATGTCAGAGCATATATAACTAGGGGCTCCCGGTCACCATTACATGCTAAGAACCTGAACTTCCCTGAGTACTTGGAGCCAGGAAAGAAGCATGAACTGGCTTGAGCTCCTCGGGCTGGTGGTCTTCTCAAATTGCAGAATCATGTAAGTATGGAGACTGTAAGCCACATCATCTTCTTTTCTGTGATTTTTCTTTTCATCTGATTATTCTTCTACTCATCAGCTTTAGAACAGAATGGAATACTTCCCTGACAATCTTAAAGTTAAACCCTTAAATATTGATAAGTACCTTGCTATAGGAACTGTGGGACCCAAGGTTCTTGGTGTAGATTTGCATAGTTGCACAACTCTGGGGTCCAGTCATGTCATGACCTATTGAAATTGGAACTCCTTGCAATTGCTCAGTGCACAGTCAATGCAGATGTAGGTGTGGTCCTGTGGAATAGCACTTTTCTACCTCTTATTTAGCATGTCCTCTTTGTTCCCTCTCTACTTCAGTGTGTATATGTCTATGTCTGCATCTATGCATCACTATCATGTATCTCTCCACCCCTTTGGAATTCTCTGTGAGTGTATTTCTCTCTGTGGTGTTTTCTTTTAACTTTTCTTTTAATTTTCTACATTTCCTGAACTTGTTCCTTATCTTCTGGATTCTTCTTTCAACTCTCTCTTCTCTTTCAACTTTGAGAAAGAGTGGGAGAGCTACTTATACACTGTTTTATATCTGACAAGCAGTGTGACCACAGCCAATTCACAAGTCTCTTGAATTTCAAATTCCTCCCTTGTAAAAGAGGACAGGAATCCCCCTTCTACCTCCTTCCCTGAGCTTCTATGAGAAGGATACAGTGGGGTGGCAACAGCAGTGCTAGTGTCATTGTTGAGACTTCCTATTTATCAGGCACCTTATATCCATCACTTCACTATCCCCAAGATGTCCTATTCAGAGGGTTTGTATTGTTACATTCCACCATTTTACTGAAGGGGAGACTGAGACCCCACATGGTCATATGGCTTACCCAACATTACAGAACAGAATCTTTATTCAAACCTGCATCTTTGCCATGGAATATGCATAAAATTCTCGTAATAAGGTGACTTATAAAAATGATTAGAAAATACACAGGGCCATTGCAATGACAGTTATAGCTTAACACTGACAGCTAATTGTGGCATCTTCTTTGTTTTCTTTGTCAAATAATCAGTGAAAGAATATCTCTAAGGAAAGTGAAGACCATGAGAAATACCCTAAGTGAAAAAAACATGCTGAAAAGTTTCCTCAAGGAACATGCTTACAGTCTGTCCCAGATTTCTTCTCATGGCTCAAATATAACTATTCACCCCCTGAGGAACATTATGGATGTGAGTGTTTTGGGAGGATGGTGCTCCACAGCGCCCCCCTGGTGTCCTAGCCTAGTATTGGGGCCCATCTGGAGATGCCACGTGGGATGTTGGGGCTGGGGCTCCTGCAGGAGGCAGAAACACTGGGCAAAACGGGCCCCACCCAGAGGAGAAGGCACTATCATCCTTAACTCTTGTCTTGGTGACTGCACTGAGAAATTACCAGGTGGCAGGTAAACATTCATTTCTGTGTCAAAGATGTGTCATTAGTTTGAGGGAGATTGTTCCTTCTGAGGAGAAGGCAATGACAACCAACTACAGTACTCTTGCCTGGAAAAACCCAAGGACGGAGAGGCCTGGTAGGCTGCAGTCCATGGGGTCGCTAAGAGGTGGACACGACTGAGCAAATTCACTTTCACTTTTCACTTTTCACTTTCCTGAATTGGAGAAGGAAATTTCAACCCACTCCAGTGTTCTTGCCTGGAGAATCCCAGGGATGGTAGAGCCTGGTGGGCTGCTGTCTATGGGGTTGCACAGAATCAGACACGACTGAAGTGATGCAGCAACAGAAACATCAGCAACAGTTCCTTCTGAACTAAGGGAGTCAACTAGTTACAGATGAAGAGTGAATCATCTCTGATCAGAAGGTAGAACAAACTGCAAAGCAATTGTGAATCCCCAGGCAGAGGAATTCAGTTTCCACAGGTGCAAGAACCGCAACAGTAAAAAGTTACTGAACCTGTATTCCGTGTAAGGCCATCAGAATCTAACACAGTCGTTACTGTTTTTAGATTAGAAAAAGGGCTTGTTTTGTCTTCAAGAATGCCCAAGGCAGCCTGAGAGATAGGCAAAGAGTAAATACATTCAAATGAAAGGGTCACTTGTGTGGTGTTGACTGGATGTGGTCTGAGTTTAGAGGGAGTGTCTGGAGTTGATCAAGAAGGACCTCCTGGAGAAGGGGGTGCAAAGGCTGAGTTTGAAGAGACTACAGAGTTTCTCAAATGAAGGCACCAGGACTTCCCTGGGTGTCCAATGGTCATGGAGGTCCAGCAGTTATGCCTCTGAGCTTCCAATGCAGAAAATACCACTTCAATGCCTGGTCATAGAATCAATATCCTGCATACAGTGTAGCACAGGAAAAAAAAAAATCAAATGCAAGCACCTCTGTGATCAAAGGCTGTGAGCTTCACAGTGGTAGGAAAGTGATCTCAAGAGATGTATGACACCCAAAGGGAGACATCAGTGTGGGAATAGAGGGTAGCCAGTTCTCCACTAACCCACTCCCTGCTTCTCCCTGTAGATGCTCTACATGGGTAACGTCACCATTGGAACACACCCTGAGGAGTTCCAGGTTATCTTTGACACAGGCTTATCTGATTTGTGGGTGCCTTCCATCTTTTGCTAAAGTCCAGCCTGTTGTGAGTACAGGTACTCCCTACCCAGACCATCCTTCACTTGCTCTGCCACCCTGTTTCCACCCTTGGCACCTGATGACACTCATCTCTTGTGTCTGCAGCTACATAAGTTAGGGTCAGACATTACAAGTCTTCCACCTTTCAGCCTAACCAAAACACCTTCAGCATCACCTATGGATCTGGGAGCATGAAAGGATTTCTTGCTTATAACACCATTTGGATAACATGTAAAGAGAAGCTGAAAAAAAAAAAAAAAAGAGAGAAGCTGAGTCAGGACTGGCTATGGAGTGACCCCTACTTGCAAAACAGATGCAGGACCATCTGTCAGGACCCTTCCTAGCCTGACTCCCATAGATATCGGCCATCTTACCCACAGAATCCTGTCCCTGGGGAGGCAGTGTCCATGGTGACACACGAGCAAATGGATTAGCTAACCCAGGGAGTGGCTTGAGGTGTGGACTTTCAGCTCCTCTGCTCATGAGCAGCTCAAGGTTTATTTTCCTGGGAGCGAGAAGAGGGGAAAAAAGCGCCCACTTTTATATTCACAGACTGTTCCAGGCACTTTCAGGTAATAATTGGTTTAATCCTGCAACAACACAACACAGCAGGTGGTCTGATTAGCTCATGAGACATATGAGGAAACTGAGGTACAGACAGCAAGGGCCTTGCTGAGGCCCACATGTGGTAAACGGTGGAGCTTGGTTGGCTTTTCTTGACTGAAGTTGCTGTAGGGTATTTACGGACAGTATAAAACTTATATGGGGACCCTGGGGGCAGTCAAGGGCTTCAGGTATCCACAGTGGGACACTGGAGGCCAGAGATGTCAAGGGGCCTGATAAATGAGTTCTCACTCTAGGGTGCCTTTGAGAGTCTCATAAGATGTATGGCCTGCCTCCCCAAAGTACTTGAGTAGTTCCCCTCTCTCTCTTTCTCTCTCATACACACTCACACAAATACACACATATCCCCAAAAGTGAATTTCCCAGGCAGCAGTTTCATAGATCCCTGCAAGCAAGACTGTGTTTTTGGCTTCCATCTTCCTGGACAGATACAGAATCCACAGTACCTTAGAGAATACAGTCCATTTCTGTCATTAGGTCATAGTGTTGACAGAAAAGGCTACCTTGCTCTCAACTCATTTTGTCCACAAGGGAGCACCAATGGGTCCTGGCCTGACTCTTGGTTGCCCCACCTGGACAGAAGCCACAAGGCCAATTTGACTCACTCAGGTGGTGTTTTTCAGAGGGACAGATGTTTTAAAATTCACAACCTCTCACAAATGGAACTCAAATTCCCCTCCCAGCTTGGTCTAACCATCTGAGGTCCAGCAAAGACACAACCCTGCCGCAATTCTCTGAGGATCTAATGGCAATACACCCCAGCCCAGTCCTGGCCCCACTTCATGTATCTTCTCTCCCACAGATTGGGTACCTTGTAAGTTCTGACCAGCTGTTCGGTCTAAACGTTGTGGCATACGGGTGTGAGGGTGTACCTTTTGATGGCATCTTGGGCTTGAACTACACCAACATATCTGTTTTTGGAGCCATCCCCATCTTTGACAACCTGAGGAATCATGGTGCCATTTCTGAGCCTGCTTTTGCCTTCTACTTGAGCAAGTACGTCTGAGATGGACAATCCCTTTCTCTAAATTAGCTTTAAGATGCTTTCAGTTGCACGAAAATTACAGAATACTTGATAAAGAAGAATCCTGAGAGACAATCTAACCCAGGATAAATATAGCCCCAGGGCCGTACCTGGCTTCACCACTGGCTTTTATAAGTAACGTTTTACTGGAACACAATGCTGCTCCTGGGCTCAAGACCAATAACTTGGTCTAGGCGGGTGAGTGAGGAGGAAGACTAGTGGAAGGCAACAGGAAACAAGTTGGAGGAAAAAGCAATATGATTTGCTTATGAGTTTGATCAGGAAGGAAGGAGAAGGATGGTGGATATTTTTCCTTCCTTATTAGCATTCCACTGGCAGCCCAGGACTAGCTACCCAATTTGCAGGAGCCAGTGAAAAATGAAAGTGTGGGACACAAAACAACCATGTGGGATTCCTTGTTCAAGAAATATTAGGCATTTCAAGACACGGAGAGTATAGGTGGGGTCCCTTCTGAGTGTGGGGCCCTTTGAACAGTAGAGGTCACAGGCCAGCAGAGCCAACTCTGGGTGACCTGAACCCACATCCTTAGAACTCTCAGGCCTTGATTTTCCTGAAAAATGACAAGCTAGACAAGGAGAAAGCCAATATGCTTCAGCACCGTGTCCTCTGAGTGTGTCTGAGCACTCAGGTCACAGGAGGTACAGCATGTTCAGAAGATAGAGTGGATGGAGCCTAGCTAAGTGACTCAGCTTCTAACCTCTTCTGTATCACTCATTAGCTGGTAACTGACCTCAATCTGGATCTCAATCTCTCCTAGCCTCGATTTCTGCATCTGTTTATGGGGACCTTATTAGGGCCTTGATGGGTGGACCATCATAGCTCTCAGACAGTGCTGCTGTTACTGTCCTCCAAGGATCCCCCCTCTCTTCTCTCTACACATGCAGGCGAAAGGCAGTGTGGTGATGTTTGGTGGGGTGGATAAATCCTACTACCAGGGAGCGCTCAGCTGGGTACCATTGATCCACGTGGGCGACTGGAGTGTACACATGGACTGGTAACCTCTCCCTCTGAGGGTCAGCCCAAGTGATGCTCCCGCTACCGTACATGGACACAGGCAGACACACACAAATACATTCTCAGACACATAGTCACACAGACATATACACCACCCACAACAACACAGACAGACACAGAGACACATATAAACATGCATAGCTAGTCAGAGACACACAAACACTCACAGAGACACAAACAAACACACATACAAACAAACACACAACCAGATAGATATGCAAACCACCCATGGGTTCATAATCCCCTGGCCTTCTGACCAGGGTTCTGACCAGGGTTCTGACCAGGGTCCTAAAAGGGTTGGAGGTGTCTGTGCACCTGGGAGAGGGCTGCACCCACTGCCCTGTGAGGTGTGGAGCATGGTTAGATGACTCTACAGTGTGGTGAACAGAGGATCAGGGAGAATTTATCCAGCCTGAACAGAGATATAAGATGACCAATTGTCTGGGGCTACCTGGGACAAAGGAAGTTCTCAGTACAGATAAATGTCAGTTTAAAAACAGGGAAAGTCCTCAGCAAATGGGTAGAACTGGTCTCCTAAGGGAGCAGCTACTGAGCAGTGTAGAGAGATTTGCTGAAGTCTTAAGACTTGAAAGCAACTAATAAAATAGACATCCCACATTCATGGGCACACAGTGGGGCAGGGGCTATAACAGAGAATCAGGAAGGTGGGATCCAGGAGTGACCTGAGGACAAGAGGCATAATTGAGAGGATTCTGTGTGATACCCTCAGACAAAAGCTGACCTATCTTTTGGAGTTTCTGTGGGCTAGTCATGTATTTCCTGGCCAGGGTCTCAGGGTCTGAGCTGGTTGTAGGAGCAGTGCTGGCAGACACCCTCTCCCAGAGGAGCCCCTCTCTCCTACCACTATGAGAATCTGTTGCCCTAGCAAATCTTCATCTTCACTCTGCGATTGACCTGTTATTTGTTCCCCACAAGATATAGCTCTCTGGATGTTTCTTATTTATTATTCACACAGTCTTCATTCATTCACTGAACAGACAAGCCTTGGGCATCCACTGTGTGCCAGGCACTTTAGGGAGGCAATGAGAATAAAACTCGCCCTCCCATCTAAGAAGGCAGATGAACAGGGAATGAGACACACACATAGTGAATTGTGTCTTTGGTACATGTTAGGTATGAGGAAGTGTCTACAGAGACTGTCAAGAAAGTATACTAATAAACACCAGGGGAAAGACTTCCCTGAAACCATGACAATTAACCTGGAATCTGGAAGATGAGAAGAAATTTGCTAGTCAAAGGGGAGGGGGCTCCTTTAGGAAGGAAGATCAGCTTGCGTCAAGGTGCAAAAGAGCCTGGTGTATTCAAGTACTGCATTCAAGAATGTCAAGGAAGGTGCTGTGTAGGGAGCAAAGGAAAAGAGAGCAAGAGACAAAGGGCTGTTTAGAAGACAGTCGGGAAGGGGGAAGCTCTGGGGAGACTCAGAATGACCTTGATCTCTGCTTTGTCACACTGTCTCTCAGCATCTCCATGAAAAGAAAGGTTATTGCTTGTTCTGGCGGCTGTGAGGCCCTTGTGGATACCGGGACATCACTAATCCTTGGCCCAAGAAGACTGGTCAATAACATCCAGAAGCTCATCGGCACCACACCACGGGGTTCGGAGGTGAAGGGTCAAGCCCCAGGGTCACTCCCAGTCTCCACACACAAGAAGGATCTCCAGGGCCAACTTCTCTCCCTCTCTCTAACGGCACTATGTTCCATGTTTTGCAGTCAATACCTTGTCCTCTATTAGCTTCATAATCGATGGTATCAACTACCCAGTACCAGCTCAAGCCTACATCCTCAAGGTGAGGGGAGAACCCTGAAGGGTGGTTATCAAATAGGAACTTGCAGGAACCCTTGGGCTGCTGCTGGGAAGAGGGTGCCCTCTGCAGGCCATCTCACACTATTGCAGATGCTGCTGAGCCCTGGGGCTGGCCAGAGCCTCCCACAATACGAACCACTTCAGAGTAAAAGGCCGTCTGGGACACTGATCATCCTGAAATAAATGTGGAGACACCACGCCATGCTGGCATGGTGCGAGTCACAAGGAGAGGGGAACACTCAGGTCCTCAGTATTTAAAGAGCTTCAGTTCAATCTGAACCCTCAGATGGATGAAAACAGAAAGTCAGCTCTAACAGTCCTTGAAATAAGTCATGTGACAAGGAGAATGGCTGGGGATAGTCTCAGTGTGCTGTCCCACCATAGGGATTAACAGTCTCCCTTCCCTTCTCGCAGTTTTCCTGGTTTGGATGATAAATTATATGGTCACCCTAGTTCTCGGATGCATCTTCCCCTAACTCTGGCCAGGTCCCCACTTTGTGAGTCAGGCTACCCAACCCCTCTGTGGAGAGGCTGGATGCTAATGTGAATAAAGGGTGCACAGTGACTGCTCAGCCCTGGCACAGGGTGGAGGCTTCATGTCAGCTCCCTAGGGGAGTTCAGAGTTGGCTGATGGGCTCAAAGAAGGCTTTGAGGATGGGAGGGAATTTCAGGAATTCTAAAACTGTAAACTCATGGAGCCATGTGGACGGTTGCTTGGTTCTAGGCAAAACTGCACTGGATTCCATGCAAATGTCATCCCAAACTGCTTTGCATTTGGGGCACTAGGGGCTTACTCGGGGTGATGTGGGCTATGGACTGACTGGTGGGGATGGGGAACCAGAGTAAGTTACCCACCCAAGCCTGGAGTGGCCAAAGTGGGTGAGTGCGGGCTGAAGGTGGCTTCTCAGAGTACCTGAGTTAAGTCTTCAAGAATGTGTTGTGGGCACTGCTCTATTTAAGATGGATAACCAACAATGAGTTACTGTGTAGCACAGTGAACTCCACTTAATTATATGACAACCTGGATGGGAGGGGTATTTTTGTGACCAGGATACATGGATATATATGGTTGAGTCTGTTTACTGTCCACCTGAAACTCAGAATATTGTTAATCCGCTATACTCCAATACAAAATAAAGTTTTTAAATAAAGTATGGATTGTGGAGACGCAGGAGGAGAACCAGCATTCTCTTCAGAGAAAACAAGGAGCAGGATGCAGAAGGAAAGAAACAGGGAGAGAGGAGAACTATGGACTCTTTTTCCTTTCTAAAAATTTTATTGAAGTGTGGCTAATCTTCAGTGTTACATTAAGTTCTGCTGCACAGCAATGTGACTCAGTTATACACATACAGAAATATATATTCTTTTTCTTATTCTTTTTCGTGTGGTTTATGACTGGATAGTTAATATATTTCCTTATGCTCTACAGTAGGTCTTTGTTGTTTATTATTCCTCTGTATCCCCACCTCCCAGTCCTCCCCTCTCCCACACCCTTCCTCATGGCAACCTCATGTCTTGGCCCTTTTAGGTTGCTGATGAACTCTCATATCCCCTGCTAATGAGAAAACCCCTTGATACTTACCAAAAGAGGGAAATAAAACCAAGAATTTTGCTGGGTCTGGATATTTGTGGGAGTCACACATAAAGGCTCAAGCTGACTGGTGTGTGTCTCTGACTCCCCCAGGATTCTAGAGGCCACTGCTATACCACCTTTAAAGAGAACACAGTTAGGACATCTAGAGAGAACTGGATCCTGGGTGACGTCTTCCTGAGGCTGTATTTCTCAGTCTTTGATCGAGGAAATGACAGGATTGGCTGGCAAAGGCAGTATAAATGCTTGGAGTGGTTGAGGAATCAGTAAGGCCGCTCTGAGCAAGCACTAAATCACACTTAGGGTACTCCTGCCCAGGATGTTGGTGAGCTGTATTTGGTGGTCTGTACACCCTATTCTCATTAAAGAATACAGGGTTTCACTTGTAATGGTGCTGAAACAGACAGGAGCCTTTGTTTGTGTCTGGGAGGTGTACAATGATTGGGAAGGATCTAGAACAAAGTCTGAATCACAGTTGAGAGGAGCCCACCTCCAACTGGCTTCAAGGAAAGGGAAGACTCATTGAAGTGATTCTGGGAATCCAGGACACAAGACTCAGAGCAAATACAAAGATCTCAGTGACTGGACCCAAGAAATCTGAAGTCATCAAGTCTCTATTCCACACCCTCATGCTTTCATTCCCTCTTCTTTGATGGTGTTAGCCTGACAACTTTATTCCTTAAGGCTTCTATACCTAGTGAGGGAGTCCAAGCTACCTGCTCTAGGGTTGTGTATCCTGAAGTCATTTCCAATAAAGAAAGAAAATATTGAAGACATCAGAGTTCAAGGGTGTTCTCTGAATGACCCACCTCAGATCACGTGTATAGCCCTGGATCAGCCATCCTGGCAGGGACATGGGGTCCTATGATTGGCTTTACATCATCTTGTGGCCCTGACCCAACAGCACACATGATTGTCAATTTCCTCCAGAACTATAAGACTGAAGCTGGGGAGAGACAGCCCCAAGGATAGCGATTGGGAGATAGTCTAGGCCATGGAAGAGTTTGTGATGACCCACCAACTCCACCACCTCCTCATTCAGAGGAATTATAAGGGGTAATGAAATATACTCTCTTCATCCCATCTCAGATGAACTTATCACTGGGCTTCTCCTCCAGAGGAGTTTGGGTGCAGTACTTCATGGAGAGCTGGTTCCGTTTTGTCCCACACCCAGTCACCAGGTCTCTGCCACATATGCCTGCTCTGTTCTTTCCAGTCCTACTTGGTAAGTGGTGGCCCTAGTGGATCCCTGAGCCATCCCCCTCCTTCAGAGCCTTCAGCCTTTCTGAGCTTCTCCATAGGTGGGGCTACAAACTGTTTGCTTGGAGCGGCCATGGTTAGGCACTTTTACAGTGGAAGCATCCGTTCTTTCCACCTGGAGGCCCTCAGTAGATGCCTCAGCTGAGACAGCAGGGGTCAGAGGTTGATATCCTTTCCGATTGGTTTGATCTCCTTGCTGTATAAGGGACTCTCAAGAATCTTCTCAAGCACCACAGTTCAAAAAGCTCAATTCTTTGGCATTCACCATTCTTTATGGTCCAGATATCCCATCTGCACCTGATTACTGGAAAAACCATAGCTGTGACACTACAGACCTCTGTATCAAAGTGAGTCTTTGTGTTTTAATAAACAGTGCAGGTGTTTCATAGCCTTTCTTCCTTCCAAGGAGCAAGTGTCTTTTAATTTTGTGGCCCTAGTCAAGGTCCATAGTGATTTTGAAGCCCAAGAAAATAAAATTTGCCACTGTTTCCACTTTTCCCTCACCTATATGCCATGAAGTGGTGGGACTGGATGCCATGAATGTTGAGCATTTTTTGTGAATAGTTTTTTGAATGCTGACCTTAAGGTAGTTTTTTCATCTCCTCTCCTCATCGTGAGGCTCTTTAGTTCTTTTGCTTTCTGCTATTAGGGTGGTGTCATTTCATATCTGTGGATGTTGATACTTCTCCCAGCAATCTTGATTCCAGCTTGGAATTTATCCAGACCAGCATATTGAATGATGTATCCTACATATAAGTTACATAACCAGAGTGACAATGTATACCTTGTCATTCTCCTTTCCCAATTTTAAATCTTTCAGTTGCTCCATGTCTGATTTTAACTGCCGCTTTTTGACCTACATACAGACTTGTTTGGAGAAAGGTAAGGTGATCTGGTACTCCCATTTCCTTAAGAATTTTCCAGAGTTTGTTATGGTCCACACATTGAAAGGCTTTAGCATAATCAGTAGAGCAGATGGAAATGTTTTTCTGGGTATCCCTTGCTTTCTCTATGATCCAATGGATGTTGGCAATTTGATCTCTGGTTCCTCAAACCAGTTTGTATATCTAGAAGTTCTCAGTTCATGTACTTTCGAAACTTAGGTTGAAAGATATTGAGCATTACCTTGCTAGCAAGTGAAATGAGCCCAATGGTATGTTAGTGAGAGGGTAACAGGCAGGAAGGCCAGGGGTCTCCAAACAGAGGAAATAGCCTGCAAGTGTCAGACATTTTTATCTCTCTTAAGCATCAGGAAGAAACAAACTAGCGATATTTTTTCCTTCTCTATACAAATTTAAAAGGAGGTTTCTCTTAAAATTCTGTGTTGCCATAATGACACCTGGTTTCACCTGAAATTAACTATTCTCAAACCTAGAGATAACCAATGCCTTTTTCTTATGGAAATGTTCGTCTTAAGCTATGCTAATGTACTATGCATCTACCCCAAACTCTGTCTTCAAGTCAGTTCCGCCTTTTGGCTCAGAACCTACTTGACAAACCAGTATGTTATATTCAGATATTGTTCTTCTAATCTATGTAAATTAAATTATTTGTATGGTGATCTGCCCTTCTTCAAGATTCAAGTTAATCATTTTATGGCCCAGGATGCACCATTTGGTGCCAAGATTATCCCCAAATGCATCTTATGGGTGAGGGGCCTGGTGCCATTCTGAGTCTTAAGATATTCCTTTCTTTCATTAACAGACTGCTAGTGACTATATTGGAGATGGAAATGGCAGCCCACTCTAGTATTCTTGCCTGGAAAATCCCACGAATGGAGGAGCCTGGTAGGCTGCAGTCCATGGGGTCCCTAAGAGTTGGATACAACTGAGCAACTTCACTTTCACTTTCATGCATTGGAGAAGGAAATGGCAACCCACTTCAGTGTTCTTGCCTTGAGAATACCAGGGATGGGGGAGCCTGTTGGGCTGCCGTCTCTGGGGTCACACAGAATTGGACATGACTGAAGTGACTTAGCAGTAGCAGTAGCAGTAGCAGTGACTATATAACATCCAGCTGAAGACTAGCAGGGGGGTACTCTTTCTGCCCCCTTCTGATGCCTATGTCAGAAGCTTTCTCTATCTCCTTTATACTTTAATAAAACTTATTACACAAAAGCTCTGAGCGATCAAGCCTTGTCTCTGGCTCCAGATTGAATTCTTCTCCTTTGGGGCCAAGAATCCCCGTGTCTTTGCGTGATACAACAACATTTCAATAGGTTGAACATTCTTTGGAATTGCCTTTCTTTTGGGTTGGAATGAAAACTGACCCTTTCCAGCACTGTGGCCACTGATGAGTTTTCCAAATTTGCTGAGATGTTGAATGCAGCACTTTTACAGCCTCATTCTTTAGAATATTTAAACAGCTCAGCTGGAATTTCATCACCTTCCCTAGCTTTTCTTGTAGTGATGCTTTCTAAATAAAGCCCACTGGACTTCATGCTCTAGTATATCTGGCTTTATGTGAGTGACCCCACCATCATCCCTATCCCGGTCATTATGACCATTTTTGTATAGTTCTTCTGTACATTCTTGCCACCTCTTCTTAATCTCATCTGCTTCTGTTACGTCATTGACTTTTCTGTCTTTTATCGTGCTCATCTTTGCATGAATTGTTCCTCTGGTATCTCCACTTTTCTTGAAGAGATCTATACTCTTTACAATTCTATTCTTTTCCTTTATTTCGTGCACTTTTCACTTATTAAGACTTTCTTATCTCTCCTTGCTATTCTCTGGCAGTCTGCATTCTATTGGGTATAACTTTTCCTTTCTCCTTTGCCTTTCACTTCTCTTATTTTCTCAGCTATTTTTAAGGCCTCCTCAGGCAACCACTTTGCCTTCTCACATTTGTTTTTCTTGAGGATAGTTTTGATGACCACCTCCCATACCGCCATCCATTGTTCTTCAGGCTAACAGACCTAATCCCTTGAATCTATTTTTCATCCCCACTATATAATCATAAGGGATTTGATTTAGGTCATAGCAGAATGTTCTAGTGGTTTTCCTTACTTACTTCAATTTAAACGTGAATATTGTTTGCTTCTGCCTAAACATTGCTTCCAGATCACCACCCACCACTCCCAGTGGGTGTGGAGCAAAAACAAACAATTTGAGGACTGTTACCCTGGGTTTGCGGAGAAGGCAATGGCACCCTACTCCAGTACTCTTGCCTGGAAAATCCCATGGATGGAGGAGCCTGGTAGGCTGCAGTCCATGGGGTTGCTAAGAGTCGGACACGACTGAGCCACTTCACTTTCACTTTTCACTTTCATGCATTGGAGAAGGAAATGGCAACCCACTCCAGTGTTCTTGCCTGGAGAATCCCAGGGATGGGGGAGCCTAGTGGGCTGCTGTCTATGGGGTCGCACAGAGTCGGACATGACTGAAGCGACTTAGCAGCAGCAGCAACCCTGGGTTTGTGCTTGGCTTTTCACATACTTAGCTGTGTGAGCTTGATTAAGTCTCTTAACCTCAGTTTTCTCATCTGGAAAATGGCCACTATGATGATAATTCCACCTTCTAGATTGCATGTGTGCCTGCAAAGAGCAGGTGGCCCTGAGAGGGCTTTCTGGGTTCCTGAGTCTGGAACAAATATGAATTATTCTGCTACCTGGGAGAAAGAAATCTTCAGTTTAGAGGTTATGGCTGCCATTCCCAGGCTAAATATTGATTCAAGCCAAATGACATCTATTTCTGAACCCTGACCCAGAACTCTGACTGAGCCGATGCTTCTGTTTTCTGGGCTCACACAAGAGCTAATTATTACTGGCTCAGATTACACCCTTCCTCAGCCTTACCAGTCAGCCTTTCTTTGTCAACTACTTCTCCCCTGAAATCACACTGCAAGGAGAGTCATAAAGGCTCTTGGTCTTTTGTCAGTTTCCCACATCTCCAGCATAGCAACAAGTAGCTGTTATGGCTACTTGTCATAGCAACAACTATGGCAACCTGTACAGTCCAATCTCAGCCTGTTAAATGAAACTGTCCCCATTTGGCCCCTCATGTTTAAATTACCTATAGTTGCCTTAGTAACCTTCCTATGCTTGCTGTTTAATGTCGAAATATGTGTGGACCTCATCTAGTTTCCTTTCCCAAGCATAATTCCAACCATGCAGTTAAGTAACCAAACATTTAGTCATTGAAATACCCACAGGAATTGACAAAAGCAAACCACCCATCATGCATTTCTTGCTTGCCCCAAAACACCATAGAAGTGATCTGCTGAAACAAAGTGATACATTGGCATGTACACTCCAGAAGGGACACTTTTTCTCTGGATTTGTTTTCCATCTAGTGCAGAATGTCTACCATAAGTCTAGCCCTCCAGCAGCTGGTCACCTATTTTTTGCAGATTTAGCCCACTCCAGATCCCTTCCACATCCCTCAGCAAAATCTAGAGAACAGACTTAGTCCAACTTCTCACTCCTTAGAAAAAGTTTTTTTTTTTTTTTTTTTTTTTTTTAAGAAAACAATATTTGGTAACACTTTCAAAATCTTGTGCTCCTTGCCTTGGATTCAAGGACCTGCACCAGAGGATGGGAAGCCTCCCCTTCCACCTAAATCTTTCACCATTCCCACCAGGGCCACAGGCTTGACTGGACCCCAAAGACTTCTGCTTGCTCCCTGATGTCTTCTGTACAGCAGTTCAGTTCAGTCTCTCAGTCATGTCCAGCTCTTTGCTATATCATGGGGTGCAGCATGCCAGGTTTCCCTGTCCATCACCAACTCCCAGAGCTTGCTCAAACTCATGCTCATCAGGTCGGGGATGCCACCCAACTATTTCATCTTCTGTCTTCCCCTTTGTCTTCTGCCTTTAATCTTTCCCTGCATCAGGGTCTTTTCTAATGAGTCAGTTCTTCCCATCAGGTGGCCAAAGTATTGGAGGTTCAGCTTCAGCATCGGTCTTTCTAATGAATATTCAGGACTTATTTCCTTTAGCATGGACTGGTTGAATCTCCTTGCAGTCCAAGGGACTCTCAAGAGTCTTGTCCAACACCACAGTTTAAAAGCATCAATTCTTTGGTACTCAGCTTTCTTTATGGTCCAACTCTGACATTCAGTCACGACTTCTGGTAAAACCATAGCTTTGACTGTAAAGATCTTTGCTGGTAAAGAAATGCCTCTGCTTTTTAGTATGCAGTCAGGTTTTTCATAGCTTTTCTTCCAAGGATTAGCGTCTTTCCCCCCCACAGCTGCAGTCACTACAGTGATTTGGGAGCCCAGGAAAATAAAGTCTGTCACTGTTTTCATTGTTTTTCCAGGTATCTGCCATGAAGTGATGGAACTCGATGCCATGATCTTCATTTTTTTGATCTGTATATACCACATCCTGACCATCCCAAAGAAAAAGAAATGCAAAAAGGCAAAATGGTTGCCTGAGGAGGCCTTACAAATAACTTAGAAAAGAAGAGAAGCAAAAGGCAAAGGAGAAAAGAAAGACATACCCATCTGAATGCAGAGTTCCAAAGAATAGCAAGAAGAGATTAAAAAAAAGTCTTCCTAAGTGATCAGTGCAAAGAAATAGAGGAAAACTTTAGAATGGTAAAGACCAGAGATGTCTTCAAGAAAATTAGAGATAGGGAGGGAATATTTCAGGCAAACATGGGCACAATAAAAGAGAGAAATGGTACGGACCTAACAGAAGCAGAATATATTAAGAAGAGGTTGAAAGAATACATAGAATAACTGCACAAAAAAGATATTAATGACCCAGATAACCACGATGGTGTGATCACTCACCTAGAGCTAGACAATCCTGAAATGTAAAGTCAAATGGGTCTTCAGAAGCATCACTACGAGCAAAGCTAGTGGAGGTGATGGCATTGCTGTAGAGCTATATCAGATCCTAAAAGATGATGCTGTTAAAGTGCTGCACTCAATATGCTAGCAAATGTGGAAAACTCAGCAGTGGCCACACGACTGGAAAGGTCGTTTTCCTTGCAATCCCGCAAAAAGGTGATTTCAAAGAATGTTCAACTACCACACAGTTGCACTCATCTCATATGCTACCAAAGTAATTCCCCCAAGCAAGTCTTCAACAGTACATGAACTGTGAAATTCCATATGTTCAAGCTGGATTTAGAAAAGGCAGAGGAGCCAGAGATCAAATTGTCAACATTCATTAGATCATAGAAAAAGCAAGAGATTTCTAGAAAAACAGCTACTTCTGCTTTATTGACCATGCAAAAGCCTTTGACTGTGTGGATCACAACAAACTGGAAAACTTACAGAGATGGGAATACCAGACCATCTTACCTGCCTTCTCCTTAGGCTGCAAGGAGATCCACCCAGTCATCCGAAAGGAAATCAATCCTGAATATTCATTGGAAGGACTGATGCTGAAATTGAACCTCTAATACTTTGGCCAACTGATGTGAAGAACTGATTCATTAGAAAAAAACCCTGTTACTTGGAAAGATTGAAGGCAGGAGGGGAAGAGAATGACAGAGGATGAGATAGTTGGATGGAATCACCAACTCGATGGACATAACTTTGCCCAAGCTCCAGGAGTTGGTGAAGAACAGCGAGCCCTGGTGTGCTGCAGTCCATGGGGTTGCAGAGTGCGACATGACTGAGCGACTGAACTGAACTGAACATACCACATAGCAAATACTATTTGTAATGGGCATGTTTCTCCAGCAAGACTGGGGCTCCCTAAAGCCCCAACACGTATCCCCAATCAAGTATGCACCCATGCACAGAAGTCAGTGCTTAGCATTCACAAGACATTCAGTGAGTTCTGATTGCAGGGGGACCTCCATTTTAGTCGACATAAAGGAGCAAAGGACACATTTATACTCCTGTCTCAAATAACTCCAAAGTAGAAAAGACAAATGAAAGAGCATTGCTTTACATCAAACATCTGTCAGGAGAGAGTGGATTCCTGAGTTGAGGAGCAAGAAGGAGAGTTCTACAATTGCCCCAACTCTAGAAATAGTTTTCAACACATACATGGAAGGTGTACCTAGGCAGAGACAAACAGTCTCCCCAAGAAGAGAGATTTATGACTCTATATAGTTAGAGTTCACAGGAGAGAGCTACATACAGAGAACTGTGGGAAGGTACAGGTGATACCCTTCCAGGTTTCAGCAGAGTTGATAGTACTGGTCTGAATTATAGGGAAAAAATCCTTGAGTCTCATATTGCACCAAGTTTAATTGTGTCCCCAACCACCAGCGTGGAAATTAGTCATTTTTAATATAAATTTATTTATTTTAATTTAAGGCTAATTACAATATTGTATTGATTTTGCCATACATTGACATGAATCCACCATGGGTGTACACGTGTTCCCCATCCTGTACCCCTCTCCTACCTCCCTCCCCATACCATCCCTCTGGGTCATCCTAGTGCACCAGCCCTGAGCATCCTGTATCATGCATCAAACCTGGGCTGGACATTCGTTTCACATATGATATTATAGATGTTTCAATGCCATCCTCCCAAATCATCCCATCCTCACCCTCTCCCACAGAGTCCAAAAGTCTGTTCTATACATCTGTGTCTCTTTTGGTGTCTTGCATACAGGGTAATTGTTACCATCTTTCTAAATTCCATATACATGCATTAGTATACTGTATTGGTGTTTTTCTTTCTGGCTTACTTCACTCCTTATAATAGGCTCCAGTTTCATCCAGCTCATTAGAACTGATTCAAATGTATTCCTTTTAATGGCTGAATAATACTTCATTGTGTATATGTAGCACTGCTTTCTTATCCATTCATCTGCTGATGGAGATCTAGGTTGCTTCCATGTCTTTGTCAGTTGCTTCATTTGCTATTATTTTCTCACAATCTGAAGGCTGTCTTTTCACCTTGCTTATAGTTTCCTTTGTTGGGCAGAAGATTTTAATTTTAATTAGGTCTCATTGTTTTCTTTTTGCCTTTATTTCCAATATTCTGGGAGGTGGGTCATAGAGGATCCTGCTGTGATTTATGTTGGAGAGTATTTTGCCTATGTTCTCCTCCTGGAGTTTTATAGTTCCTGGTCTTATGTTTAGATCTTTAATCCATTTTGAGTTAATTTTTGTGTATGGTGTTAGACAGTGTTCTAGTTTCAGTCTTTTACAAGTGGTTGAGCAGTTTTCTCAGCACCACTTGTTAAAGAGATTGTCTTTTCTCCATTGTATGTTCTTGCCTCCTTTGTCAAAGATAAGGTGTCCATAGCTGCGTGGATTTATCTCTGGGCTTTCTATTTTGTTTCATTGATCTATATTTGGTGCCAGTACCATACTGTCTTGATAACTGTGGCTTTGTAGTAGAGCCTGAAGTCAGGCAGGTTGATTCCTCCAGTTCCATTCTTCTTTCTCAAGATTGCTTTGGCTATTCGAGGTTTTTTGTATTTGCATACAAATTCTGAAATAATTTGTTCTAGCTCTGTGAAAAATACCGTTGGTAGCTTGATAGGGATTGCATTGAATCTATAGATTGCTTTGGGTGGTATACTCATTTCCATTATATGGATTCTTCTGATCCATAAACATGGTATATTTCTCCATCTATTAGTGTCCTCTTTGATTTCTTTCACCAGTGTTTTATAGTTTTCTATATGTAGGTCTTTTGTTTCTTTAGGTAGATGTTGTCTTAAGTATTTTATTCTTTTTGTTGCAAGGCTGAATGGAATTGTTACCTTAATTTCTCTATTTTCTCATTGTTATTCTATAGGAATGCAGGTGATATCTGTGTGTTGACTTTATATCCTGCAACTTTACTATATGCATTGATTAGCTCTAGTAATTTTCTGGTGGAGTCTTTAGGGTTTTCTATGTAAAGGACCATGTCATCTGCAAATGGTCAGAGTTTTACTTCTTCTTTTCCAATTTGGATTCCTTTTATTTCCTTTTCTGCTCTGATTGCTGTAGCCAATACTTTAAAAACTATGTTGAATAGTAGTGGTGAGAGTGAGCACCTTTATCTTGTTCCTGACTTTAGGGGAAATGCTTTCAATTTTTCACCATTGAGGATAATGTTTGCTGTGGGTTTGTCATATATAGCTTTGATTATGTTGAGGTATGTTCCTTCTATACCTGCATTCTGGTGGGTTTTATCATAAATGGATGTTGAACTTTGTCAAAGGTTTCTCTGCATCTATTGAGATAATCATATGGCTTTTATTTTTTAATTTGTTAATGTGGTGTATTACATTGATTGATTTGCGGATATTGAAGAATCATTGCATCCCTGGGATAAAGCCCGTTTGGTCATGGTGTATGATCTTTTAATGTGTTGTTGGATTCTGGTTGTGAGACTTTTGTTAAGGATTTCTGCATCTATGTTCATCAGTGATATTGGCCCGTAGTTTTCTTTTTTTGTGGCATCTTTTTCAGGTGTTGGTATTAGGGTGATGGTGGCCTCATAGAATGAGTTTGGCAGTTTGTCTTCGTCTCTGAAATTTTCTGGAAGTTTGAGTAGGATAGGTGTTCAGTTCAGTTCAGTTCAGTTCAGTCACTCAGTCGTGTCCGACCCTTTGTGACCCCATGAGTCGAAGCACGCCAGGCCTCTCTGTCCATCACCAACTCCCGGAGTTCACTCAGACTCACATCCATCGAGTCAGTGATGCCATCCAGCCATCTCATCTTCTGTCGTCCCCTTCTCCTCCTGCCCCCAATCTCTCCCAGCATCAGAGTCTTTTCCAATGAGTCAACTCTTCACATGATGTGGCCAAAGTACTGGAGTCTCAGCTTTAGCATCATACCTTCCAAAGAAATCCCAGGGCTGATCTCCTTCAGAATGGACTGGTTGGATCTCCTTGCAGTCCAAGGGACTCTCAAGAGTCTTCTCCAACACCACAGTTCAAAAGCATCAATTCTTCGGCACTCAGTCTTCTTCACAGTCCAACTCTCACATCCATACATGACCACAGGAAAAACCATAGCCTTGACTAGACGGACCTTTGTTGGCAAAGTAATGTCTCTGCTTTTCAATATGCTATCTAGGTTGGACATAACTTTCCTTCCAAGGAGTAAACGTCTTTTAATTTCATGGCTGCAGTCACCATCTGCAGTGATTTTGGAGCTCAGCAAAATAAAGTCTGACACTGTTTCCACTGTTTCTCCATCTATTTCCCATGAAGTGATGGGACCAGATGCCATGATCTTTGTTTTCTGAATGTTGAGCTTTAAGCCAACTTTTTCATTCTCCACTTTCACTTTCATCAAGAGGCTTTTGAGTTCCTCTTCACTTTCTGCCATAAGGGTGGCGTCATCTGCATATCTGATGTTATTGATATTTCTCCCGGCAATCTTGATTCCAGCTTGTGTTTCTTCCAGTCCAGCGTTTCTCATGATGTACTCTGCATGTAAGTTAAATAAGCAGGGTGACAATATACAGCCTTGACGTGCTCCCTTTCCTATTTGGAACCAGTCTGTTGTTCCATGTCCAGTTCTAACAGTTGCTTCCTGACCTGCATACAGATAGATGTTAACTCTTCTCTAAATTTTTGGTAGAATTCAGCTTTGAAGCCATCTGGTCCTGGGCTTTTGTTTGCTGAAAGATTTCTGATTACAGCTTCAATTTCCATGCTTTTGATGTGTCTGTTAAGATTTTCCATTTCCTCCTGGTTCAGTTTTGGAAAGTTGTAATTTTCTAAGAATTTGTCCAGTCTTCCAAGTTGTCCATTTTATTGGCATATAGTTGCTGATAGTAGTCTCTTATGATCCTTTGTATTTCTGTGTTGTCTGTTGTGATCTCACCATTTTCATTTCAAATTTTGTTGATTTGATTCTTCTCCCTTTGTTTCTTGATGATTCTGGCCAATGGTTTGTCAATTTTATTTATCCTTTCAAAGCACCACCTTTTCTCTTTTTGATTTTTGCTATGGTCTCTTTTGTTTCTTTTGTATTTATTTGTGGCCGAATTTTGAGGATTTATTTACTTCTAATAACCCTGGTGTTCTTCATTTCTTCCTTTTCTAGTTGCTTTAGGTGTAGAGTTAGGTTATTTATTTGACTTTTTTCTTGTTTCTTGAGGTATGCCTGTATTGCTATGAACCTTCCCCTTAACAGTGGTTTTACAGTGTCCCGCAGGGTTTGGGTTGTTGTGTTTTCATTTTCATTCATTTCTATGCATATTTTGATTTCTTCTGTGATTTGTTGGTTATTCAGCAGCATGTTGTTCAGCCTCCCTATGTTGGAATTTTTAATAGTTTTTCTCCTGTAATTGAGATCTAATCTTACTGCATTGTGGTCAGAAAAGATGCTTGGAATGATTTCAATTTTTTTGAATTTACCAAGGTTAGATTTATGGCCCTGGGTGTGATCTATCTTGAAGAAGGTTCTGTGTGCACTTGAGAAAAAGGTGAAATTCTTTGTTTTGGGGTGAAATGTCCTTTAGATATCATATGTCTAACAGATCTATTGTATCATTTAAATTTGTGTTTCCTTGTTAATTTTCTGTTTAGTTGATCTAGCCATGGGTGTGAGTGGGGTGTTAAAGTCTCCCACTATTATTGTGTTATTGTTAATTTCCCGTTTCATATTTGTTAGCATTTGTCTTACATACTGTGGTGCTCCTATGTTGGGTGCATTTATATTTATAATATTTATATCTTCTCCTTAGATTGATAGTTTGATCATTATGTAGTGTCCTTTGTCTCTTTTCACAGCCTTTGTTTTAAAGTCTATTTTATCTGATATGAGGATTGCTACTCCTGCTTTCTTTTGGTCTCTATTTGAGTGGAATATCTTTTTCTAGCCCTTCACTTTCAGTCTGAATGTGTCCTTTGTTTCCAGGTGGGTCTCTTGTAGACAACATATATAGGGGTCTTGTTTTTGTATCCATTCAGCCAGTCTTTGTGTTTTGTTTGGGGCATTTAACCCATTTACATTTAAGGTAATTATTGATAAGTATGATCTCGTTGCCATTTACCTTATTGTTTTGCATTTGAGTTTATACACCCTTTCTGTGTTTCTGGTCTAGAGAAGATCCTTTACTATTTGTGGAGAGCTGGGTGGTGGTGCTGAATTCTCTCAGGATTTGCTTGTCTGTAAAGCTTTTGATTTCTCCTTCATATTTGAATGAGATCCTTGCTGGGTACAGTAATCTGGGCTGTAGGTTTTTTTCTTTCATTACTTTAAGTATGCCCTGCCATTCCCTCCTGGCCTGAAGAGTTTCTATTGAAAGATCAACTGTTATCCTTATGGGAATCCCCTTGTGTGCTATTTGTTGTTTTCCCCTTGCTTATTTTAATATTTGTTATTTTTGTTTGATCTTTGTTAATTAGATTAATATGTGTCTTGGGGTGTTTCACCTTGGGTTCATCTTTTTTTGGGACTCTTTGGGTTTCTTGGACTTGGGTGATTATTTCCTTCCCCAATTTAGGGAAGTTTTCAACTATTATCTCTATTCTATTATAGGTAGATTCCCTATCTCTTCTTCTTTTGTTTGGTTTGGTGGACATTTATCCTGTTCCTTTACCTTCTGGGTATTTCTCTGCCTCTTCGTCTTGTTTATATTGCTGTGTTTGGGGTCGCCTTTCCGTATTCTGGCAGTTTGTGGAGTTCTCTTTATTGTGGAGTTTCCTTGCTGTGGGTGGGGTTAGACCGGTGGCTTGTCAAGGTTTCCTGGTTAGGGAAGCTTGTGTCGATGTTCTGGTGGGTGGAGCTGAATTTCTTTTCTCTGAAGTGAAATGAAATGTCCAGTAATGAGTTATGAGATGTCAATGGATTTGGAGTGACTTCGGGCAGCCTGTATTTTGAAACTCAGGCCTACGTTCCTGTGTTGCTGGAGAATTTGCGTAGTAAGTCTTGGTCTAGAAGTTGTTGGCCCTTGGGTGGTGCTTAGTTTCAGTGTAGGTATGGAGGCATTTGATGAGCTCCTATCGATTAATGGTCCCTGGAGTCAGGAGTTCTCTGGTGTTCTCAGGATTTGGACTAAAGCCTCCCGCTCCTCATTTTCAGTCTTATTCTTACAGTAGCCTCAAGACTTTTCATCTATACAGCACCAATGATAAAACATTTAGGTTAAAAATGAAAAGTTATCCACAGTGAGGGACACCCAGAGAGGTTCACAGAGTTACATGGAGAAGAGATGAGGGAGGAGGGAGATAGAGGTGACCATGAGGAGAAGAGGGGGAATCAAAACAGGTGAGAGCAAACTAGCCAGTAGTCACTTCCTATGTGCTCTGCACAGTCTGGATCCCTCAGAGTTGTTCACAGAGTTACACAGAGAAGAGAAGAGGGAGGATTGAGATAGAGGTGACCAGAAGGAGACTAGGGGGAATCAAAAGGGGAGAGAGAAAGCTAGACAGTAATCACTTCCTTATGTGATCTCACAGTCTGTATCCCTCAGAGATGTTCACAGAGTTACACAGAGAAGAGAAGAGGGAGGAAGGAGACAGAGGTGGCCAGGGGGATAAAGGGGTAAATCAAAAGGAGAGAGACAGATGAGCCAGTAATCAATTCCCTAAGTGTTCTCCACAATCTGGAACACACAAAGAGATTCACAGAGTTGAGTAGATATGAGAAGGGGGAGGGAGGAGATAGAGGCGACCTGGTGGAGAAAAAAGAGATCCAAAGGGGGAAAGAATAATCAGGCCAGTGATCTAGCTCCTAAGTAAAAATGGGCACTGAAGATTGGGTTCTTAAAGGTACGAAATTGCTAACAAATACCAGAAAGCAAAGATTAAAAATCTAGAGTAGAGGTTGAATTCTCAAAAATACGATATTAAAGGAAAAAAACAAAGTCACAAAAATTATAAAATATATATATTTATGAAGTTTGCTTTAAGAAATAGGGTCTTTTTTTCAAAGTAATAGTAGGTTATAAAAATGAAAATTAAAGGAGTAGTAGAGGTCTTAAAAAATTAAATTTAAAGAAAGAAAGTAGTAAAAATATACCTAGGACTTTCTGTGGTGTTGTTGTGGACAGTGTGGGTCAGTTTACTTTCACATAGTTCCTTGATCCAGCTTATACTTCTAAAGATCTATAAGCCCCTTCCTATATAGTCGGTGCTAACTGTGGGGTTTTAATCTACTGCCCCTGTCACTTCCAGGGTGGTTCCCTCTGTTTTAGCTTCTTCTGTTTGCTGGTCTCTTCAGTGTCTAATTTCTGCCCTGACCCAAGGGGGTGGTGGTGGACAATTTTTTATGCTCACTTGTTCAGTTGTGCTGTGGGGAGGGATGGGCGCTGCCAACAGATAACACTGGCATGTGGTCACAGTAATTCGGCCACACTGGGTTTTCCCCTGCTCACGGCGTGTATGCTTTCCCTGTCTACACTGCTCTGGCTCTAGGTTGCTCTGTCGGGAACTGTCTGAGGTGGGCCCTGGGTTGCATGCACTTTCCAGGTCTAAGCCGCCCAGGTTCAGGTACTCGGGTACTACTCAAAGGCACAGACTCAGTTGGTCCTGTGTTTTGTGCCCTTCCCAGGTCTGAGCCGCTCAGATGACCAGGTGTTTGGTGAGTGTGGTCACTGAGATTTATTGCCTCTCCCTTGCCTGCCGCTGGGTTTTCTGGGTGTACAACTGGCATATCTTCTTAGGCAGATGTTGATTGTCCAGAATCCCAAGAAATCTTGGTTAGCAACAAAACCTGCTTGCAGTTTGGTAGATGATGCCTCTCTGGGGCCACAATTGCCCCCTTCTAGCTCTGGCTGCCCTTGCTCCTCTGTCTCTGGCAGGGGATGGGCCAGTCTGCAGCCGGCTAGCCCTGTTCAGTCTTTTGTTCTGTGAGCAGGCCTGGCAGTGTCTTAGTTTAGGGCTTTTCGCTGGGGTAGTTATCCCAGGGTCTGGTTTGCTATCTCAAGTTAGCTCCCTCAGATTGCCCTCGGGGCATTTAGGCCCTGTACTTACTCTAAGCAATGCAGCCCGCACCTCCTTGCCCAGCCACCTCTTGCTAGTGGCGGATGCAGGCGTCTGTGCTGCTTCTCCACTGGGAGTTACCGTTGGGCATGTAATCTGTGGGTTTAAATTATTTATTTATTTTCCCTCACACTTATGTTGCCCTCTGAGGTTCCAAGGCTCACCACAGACTCGCCAGTGAGAGTGTTTCCTAGTGCTTGGAAACTTCTCTCTTTTTAAAGACTCCCTTCCTGGGATGGATCTCTGTCCCTACCTCTTTTGCCTCTCTTTTTATCTGTTACATTTTTTCCTACCTCCTTTTGAAGACAATGGGCTGCCTTTTCTGGGTGCCTGATGTCCTCTGCTGGCATTCAGAAGTTTTTCTTGTGGAATTTACTCAGTGTTCAAATGTTCTTTTGATGAATTTGTTGGGGGAGAAAGTAGTTTCACTGTCCTATTCCTCTGCCATCTTAGGACTGCCCCCGAAGTTACTAATAATTCCCATGAGATCAATAGGGCCCTAAAGACAATATTGCCTTGCTAGTGGGGAATAGTAAACCTGGTCTAAAGGCTGGTTTCATCTCAGCTTAAAAAACTTTACTGCAAGCCTTCAAAAAATGCAATTATTTCCAAGAAATTATCAGTCTTTGCAAACAGTGAAAGGAATAATTTATAAAAATTAAAAAAATCCAGCATCCAAAGGCAAAGTGAGCACATCCACAATCCAATTTAAAATTTCCATATAAATTGTGAAAGTATTTGTCCTAGTTTCATCTCAATATTGTAAGGTAATTATCCACTGATTAAGATAAATAAATAAATTTAAAAGGAAAAAATCTGGATGTGTAAAGAAGCAAGAAAATATCCATAACGAGGGAAAAATCAATTAGTAAAAACAGAAGTAAAATATATATTTCATAATTAGCAGGGAAGGACATTAAAATGCTTACTACATCAGTAATCCTTATATTCATGAAGCTGAAGAATATTGAGTATGTTAAATAGAGACATGTAAAATAGAAATGCAAAGACTGTGGGGAAAAAAATAATTGTGCATCAGAAAGCTTTGAAGTAACTTTAAGAGTGCTAAAATATATGTAAATGGAATCCCACAGGAAGTGAAAGACAAGAAAATAGAGCAAAGAACTTCATAATTACTGGCTCAGAAATTTCCAGGAATGATGAAAGCTTTAAACCCATTAACACAGAAGCTCAATTAATTCAAGGACAAGAAACATGACAACTATACAAAGGCACGTCATAATTCATGGTTTAAGACAATCAACCAAAGAAATGTAACCAGAAGGAAAAACAGACACAGTAGAACAAAAAATGAGGATGACAGCAGATTAGGCAAAAGAAACAATGTTAGCCAGAGTACACTGGCACCACATCTTAAATGCTGAGATAACTCAGAATTCTATACCCAAGAAAAAATACATATCAAATAGAAGATAAAATACTTTCTCAGACGTACAACAACTATAAGACCACATCACCACCAACAGATCAATGCAATAAATGTTTTTTAAAAGGTCTCAAGTCAGAAGGAATTTAAAACCAAGTGAAAATCTGTATCTACAGGGGGAATGAACAGTATCCAAAATGATAAACACGTAATATGTATTAAAAGGTAAATATAGGGACTTCTTTGGTGGTCCAGTGGTTAAGGATCTACTTTGCAATGCAAAGCATTTGCAAATGGCAAAGGTTTGTTCCTTTGAACTAAGTTCCAGAGAACTAAGATCCCACATGCCACTGAGCAACTAAGCCTGCATGTCTCAAATAGAGTTTACACACTGCAAGTACTGAACTTTCCCTCCTCAAATAGAGAGTCCCTACCACAAGGAAGATCCTGCATGCCACACTAAGACACAGTACAGACAAAGAAATGATAAATAAATAAATAATTTAATAATTATCATAATTAATGATAGACTGGCAAGTTAAAGATGTATACCATGGATCTTAAAACTACTTAAAAAACAGTTACAGTCAATAAAGTGACAAAGGATATAAAAGGGAATCAGAAAAACTACTCAGTCACAGAAAAGTCAGGGATAAAAAGAGGCATGGAAAGAAAGAACATGGGACAAACTGAAGATAAAGAGTGAGATGATAGAATTAAACCCAACTAGAGTTAACCCCTCAGATGTGAACCCAGACTGAAGATATAACCCAGGGCCCAGACAACAGCAGATCCCCATACACTGCACTGTTCAGCCAAAACAGAGCCTACCAGGCCACAGGGCCCCATGTGCCTGGGCACAGAACAGCACCAAAAGTTTATGTGGAACAGCAAATTAGAAGACTTCAATCATGTGAAGTACATCCTCTGTTTATAAAGAAATGGCATTAGAAATCAATGTTCACTGGACTGGACAGAAGAAGAATAAGGTACTAGCAGGGTGTGGACCTTCCCTATTTTACAACTCTAATTCTTCTCAGGAGGAAGCAGATAAATTGACAGGACTTACATCTCTTCAATACTAGGCATACTTGACATACATAGATAATACTAGACATTCATGTTTGATTTTCACGTTTCAGTCTCCTCTCTCTTCTCCTCTCTTGCTCATTCTGGGCAACAGGGACTGCTCCTCTAACTCACAGCTCAATCACTACACACAAATCTGGATTATATTTGCCGAGTCTTTCACATAAACCAGTGAAAACTTGTTTCCTCCTATATCGCACTCTTGGCTCTTTTCAACCAACCACAGCTCTTGTCCTACCTCCTAGAATCCTGGTCCTCTGTCACTTGCAGCCATGTTCCCATACACAGGGCCTCATTTATACCCAGTGAAATTCCTATTCAGAGTGGCCATAATACATGCAAAAAGGGAAAGAACAGGCAACTCCTTATTCTCCTCTCTTGCTCCTTCACTACATACATTCACTGAAAACCTGTGTATCAAGTTTGTTACATACAAACGTTCAAGTTGAACAGTTCTATGAAGACCTTAAAGACCTTCTAGAAGTAACACCCCCCAAAAGGCGTCATTTTCATTATAAGGGACTGGAATGCAAAAGTAGGAGTCAATAAACACCAGAAATAACACGCAAATTTGGAATGGAATACAGAATGAAGCAGGGCAAAGGCTAGTAGAGTTCTGCCAAGAGAACGCACTGGTCATAGCAAACACCCTCTTCCAACAACACAAGAGAAGACTCTACACATGGACATCACCAGATGGTCGACACCAAAATAAGGTTGATTATATTCTTTGCAGCCAAAGATGGAGAAGCTCTATACAGTCAGCAAAAACAAGACAGGGAGCTAACGGTGGCTCAGATCATGAACACCTTATTGCCAAATTCAGACTGAAACTGAAGAAAGTGGAGAAGAGCACTAGCCCATTCAGGTATGGCCTAAATCAAATCCCTTGTGACTATACAGTGGAAGTGAGAAATAGATTTAAGGGACTAGATTTAATAGACAGAGTGCCTGGTGAACTCTGGATGGAGATTCATGACATTGTACAGGAGACAGGAATCAAGGCCATCCCCAAGAAAAACAAATGCAAAAAACAAAATGGCTGTCTGAGGAGGCCTTACAGAGAGCTGTGAAAAGAAGGGAAGGAAAAAGCAAAGGAGAAAAGCAAAGATATACCCTTTTGAATGCACAGTTTCAAAGAATAGCAAGGAGAGATAAGAAAGCCTTCCTCAGCGATCAATGCAAAGAAATAGAGAAAAGCAATAAAATGGGAAAGACTAGAGATTTCTTCAAGAAAATTAGATATACCAAGGGAATATAGTTGTTGAGTATAGTGTCAGATTTCATTCCCTTTTTTCTTTTGGTTTTCTTTGGTTTTGTTTTTAATGGGCAGTATTTTTGTTTTTCCTTAGAAGATATTCCACTCTGAATGTAGAGTCATAAGCCTGAATTTTAAAGCCACTTAAGTAATGTGTTGTTATAGGTAGCTAGTCAACAACTTGATGCAATTAGATTTATTAGTCTTTGTTCTCCATTTGTTCAATTCAGTCCAGTCCTTTAGTTGTGTCGGTCTCTTTGCAGTGCCATAGACTGCAGCATGCCAGGCTTCCCTATCCATCACCAACTCCCGGAGCTTTCTCAAGCTCATGTCCATCGACTTGGTGATGCCATCCAACCATCTCATCCTCTGTCTTCCACTTCTCCTCATGGCTTCAATCTTTCCTAATATCAGGGTCTTTTCAAATGAGTCAGCATGTTTACTATGTATTCAGTCTCTTTTAAAATCAACCAACATGAATTAAATTCCTCTCTGTCCCCACTGCACTCCCAACTCTAAGCCAGAAACAAAAACCTTCAGAGACTGAAGGCTAATTCCAGCACATTGCTGCAGAGATTTCGTTCCCACTGTTTTTTTGGGGAAGGAAAATTAGTTACTAACATTAAAATCAGTAGATTGTACATAAATATCCAAACTCTTGATTCTCTTGAAAACATGGCCAATTGGCCTGCTTTCCAGCATGAGTGAAGTGGAGGAAAGGCTGCTCTCAGTGTTAAGGTCTGTGCTGCTGAGGGTCCAACACGGTCACCTAGTCTTAATATCATATCTCCTGCCTCCTGGGGCCATGAGTTTGTGAGAACTAGACTTCTAGCTCTCTTAAGATAAAAACTACTTTTGACTTGATCAACTCTGACTTTGAAGCCTTTAACTCAGAACCTAGCACACAATTCCTCCTTGTACAGTTGCTGGATGGTATAAAATATCTTGTGGATGCATATGACATTTCTTCCAATACTGAAACCATGCAATTGAAGTACTGCTCTGCCCTAAATATTTGATGCAGCCTGGCATCATAGGTGCCCCTGATGTCTGCCATTAGACCCACCACCTACAGCCAGTTCTATGTCCCTGGGCTGTCCCTGAAGACTTCACTTTGCCATTTGACAACTTATCCTCCTAGCAATCTCCTCTCCAACAAAAAAACAGGAATGCATATGTCATGAAGTGGCTAGCAAGATGACATTAAAATACAAGTGTCGAGCATGGCCCCTAGTATCCATTTTTCATGATGTTCTTAGCCTTTTTTTCTCCAAGTAGGCAAGGTTCTCCATCTTTTTCGATGTTCATGTTGGTCAGTTTGATTTTCCAGCCAAGCTTCAAAGAAGAGATTACAGTTCAATTCTTTGTATTCTGATAAGTTTCAAAGGCCACTCGCCAAGGACACTGATGAAGGTAAAGATTTTATCGAGACCTTTGTGTTTTTTTCAGATCCTTCAGTGGCCTAAAGGGAAAAACTAGGGTAGGTCAGAGCATATATAGCTAGGGGCTCCTGGTCACCACTACATGCTAAGAATCCAAACTTCCCTGAGTACTTGGTGCCAGGAAATAAACATGAGGTGGCTTGTGCTCCTCGGGCTGGTGGCCTTCTCAGAGTGCATAGTCAAGTAAGTATGGGGACTGTAAGCCACATCATATTCCTTTCTTGGATTTTTCTTTTCATCTGATCATTCTTCCACCCATCAGGTTTAGAAGGGAATGGAATATTTCCCTAAGAGTCTTAAAGTTCAACTCTTACTTATTGATAAGTAACTTGCTATAGGTACTGTGTATCCCAAGGTCTTGGTGTAGATTTGGGTTGCACAAATCTTGGGGTCCAGTCATGTCATGACCTATTGAAAATGAAACTCCTTGCAACAGTTCAGGGCACAGTCTATGCAGATGTCAATGTGGTCCTGTGGAATAGCACTTTTCTACGTTTTGTTCAACATGTCCTCTTTTTTTCCTGTCTACTTAAGTGTGTATATGCCTATGTCTGCATCTCTATATCACTGTCATTTATCTCTCCATCTCTTTGGAAGTCACTTGGAGTGTATTTCTCTTTGTGTTGTTTGCTTTTTTTTTTTTTTTTGGTGTTGATTGCTTATGTTTTATTAACAAAGGTAAGTAACGGCAAGATTCCACAAAAGAACAATTTCAAAATTTCAGTGGTTAAGCCAATGTATTTCTTTCTTTTTTTTTTTTCCAGAGGCATTACATTTTAATTTTATTTTATTTTTAAACTTTACATAACTGTATTAGTTTTGCCAAATATCAAAATGAATCCGCCACAGGTATACATGTGTTCCCCATCCTGAACCCTCCTCCCTCCTCCCTCCCCATTCCATCCCTCTGGGTCATCCCAGTGCACCAGCCCCAAGCATCCAGTATCGTGCATCGAACCTGGACTGGCAACTCGTTTCATACATGATATTTTACATGTTTCAATGCCATTCTCTCAAATCTTCCCACCCTCTCCCTCTCTCACAGAGTCCATAAGACTGTTCTATACATCAGTGTCTCTTTTGCTGTCTCGTACACAGGGTTATTGTTACCATCTTTCTAAATTCCATATATATGCATTAGTATACTGTATTGATGTTTTTCTTTCTGGCTTACTTCACTCTGTATAATAGGCTCCAGTTTCATCCACCTCATTAGAACTGATTCAAATGTATTCTTTTTAATGGCTGAATAATACTCCATTATGTATATGTACCACAGCTTTCTTATTCATTCATCTGCTGATGGACATCTAGGTTGCTTCCATGTCCTGGCTATTATAAACAGTGCTGCGATGAACATTGGGGTACACGTGTCTCTTTCCCTTCTGGTTTCCTCAGTGTGTATGCCCAGCAGTGGGATTGCTGGATCATAAGGCAGGTCTATTTCCAGTTTTTTAAGGAATCTCCACACTGTTCTCCATAGTGGCTGTACTAGTTTGCATTCCCACCAACAGTGTAAGAGGGTTCCCTTTTCTCCACACCTTCTCCAGCATTTATTACTTGTAGACTTTTGGATCGCAGCCATTCTGACTGGTGTGAAATGGTACCTCATAGTGGTTTTGATTTGCATTTCTCTGATAATGAGTGATGTTGAGCATCTTTTCATGTGTTTGTTAGCCATCTGTATGTCTTCTTTGGAGAAATGTCTCTTTAGTTCTTTGGCCCATTTTTTGATTGGGTCATTGATTTTTCTGGAGTTGAGCTGTAGGAGTTGCTTGTATATTCTCGAGATTAGTTGTTTGTCAGTTGCTTCATTTGCTATTATCTTCTCCCATTCTGAAGGCTGTCTTTTCACCTTGCTAATAGTTTCCTTTGATGTGCAGAAGCTTTTAAGGTTAATTAGGTCCCATTTGTTTATTTTTGCTTTTATTTCCAATATTCTGGGAGGTGGGTCAGAGAGGATCCTGCTGTGATGTATGTCAGAGAGTGTTTTGCCTATGTTCTCCTCTAGGAGTTTTATAGTTTCTGGTCTTATGTTTAGATCTTTAATCCATTTTGAGTTTATTTTTGTGTATGGTGTTAGAAAGTGTTCTAGTTTCATTCTTTTACAAGTGGTTGACCAGATTTCCCAGCACCACTTGTTAAAGAGATTGTCTTTAATCCATTGTATATTCTTGCCTCCTTTGTCAAAGATAAGGTGTCCATATGTGTGTGGATTTATCTCTGGGCTTTCTATTTTGTTCCATTGATCTATATTTCTGTCTTTGTGCCAGTACCATACTGTCTTGATA
The DNA here is from genome assembly GCF_029407905.1 of Bubalus kerabau. Lineage (NCBI taxonomy): Eukaryota > Metazoa > Chordata > Mammalia > Artiodactyla > Bovidae > Bubalus > Bubalus kerabau. Next base: position 11,865,235 of record NC_073628.1, read on the forward strand.
ACTGTGGCTTTGTAGTAGAGCCTGAAGTCAGGTAGGTTGATTCCTCCAGTTCCATTCTTCTTTCTCAAGATCGCTTTGGCTATTCGAGGTTTTTTGTATTTCCATACAAACTGTGAAATTATTTGTTCTAGCTCTGTGAAGAATGCTGTTGGTAGCTTGATAGGGATTGCATTGAATCTATAGATTGCTTTGGGTAGTATGCTCATTTTCACTACATTGATTCTTCCAATCCATGAACATGGTATATTTCTCCATCTGTTAGTGTCCTCTTTGATTTCTTTCACCAGTGTTTTATAGTTTTCTATATATAGGTCTTTAGTTTCTTTAGGTAGATATATTCCTAAGTATTTTATTCTTTCCATTGCAATGGTGAATGGAATTGTTTCCTTAATTTCTCTTTCTGTTTTCTCATTATTAGTGTATAGGAATGCAAGGGATTTCTGTGTGTTGATTTTATATCCTGCAACTTTACTATAGTCATTGATTAGTTCTAGTAATTTTCTGGTGGAGTCTTTAGGGTTTTCTATGTAGAGGATCATGTCATCTGCAAACAGTGAGAGCTTTACTTCTTCTTTTCCAATTTGGATTCCTTTTATTTCTTTTTCTGTTCTGATTGCTGTGGCCAAAACTTCCAAAACTATGTTGAATAGTAATGGTGAAAGTGGGCACCCTTGTCTCGTTCCTGACTTTAGAGGAAATGCTTTCAATTTTTCACCATTGAGGATAATGTTTGCTGTGGGTTTGTCATATATAGCTTTTATTATGTTGAGGTATGTTCCTTCTATTCCTGCTTTCTGGAGAGTTTTTATCATAAATGGATGTTGAATTTTGTCAAAGGCTTTCTCTGCATCTATTGAGATAATCATATGGTTTTTATTTTTCAATTTGTTAATGTGGTGTATTACATTGATTGATTTGCGGATATTGAAGAATCCTTGCATCCCTGGGATAAAGCCCACTTGGTCATGGTGTATGATCTTTTTAATGTGTTGTTGGATTCTGATTGCCAGAATTTTGTTAAGGATTTTTGCATCTATGTTCATCAGTGATATTGGCCTGTAGTTTTCTTTTTTTGTGGGATCTTTGTCAGGTTTTGGTATTAGGGTGATGGTGGCCTCATAGAATGAGTTTGGAAGTTTACCATCCTCTGCAATTTTCTGGAAGAGTTTGAGCAGGATAGGTGTTAGCTCTTCTCTAAATTTTTGGTAGAATTCAGTTGTGAAGCCATCTGGACCTGGGCTTTTGTTTGCTGGAAAATTTTTGATTACAGTTTCAATTTCCGTGCTTGTGATGGGTCTGTTAAAATTTTCTATTTCTTCCTGGTTGAGTTTTGGAAAGTTGTACTTTTCTAAGAATTTGTCCATTTCTTCCTCGTTGTCCATTTTATTGGCATATAATTGTTGATAGTAGTCTCTTATGATCCTTTGTATTTCTGTGTTGTCTGTTGTGATCTCTCCATTTTCATTTCTAATTTTATTGATTTGATTTTTCTCCCTTTGTTTCTTGATGAGTCTGGCTAATGGTTTGTCAATTTTATTTATCCTTTCAAAGAACCAGCTTTTGGTTTTGTTGATTTTTGCTATGGTCTCTTTTGTTTCTTTTGCATTTATTTCTGCTCTAAGTTTTAAAATTTCTTTCCTTCTACTAACCCTGGGGTTCTCCATTTCTTCCTTTTCTAATTGCTTTAGATGTAGAGTTAGGTTATTTATTTGACTTTTTTCTTGTTTCTTGAGGTGTGCCTGTATTGCTATGAACTTTCCCCTTAGGACTGCTTTTACCATGTCCCACAGGTTTTGGGTTGTTGTGTTTTCATTTTCATTCGTTTCTATGCAAATTTTGATTTCTTTTTTGATTTCTTCTGTGATTTGTTGGTTATTCAGCAGCGTGTTGTTCAGCCTCCATATGTTGGATTTTTTAATAGTTTTTCTCCTGTAATTGAGATCTAATCTTACTGCATTGTGGTCAGAAAAGATGCTTGGAATGATTTCTATTTTTTTGAATTTACCAAGGCTAGCTTTATGTCCCAGGATGTGATCTATCCTGGAGAAGGTTCCATGTGCGCTTGAGAAGGTGAAATTCATTGTTTTGGGATGAAATGTTCTATAGATATAAATTAGGTCTAACTGGTCTATTGTATCATTTAAAGTTTGTGTTTCCTTGTTAATTTTCCATTTAGTTGATCTATCCATAGGTGTGAGTGGGGTATTAAAGTCTCCCACTATTATTGTGTTATTGTTAATTTCTCCTTTCATACTTGGTAGCATTTGTCTTACATACTGCGGTGCTCCCGTGTTGGGTGCATATATATTTATAATTGTTATATCTTCTTCTTGGATTGATCCTTTGATCATTATGTAGTGACCCTCTTTGTCTCTTTTCACAGACTTTGTTTTAAAGTCTATTTTATCTTATATGAGTATTGCTACACCTGCTTTCTTTTGGTCCCTATTTGCATGGAAAATCTTTTTCCAGCCCTTCACTTTCAGTCTGTATGTGTCCCCTGTTTTGAGGTGGGTCTCTTGTAGACAACATATGTAAGGGTCTTGTTTTTGTATCCATTCAGCCAGTCTTTGTCTTTTGGTTGGGGCATTCAACCCATTTACATTTAAGGTAATAACTGATAAGTATGACCCCGTTGCCATTTACTTTATTGTTTTGGGTTCAAATTTATACACCGTATTTGTGTTTCCTGTCTAGAGAATATCCTTTAGTATTTGTTGGAGAGCTGGTTTGGTGGTGCAGAATTCTCTCAGCTTTTGCTTGTCTGAAAAGCTTTTGATTTCTCCTTCATACTTGAATGAGATCCTTGCTGGGTACAAAAATCTGGGCTGTAGGTTATTTTCTTTCATCACTTTAAGTATGTCTTGCCATTCCCTTCTGGCTTGAAGAGTTTCTATTGAAAGATCAGCTGTTATCCTTATGGGTATTCCCTTGTGTGTTAATTGTTGTTTTTCCCTTGCTGCTTTTAATATTTGTTCTTTGTGTTTGATCTTTGTTAATATGATTAATATGTGTCTTGGGGTGTTTCGCCTTGGGTTTATCCTGTTTGGGACTCTCTGGGTTTCTTGGACTTGGGTGACTATTTCCTTCCCCATTTTAGGGAAGTTTTCAACTATTATCTCCTCAAGTATTTTCTCATGGTCTTTCTTTTTGTCTTCTTCTTCTGGGACCCCTATGATTCGAATGTTGTAGCGTTTAATATTGTCCTGGAGGTCTCTGAGATTGTCCTCATTTCTTTTAATTCGTTTTTCTTTTGTCCTCTCTGATTCATTTATTTCTACCATTCTATCTTCTAATTCACTAATCCTATCTTCTGCCTCTGTTATTCTACTATTTGTTGCCTCCAGAGTGTTTTTAATTTCACTTATTGCATTATTCATTATATATTGACTCTTTTTTATTTCTTCTAAGTCCTTGTTAAACCTTTCTGGCATCTTCTCAATCCTTGCCTCCAGGCTATTTATCTGTGATTCCATTTTAATTTCAAGATTTTGGATCAATTTCACTATCATTATTCGGAATTCTTTATCAGGTAGATTCCCTATCTCTTCCTCTTTTATTTGGTTTGGTGGGCATTTATCCTGTTCCTTTATCTGCTGGCTATTCCTCTGTCTCTTCATCTTGTTTAAATTGCTGAGTTTGGGGTGTCCTTTCTGTATTCTGGCAGTTTGTGGAGTTCTCTTTATTGTGGCGTTTCCTCGCTGTGTGTGGGTTTGTACAGGTGGCTTGTCAAGGTTTCCTGGTTAGGGAAGCTTGTGTTGATGTTCTGGTGGATGGAGCTGTATTTATTCTCTCTGGCATGTAATGAAATGTCCAGTAATGAGTTATGAGATGTCTATGGTTTTGGGGTGACTTTGGGCAGCCTGTATCTTGAAGCTCAGGGCTGTGTTCCTTTGTTGCTGGAGAATTTGCTTGGTATGTCTTTCCCTGGAACTTGTTGGCCCTTGTGTGGTGCTTGGTTTCAGTGTCGGTATGGAGGCGTTTGATGAGCTCCTGTCAATTAATGTTCCTTGGAGTCAGGAGTTCCCTGGAGTCAGGGTTTGGACTTAAGCCTCCTACTTCCAGTTATTGGTCTTATTTTTACAGTAGTTTCAAAACTTCTCCTTCTATACAGCACCATTGATAAACATCTACGTTAAAGATGAAAAGTTTTTCTACTGTGAGGGTCACTCAGAGAGGCTCACAGCGTTACATGGAGAAGAGAAGAGGGAGGAGGGAGTTAGAGGTGACCCAAATGAGATGAGGTGGAATCAATAGTGGAGAGAGTGGGCTAGCCAGTAGTCACTTCCTTATGTGCACTCCACAACTGGACCACTCAGAGATGTTCACGGAGTTATACAGAGAAGAGAAGAAGGAGGCAGGAGACAGAGGTGGCCAGAAGGATAAAAGGGGGAAATGAAAAGGAGGGAGACAGATCCAGCCAGTAATCAGTTCCCTCAGTGTTCTCCACCGTCTGGAACACACAGAAATTCACAGAGTTGGGTAGAGTAGAGAGGGGTTAGGGAGGAGATACAGGTGACCTGGTGGAGAAAATGGAGAGTCCAAAGGGAGAGAGAGCAGTCAAGCCAGTAATCTCGTACCCTAGTGAAAAATGGGTCCTGAAGATTGGGTTCTTAAAGGTATGAAATTGGTAACAAATACATAAAAGCAAAAATTAAAAATCTAGAGTAGAGTTTGGAATTTCAAAAATGCGATGTTAATGAAAAGAAGAAGGAAAAGAAAGAGAGAAAAAACGAACAAAGAAAAACAAACAAGGTCACGAAAATTATAAAGAAACTACAGGTACAAAATTGATAACTAATACCAAAAAGCAAAAATTAAAAATCTAGAGTAGAGTTTGGAATTTCAAAAATACAACGTTAAAAAAAAAAAAGAAGAAGAAGAAAAATAAAGAGAGAAAACAAACAAACCAACAAAAACAATGTCACAAAAATTATAAAGAAAATACAGGTACAAAATTGATATCAAATACCAAAAAGCATAAATTAAAAATCTTGAGTAGAGTTTGGAATTGCAGATATATGATGTTATATAAAAGAAGAAGAGAAAGAAACAGAGGAAAAAAAAGTCACAGAAATTATGAAAAAAACTATAGGTACAAAATTGATAACATATACCAAAAGGCTAAAATTAAAAATCTAGAGTAGAGTTTGGAATTTCAAAAATACAATGTTAAAAAAAGAAGGAAAAAAAAAAACCACGGTCAAAAAATTACAAAATATATATATGAAGTTTGCTGAAGAAGAAGAAAAAAATAGGGTCTTTTTTTTTTTTTTTCAAAGTAATAGCTATAAAAGTGAAAATTAAAGGACAATAGAGGACTTAAAATTTTTTTTTTTAAATTAAAAAAAAAAAGAAAGAAAGATTGATCGTAAAAATAGTAAAAATATATCTAGGTCTTTCTCTGGTTTTGTTGTGAGTATTGTGGGTTCAGTTCATTTTTGGCTAGTTCCTTAGTCCGACTTATATTTCTCAAGATCTATAGGCCCCTTCCTATGTAGTCCGTAGTAACCACAGGGTTTTAATCTATGGCCTGTAGCTTCCAAGGCGTTTCCCTCTGTTATAGCTTCTTCTGTTTGCTGGTCTCTTCAGTGTCTGGTTCCCGCCCCGACATAAAAGGGACGTTTGAGGACACTATTTTTTTTTTTTTTTTTTTTAAATTTAGGCTCGCTTGTTCATCCGCGCTGTGGGGAGGGAGGGAGGGATGCTGCAAACAGATAACACTGGCGTGCGCTCGCAGTGCCTCAGCCACACTGGGTCTGCCCCCGCTCACGGCGCGTGTAGCCTCCCTGCCCACACTGCTCGGGCTCTAGGTTGTTCCGCCGGGAACAATCAGAGGCCGGCCCTGGGCTGAGCTCCCAGGTCCAAGCCGCTCAGGTTCAGGCACTCTGGTAGTCCTCAGAGGCGCAGACTCGGTTGGGCCTGCGTTTTGTGCTCTTCCCAGATCCGAGCAGCTCAGGTGATGTGTTTGGCAGGTGCCAATGCTGCGACTTATCGCCTCCCCGCCACTCGGTTATCTGGGTGTAAAACCGGCGCACCTTCTCAGGCAGATGTTTACCGTCCAGACCCCCAAGAAGTTTTAGTTAGCAAAGAAGCCTGCTTACAGTTTTATAGATAGTGTCTCTCTGGGGCTGCGATTGCCCCCTTCCAGCTCTGGCTGCCTGTCACCAGAGGGGGAAGGTCTGCAGCCGGCTATCTCTGTTCAGTCCTTTGTTCTGTGCACGGGCCTGGCGGTGTCTTAGGTTAGGGCTGGCTTTTCGCGTGGTAGATATCCCACAGTCTGGTTTGCTAGCCCAAATATTCGCTCAGATAGCGCTCAGGACATTTGGCCCGATTCTTACTCTAAGGGACACAGCCCGCGCCACACTTCCCTGCCCAGCCCCCGCTTGCTAATGCCGTGTGCAGGCGTCTGCGCTGCTTCTCCACTGGGGGAGTTACCGTAGGGCTCACAATCTGCGATTTTTAATTGTTTATTTATTTATTTATTTTCCCCTCCCTTTTATGTTGCCCTCTGTGCTTCCAAATCTAGGCACAGATTCGGCAGTGAGAAGGTTTCCTGGTGTTTGGAAACTTCTCTCTTTTTAAGACTCCCTTCCCGGGACGGAACTCCATCCCTCCCTCTTTTGTCTCTTTTTTTTTGTCTTTTATATTTTTTCCTACCTCCTTTCGAAGAGTTGGGCTGCTTTTCTGGGTGCCTGATGTCCTCTGCTGGCATTCAGAAGTTGTTTTGTAGAATTTACTCGACGTTTAAATGCTCTTTTGATGAATTTGTGGGGGAGAAAGCGTTCTCCCCGTCCTCCTCCACCATCTTGGCTCCTCCCCTGTTGTTTGCTTTTAATTTTTCATTTGACTTGTCCTTCCTTCTTAAGCCTCTGAATGTCCCTTACTTGTTCCTTATATCTTGCATTCTTTTTTCAACTCTCTCTTCTCTTTCAACTTGGAGAAAGATACACTGTTTTACAGTTTTCTATCAGACAAGCAATGTGACCACAGCCAACTCAGAAACCTCTTGCATTTCAAATTGCTCCCTTGTAAAAGAGACTAAGAGTTCCCCTTCTACCTCCTTCCCTGAGGTTCTATGAGAAGGAATGTGTGGGATGGCAACAGCAATGTTAATGGCTGTCATTGTTGAGACTTCCTATTTATCAGATACCTTATATCCATCACTTCACTTATCCCCAAGATATTCTATTTGGAGGGTTTGTATTGTTACATTCCACCATTTTACCAGAGGGAAGACTGAGACACACATGGTCATATGTCTTACCCAAGATTGCAGAACAGAACCTGAATTCAAATCTATGTCTTTGCCATGGTATATACATAAAATTCTGATAATAATGTGCCTCATAAAATGATTAGAAAATACACAGGGCCATTACAATGACAGTTATACATTAACACTGACAGCCAATTGTAGTATCTTCTTTGTTTTCTTTGTCGAATTCTTGGTGAAAGAATACCTCTAAGGAGAGTGAAGACCATGAGAAATACCGTCAGTGGAAAAAACATGCTGAACAATTTCCTGAAGGAGCATGCTTACAGACTGTCCCAGATTTCTTTTCGTGGCTCAAATCTAACTACTCTCCCACTGAGAAACATCATGGATGTGAGTATTTTGGGAGGATGGTGCTCTACAGCGCCCCCTGGTGCTCTAGCCTAGCACTGGGGCTCATCTGGAGGTGCCAGGTGGGATGTTGGGGCTGGGTTCCTGCAGGAGGCAGAAACACCGGAAAACAGGGATCCCACACAGAGGAGAAGGCACTCTCATCCTCAACTGTCGGTCTTTGTGACTGGGCCCGCCAATTACCAGGTTGCTGGTAAACATCCATTTGTGTGTCAAAGATGTGTCATTAGTTTGAGGGCGATTGTTTCTTCTGAACTAAGTGAGCCACTCAGTTATAGATGAAGAGTAAACCATCACTGATCAAAAGGTAGAACCAACTGCAAAGCAATTGTGAATCCCCAGGTAGAGGAATTCAGTTTCTGCAGATGCAAGAACGACAGCAGTAAAAAGTTACTGAACCTGTATTCTGAATATGGCCCTAAGAATCACTGTGGTTCCTGTTTTTAGATTAGAAAAAGGGCTTATTTTGTCTTCAAGATGCCTTCAAAAATGCCCATGCCAGCCTGAGAGATAGGCAAAGAGTAAATACATGTCAAATGAAAGGGTCAACTGTGTGCTGTGATTGGATGTGGTCTGAGTTTAGAGGGAGTGGCTGGGGTTGATCAAGAACGACCTCCTGGAGAAGTGGGTGCCAAAGCTGTGTTTGAAGAGACTACAGAGCTTCTCAAATGAAGGCACCAGGATTCCCTGGTGTCCAGCAGTCCTGGAAGCCCAAGGTTATGCCTCTGGGCTTCCCATGCAGGAGGTACCACTTCAACGCATAGTCATAGAGTCAATATCCTGCATACAGTATAGCACAGGAAAAATATATCAAATTCACATACGTCTGTGACCAAAGCCTGTGAGCTGCACGGTGATTAAAAAGTGATCTCAAGAGATATGTGACACCCAGAGGGAGGCACCAGTGTGGGAATAGAGGGTAGCCAGTTCTGCACTAACCTGCTCCCTCCTTCTCCCTGTAGTTGATGTACGTGGGTAACATCACCATTGGAACACCCCCTCAGGAATTCCAGGTTGTCTTTGACACAGGCTCATCTGACTTTTGGGTGCCCTCTGACTTTTGCACTAGTCCAGCCTGTTGTGAGTACAGACACCCTGTACCCAGATCATCCTTCACTTTCCCTGCCACCCTGTTTCCACCCTTGGCACCTGATGACACTCATCTCTTGTGTCTGCAGCTACACACGTTAGGTTCATACATCTTCAGTCTTCCACCTTCCGGCCTACCAATAAGACCTTCAGGATCACCTATGGATCTGGGAGAATGAAAGGAGTTGTTGTTCATGACACAGTTCGGGTAACGGTGTAACAAATGCTGAGTCAAGACTGGCTATGGAGTGACCACGGCTTGAAAAACATGCAGGACCATCCGGCAGGACCCTTCCTAGCTTAACTCTCATAGATATTGGCCACCTTATCCACAGGATCCTGTCTCTTGGGAGGCAGTGCCCGTGGTGACACATGAACAAACAAATTAGCTAACCCACAGTGGCTTGAGGTGTGGACTTGCAGCTCCTCTGCCCATGAGCAGTTCAAGTTTCATTTTGCTGGGAGTGAGAAGAAGGGATAAAAGCACCCACTTTCATATTCACAGACTGTTCCAGGCACTTTCAGGTGATAACTTGTTTAATCCTGCAACAACCCCCCACAGCAGTTACTCTTATTAGCTCATGAGACATATGAAGAAACTGCGGTGCAGACAGCAAGGGCCTTGCTGAGGGTACACATGTGATAAAATGTGGAGTTAGGCTGGCTTTTCAGGACTGAAGTTGCTTTGGGGTGTTTGGGGACAGGATAAAACTGATCTGGGTACCCTGGCGGCAATCAAGGGCTTCAGGAATCCAGAGTGGGAAACTGAGGCTCTGAGAAGTCAAGGGGCCTGATAAATGAATTCTCACTCTAGAGGACCCTTGAGAGTCTAATAAACCTATGGCCTGCCTCCCCCAAAATACTTGAGTAGTTCCCCTCTCTCTTTATCTCTCCTACACACTCACACAAATACATATACATCCCAAAAAGTGAATTTCCCAGGCAGTAGTTTCATAGATCCCTGCAAGCAAGACTGTGTTTTCGGCTTCTGTCTTCCTGGACAGATGCAGAATCCACAGTACATTACAGAGAATGCACTCCATTCCTGTCAATTAGGTCACAGTGATGCCAAAGAGAAGGCTACCTTGCTCTCGACTGTTTTGTCCATAAGGTGTCACCAATGGGACCTGGCCTGACTCTTGGTTGCCCCACCTGGACAGAAGCCACGAGGGCAATTTGACTCACTCAGGTGGTGTTTTTCAGAGGAGCAGATGTTTTAAAATTCACAGTCTCTCAAATGGAACCCCAATTCCTGTCCCAGCTAGGTGTAACCCTCTGTGGGCCACCAAAGACAGAACCCAGCCTCAATTCTTCTCTGAGGATCTAATGGCAATGCACCCCAGCCCAGTCCTGGCCCCACTTCATGTATCTGTAAGTGGGAACACTCTTCTTTCCCACAGATTGGGGACCTTGTAAGTACTGACCAGCCATTTGGTCTAAGTGTGGAGGAATATGGGTTTGAGGGCAGAGCTTATGATGGCATCTTGGGCTTGAACTATCCCAACATATCCTGGTCTGGAGCCATCCCCATCTTTGACAAGCTGAAGAATCAAGGTGCCATTTCTGAGCCTGTTTTTGCCTTCTACTTGAGCAAGTAAGTCTGAGATGGACAATCCCTTTCTCCAAATTAGCTGTAAGATGCTTTCTGTTGCAAGAAAATTATAGAACACTTGATAAAGAAGTATCCTGAGAGATAATCTACCCCAGGATAACTATGGCCCCAGGGCACAACCTTGCTTCACCACTGGCTTTTATAAATAAAATTTTATTGGAACACAGCCCTACTCCTGGGCTCAAGACCAGTAACATGGTCTAGGGGGGTGAGTGAGGAGGAAGGCTAATGGAAGGCAATAGGAAACAAGTTGAAGGAAAGGCATTAGGACTTGCTTATGAATTTGATCAGGAAGGAAGGAGAAGGATGGTGGATATCTTTCCTTCCTCATTAGCATTTCACTGGAAGCCCAGGACCAGCCACCCAATTTGTGGAGCCAATGAGAAATGAAAGTGTGGAACAGAAATGTTTGGGTCCCTTATTCAAGAAATATTAGGCATTTCAAGAGAGGGAGAGCAGAGGTCAGGTCCCTTCTGAGTGTGGGGCCCTGTGGACAGTAGAGGTCACAGGCCAGTGGAGCCAACTCTGGGTGAACTGAACCAACACGCTTAGAACTCCCAGGCCTTGATTTTCCTGAAAAAAGATGAGGTGGGCAAGGGGAAAGCCAAAACACTTCAGCACCGTGTCCTCTGAGGGTGTCTGAGCACTCAGGTCACTGGGGGTCCAGGGCATCTTCAGAAGACATAGTGGGTGGAGCCCAGCCAAGTGATTCAGCTTGTAACCTCCTCTGTGCCACTCACTAGCCAGTAACAGACCTCAGTCTGGATCTCAAATACTCCTAGACTGAATTTCTGCATCTGTGCATGGGGACCTTATTAGGGCCTTGATGGGTGGACAAGCACAGCTCTCAGATGGTGCTGTTGTTACTGTCCTCCAAGGATCGCCCCCATCACTTCTCTCTACAGAGACGAGCGGGAGGGCAGTGTGGTGATGTTTGGTGGGGTAGACCACTGCTACTATGAGGGAGTGCTCAACTGGGTACCATTGATCCAAGCGGGTGACTGGATTGTACACATGGACAGGTAAGCCTCTCCCTCTGAGGGTCAGCCCAAGTGATGCTCCCACTACTGTACATGGACACAGGCAGACACTCAAATGCATTCTCAGACACACAGTCACACAGACATATACACCACAAACAACGACATAGACAGACACACAGACACATGGAACCACACAAGCTGACTCATATAAACATACATAGAGACACATAAAAACATGCATAACTAGTTAGAGACACACAAACACGTACAGAAACATATACAAACACACATAAAAACAAACACACAAGCACATAGATATACAAACAACCCATGGGTTCATAATCCCCAGGCCTTCTGAGCAAGGCTCTGACCAGGGTCCTAAAAGGGTCCAGAGAGGTCTGTGCAGCTGGGAGAGGGCTGCACCCACTGCCCTTTGAGGTGGGGAGCATGGTTAGAGGACTCTACAGTGTGGTGAACAGAGGATCAGGGAGAATTTCTCCAGCCTGAACAGAGTTATGATAAGATGACCAACTGTCCAGGGCAACCTAGGACACAGGAAGTTCTCAGTACAGATAAATGTCATTTTAAAAACAGGGACAGCCCTGAGAAAATGGGGAAAACTAGTCTTCTTAGGGAGCAGCTACCTAGCAGTGGAGAGAGGTTGGCTGCAGTCTTAAGACGTGAAAGCAACTAATAAAAAGGACACCCCACATTCTTGGGCACACAGTGGGGCAGCGGCTATAACAGAGAATCAGGAAGGTGGGATCCAGGAGTGACCTGAGGACAAGAGGCATAATTGAGAGGATTCTGTGTGATACACTCACAAAAGCTGACCTGTCCTTTGGAGTTTCTGTGGGCTAGTCATGTATTTCCTGGCCAGGGTCTCAGGGCCTGAGCTGGTTGTAGGAGCAGTGCTGGGAGACATCCTCTCCCAGAGGAACCCCTCTCTCCCCCTACTACAATAATCTGCTTCCCTAGAGACTCTCCATCTTCACTCTGTGTGCAACCCGTTATTTGTTCCCCACCAGATACAGCTCTCTGGATGTTACTTATTGTTTTCTCAGTCTTCATTCACTCATTGAACAGACAAGCATTGGGCATCCACTGTGTGCCAGGCACTTTAAGGAGGCCAGGAGAATAAAACTCGCCCTCACATCTAAGAAGGCAGATGTACATGATATGACTCACCCACATAGTGAATTGTGACTTTGGTACATGCTGGACATGAGGAGGAGAAGGAAATGGCAACCCACTCCAGTACTCTTTCCTGGAAAATCCCAGGGATGGTGGAGCCTGGTAGGCTGCCCTCTATGAGGTCGCACAGAGTTGGGCACGACTGAAGTGAGTTAGCAGCAGCAGCAGCAGCAGACATGAAGAAGGGTCTACAGAGACTGACCAGGACAGGAGACTGATAAACACCGGGGGAAAGACTTCCCAAAAACAGTACAATTAAGCTGTAAGATGAGAAGAAATTTGCTAGTCAAAGTGGAGTGGAGTCTTCTAGGAAGGAAGACCAGCTTATGTCAAGGTACAAAAGATCCTGGTGTATTCAAGTACCGCGTTTGAGGATCAAGAAAGATGCTGTGTCGAGAGCAAAGGAAAAGAGGGCAAGAGACAAAGTGTTGTTTATGAGACAGTTGGGAAGGGGGCAACTCTGGGGAGACTCAGAGTGACCTTGATGCCCGCTTTCTTCCATTGTCTTTCAGCATCTCCATGAAAAGAAAGGTTATTGCTTGTTCTGGTGGCTGCGAGGCCATTGTTGACACTGGGACATCAGCAATCGAAGGCCCAAGAAGACTGGTAAATAAGATACAGAAGCTCATTGGCGCCAGGCCACGGCATTCCAAGGTGAAGAGTCATGCCCCAGAGTCACTCCCAGTCTCCATACACAACAAGGATCTCCAGGGCCAACCTCTCTCCCTCTCTCTCTAACAGCACTACGTTTCATGTTCTGCGGTCAATACCCTGCCTTCTATTATCTTCACCATCAATGGCATCAACTACCCAGTGCCAGGTCGAGCCTACGTGCTCAAGGTGAGGGGACAATACTGAGGGTTGGTTCTCAAACTGGAGCTTGCAGGAACCCTTGGGCTACTGCTGGGATGAGCCCGCCATCTGGAGGCCATGTCACACCATTGCAGATGCTGCTGAGCCCAGTGGCTGGGCCAGTGCCTCCCACAAAACCAATCACTTGAGAGTAAAGGGCCATATGGGACATTGATCTTCCAGAAATAGATGTGGAGATGCCATACCATACTGGCATGGTGGGAGTCAGGGAGAGGGGAACACTAAGGTCCACAGTCCTCTAAGAGCTTCAGTTCAATCTGAACCTTTAGGTGCATGAACATGGAAGTCAGCTCTAGCAGTCCCTGAAGTAGGCCATGTTACAAGGAGAATGGCTGGAGACAGTCCCAGTGTGATGTCCCAGCATAAGATAACAGTCTCCCTTCCCTTCTCAAGGTTTTTCTGGTTTGGATGATAAATTACATGGTCAGCCTAGTTCTCAGGTACATCTTCCCCTTGCTCAAATGTGCCTCCTTTGTGAGTTGGGGTACCCGACCCCTCTGTGGGGAGGTTGGATACTAAGGTGAATAAAGGGTGCACAGTGACTGCTCAGCCCCGGCACAGGGTGGAGGCTTCATGTCAGCTCCCTGCGAGAGTTCAGAGCAGGCTGATGGGCTCAAAGAAGGCTTTGAGGAAGAGAGGGAATTTCAGGAATTCTAAAACCACAAACTCATTGAGCCATATGGAGGGTTGCTTGGTTCTAGGCAAAACTGCACTGGATTTCATGCAAATGGCATCCCAAGGTGCTCTGCTTTGGGGCACTGGGGACTTACTCAGGGAGATGAGGGCTACGGACTGACCCGTGGGGATGGGGAACCAGAGTATGTTACCCATCCAAGCCTGGAGTGGCCAAAGAGGGTGAGTTTGGGCCAAGGAGGCTTCCCAGAGTTCCTGAGTTAAGTCTTAAAGAACGTGTTGTGGGCACTGCTCTATTTAAGATGGATAACCAACAACGAGTTGCTGTGTAGCACAGAGAACTCTGCTAAGTTATATGACAGCCTGGATGGAAGGGGTGTCTTTGGGACCAGGATACCCAGATACATACGGTTGAATCTGTTTACTGTCCATCTGAAACTCAGAATATTGTTAATCAGCTATACTCCAATACAAAATAAAGTTTTTAAATAAAGTACAGATTGTGGGGACACAGGAGGAGAACCAGCATTCTCTGCAGTGAATACAAGGAGCAGGAGTCAGAAGGAAAGAAACAGGGAGTGAGGAGAACTATGGATACACTTTTTCTTTTATAAATAATTATATTGAAGTATGGCTAATCTTCAGTGTTGCGTTAAGTTCTGCTGCACAGCAATGTGACTCAGTTTTACACATTATATATATATATATATTTATATATATTTTAATTCTTTTTCATGTGGTTTATCACTGAATATTGAATATAGTTCCTTATGCTCTACAGTAGGACTTTGTTGTTTTTCATACCTCCATTTCCCCAACTCCCAGTCCTCCATTCACCACACCCTTCCTCATGGCAACCTCATTTCTTGGGCCTTTTTGGTTTTGGATGAACTCTCAAATCCTCTGCTGCTGAGAAAACCCCTTGATACTTACCAAAAGAGGGAAATAAAACAAAGAATTGTGCTGGGTCTGGATATTGGGGGGAGTCACCGGTAAGGGCTCATGCTGACTGGTGTGTGTCTCTGCATCCCCCAGGATTCTAGAGGCCGCTGCTATACCGTGTTTCAAGAGAACAAAGTGAGTTCATCTACAGAGACCTGGATCCTGGGCGACGTCTTTCTGAGGGTGTATTTCTCGGTCTTTGATCGAGGAAATGACAGGATTGGCCTGGCACGAGCAGTGTAAATGCTTGGAGTGGTTCAGGAATCAGTAAGGCCGCTCCTAACACACACTCACTCACACTAGGGCACTCCTGCCCAGGATGGTAGTGAACTGTATTTGGTGGTCTGTACACCCTATTCTCAGTGAAGAATAAACGGTTTCAATCTTAATGGTGCTGAAACAAATGGTTGCCCCTGTTTGTGTCTGGGAGTGAAAAATCTAGAACCAAGTCTGAATCAAAATTGAGAGAAGCCCTACTCCAACTGGCTTCAAGGAAAAGGGAGACTCATTGAAATGATTCTGGGAATCCAGGACACAAGAATCAGAGCAAATATAAAGATCTCAGTGACTGGACCCAAGAAATCAGAAGTCATCAATTCTCTTTCACCCTTGCTCTTTCCCTTTGGTCTTCTTTGATGGTCTTAGCCTGGCAACTTTCTTCCTTAAGGCTTCTACACCAAGTGAGGTAGTCCAAGCTACCTGCCATAGGGTTTTAAATCCTGAAGGCATCGCCTAGTAAGGAAAGAAGATTGCAGACATCAGATTTCAAGGGTGTTCTCTGAATGACCAACCTCAGATCACATGTACAGCCCTAGATCAGTCATCCTGGCAGGGACATGGGGTCTTATGACTGGCTTTACATGGTCTCTGGCCCTGACCCAGCTACATAAATGATTATCAATTTCCTCCAGAACTACATGACTGAAGCTGAGGAGAGGCAGCCCCAAGGATAGTGCTTGGGAATGGTCTAGGCCATGGAAGAGTTTGTGATGACCCACAAACTCCACTACCTCCTCATTCAGAGGAATTATAAGGGGTAATGAAATAGACTCTCTTCATCCCATCTCAGATGAACTTATCACTGGGCTTCTCCTCCAGGGGAGTTTAGGTGAGGTACTTCATGGAGAGCTGATTCTCTTTTGTCCCACACCCAGTCACCAGGTCTCTGTCACATATGCCTGCTCTGTCCTTTCTGGTCCTACTTGGTAAGTGGTGGCCCCAGTGGGTCCCTGAGCCATCCACCTCCTCCAGGGCCCAGAATGCCCCTTCCTTGCCTCCAGTGTTGCTGGTGAGAATGCAACACATGTATCGGGGGACCCAGGGTACACAGAGCCTTCAGCCTTTCTGAGCTTCCTCCAGGGGTGGAGCTACAAACTATTTGCTTGGAGCTGCCATGATTAGGCATTTTTGAAGTGGAAGCATCTGTTCTTTCCACTTGGAGACTCTCAGTAGATGCCCCAGCTGAGTCAGCAGGGGTCACAGGTTGATTTCCTTTCAGATTGACAGGTTTGATCTCCTTGTTTTATAAGGGACTCTCAAGAATCTTCTCAAGCATCACAGTTCAAAAGCTCAATTTACCCTTTCTTATGTTCCAGATCACACATTTGTACATTATTACTGGAAATATCATAGCTTTGACACTACAGACCTCTGTAGCAAAGTGAGTCTCTCCTTTTTAATACACTGTCCAGGTTTTTTATAGCATTTCTTCCTTCCAAGGAGCAAGTGTCTTTTAATTTTGTGGCTGCAGTCAAGGTCCATAGTGGTTTTGGAGCCCAAGAAAATAAAATCTGCCACTGTTTCCACTTTTCCCTCATCTGTTTGTGATGATGTGGTGGGACAGGATGCCATGAATGTTGAATATCTTTTTGTGAATAGTTTTTTGAATGTTGAGTTTTAAGACAGTTCTTGCACCTCCTCATCAAGAGGCTCTTTAGTTCTTCTTTGCTTTCTACCATTAGGGCAATGTCATCTTCATATTTGTGGATGTTGATACTTTTCCCAGCAATCTTTATTCCAGCTTGGGAACTATGTAGTCCAGCATATTGAATGATGTATACTATATAGAAGTTAAATAACCAGACTGAGAATGTATACCTTGTCACGCTTCTTTTCCAGTTTTAAATTGTTTCAGTTGTTCTATGTCTGATTCTAACTGCCACTTTTTGACCTACATACAGACTTTTCAGGAGACAGGCAAGGTGATCTGGTACTCCCCTTTCCTTAAGAATTTCCCACAGTTTGTTGTGGCCCACACAGTGAAAGGCTTTAGCATAGTCAGTGAAGCAGATGGAAATGTTTTCTGGGATTCCCTTGCTTTCTCTATGATCCAATGGATGTTGGCAATTTGATCTCTGGTTCCTCAAACCAGTTTGCACATCTTGAAGTTCTCAGTAGTGGTGAAGCTTAGCTTGAAGGATTTTGTCATTACCTTGCTAGCAAGTGAGATGAGCGCAATTGCATGATAGGTTGAACATTCTTTGGAATTGCCTTTCTTTTTGATTGGGATGAAAACTGAATGAAAACTTTTCCAGCACTGTGGCCACTGCTGAGTATTTCAAATTTGAAGACATGTTGAATGTAGCACTTTTACAGCCTCATTCTTTAGGATGTTTAAATAGCTCAGCTGGAATTCCATTACCTCTCCTAACATTGTTTGTAGTGATGCTTCGTAAGGCCCACATTGACTTCATACTCCAATATATCTGGCTTTACATGAGTGACCCAAGCATCATCCCTATCTCGGTCTTTATGACTGCTTTTGTACAGTTCTTCTGTGCGTTCTTGCTACCTCTCCTTAATCTCATCTGCTTCTGTTAGGTGTTTGATTTTTCTGTCCTTTACTGTGCCCATCCTTGGATGAAGTGTTCCTCTGGTAGCTCCAATTTTCCTGAGGCAATCTATACTCTTTACAATTCTATTATATTCCTCTAATTCTTGCAGTGTTCACTTATGAAGACTTTCTTATATCACCTTGCTATTCTCTGGAAGTCTGCATTCCATTGAGTATATCTTTCCCTTTCTCCTTTGCCTTTCACTTCTTTTATTTTCTCAGCTGTTTTTAAGGCCTCCTCAGGCAACCCCTTTTCCTTCTCACATTTGTTTTTCTTGTGGATTGTTTTGGTGACCACCTCCCATACAATGTTACAAGCCTCCATCCATATTTCTTCAGGCTTCCAGACCTAATCCCTTGAATCTATTTTTCATCTCTTCTATAAATTCATAAAGGATTTGATTTAGGTCATATCTGAATGGTCTAGTGGTTTTCCTCACTACTTCAATTTAAGCCTGAATACTGCTTGCTTCTGTCTAAGTTTGGTGCCAGATCACGACCCACCACTCCCAGTGGGTGTGGAGCAAAAACACACAATTTGAGGACTGTTACCCTGGGTTTGTGCTTGGCTTTTCACGTGCTTAGTGTTTGACTTTGATCAAGTCCCTTAACCTCGGTTTTCTCATCTGGACAATGGGCACCATGATGATAATTCCACCTCTAGATGCATGTGTGCCTGGTGAGAATAAGTGGCCCTGAGAGGGCTTTCTGGGTTCCTGAGTCTGGAACAAATATGAATTATTCTGTCACCTGGGGAGAAGGAAATCTGTTTAGAGGTTATGGCTGCCATCCCCAAGGCTAAATATTGATTCAAGCCAAATGACATCTATCTCTGAACCCTGGCCCAGAACTCTGACTGAGCTGATGCTTCTGTTTTCTGGGCCCCAACAAAAGCTAATGATTACTGGCTCAGATTGCTCCCTTCCCAGCCTTACCAGTCAGTCTTTCTTTGTCAACTACTTTTAGCCTGAAATCACACTGCAAGGAGAGTTGTAAGGCTTTTGGTCTTTTTTTGGTTTCCTACATCTCCAGTGTAGCAAGAAGCAGCTGTTATGGCTACTTGTCATAGCAACAACTATGGCAACCTGTACAGTTCAATCTCAGCCTGTTAAATGAAACTGTCCCCATTTGGCCCCTCATGTTTAAATTACCTACAGTTGCCTTAGAATCCTTCCTATGCTTGCTATTTAATGACCAAATATGTGTGGACTTAATCTAATTTTCTTTCCCAAGCATGATTCCAACCATGCAATGAAGTAACTAGACATTTAGTCATCTAACTACCTACAGGAATTGACAAAAACAAACCACCCATCATGCATCTCTTGCTTGCCCCAAAACAACATTGAAGTGATCTGCTGAAACAATGTGATACATTGGCATGTACAGTCCAGTAGGGGCACTTTTTATGGATTCATTTTCCACCTAGTGCAGAATGTCTACCACAAGCCTTGCCCTCCAGCAGCTGGTCACCTCGTTTTTGCAGATTCAGCCCAATCCAGATCCCTTCAACATCCCTCAGTAAAATTTAGAGAACAAACTCAGTCAAAGCTCTCGCTCCTGCAGAAAAGAGTTTTTTGTTTTTTTAGAAAACAATATTTGGTAACTCATTCAAAATCTTGCGCTTGGATTCAAAATCTTGGATTCAAGGTCGTGCACCAGAGGATGGGAAGCCTCCCCTTCCACCCAAGTCTTTCTCCACTCCAACCAGGACCAGAGCCTTCAGTGGACTCTGAGTCCTCATTGGTATTGTTCAGTTGCTAAGTCATGTCTGACTCTTTGTGATTACATGTTTGGCAACAAAACAGGCTTCCCTGTCTTTCACTATTTCGTGTAATTTCTTCAAACGCATGTTCTTTGAGTAGGTGATGCCATCTCACAATCTCATCCTTTTATTCACTCTCCTTCTGCCCACAATCTTTCCCAGCATCAGGGTCTCTTCCAATGAGCTGGATCTTCACATCATTGGCCTAAGTGTTGGAGCTTCATCTTCATTACCAGTCATTAGTCCTTCCATTGAACATTGCTCTATCACTTCCAGAACAAAACTCATATTTCCAATCACGTAACAATATTGAGCATTGATAAAGTTTAGTAGAACAAGGATCTTGTCCTCTGGGAAATCCCAGCACTGCTGCCCAGCCTTTCTCTTACCATTCTCTCTGCCTCGCATAGAATTGCTTCTCTACAGCTTCTCCAGCTTGAAATGGCCTGCTGACCCAAAATTGTCAGCTATCCAGGAATTGTTCCTTCCTCTTTCCTTAAAGACTTCTGCCTGCTCCCTGACTGTCCTCTGTACATCAGTTCACTTTAATCTCTCAGTCATGTCCAACTCTATGCTATATCATGGGGTGCAGCATGCTAGGCTTCCCTGTCCATCACTAACTCCCAGAGCTTGCTCAAACTCATGTCCATCAAGTTGATGTTTCCACCCAACAATTTCATCTTCTGTTTTCCCCTTTGCCTCCTGCCTTTAATCTTTCCCAGC
Source organism: Bubalus kerabau (assembly GCF_029407905.1). Classification (NCBI taxonomy): domain Eukaryota; kingdom Metazoa; phylum Chordata; class Mammalia; order Artiodactyla; family Bovidae; genus Bubalus; species Bubalus kerabau. Next base: position 11,885,509 of record NC_073628.1, read on the forward strand.
ATCGGGGTCTTTTATAATAAGTCAGTTCTACCCATCAATTGGCTAAAGTAATGGAGGTTCAGCTTCAGCATCAGTCCTTCCAATGAATATTCAGGACTGATTTCTTTTAGGATGGACTCTTAGGATCTCCTTGCAGTCCAAGCAACTCTCAAGAGTCTTGTCCAACACCACAGTTCAAAAGCATAAATTCTTTGGTGCTCAACTTTCTTTATTGTCCCACTCTCACATCCACTCATGACTTCTGGAAAAACCATAGCTTTGACTATACAGACCTTTGCTGGTAAAGTAATGTCTCTGCCTTTTAGTATGCTGTCAAGGTTTTTCATAGCTTTTCTTCCAAGGACCAAGTGTCTTTTTTTTTTTTTTTTTTTTTCACAGCTGCAGTCACTATCTGCAGTGATTTTGCAGCCCAGGGAAATAAAGTTTGTCACTGCTTTCATTGTTACTCCATGTATTAGCCATGAAATAATGGAACTGGATGCTGTGATCTTCGTTTTTTGATCTGTACATACTTCATAAAGATCATCCCCAAGAAAATTAAATGCAAAAAGGCAAAATGGTTGTCTGAGGATGCCTTAGAAATAACTTAGAAAAGAAGAGGCGCAAAAAGCAAAAGAGAAAAGAAACACATACCAATCTGAATGCAGGGTTCCAAAGATAGCAAGAAGAGATTTAAAAAAAGCCTTCCTAAGTGATCAGTGCAAAGATAAAGAGGAAAACAATAGAATGGGAAAGACCAGAGATCTGCTCAAGAAAATTAGAGGTAGGGAAGGATCATTTCATGCAAAGATGGGCCAAATAAAAGACAGAAATGGCATGGACCTAAGAGAAGCAGAATATATTAATAAGAGGTTGAAAGAATTTATAGAAGAACTATACAAAAGGATATTAATGACCCACATAAACATGATGGTGTGATCACTCACCTAGAGCTAGACATCCTGAAATGTGAAGGCCCCCTTAAGTCAAGAGGGCCTTAAGAAGCATCACTACGAGTAAAGCTAGTGGAGGTGATAGAATTGCAATTGAGCTATTTCAAACCCTAAAAGATGATGCTGTTAAGGTGCTGCACTTAAAATGCTAGCAAATTTGGAAAACTCAGCAGTGGCCACAGAACTGGAAAGGTCGTTTTCATTGCAATTCCAAAGAAAGGCGATTTCAAAGAATGTTCAACTACCACACAGTTGTACTCATCTCACATACTACCAAAGTAATTTCTTCAAGCAAGTCTTCAACAGTACATGAACTGTGAAAATCCATATGTTCAAGCTGGATTTAGGAAAGGCAGAGGAACCAGATATCAAATTGTCATCATCCGTTGGATCACAGAGAAAGCATGAGAATTCCAGAAATATATTTACTTCTGCTTTATTGACCATGCAAAAGCCTTTGACAGTATGGATCACAACAACCTGTGGAAAACTTACTGATATTGGAATACCAGACCATCTTACCTGCCTTCTGAGAAATCTGTGTGCAGGTCAAGAAGCAACACTTAGAACTGAACATGGAACAGCAGACTGGTTCCAAATCAGGAAAGGAGTAATTAAAGGCTGTATATTGTCACCCTGCTTATTTAAATTATATGCTGAGTACATCATGCGAAATGCCCAACTGGATGAAGCACAAGCTGGAATCATGGTTGCTGGGAAAAATATCAATAACCTCAGATATGCAGATGACACCACCCACATGGTAGAATGTGAAGAGAAACTAAAAAGCCTCTTGATGAAAGTGAAAGAGGAGAGTGAAACATCTGGCTTAAACTCCACATTCAGAAAATGAAGATTATGGCATTTGGTCCCATCGCTTCATGGCAAATAGATGGGAAAACAATGGAAAGAGTGAGAGACTATTTTTGGGGGCTCCAAAATCACTGCAGATGATGACAGCAGCCATGAAATTAAAAGATGCTTGCTTGTTTGAAGAAAATCTATGACAAGCCTAGCAGCAGTTTTAAAAGCAGAGACATTAATTTGCTGAAAAAGTTCAGTATAATCAAAGCTATGATTTTTCCAGTTGTCATGCATGGATGTGACAGTTGGAGCATAAAGTATGGTGAGTAATGAAGATTGAAGGTTTTGAACTGTGGTGTTGGACAAGACTCTTGAAAGTCCCTTGGACTACAAGGAGATCCAACAAGTCCATGCTAAAGTAAATCAATCCTGAATATTCATTGGAAGAACCGATGGTGAAGCTGAAACTCCAATACTTTGGCCAACTGATGTGAAGAACTTACTTATTAGAAAAGACCCGATTACTGGGAAATATTGAAGGCAGGAGAAGAAGAGGATGACAGAGGATGAGATGGTTGGATGATATCACCAACTCGATGACATGAGTTTGAGCAAGATCCAGGAGATGGTTAAGGACAGAGAATCCTGGTGGGCTGCAGTCCATGGGGTTGCAAAGAGTCGGATATGACTAAGCGACTGAACTGAACTGAACATACCCCATTGCAAATGCTATTTGTAATTGTCATGTTTCTCCAGCAAGACAGGGCTCCCCAAAGCCCCAACACATATCCCTAGTTAGTCTGCATGCATGCACAGAAGTCACTGCCTAGCATCCACAAGGCATTCAGTGAGTTCTGATTGCAGGGGGACCTCCATTTTAGTAGAAATAGAGGAGTAAAGGACACATTTATCCTCGTGTCTCAAACAACTTGAAAGTAGAAGAGATAAAAGAAAGAACAGTTTTTTTTACATCAAACATCAGGCAGCAGAGTATGGATTCCTGAGGCAGGGAGCAAGCAAGATGAGTTCTACCATCGTCCCAGCTCTAGAAATAGTTTCTAACACATACATGGAAGGGGTATCTAGGCAGAGACAAACAGTCTCCTCAAGAAGAGAGATTTGAGACTCTAGAAAGTTAGGGTTCACAAGAGAGAGTTACACACAGAGAACTGTGGGAGTGTACAGGTGATACCCCTTCAGTTTTCAGCAGAGATTTGATAGTACTAGTCAGTATTATAGGGAACAATCCTTGAGTCTCAATTTGAGCCAAGTCTAATGGTGTTCCCACCCACCAGCATGGAAATTACTCATAATTCCCATGACATCAGTATGGCTCTGAAGACAATATTGCCTTATTAGTGGGGAAGAGTAAACCTGGTCTAATTGCTGGTCTCATATCAGCTAAAAAACAAACAAACAAAAAAAACTGAACAGCAAGCTTTCAAAAAATACAATTGTTTCCAAGATATTAACAGTGTTTGCAAACAGTGCCAGGAATAATTTATAAAAATTAAAAAATATCTAATATCCAAAGGGTAAAATTTTCCATATCTAATATCCAAATTAAAATTTCCAAGTGAATTGTGAAAATATTTGTCCTAGGTCAATCACAATATTCTAAAATAATTATCCTCTAATTAAGATAAATACATACATTTAAACAGAAAAACATTTCCGATGTATAAAGAAGCAAGAAAATATCCATAATGAGGGAAAAATCAATGAGTAAAAACACAGTTAAAATATACATTACATAATTAGCAGGGAAGGGCATTAAAATGCTTACTACATCATTAATCCTTATATTCATGAAGCTGAAGAATATTGAGTATGTTAAATACAGACATGGAAAATACAAATGGAAAGACTGTGGGAAAAAATTAATTGTGCATCACAGAGATTTGAAACAACTTTAAGAATACTAAAATATATGTAAATGGAATCCTACAGGAAGTGAAAGGAGAATAGTGAAAAGAACATAATTATTGGCTGAGAAATTTCCAGATATCATGAAAGCTTTAAACCCATTATCACAGAAGCTCAATTAATTCAAGGACAAGAAATATGACAACTGCTTAAAAGCACATGATAATTAATTGTTTAAAACAATCAACTAAGGAAATGTAACCAGAAGGAAAAACAGACACAGTAGAACAAAAAATGGGAAAGACAGCAGATTAGGCATATGAAACAATGTTAGCCAGAGGACACTGGTGCCACATCTTTAAATACTGAGAGAAATGTAATTGACTCAGAGTTCTATACCCAAGAAAAATACATATCAAAAACAAGACAAAATACTCTCACAGACGTACAACAACTATAAGAACCAACAGACCAATGTAACAAGAAATGTTTTTTAAAAGGTCTCAAATGTGAGATCTCCATAATTCTAGTCATCTCAGTCCTTCAGAAGACCTTGATAAAGACAAACAAACACTAAAGTAGAAATAGTCATTGTGTTTCTACCCACTTCTAGAAAGTGTTGCTAACTCCTCAGTACTGTATCTTGCAATGCTGGTGGACTAATTGGAGAAGTGATGTGAACAGAAATAAGAAAGGTGAGACAGGTAGGTCAGAATGTGAAGTAACATAGACAAGGTATTTAGAAGCTGAAGAATTGAGAGAGATGTGGGACCTGAGTTGGAAAAGCAGTTTTCAAACCAAATTGCATCATGTGCTAAGTATAATCCTCACTTCAGTCCTTAGAAGTTCTCTACTGACCAGTCTGCCTTTTTTTCTGGAGCACAGTTCAGATCCATCTAGCTGTTTCTCATTGCTGTTCCTTCCCCTTGGCTCCCACACTGTGCCCAGCCGTTCAGCCTAATCCATTCAGAAAAGCTTTGTTCCTTAGGGCAGGCACTGCAGGCTACCTACAAAAAGATCTATTCTCTACTTCTCTTTCAAAACTGAAAATAGTTTGTTATATAGTCAAGAGCCCAGTAGCTATGGGACTGCATTTCCTGCCCACTCGTGCTCTTAGTCCTGACGGGTGACTTAGAGATGCAAGGAGATCTGTAAGAGGGATTTCTTGGAAGACTGCTTTCAAGGAGCTGATTCAGCTGAGAGATGGCACTCTTCCCTTCCCCACCTACTTCCTAACTGTTGTCTGGATTTTAGTTGTGATGGCTGGAACTCTTGCAGTTGTATTGGACAATCATGTAAACTTGGAGATGGATAGCACCCAAGCTCTGGCTTGTCTACTTCCAGCTTTGTTTCAGTGGGAGAGAAAAATCAAGTTTATCTTGCTAAAGTTATAGTTGTTTTAGTTTTTTGCAATGTGCATCCAAACTTAATCCTGATACTAGTATTTGTTTAATATGATCAGATCAGATCAGATCAGATCAGTCGCTCAGTCGTGACCGACTCTTTGCAACCCCATGAATCGCAGCACGCCAGGCCTCCCTGTCCATCACCAACTCCCAGAGTTCACTCAGACTCACGTCCATCGAGTCAGTGATGCCATCCAGCCATCTCATCCTCTGTCATCCCCTTCTCCTCCTGCCCCCAATCCCTCCCAGCATCAGAGTCTTTTCCAATGAGTCAACTCTTTGCATGATACAGCCTTATTATTTTGTTGTGTTTAGTGAATATATTTATATTTTACATTTTTATAATTTTTATTTTATAAATTGATTCATCAACCATTATACCTAAATTGTATAAAAGCAAAATTATGATTATAAGCATGCTTTCCTTAGTTTTTGCATTTTCATATTTTCTTATCTTCTTTCCTTTCTTCTTTTCTCCATATTCGTACAGCCTGGGCCATGTCCTCTCTTATAAGCTCATCCATATCCATATCTACAGGCCAAAACAGACTGAGAGCTGTGTGGGGAGAACCAAAGAAGAATGAATTATGGGGACATGAATGAAGGGTAGTGGCTTTTGCTACTCATCATGAATGTTCTTCAGTAGGATCACATTCCTCTGCCCTTCTGTGTGCCCACCACCCCCAGGTTTGCCATGACCATGGAAGATACTTCGGCCAGTGGAATTTGAGTAGAGGTGATATGTCACTTCCAATTGGAAGTATTATTTTCTGTCCCACTAGCTGGAATGCAGATGTAATGACAGGAGCTGGAGCAGCCATGTTAGACCAGAGGTAAGTAGCACAGGCAGAAGATGTGATATGACAAGAAAGAAGTGGGCCATCATCTCTGTAGAGAGACCTGCACTAACATTATATGAAAGAGAATTGAAATTGTGTTGTATTTAAGACAATGTTATTTAGTGTTTGATCACAGTTGTTGAACCTGTAGCCGAACACTCAGAATAACTGATCTTTGTGTTAGCCTTGTCTTGACATTAGGGTCTGCATGAGACAATATCTACTTACGTATGCTTAGAAGTAAGTCAAGTGACAGCCCTGCCCTCTGGAAGCTGTGCTCTAGTGTGGGATTCAGAAACTGAAGTGAGAACAAAGCTACATGGCAGCAGAGCTTCAAGATCTTGTAAGAACCCTTGGGAGGGGAATCTCAATCATTCCTGAACTCAGGAGGTTGCTTGAAGCAGGGACAATTCTCTCTCAGTCTCTTCATAAATAGGCCATGATGCCAAGTTTCATGTAAAAGTGATTTATTTCAAATTCCTTCCAGAGTGTTTTCCCTTTTGATCCAGTGCTTAAGATATGCGTTTGAGTACTGGTTTGGGAAGATTGCAAATTGAGAAGGTAACAGGCAGGTAGGCTAGGGGTCTCCAAATGGAGGAAATAGCCTGCAAGTGTCAGACATTTTCTCTCTCTTAAGCAGCAGGAGGAAACAAACTAGGGATAGTTTTTCCTTCTCTATACAAATTTAAAAAGAGGTTTCTCTTAAAATACTGTGTTGCCATAATGACACCTGGTTTCACCTGAAGTTAACTATTCTCAAACCTAGGGATGCCTTTTTCTTATGGAAATGTTTGTCTTAAGCTATGCTAATGTACTATGCATTTACTCCAAACTCTGTCTTCAAGTTGGTTCAGCCTCTTGGCTCAGAACCAACTTGTAAAACAGTATGTTATACTTAGAGATTGCTCCCCTAATCTATGTAAATGAAACTATTTGTATGGTGATCTGCCATTCTTCAAGATTCAAGTTAATAATTTTATGGCTCAGGATGAACAATTTGGTGCCAAGATTGTCCCCAAATGCATCTTATGGGTGAGGGGCCTGGTGCCATTCTGAGTTTTAAGACATTCCTTTCTTTCATTAACAGACTGCTAGTGACTATATAACATCCAGTTGAAGACTAGCAGGGGGGTACTTATTCCTGCCCCCTTCTGATGCCTATGACAGAAACTTTGACTATCTCCTTTATACTTTAATAAAACTTTATTACACAAAAGCTTTGAGTGATCAAGCCTGTCTCTGGCCCCGGATTGAATTCTTCTCCTTCGGGGCCAAGAATCCCAGCGTCTTTGCATGATTCAACAACAACCTTTCATCTTGGGGGCTCATCCGGGATCCTTCAGGACAAGGTAAGGATGCTTGGAGCTCTAGTTCTTTGTTCTCTTAGTGAACACGTTTTCTACTGTGCTTTACTAAGGCTACGATGTGCTTGTGTGAATGAATGACATGTCCTATGTGAAGCAAGTGAGGAGCCCTGCTCTGCGGTTCCACGGTGATCTCATACAGTTTATGGCAGAAACCTGTCGGGGGTTTATACCAACCTGCCAATGCCAAGAGGCACCCAATGTCTCCTTCAGGAACAGATCAGAAATGGGCAAATTGTGTGGATCGAACTCTCCTTTCTCACTCAAACTTTTCGGTCTGACCATTTCATAACTCTTTGGGAATCAGAAGTACTAACCTAATCCAAGTCTATGCCCCAACCAGTAACGCTGAAGAAGCTGAAGTTGAACAGTTCTATGAAGACCTACAAGACCTTCTAGAACTAACACCCAAAAAAGATGTCCTTTTCATTATAGGGAACTGGAATGCAAAAGTAGGAAGTCAAGAAACACCTGGAGTAACAGGCAAATTTGGCCTTGGAATATGGAATGAAGCAGAGCAAAGACTAATAGAGTTTTGCCAAGAAAATGCACTGGTCATAGCAAACACCGTCTTTCAACAACACAAGAGAAGACTGTATACATGGACATCACCAGATGGTCAACACCGAAATCAGATTGGTTATATTCTTTGCACCCAAAGATGGAGAAGCTCTATACAGTCAACAAAAACAAGACCAGGAGCTGACTGTGGCTCAGATCATGAACTCCTTATTGCCAAAATCAGACTGAAATTGAAGAAAGTAGGGAAAACCATTAGACCATTCAGGTATGACCTAAATCAAATCCCTTATGATTATACAGTGGAAGTGAGAAATAGATTTAAGGGCCTAGATCTGATAGATAGGGTGCCTGATGAACTATGGAATGAGGTTCGTGACATTGTACAGGAGACAGGGATCAGGACCATCCCCATGGAAAACAAATGCAAAAAATGCAAAATGGCTGTCTGGGGAGGCCTTACAAATAGCTGTGAAAAGAAGAGAAGCGAAAAGCAAAGGAGAAAAGGAAAGATATAGGCATCTGAATACAGAGTTCCAAAGAACAGCAAGAAGAGATAAGAAAGCCTTCCTCAGAGATCAATGCAAAGAAATAGAGGAAAACAACAGAATGGGAAAGACTAGAGATCTCTTCAAGAAAATTAGAGATACCAAGGGAATATTTCATGCAAAGATGGGCTCGATAAAGGACAGAAATGGTATGGACCTAACAGAAGCAGAAGATATTAAGAAGAGGTGACAAGAATACACAGAACTGTACAAAAAAGATCTTCACGACCCAGATAATCACGATGGTGTGATCACTCATCTAGAACCAGACATCCTGGAATGTGAAGTCAAGTGGGCCTTAGAAAGCATCACTATGAACAAAGCTAGTGGAGGTGATGGAATTCCAGTTGAGCTATTTCAAATTCTGAAAGATGATGCTGTGAAAGTGGTGCACTCAATATGCCAGCAAATTTGGAAAACTCAGCAGTGGCCACAGGATTGGAAAAGGTCAGTTTTCATTCCAATCCCAAAGAAAGGCAATGCCAAAGATTGCTCAAACTACCGTACAATTGCACTCATCTAACATGCTAGTAAAGTAATGCTCAAAGTTCTCCAAGCCAGTCTTCAGCAATACGTGAACCGTGAATTTCCTGATGTTCAAGCTGGTTTTAGAAAAGGCGGAGGAACCAGAGATTAAATTGTCAACATGGAAAAAGCAAGAGAGTTCCAGAAAAACATCTATTTCTGCTTTATTGACTATGTAAAAGCCTTTGACTGTGTGGATCACAATAAACTGTGGAAAATTCTGAAAGAGATGGGAATACCAGACCACCTGAACTGCCTCTTGAGAAACCTATATGCAGGTCAGGAAGCAACAGTTAGAACTGGACATGGAACAATAGAGTGGTTCCAAATAGGAAAAGGAGTACATCAAGGCTGTATATTGTCACCCTGCTTATTTAACTTATATGCAGAGTACATCATGAGAAACGCTGGACTGGAAGAAACACAAGCTGGAATCAAGATTGCCGGGAGAAATATCAATCACCTCAGATATGCAGATGACACCACCCTTATGGCAGAAAGTGAAGAGGAACTAAAAAGTCTCTTGATGAAAGTTAAAGTGGAGAGTGAAAAAGTTGGCTTAAAGCTCAATATTCAGAAAACGAAGGTCATGGCATCTGGTCCCATCACTTCATGGGAAATAGATGGGGAAACAGTGGAAACAGTGTTAGACTTTATTTTGCTGAGCTCCAAAATCAGTGCAGATGGTGACTGCAGCCATGAAATTAAAAGACACTTACTCCTTGGAAGGAAAGTTATGACCAACCTAGATAGCATATTCAAAAGCAGAGACATTACTTTGCCAACAAAGTTTCGTGTAGTCAAGGCTATGGTTTTTCCTGTGGTCATGTATGGATGTGAGAGTTGGACTGTGAAGAAAGCTGAGCACCGAAGAATTGATGCTTTTGAACTGTGGTGTTGGAGAAGACTCTTGAGAATCCCTTGGACTGCAAGGAGATCCAACCAGTCCATTCTGAAGGAGATCAGCCCTGGGATTTCTTTGGAAGGAATGATGCTAAAGCTGAAACTCCAGTACTTTGGCCACCTCATGCGAAGAGTTGACTCATTGGAAAGGACTCTGATGCTGGGAGGGATTGGGGGCAAGAGGAGAAGGGGAAGACAGAGGATGAGATGGCTGGATGGCATCACTGACTCGATGGACATGAGTCTGAGTGAACTCCGGGAGTTGGTGATGGACAGGGAGGCCTGGTGTGCTGCGATTCATGGGGTCGCAAAGACTCAGACACGACTGAGCGACTGAACTGAACTGAACTGAACCTAAGCTATTGGATCATAGTCTTTCAAGAGACTTGTGATCTATACTGTTACTGTGTACTGTGGCTTAGGTCCCAAACTTGGACTGGTAGTCAAGAAAGCACCTAGCCTCTCTAGGAATCAGAAGTTCAGAAGCTAGATGTGGCTCTAGCTCCAAGAACATCTCTGAAGTTAAAGGTTACTCAGATTGGGATTGCAATGGGTGTTTTTTCCTTTGGTAATGCTGGGTCTTAGTGGACCAGAGGAGGCTCTTACACTAGTGTGGTGATGCTTGAAAAGAACATCTCAGCTTTATGTTCATATCAGTCTTATTGTGATCAGGAATATACTCAGGGTTGTGCACAGGCACTCAGGTGACGAATGTTTCCCCCAGCAGTCTTAGCTTGAGAGGCATTCTGGAAGGTTACTCTGATTGCACCCCTGATGGCATCAGAGGCAATCAAGGTTAATGGTGAAGAGCTGGACGTTAGGTAGGGATGCTATCAGGTCTACCCCTGGTACATCCCCACCCCGTCTCAATGGTAGAACTGGGAGGGACGAGGATGGTACATGCGATGGTAAGGGACAGACTAAGTCTGAACAGGAAGGAAAATCTTTTGGTGTAAAGTCTGTCTACACCCCCATCTAGAGCAGGGAGGGACACCTCCGGTAGAAATATAGTGCTTGTCGCTTTTTTTCTCTCTTACAGATCGGAGCTAACAATTCCAGCCTCACTCCTTTGAACTGTATCCTAAAAAACTGGGGTAGATTTGATCCCCAGGGCTTAAAAGAAGACACACCTGGTCTTCTTATGTGATACTGCATGGCCACGGTATCCATTGGAGGATGGTGAATGGTGGGCGGTTGGGGGTCTCTTAAGTATAATACTGTTTTACAACTAGACCACTTTTGTAAGGAACAAGGGAAATGAGTAGAAGTAGCATATGTGTTGCCCTTTTTCTCTCTGCAAAATATGCCAGACTTATGTCCTAAGGGTATAGCTCCCTCCTGTCCTCCTACTTTGCCCCCATACCCAGGGCTCCAAGCTGAGCAAACTGAAAGCCAGAGAACCCCCCTCAGAAGGGTTACCTTTGTCTCAGTGGAAACTCAAACTGAGATTCAAACTGCCTTGGTCTCAGTGGAAATCCAAACTGAGATTCATACTGCCCACGTGGAGGTCCAAACAACTCCTGTCTCAGTATGACCTCAGACTACTCTGGTTTCAGTAGAAACTCGACCTTCGAAGTAAGAGATGAGATGGAGGACAGGAGACAAAGAGAGAAAGAAAAACAGGTTTCTCATATGCGCAGAGCAGCCAGAGGGACTGAGGAACAGCCACACAAGCTGTTGCCTCTTCATGAAACACCCACAGGGAGAAATAATCAGTCTATGAGAGTTAACAAGCCTTTTTCTTATCAAGAAATACAAAGAATCAACGAGGATATGGGAGACTATTTAGAGGACCCAGAAAAATATATTAGAGCTTTTAAAGGTGTTACTCTGCTTTATAACATTACTTGGAAGGATGTGATGTATATCTTGTGACAAATGCTGACTCCCAACTCAAAGACTCGAGTCTTGGGAAAAGCTGTTGCTTATGGAGATGAATGGCTTCGTAATGAATCAGTAGGGAAGAGGGAGAAAGAGATAGCAGCCCTCCCCACTGGAAATCAGGCGGTCCCACTACAGAACCAGACTGGGACTGCAACACAGCTAAAGGAAGATGGGATCAGAGTTATTTTGTCAGATGTATTCTTGAAGGAATCAGGCAGGCACGTTCTAAACCTTTCAGTTCAGTTCAGTTCAGTCGCTCAGTCATGTCCGACTCTTTGCGACCCCATGAATTGCAGCACGCCAGGCCTCTCTGTCTATCACCAACTCCTGGAGTTCACTTGGACTCATGTCCATTGAGTTGTGATGCCATCGAGCCATCTCATCCTCTGTCGTCCCCTTCTCCTCCTGCCCCCAATCCCTCCAAGCATCAGAGTCTTTTCCAATGAGTCAACTCTTCGCATGAGGTGGCCAAAGTACTGGAGTTTCAGCTTTAGCATCATTCCTTCCAAAGAAATCCCAGGGCTGATCTCCTTCAGAATGGACTGGTTGGATCTCCTTGCAGTCCAAGGGATTCTCAAGAGTCTTCTCCAACACCACAGTTCAAAAGCATCAATTCTTCAGTGCTCAGCTTTCTTCACAGTCCAACTCTCACATCCATACACTAAGCCTTTAAACTATGGTGAATTGGCAGACATAGAACAGGAAGAGAAGGAGCTCCTGGTAAATTCCTAGATAGACTAAGAGAAGCCCTTTGCAGATTCACTGAGATTGATCCTGAAAGTGAAGAGGGAAAAGTGATCTTAAAAGATAGATTTCTCACTCAGTTGGCTCCAGATATCCTCCATAAGCTATTAAAATGGGTGTACGGGCCAAATCAGTCTTTAGATACTCTGTTACAACTGGCTCAGGCAGTCTATTATGGTAGGGAATATGAGGCAAAGAAAGAAAGGCAAAAAAATACAAAGGAAAAGGCGAAAGCCTTCACAATGGCTATGAAAAACTTTCTTAAACAGCCTGATAAAGATGCCCAGAGGGACCCAGGTGAAAAGGGATGGGCTTGCTATTACTGTGGAAAGAAGGGGCACCTCAAGCAGGATTGCCCTCAGGCATCTAAGACCACCCCCCCCCCCCCCCCCGGCTCCATGTCTGGTCTGCAAAGGACCACACTGGAAGAGAGACTGCCTTCAGAGGCGTAGGTCTCTGGGGTCGGACTCTCAAGACAATCAGGACTGAAGGTGCCCGGGGGTCCCCACACAAGCTTCCGTCCTAATTACACCTGAGTAACCCCAGGTATTAATAATTGTGGGGGGCCAATCCATTGATTTCCTTTTAGATACTGGGGCAACTTACTCTGTGTTTACTGAAGCCCCTGGTCCACTTTCTTCTGGATCCACTTCTGTAATGGGACTGTCTGGATGAGCCAAAAGGTATTATTCTTTATCTTGCAACTGGGATTCTATGCTATTTTCACACGAGTTTCTGATCATGCCAGAATCTCCCTCACCACTTTTGGGGAGGGATATACTGAGCAAGGTCTATGCCTCTGTTTTCAAGAATGTGGAGCCCTCCCTTTCTCTCCCTTTAGTTGAACAGAATGTAAATCCTAGAGTATGGGCCGATGGAAAATCTTTGGGTCAAGCACAAAATGCTATTCCTGCAGTTGTCAAGCTCAAAGACCAGCACTTATTTCCACATAAGAAGCAGTATCCACTGAAACCTGAGGGTAAGGAAGGGTTAAAACTCATCATCGAAAATTTAAAGGAGCAGGGACTATTAATTCCCTGTAACAGTCCTTGCAACACTCCTATTTTGGGTATAAATAAATCGAATGGTAAACGGAGACTAGTTCAAGATTTACGAATAATACATGAGGCTGTAATTCCTTTACACCCCGTGGTGCCTAATCCTTATACTCTATTGTCTTAAATTCCTGAACGAGCCAAATATTTCTCAGTAATTGATTTGAAAGATGCCTTCTTTTCAGTGCCTTTGGCGGAGGAAAGTCAATTTCTATTTGCCTTTGAAGACCCTATGCATCCAGCTTCTCAGTTAACCTGGACAGTTTTGCCCCAGGGATTTCGTGACAGTCCTCACTTATTTGGACAGTTTGTCACGGGATCTACAAAACTTTAATAGCTCTGAAGCTGTGGTGTTACAATATGTAGAAGTTATTTTGCTCTGTGCTGAGACAGAGGAAGCTTGTTCACGCGCCTCAGAAGGTTTCTTAAACTTTCTGGCAGGCTGTGGTTACAAGGCATCAAGAGAAAAGGCTCAGCTTTGCCAACAATAGGTTAGATATCTGGGCCTAATCATATCAGAAGGGACTAGGGCCATAGGCCTTGAGAGAATTAAACCTGTACTAAATCATCCCCTACCTATGACTTTAAGACAATTGAGAGGGTTTTGGGGACTCACAGGTTACTGTTGCATTTGGATTCCAGGTTATGGGGAACTTGCCTGGCCTTTATACAAACTTATAGCTGAAACTCAGCAGGCCCAAACTGACCAACTGGTTTGGTCTCCAGAAACTCAAAAGGATTTTAAGGTTCTTCAGATTGCTGTCCTGCAAGCTCCAGCTCTGAGCTTGCCCACAGGGCCAGAATTTAATTTGTCACTGAAAGAAAAGATATGGCCTTGGGAGTTTTGACACAACCCCGAGGGCCTCACCAGCAACCTATTGCTTATCTAAGCAGAGAATTAGATGTAATTTCACGTGGGTGGCCCCACTGCCTAAGAGTAATTGGGGCAGTGGCTTTATTAGCACCTGAAGCTTTAAAAATAATTAATGGACGAAAGCTTACTGTACTGACTTCTCATGATGTGAATGGAATCTTAAGTTCTAAGGTTAATATTTGGATGACAGACAGTAGGCTTCTTAAATATCAGTCATTGTTGTTAGAAGGACCTGTAACTAAGCTCAAAGTTTGTGGAAATTTAAATCCTGCCACTTTCCTTCCTGAGAAGGAAAATGAAACACCTGATCACGATTGTTCCCAATTCTAACTTTAAACTATGCAGCTCGGGAGGATCTAATGGATACCCCATTAGACAATCCTGACATGGAAATACTTACAGATGGTAGTTCTTTTGTTTGGGATGGAAAGCGTAAAGCAGGTTATGCCGTGGTGACGGCTGAACAGGTTTTGGAAGCAAAATCTCTCCCCAAGGGAAACAGTGCTCAGTTAGCAGAGCTTGTGGCTCTGACCCGAGCTCTAGAGTTAAGCAAAGGGCAGCGGGTAAATATGTACACGGATTCTAAGTATGCTTATTTGACTTTACATGCTCATGCTGCAATGTGGAAAGAAAGACAGTTTAAAACGGCAACAGGAGAACCTATTAAGCATTTCAGAGGATTGAGAGACTTTTAACTGCTATGTATTGTCCTAAAGAAGTATCTGTTATGCATTGCAAAGGGCACAGCAGGGATGGGAGTACAGTAGCTGAAGGTAATCAGCTGGCTGACTGTCAAGCCAGAAAAGCGGCACTTTACAAAACCCTTTCACTGCAGACGACTTTGATCTGGACAGGTCCTGTGGAACAGGAAAAAACACAATATACTGAGGAAGAATTAGAAAGATATGAGAAATGAGGAGCAAAGGTTACTGATAAAGGATGGTTACAGTCCGAGGATGGACGATTAATAACTCCTGAAAACGCTCAGTGGAAAATTCTTAAGGGACATCAGAGTTTTCATTTCGGTGCAGAGAGTACTTACCAAAAGGCTTCTTGTTTGCTTCAAGGTAAAATGTAATGAAAACTTTAAAGAATATTATCAAAAGGTGTGAGATTTGTCAGAAAAATAACCCAAAGACTGAAAAGCTAGAGAAATCTGGATTACAACGAAGTGGGCAGTATCCTTGAGAAGACTGGGAAATTGATTTCACTCATATGCCCAAAGCTAATGGATATTCTTGCTTACAAGTTTGGGTAGATACTTTTACTGGATGGATTGAGGCTCTTCCCTGTCATAGTGAACAGGCTAACGTGGTTATAAAGATTTTAATCCATGAAACTATCCCCAGGTTTGGGCTGCCACAGAGCCTTCAGAGTGACAATGGCTCTACCTTTAAAGCTGCTGTAACTCGGGGGTGTCTAAAGCTCTAGGAATAGAATATCACTTACACTGTTCCTGGAGACCCCAATCCTCAGGAACAGTTGAAAAAGCTAATGACATTATCAAAAGACATCTGCGCAAATTAACTCAAGAGATGCAGGACAATTGGATTAAAATCCTACTCACAGCTTTAATGAGGGCTCGAACTGCCCCTCAAAAAGGAGGGACCATCCCCCTTTGAATGTATTTCTGGAAGGCCTTTCTTATGCACAGACATTGTTATAGACCCTGAAGCCTTGGAATTAACTAGTTATGTAACTCAGCTCTCAGCTTTTCAACAGGCATTAACAGAACTCCGGGAGATGACTCCTGACCCCGCCTCTGAGTCAAGCAAGCCTCTATTTGAGCCAGGAACTTGCTTGACTTGCTTGAGTCAAGCAAGCCTCTATTTGATCTGGGGGCCCATCCCTCTAGCCCCTCTGGGAAGGCCCTTACCAGGTTATTCTTTCCTCTCCCACAGCTGTCAAAGTGCCAGGAATTGATTCGTGGGTATATCACACTCGAGTTAAGAGGTGACACCCTGACCAAAACTAAGTGACTTCATTTTATGTCTTTACTTTCTATGCTCTGACTTTGTACTTTTCAGATGGGCCTGATAATCTATGTGAGCCTAATTCTGCTGACTCCCAAAATCCTGAGTCTGCTGTTTGATCCTCAAGACGATGCCTTCCTGTCCTGGGCTCACTCCTACGCTGCATTCCACAATTGGTCTAACTGCTGGGTCTGTGGAGCACTCCCCTCTTCATCAGTGGAAGGCTTTCCGTGGTGGACATCTCCACTTCAAGGAAAAGACTTTCTCCAAGTCTGTGAATACCTTCGACATCAATCACATGCAATGCCTCTTCTTCATCTGATGACATCTACCGACCCTAAAATGGACTGGTGCAACATGTTGCACTTTAACTATGGACATAATGTGACTTTTAATTTTCATTTTAACTTGTTTTAATGACTATGTTGCCTTACATCTGTAACTGTATAACTGGATTTGTTTTTAGCCACGTGAAAGCTTTTAAGTTTACAAATGGTTGCTCAAACTCCTGCTACTGCTGTAACTTCCTCCAACTACTATTTGGGGCCCCTGAATCAGATATCCTCCATATGAGGATTAGGAGAATATGTTGCCTTACCAATTTAGGGACAACACCCCTTCTCAGCTCAGAAGCAGTTATGGGATGAAAACGGCATCCCTTTCCCCTAAGCAACATAATTCTCCTAAAAGAAAAGAGGGGAATGAGAGGGTAACAGGCAGGAAGGCCAGGGGTCTCCAAATGGAGGAAATAGCCTGCAAGTGTCAGACATTTTTATCTCTCTTAAGCAGCAGGAGGACACAAACTAGCGATATTTTTTCCTTCTCTATACAAATTTAAAAAGAGATTGCTCTTAAAATACTATGTTGCCATAATGACACCTGGTTTCACCTGAAGTTCAGTTCAGTTCAGTTCAGTTCAGTCGCTCAGTCATGTCCGACTCTTTGCGACCCCATGAATCGCAGCACACCAGGCCTCCCTGTCCATCACCAACTCCTGGAGTTCACTCAGACTCACGTCCATTGAGTCAGTGATGCCATCCAGCCATCTCATCCTCTGTCTTCCCTTTCTCCTCCTGCCCCCAATCCCTCCCAGCATCAGAGTCCTTTCCAATGAGTCAACTCGTCGCATGAGGTGGCCAAAGTACTGGAGTTTCAGCTTTAGCATCATTCCTTCCAAAGAAATCCCAGATCTCCTTCAGAATGGACTGGTTGGATGTCCTTGCAGTCCAAGGGACTCTCAAGAGTCTTCTCCAACACCACAGTTCAAAAGCATCAATTCTTCAGTGCTCAGTCTTCTTCACAGTCCAACTCTCACATCCATACATGACCACTGAAATAACCATAGCCTTGACTAGACGAACCTTTGTTGGCAAAGTAATGTCTCTGCTTTTGAATGTGCTATCTAGGTTGGTCATAACTTTCCTTCCAAGGAGTAAGCGTCTTTTAATTTCATGGCTGCAGTCACCATCTGCACTGATTTTGGAGCCCAAAAAACTAAAGTCTGACACTGTTTCCACTGTTTCCCCATCTATTTCCCATGAAGTGATGGGACCGGATGCCATAATCTTCATTTTCTGAATGTTGAGCTTTAAGCCAACTTTTTCACTCTCCACTTTAACTTTCATCAAGAGACTTTTTAGTTCCTCTTCACTTTCTGCCATAAGGGTGGTGTCATCTGCATATCTGAGGTGATTGATATTTCTCCCGGCAATCTTGATTCCAGCTTGTGTTTCTTCCAGTCCAGCATTTCTCATGATGTACTCTGCATATAAGTTAAATAAGCAGGGTGACAATATACAGCCTTGATGTACTCCTTTTCCTATTTGGATCCAGTCTGTTGTTCCATGTCCAGTTCTAACTGTTGCTTCCTGACCTGCATACACATTTCTCAAGAGGCAGGTCAGGTGGTCTGGTAATCCCATCTCTTTCAGAATTTTCCACAGTTTATTGTGATCCACATAGTCAAAGGCTTTGGCATAGTCAATAAAGCAGAAATAGATGCTTTTCTGGAACTTTCTTACTTTTTCCATGTCCAGCGGATGTTGGCAATTTGATCTCTGGTTCCTCTGCCTTTCCTAAAACCAGCTTGAACATCAGGAAGTTCACGGCCCACGTATTGCTGAAGCTTGGCTTGGAGAATTTTGAGCAATACTTTACTAGCCTGTGAGATGAGTGCAATTAATCAATGCCTTTTTCTTATGGAAATGTTTGTCTTAAGCTATGCTAATGTACTATGCTTTTACTCCAAACTCTGTCTTCAAGTTGGTTCCGCCTCTTGGCTCAGAACCTACTTGACAAACCAGTATGTTATACTCAGATATTGTTCCCCTAATCTATGTAAATGAAGCTATTTGTATGGTGACCTGCCCTTCTTCCAGATTCAAGTTAATCATTTTATGGCCCAGGATGAACCATTTGTTGCCAAGATTATCCCCAAATGCATCTTATGGGTGAGGGGCCTGGTGCCATTCAGAGTTTTAAGACATTCCTTTCTTTCATTAACAGACTGCTAGTGACTATATAACATCCAGCTGAAGAGTAGCGGGGTGGGGGGTGGGGGGTACTCTTTCTGCCCCCTTCCGATGCCTATGTCCGAAGCTTTGTCTAGCTCATTTATACTTTAATAGAACTTTATTACACAAAAGCTCTGAGCGATCAAGCCTCATCTCTGGCCCCGGATTGAATTCTTCTCCTCTGGGGTCCAAGAATCCTGGAGTTTTTGCGTGATTCAACAACAACCTTTCAAAATGCCCCATGGCAACTAGCCGGTGGGCCACAACTACTGAGTGTGAGTGCCTAGAGCCTGTGATTTACATCAAGAGAGGCACAGGATTGAAAACCCAGCGCACTGAAATTACAGAGCAGCTCCTGCTTGCTGTAAACAGAGAAGTCCTGAGCAGCAATGAAGACCTAGTGCAGCTAAAAAAAAAAAAAAAAAAAAAAAAATCTCCCAGAGAAACCATTGAGGTCTCAGGGGAAGCAGGGCATGAAAAAGCATGAAACCAGTCTGGGTTTGATTTCATGCAAGTCATGGAGAGGGAAGCTACAGCCTGTTTTCACAGGGAACTTAGGATACAAGTTGTGCCTCAAACGTTCCCCAACCCAAGGCTAGGGAGCTGGGATTTCACTCTCCCACTAGTGCCTCCCTCTCATCCTTCAACTATCACCCAGCTGGTGTCTCCAACCCCTTGTATTAGATCCTCCAAAGAGAAATCAAAGGTGACAATAGAAGCAAAAGACACCAAAGCTCAGGAAAACTTAACCTCAGAAAATGTCTAGATTTCTGCACCCGTTCTGCCATATCCATCATCATATCTGGAATCCTGCGAGTCTAAAGAAATCCATGGGTCTCTACATGTAAACATTAAAATAAAAATCAGCTTTTAATCTTTATAGGAGTATAGTTCATTTACAGCATTGTATTAATATTAGTTATATGAGAAATTAATTCCCTTATACATAGACATATATCCCTTCTTTGCTAGATTCTTTTCCCATACAGGATATTACAGACTATTGAGCAGAATTCCTGTGGTGTACAGTAGGTCTTTGTTGATTATCTATTAAATAAAGTAGTATACAGATATTAATCTCAAACTTTCAATTTATCCCTCTCCCACCTTTCCACATTGGTAACTATAATTATTGTTTTGATGGAGTTAAGTGTCTAGGCATTTTTTGGATCAGGGTCTGTGCTTGTGAGAGTGCAGTGGCAAGGGAAAGCAAGCCTGAGAGTGACTCATTTGAGATGATGCTAAATGTTGAGAAGGACCCGGTCATGCAGAAAGCTGGGAGAAAAACAGGTACTTAAAAGTGAGAAGTTACCCATGGGGAAGTTTGTATATTCCTCAGCAGAAACCCAAATTAGGCTAATGAATCACCTCTGCTCCAATCAAAATAAATAAATTTATTAAAAAATAAAATGTAAAATAACTTAAAAAAAAAAAAAAAAAACCTCAAGGAACTAGATATGCCAGGACTCTTAGACAAATTTTGTAGTATTTTAAATACTGTTTAAAGTAGGTCATCTTTTGGATGACCTGCCATTTGCTCTATGGCTTGGGATGATACCCACAGTTAGAGTGGAATCAAAGGGCTCTGGGGTAGGCAGTCCTTCTCCCTGTGACTCAGTAGGAGTGAGTACAGCTCTCTCCCCTCCACATCTGGAGCAGGAATTCCAGCAGGAAGCATGTGACCTCCAAGTTTAACCGGAAGACTCAGGTAGGTCTGGTCCTCAGGTAGGCACTATTCTTTCCCCAGTGCTTCTTCCTTCCCTCCTGCATCCTGTGCAAGCTGCCCACCTCCTGGATCCTGGGTTCTGAATTACTCCTCCCTTCTCTTGCAAATATCCATGCAGTCCCACTTGTGGCTTCCTCTCTACCCAGGCCTAATCCCTCACATGCAGATGGCACTAAAGAAGGGGAAACCAAGGACGGGTCTGCTCAGTTCATTCTTTCTAAAAATGTCTGCATACCTTCTGCTTCCAGACCCTGTCCTGAATCATTAACATCTCCAGCTAGATGACTCAGCTTAACAGGGTAATGGAGATGCAGAATTGGGGCGGGGGGAGTAGTAAGGTTGTCAGGTGTGGGGGACGGTTTTCAGATGACAAGAGATGAGTTGGAGTAAGGAGCATGTTGTCCTCCAACCACTCATTCATTGGGGACCTGCCTGAATCTGCTATCTTGGGCTCCTCAGGGTATCTCTAAGACAGAAATTTCAAATTGGACTTTCTATAAACTTCTTACTACAAAATGATTTCAAACATAACAAATATAATAAAGAAGAGTGTCATAAACCCTATATTTTGTCATTTGGCATCAATAACTACAAAACTAACCTCTTAGTCCCACAGGTTGTCATAGACTGGAGACTATGCAACATCAAGGTGGTGGCCAATTGAGTTCCTGGTGAAGACATTCTTGACTTGCATCAGTCTTTCTCTTCTTATATCTTCTCACACGTGGTGGTTGAAGGGAAAGAGGAAGAGGGAGAATAAGAGAGAAAAATAGAGAGAGGCTAATCCCATCATGAGGGACCACCATCAAAACCCTATGTCAACCTGGGTACCTCCCAAAGGCCCTACTTCCTAATACCATCACATTGGGAGTCAAGGGTGGACACAATTCAATCCATACCAGCTATGCAGATCTGTTTTTATATATCAAGACAGACACTCATTTCATTCTCTGTTTTACTTCTTATTCATTTTACCTGAAGTATTTTTGGGATGAGATGAACAGTTCACATAATGTACATAATGAGTATTTGGGGTAATATATTTGGATATTAAAAAATGCTCTTTGTTCCCCCAAAAGTTAACATTTAATATCCAGTCCATGTGCAAATTTCCCTGATTCTCAAAAAGCAGATATCTTTTCACAGTTTATTGAAAGAATGTAGTCATATGTTGCACTTGGTTGTTTTCCTTTAGATGATGTAATTGTTCCTCTCACAATTTTAATGCCATTCATTTGTTCAGAAACTGGGAGGAAACAAGTTGGTTTGTCTTACAGAATGTCCCACTATTGGGTTTAGAGCAGGAGTCCACAGTAACAGCACAGTGGGTCAGGATCAGTACCAGTCCTTGGTCTATTAGAACCAGATCTCCACAGCAGGAGGTGAGCTGCAGGCCAGTGAATGAGGCTTCATCTGTATTATAGTTTCTCCCCAACACTCTCTCATCACCCCCAGAAGAGACAATCTAGCTTGTTTTCCTGGAACTGTTTGTAGTTACATAACCTATGCTTAATAGAAACAAAAGTAGCTTAAATATTGATGATTATTTTCCTTTATCAGTGCTCAGAATGGTGAGTTGGTGCCCTAGCAAACTATCACAGTGATGAATTAGATGTTTCCTGTTAACATTTGGACACATTTGGCTAGCTTAAAATTAAATATTAAAAAACCAAGATCATGGGATCCAGCCACAACCTTCATGGCAAATAGGAGAAAAGGTAGAAACAGTGGCAGATTTATTCATCTTAGCCTCTAAAACCACTGTGGAGGGTGACTGAAGCCATGAAATCAGAAGGCGTTTGCTTCTTGGCAGGAAAGCTATGAAACATAAACCGTGTGTTGAGAAGCAGAAACATCATTCTGCCCAACAAACTGGTAGATGTTTGGCCTTTTCATTTGGATTCCTAAACTTTCTGTCCAGTCCCCATTGGTCTTTGAAGTCCCTTAGCTTTCTGGTCCTTCACAATTCCCAAGATTACTTTGTGCATTTCTTTACCCAGTCCTGAAATCAGCCATCTCTTTAAGAATCCATGCATCGTCTGATGGGAAATGTATTTAGAAGCTACATGTTAGACCTCAGAATAGTCACTGTTATCAAGTTGTCATTGCTTGTAGACTTTACATTGGTCAGTTTAGGAAGGACACATTTTCTTTAAAAAATAAAATAAAAATGAATATAATTAGTTGGTACAAACTTATGCTTTCAGTTCAAGATTTAAGACAGCAGGGTTTGAATTAAATTTCTTTATGTTATGAGTGAACCTCTTTTTCTAGCCACTGAAAGGCTTACTTCAGAACATTAGTTTTAATTATTGTGTTGCTTTTACCTGTTAACATATATATGATTCTGTCACAAGAACAGAAGCAATATGAGGAACAATAAGTAAGTTGTTGCATATAGTTTCAGATTTCTTTCCTGTATTTCTTTTGATTTTCTTTGGTTTTGTTTTGGATGGGCAGTATTTTTGTTTTTTCCTAGAAGATATTCCACTCTGAATGTAGTCATAATTCTGAATTTTAAAGCCACTTAAGAAATGTGCTGTTATGGGCAGCTAGTTACAAACTTGATGCAATTAGATTTATCAGTCTTTGTTCTCAATTTGTTTAGTTCAGTTCTGTCCTTCAGTAGTGCTGGTCTCTTTGCAACGCCATGGACTGCAGCATGCCAAGCTTCCCTATCCATCACCAACTCCCAGAGCTTACTCAAGCTCATGTCCATCGACTCGGTGATGCCATCCAACCATTTCATCCTGTCTTCCCCTTCTCTTCCTGCCTTCAATCTTTCCTAATATCAGGGTCTTTTCCAATGAGTCAATTCTTCCCATCAGGTGTGCAAATAGTTGGAGTTTCAGCTTCAGCATCAATATTTCCAGTAATAATTCAGGACTGATTTTTTTTTTTAAGATGGACTGGTTTTATCTCCTTGCAGTCCAAGGGACTCTCAAGAGTCTTCTCCAACACCATAGTTCAAAGGGCATATATGTGTGTCATTTGTCAGTGATGTCATATTCCCCCTGTTGGGATTTAACCACCAGAACTGAATTAAAACAACATGTAAAAATGAGTGCTAAGACACAGTGCCCCATCTACACACATCTGGTGACTAGGAGAGGCTCCTGTTGCATTCAAGTGACAGTCATTAATAGATCTAATGCAGGAATAGGCCCTGGGAGTCCTGGATGAGTCTTTAAATATGATTGTCTTTACTTGGCTGCCACAGTTGTTTTGTCTTCTTTGATTGGGAAGACATTTCAAAATTGCTTTTTTGTATGTTTGGTTTGGCAGACAAAACTTTTCACAGCTTAGACCCTATGAGGAAATTATATCAGAAATATATCTGTTTATCTTCAGTAGATAAATTCTTTGGTTTGTATGTCCCCAGTGATATTTCTTTATAAATAGAAAGGAAACACACATGTTCAGTATGTATTCGGTCTCTTTGTCAATCAACCAACATGAATTAAATTCCTCTCTGTCCCCACTGCACTCCCAATTCTAGGCAAGAAATAAAAACCTGCAGAGACTGAAGGCTGATTCCAGCACATTGCTGTAGATTTCATTCCCACGGTTTTTTTTTTTTTTTTGAAAAAAACTTAGTTTCTAGTATTAAAATCAGTACATTGTACATAAATATGCAACTTCTGATTCTCTTGAAAACATGGCCAACTGGCCTGCTTTCCAGCATGGGTGAAGTGGAGGAAAGGGTGCTCCCAGTGCTGTGCTGGGAGGGTCCTGTGCTGCTCAGGGTTCAACATGGCAACATAGACCTAGTATCATTTCTCTTGCCTCCTGGGGCCATGAGTTGTGAGAACTAGACTACTAGCTATCTTAAGATAAAGATAACTTTTGTCTTGATCAACTTTAACTTTGAAGCCTTTAACCCAGAACCCAGAACACACTACTTCCTTGTATGTTTTTTGGATGATATAAAATACCTTGTGGATGCATATGACATTTTTTCTAATACTGAAAGGATACAATTGAAGTACTGCTCTGCGCTAAATCTTTGATGCAGGCTGGCATCATAGGTGCCCCTGATGTCTGCCATTAGACCCACTACCTAAAGCCAGTTGTATGTCCCTGGGATGTCCCTGAAGTCTTCACTTTGCCATTTGACAACTTATCCTCCTAGCAATCTCCTCTCCAATGAAGACAGCAATCCATATCTCATGAAGTGGCTAGGAAGATGACATGAAACAAGAAATGTCAAGCATGGCCCTTAGTATCCATTTTCATGATGTTCTTAGCAGTTTTTTTCTCCAAGAACACAAGGTTCTCCATCTTCTTAGATGTCCATACAGATCAGTTTGATTTTCCAACTAAGCTTCAAGAAGAGATTACAGTTCAATTCTCTGTCTTCTGAGAAGCTTCAAAGTGCACTCACCAAGGACACTGATGAAGGAAAAGATTTTATCAAGACTTTTGTGTTTTTTTTTAGACCTATTATTGGCCTAAACGGCTAAACTAGGGTATGTCAGAACATATATAACTACGGGCTCCCAGTCACCACTACATGCTAAGAACCTGAACTTTCCTGAGTACTTGGAGCCAGGAAAGAAGCATGAAGTGTCTTGTGCTCCTTGGGCCAGTGGTCTCAGATTGCAGAGTCATGTAAGTATGGAGACTGTAAGCCACATCATATTCACTTCTGCGATTTTTCTTTTCATCTGATTATTCTATTCATCCAGTTTAGACGTGAATGGAATATTTCCCTGACAATCTTAAAGTTCAACCCTTACTTATTGATAAGTACGTTGCTATAGGAACTGTGGGTCCCAAGGGTCTTGGTGTAGATTTGCATAGCTGCACAGCTCTTGGGGTCCAGTCATGTCATGACCTATTGAAATTGGAACTCCTTGCAATTGCTCAGTGCACAGTCAATGCAGATGTAGGTGTGGTCCTGTGGAATAGCACTTTTCTACATTTTATTTAGCATGTTCTCTTTGTTCCCTCTCTACTTCAGTGTGTATATGTCTATGTCTGCATCTCTGTATCACTATCATTTATCTCTCCGTCTCTTTGGAAGGCTCTGAGTGTATTTCTCTCTATGTTGTTTTCTTTTAATTTTTCATTTGACTCATCTTTCCTTCTCGAGCCTCTACACTTCCCTAACTTATTCCCTATCTCCTGGGTTTTTTTTTCAACTATCTCTCCTCTTTCAACTTGGGAAAGATTGGGAGAGCTACTTATACACTGTTTTATATCTGACAAGCAGTGTGACCACAGCCAATTCACAAACCTCTTGCATTTCAAATTCCTCCCTTGTAAAAGAGGACAGGAACCCCCTTTCTACCTCCTTCCCTGAGCTTCTATGAGAAGGATACAGTGGGGTGGCAACAGCAGTGCTAGTGGCTGTCATTGTTGAGACTTCCTATTTATCAGGCACCTTATATCCATCACTTCACTATCCCCAAGATATCCCATTTGGAGGGTTTGTATTGTTACATTCCACCATTTTTCCGAAGAGGAGACTGAGACGCCACAGGGTCATATGGCTTACCCAACATTACAGAACAGAATCTTTATTCAAACCTATGTTTTTGCCATGGTATATGCATAAAATTCTGATAATAATGTGACTCATAAAATTGATTGGAAAATACACAGTGCCATTGCAATGACAGTTATACCTTAACAGTGACAGCTAATTGTAGCTTCTTCTTTATTTTCTTTTTCAAATGCTCGATGAAAGAATACCTCTACAAAAGTGAAGACCATGAGATAAACCCTCAGTGAAAAAAACATGCTGAACAATTTCCTGAAGGAACATGCTTACAGACTGTCCCAGATTTCTTCGTGTGGGTAAAATATAACTATTCACCCCCTGAGCAACATCATGGATGTCAGGTTTTGGGAGGATGGTGCTCCAAAGCACTCCCTGGTGCTCTAGCCTAGCACTGGGGCTCATCTGGAGGTGACAGGTGGGATGCTGGGGCTGGGGCTCCTGCAGGAGGCAGAAACCCTGGGTAACAGTGGCTCCACCCAGAGGAGAAGGCACTATCATCCTCAACTCTTGGTCTTGCTGACTGGGCCCAGAAATTACCAAGTGGCAGGTAAACGTCCATTTCTGTGTCAAAGATGTGTCATTAGTTTGATGGAGTTTGTTCCTTCTGAGGAGAAGGTAATAGTGACCCACTTCAGTCCTCTTGCCTGGAAAAACACAAGGATGGAGGAGCCTGATAGGCTGCAGTCCATGGGGTCACTAAGAGTCAGACACGACTGAGCGACTTCACTTTCACTTTTCATGTTCCTGAGTTGGAGAAGAAAATGGTAACCCACTCCAGTGTTCTTGCCTGGAAAATCCCAGGGACAGGCGAGCCTGGTGGGCTCCTGTCTATGGGGTTGCACAGAATCTGACATGACTGAAGTGACTTAGCAACAGCAGCAGCAGATACTTCTGAACTAAGGGAGTCACTCAGTTACAGATGAAGAGTGAACCATCTCTGATCAAAAGGTAGAACTAATTGCAAAGCAACTGTGAATCCCCAGGCAGAGGAATTCAGTTTCCACAGATGCAAGAACCACAGCAGTAAAAAGATACTGAACCTGTATTCCGTGTAAGGCCATAAGAATCTAACACAGTGCTTACAGTTTTTAGATTAGAAATGGCTTATTTTGTCTTCAAGAATGCCCATGCCAGCCTGAATGATAGGCAAAGAATAAATACATGTCAAATGAAAGGGTTACCTGTTTGGTGTTGATTGGATGTGGCCTGAGTTCGGAGGGAGTGGCTGGGGTTGATTAAGAAGAACCTTCTGGAGAAAGGGCTGCTAAGGCTGGGTTTGAAGAGACTACAGAGCTTCTCAAATGAAGGCACCAGGACTTCCCTGGGTGTCCAGCAGTTTTGGAGGCCCAGTGGTTATGCTTCTGGGCTTCCCATTCAGGAGATACCACTTTCATGCCTGGTCATAGAGTCAGTATCCTGCATACAATGTAGCATAAGAAAAAACAATATCAAATGCTAGCACCTCTGTGATCAAAGGTTGTGAGCTGCACGGTGGTTAGAAAGTGATCTCAAAAGATATGTGACACCCAGAGGGAGGCAGCAGTGTGGGAATAGAGGGCAGCCAGTTCTGCAGTAACCCACTCCCTCCTTCTCCCTGTAATTGTTCTATGTGGGTAACATCACCATCGGATTTCCAGGAATTCCAGGGATTCCAGGTTATCTTTGACACAGGCTCACCTGTCTTGTAGGTTCTCTCCCTCTTTTTCCCCAGTCCAGCCTGTTGTGAGTACAAACACCCCCTACCTGGACCATCTTTCACTTGCCCTGCCGCCATTTACACCCTTGGCACCTGATGACACTCATCTCTTGTGTCTGCAGCTACACAAGTTAGGTTCAGACATTATATGTCTTCCACCTTCTGGCCTACCCAAAAGACCTTCATGATCACCTATGGATCTGGGAGCATGAAGGGATTTCTTGCTTATGACACCTTTTGGGTAATGTGTAAACAGAAGCTGAGTCAGGACTGGCTATGAAGTGACCACTGCTTTCAAAACAGATGTAGGACCATCTGGCAGGACCCTTCCTAGCCTAACTCCCATAGGTATTGGCCATCTTACCCACAGGATCCTGTACCTGGGGAGGCAGTGCCCATGGTGATACATGAGCAAATGGATTAGCTAACCCAGAGAGTGGCTTGAGGTGCGGACTTGCAGCTGCTCTGCCCATGAGCAGTTCAATGTTCATTTTGCTGGGAGCGAGAAGATGGGGAAAAAACACCCACTTTTATATTCACAGATGGTTGTAGGCATTTTCAGGTAATAATTGGCTTAATCCTGCAACAACCACATGCAGCAGGTGGTCTGATTAGCTCATTTGACGTATGAGGAAACTGAGGTACAGACCACAAGGGCCTTGCCAAGGTCACGCATGTGGTAAGTGATGGAGCTGGGCTGGCTTTTCAGGACTGCAGTTGCTGTGGGGTGTTTGGGACAGGATAAAACTGATCTGGGGACCCTGGGGGCAATCAAGGGCTTCAGGTATTCAGAGTGGGAAACTGGAGGCCAGAGATGTCAGAGGGCCTGATAAATGAGTTCTTACTCTAGAGGACCTTAGAGAGTCTAATAAAACCCATGGCCTGCCTCCCCAAAGTACCTGAGTAGTTCCCCTCTCTCTTTTTCTCTGTCATACACACTCACAGAAATACACACATATACCCAAAAGTGAATTCCCCAGGCAGTAATTTCACAGAACTGTGCAAGCAAGATTGTGTTTTCGGCTTCTGTCTTCCTGGACAGATGCAGAATTCACAGTCCCTTATAGAGAACGCAGCCCATTCCTATCATTACCTCATGCCAAAGAGAAGGCTATCTTGCTCTCGATTGTTTTGTTCACAAGGGTGCACCAGTGGGTCCTGGGCTGACTCTTGGTTGCCCTACCTGGACAGAAGCCACAAGGCCAATTTGACTCACTCAGGTGGTGTTTTTCAGAGGGGCAGATGTTTTAAAATTCACAGCCTCTCTTAAATGGAACCCAAATTCCCCTCCCAGCTTGGCCTAACCGTCTGTGGGCCACCAAAGACAGAGCCCAGCCTCAATTCTTCTCTGAGGAACTAATGGCAATGCACCCCAGCCCAGTCCTAGCCCCACTTTATGTATCTGTAAGTGGGAACACTCTTCTCTCCCACAGATTGGGGACCTTGTAAGAAATGACCAGCTGTTCTGTCTAAACATGGCAGAATACGGGTTTGAGGGTATACCTTTAGATGGCGTCTTGGGCTTGAACTACCCCAACATGTCCTTCATTGGAGCCATCCCCATCTTTGACAAGCTGAAGAATCAAGGTGCCATTTCTGAGCCTGTTTTTGCCTTCTACTTGAGCAAGTAAGTCTGAGATGGACAATCCTTTTCTCCAAATTAGCTGTAAGATGCTTTCAGGTGCATGAAAATTATAGAACACTTGATAAAGAAGAATCCTGAGAGATGATCTAACCCAGGATAACTAGGGACCTACCTTGCATCACCACTGGTTTTTATAAATAATGTTTTAAGGTAACACAATGCTGCTTCTGGGCTGAAGACCAGTAACTTGGTCTAGGGGGGTGAGTGAGGAGGAAGACTAATGGAAGGCAACAGGAAACAAATTGGAGGAAAAAGCAATATGATTTGATTATGAATTTGATAAGGAAGGAAGGAGAAGGATGGTGGATATGTTTCCTTCCTAATTAGCATTCCACTGGGAGCCCAGGATCAGCTAACCAATTTGCAAGAGCCAGTGAGAAATAAAAGTGTGGGACACAAAACAAAATGTGGGATCCCTTGTTCAAGAAATATAAGTCATTTTAAAATAGGGAGAGCAGTGTTGGGGTCCCTTCTAGTGTGAGTCCCTTTGGACAGTAGAGATCACAGGCCAGCTGAGCCAATTCTGGGTGACCTGAACCCACATCCTTAGCACTTAGCTTTGATTTTCCTGAAAAAATGACAGGCTGAACAAGGGTGAAGCAAAAACTCTTTAGCGCTGTGTCATCTGAGGGTTTCTGAGCACTCAGGTAGCAGGAGGTCCTGGGCCTCTTCAGAAGACATAGTGGGTGGAGCCCAGCCATGTGACTCAGCTTCTAACCTCCTCTGTGCCACTCATTAGCCAGTTACTGACCTCAGTCTGGTTCTCAGTCGCTCCTAGCCTTGATTTCTGCATCTGTAAATGGAGACCTTATTAGGGCCTTGATGGGTAGACAAGCACAAACACGAGCTCTCAAAGAGTGCAGTTGTTACTGTCCTCCAAAGATCTGCCCCTCTTTTCTCTCTACAGATTCGGAGGAAGGGCAGTGTGGTGATGTTTGGTGGGGTGGACAAAGCCTACTACCTGGGAGAGCTCAACTGGGTACCATTGATCCAAGCGGGAGACTGGCATGTACACATGGACCGGTAAGCCTCTCCCTCTGAGGGTCAGCCCAAGTGATGCTCCACATCTGTACATGGACACAGGCAGATACACACAAATGGATTCTCAGACACATAGTGACACAGACATATACACCACCAACAATGACACAGACAGACACACAGACACATGGAAACAGACTAGCAGACACATATAAACATGCATAGCTAGTCAGAGACACAAATGCACAATTAGAGACACATACAAACACATATACAAACAAACACATAAACACATAGGCAAACAACCCATAGATTCATAATCCCCAGGCCTTCTGACCAGGGCTCTGACCAGGGTCCTAAAAGGGTCTGGAGAGGTCTGTGCAGCTGGGAGAGGGCTGCACCCACTGCCCTGTGAGGTGTGGAGCATGGCTAGAGGACTCTACAGTGTGGTAAACAGAGGATCAGGGAGAATTACACCAGCCTGAACACAGTTATAAGATGACCAACTGTCTAGGGCTACCTGGGACCAAGGAAGTTCTCAGTATAGATAAATGTCAGTTTAAAAACAGGGAAATTCAGCAAATGGGAAAAGCTGGTCTCCTTAGGGACCAGCTACCCAGCAGTGGAGAGAGGTTGGCTGCAGTCTTATGACTTGAAAGCAACTAAAAAAAAAAAAAGACGCCCCATGTACCTGGGCACACAGTGGTTCAGAGACTATAACAGAGAATCAGGAAGGTGGGATCCAGGCATGACGAGAAGACAAGGGGCATAATTGATAGGATTCTTTGTGATACCCTCAGATAAAAGCTGACCGGTCCTTTGGAGTTTCTGTGGGCTAGTCATATATTCCTGGCCAGGGTCTCAGGGTCTGAGCTGGTTGTAGGAACATTGCTGGGAGACACCCTCTCCCAGAGGAACCCCTCTCTCCCACCATTATGATAATGGGCTGTCTCTGTGAATCTCCATCTTTACTCTGTGGTTGACCCATTATTTGTTCCCCACCAGATGCAGCTCTCTGGATGTTTCTCATTCATTATTTTTACAGTCTTCATTCACTCACTAAACAGACAAGCATTGGGCATCTACTGTGTGCCAGGCACTTTAGGGAGGCAATGAGAATAAAACTCACCTTCACATCTAAGAAGGCAGATGCACAAGAAATGACACACACACATAGTGAATAGTGACTTTGGTACATGCTAGACATGAGAAACAGAGAAGGCAATGCCACCCCTACTCCAATACTCTTACCTGGAGAATCCCAGGGACAAGAGAGCCTGGTGGGCTGCTGTCTATGGGGTCATCATAGTCGGACACGACTGAAGTGCTTAGCAGCAGCAGCAGCAGCAGCAGACATGAGAAAGGGTCTACAGAAAGTGACCAAGACAGGAGACTGATAAACACCGAGGGAAAGACTTCCCTGAATAAATGACAATTAAGTTGGAATCTGGAAGATGAGAAGAAATTTGCTAGTCAAAGGGAAGGGGACTCTTCTAGGAAGGAAGACCAGCTTGTGGCAAGATACAAAAGATAATGGTGTATTCAAGTACTGCATTCAGGATGTCAAGGAAGGTGCGGTGTCAAGAGCAAAGAAAAGAGTCAGCCCAAATGATGAAGGGATGTTTAGGGGACAGTTGGGAAGGGGGCAGCTCTGGGGAGATTCAGAGTGGCCTTGATGCCCACTTTGTCACACTGTCTCTCAGCATCTCCATGAAAAGAAAGGTTATTGCTTGTTCTGGTGGCTGTGAGGCCCTTATGGACTCTAGGACATCACTGATCCTTGGGCCAAGAAGACTGGTCAATAACATCCAGAAGCTCATCAGCACCGCACCACAGGGTTCTGAGGTGAAGGATCATGCCCCAGGGTCACTCCCAGTCTCCACACACAAGAAGGATTTCCAGGGCCAACCTCTCTCCCTCTCTCTCTAACAGCACTACGTTTCATGTTTTGTAGTCAATACCCTGCCCTCTATTATCTTTACTATCAAGGGCATCAAATACCCAGTGCCAGCTTGAGCCTACATCCTCAAGATGAGGGGAGAAAACTGAGGGGTGGTTCTCAAATAGGATCTTGCAGGAACCCTTGGGCTGCTGCTGGGAGGAGGGCGCCCTATGCAGGCCATCTCACACTATTGCAGATGCTGCTGAGCCCTGTTGTTGGGCCAGAGCCTGCCACAAAAGCAACCACTTGAGAGTAAAGGGCCGTCTGGGACACTGATCATCCTGAAATAAATGTTGAGACACCACACCATGCTGGCATGGTGGGAGTCACAAGGAGAGGGGAACACTATGGTCCTCAGTCCTCAAAGAGCTTCAGTTCAATCTGAAACCTCACATGCATGAACATGAAAGTCAGCTCTAGTGGTCACTGAATAGGCCATGTGACAAGGAGAATGACTGGGGACACTCCCAGTGTGCTTTCCCACCATAGGGATTAACAGTCTCCCTTCCCTTCTCGCAGTTTTCCTGCTTTGGATGATAAATTACATGGTCACCCTAGTTCTCGGATGCATCTTCTCCTAGCTCTGGCCAGGTGCCCCCTTTGTGAGTTGGGATACCTGACTCCTCTGTGGGGAGGTTGGATACTAAGGTGAATAAAGGGTGCACAGTGACTGCTCAGCCCCGGCACAGGGTGGAGGCTAGGGTTAGCTCCCTAGGGGAGTTCAGAGGTGGCTGATGGGCTGAAAGGAGGCTTTGAGGAAGGGAGGGAATTTAAGGAATTCTAAACTGTAAACTCATGGAGCTATGTGGAGGGTTACTTGGCTCTAGGCAAAACTGCACTGGATTCCATGCAAATGGCATCCCAAGGTGCTCTGCATTGGGGCAGTGGGGACTTACGTGGGATGATGAGGACTACGGACTGACCAGTGGGGATGGGGAACCAGAGTAAGTTACCCAACCAATCCTGGAGTGGCCAAAGAGGGTGAGCGCGGGCTGAAGGAAGCTTCCCAGAGTTCCTGAGTTAAGTCTCCAAGAATGTGTTGTGGGCACTGCTCTATTTAAGATGGATAACCAACAACGAGTTACTTTGTAGCACAGGGAACTCCGCTTAGTTATATGACAACCTGGATGGGAGGGTTATCTTTGGAACCAGCATACCCGGATACATATATTTAACGCCCTTTAGTGTCCACCTGAAACTCAGAATATTGTTAGTCAGCTATGCTCTAATAGAAAATAAAGTTTAAAAATAAAATAAAATTAAAAAAAAAAGAAAATAAAGTTTTTTAAATAAAGTATGTATTGTGGGGACACAGGAGGAGAACCTGCATTCTCTGCAGAGAAAACAAGGAGCAGGAGTCAGAAGGAAAGAAACAGGGAGTGAGGAGAACTATGGACACTCTTGTTCTTTTCTAAAAATTTCATTGAAGTGTGGCTGATCTTCAGTGTTGCTTTAAGTTCTTCTGCACAGCAAGGTGACTCAGTTATACACATAAAAACTATACATTCGTTTAAGAATGTATATTCTTTTTCATGAAGTTTATCACTGGATATTGAATATAGTTCCTTATGTTCTACAGTAGGACTTTGTTTTTTTATAATTTTGTTGTATCTCCAACTCCCAGTCCTCCCCTCCCCAACACCCTTCCTCATGGCAACCACATGTCCTGTCCCGTTTTGGTTTTGGATGAACTCTCACATCCCTTGCTGCTCATAAAACCCCTTGATACTTGCCAAAATAGGGAAATAAAACCAAGAATTGTGCTTGGTCTGAATATTAGCAGGAGTAGCAGGTAAGAGCTCAGGCTGACTGGTGTGTGTCTCTGGCTCCTCTAGGATTCTTGAGACCACTGCTATCCCACCTTTAAAGAGAACACAGTGAGTATATCTACAGACCTGGATCCTGGGTGACGTCTTCCTGAGGCAGTACTTCTAGGTTTATGATCGAGGAAATGACAGGATTGGCCTGGCACAGGCAGTGTAAATGCTTGGTGTGCCTCAGGAATCAGTAAGTCCGCTCTGAGCAAATGCTCACTCACACTTAGGGCACTCTTGCCCAGGATGCTGGTGAACTGTATTCTCATTAAAGAATAAAGGGTTTCACTCACAATGGTGCTGAAACAAAGGATCTGGAATGAAGTCTGAATCACAGTTGAGAGGAGCCCACCTCCAACTGGCTTCAAGGAAAGGGGAAACTCATTGAAATGATTCTGGGAATCCAGGACACAAGAATCAGAGCAAATATAAAGATCTCAGTGACTGGACCCAAGAAATCAGAAGTCATCAGTTTTCTTTCTCTCCCTCGGTCTTTCCCTTCCCTCTTCTTTGATGGTCTTAGCCTGACAACTTTCTTCCTTAAGGCTTCTACACCTAGTGAGAGAGTCCAAGCTACCTGCCCTAGGGTTTTATATCCTGAAGGTATCTCCTAGTAAGGAAAGAAGCTCGGAGCCATTAGAGTTCAAGGGTGTTCTCTGAATGACCCACCTCAGACCACATGTACAGCTCTAGATCAGCCATCCTGGCAGGGCCATGGGGTCCTATGATTGGCTTTACATGGTCATTGACCCTGACCCAGCAGCACACATGATTGTCAATTTCCTCCAGAACTACATGACTGAAGCTGGGGAGAGGCAGCCCTAAGGATAGTGACTGGCAGATGGTCTAGGCCATGGAAGAGTTTGTGATGACCCACCAACTCCACCACCTCTTCATTCAGAGGAATTATAAGAGGTAATGAAATAGACTCTCTTCATCCCATCTCAGATGATCTTATCGCTTGGCTTCTCCTCCAGGAGATTTTGGGTGAGGTACTTCATGCAGAGCTGGTTCCCTTTTGTTCCCACACCCCAGTCACCAGCTCTCTGCCACATATGTCTGCTCTGTCCTTTCCAGTCTTACTTGGTAAGTGGTGGCCCCAGTGGATCCCTGAGCCATCCCTCTCCTCCAGGACCCAGAATACCTCTTCCTTGGCCTCCAAGGCTGCTGGGGAGAATGCAACACATGTATTGGGAGACCCAGGGTACATTGAGACTTCAGCCTTTCTGAGCTTCCTCCAGGGGTGGAGCTATAAACTATTCGCTTGGAGCTGCCATGGTTAGGCACTTATGAGGTGGAAGCATCTGTTCTTTCCACTTGGAGACTCTCAGTAGATGCCTCAGCCAAGACAGCAGGGGTCAGAGGTTGATTTCCTTTCAGATTGACTGGTTTGATCTCCTTGTTGTATAAAGGACTCTGAAGAATCTTCTCAAGCACCACAGTTCAAAAGCTCAATTATTTGGCATTTACCCTTTTGTATGGTCCAGATCTCACATCTGTACATGATTACTTGAAAAATCATAGCTTTGACACTATAGACTTCTGTACCAAAGTGAGTCTCTGGTTTTTAATACACTGTGAAGATTTTTCATCCCTTTCTTCCTTCCAAGGAGCAAGTGTGTTTTAATTCTGTGGCTGCATTCAAGGTCCATAGTGATTTTGAAGCCCAAGAATATAAAATCTGCCACTGTTTCCACTTCTCCCTCATCTATATGCCATAAAGTGTTGAGACTGGATGCCATGAATGTTGAGTGTCTTTTTGTGAATAGTTTTTTGAATGTTGAGTTTTAAGCCAGCTTTTTTCATCTCTTCTCCTTATCAATTGGTCTTCAGTTCTTTGCTTTCTGCTATTAGTGTGGTGTCATCTTCATATCTGTGAATGTTGATATTTCTCCCAGCAATCTTGATTCCATCTTGGGATTTATGCATTCCAGAATATCGAATGATCTTTCCTACATATAAGTTCAATAACCAGAGTGACAATGTATACCTTGTCTTGCTCCTTTCCCAATTTTAAATCTTTTAGTTGTTCCGTGTCTGATTCTAACTGCCACTTTTTGACCTACATACAGAATTTCCAGAGACAGGTAAGGTGATCTGCTATTCCCATTCTCTTAAGAATTTTCCACAGTTTGTTGTGGTCTACACAGTGAAAGGCTTTAGCATAGTCAGTGAAGCAGATGTAGAAGTTTTTCTGGAATTCCCTTGCTTTCTCTATGGTCCAATGGATGCTGGCAATTTGATCTCTGGTTCCTCAAACCAGTTTGTACATCTGGAAGTTCTCAGTTCATGTATTGTGAAGCTTAGCTTGAAAGATTTTGAGCATTACCTTGCTAGCAAGTGAGATGAGCACAATTGCATGATAGGTTGAACATTCTTGGGAATTGCCTTTCTTTTGGATTGGAATGAAAACGGACCTTTTCCAGCACTGTGGCCACTGCTGAGTTTTCCAAATTTGCTGACATATTGAATGCAGCACTTTTACAGTCTCATTCTTTAGGATGTTTAAAACAGCTCAGCTGGAATTCCCTCACCTGCACTAGCTTTGTTTGTAGTGATGCTTCCTAAGGTCCAGCTGAGTTCATGCTCTAGTATATCTGGCTTCACATGAGTGACCCCAACATCATCTCTATCTGGGTCATTATGTCCATTTTTGTATAGTTCTTCTGTGCATTCTTGCTACCTCTTATTAATCTCATCTGCTTCTGTTAGGTCTTTGACTTTTCTGTCCTTTATTGTGCCCATCTTTGCATGAAGTATTCCTATGGTATCTCCAATTTTCCTGAAGAGATCTATACTCTTTACAATTTATTATTTTCCTCTAATTCTTGCACTTTTTACTTATGAAGACTTTCTTATCTCTCCTTGCTATTTTCTGGAAGTCTGCATTTCACTGGGTAATCTTTCCCTTTCTTGTTTGCTGTTCAGTTCTCTTATTTTCTCAGCTGTTTTGAAGGCCTCCTCGGGCAACCACTTTGCCTTCTCACAGTTGTTTTTCTTGGGGATGGTTTTGGTCACCACTTCCCATACAATGTTACAAACCTCCATCCATAGTTCTTCAGGCTACCAGACCTAATTCCTTGAATCTATTTTTCATCTCCACTGTATAATCATAAGGGATTTGATTTAGGTCGTAGCTTAATGGTCTAGTGCTTTTCCTTATTTTCTTCAACTGAAGCCTGAATATTGCTTGCTTCTGCTAGGCAATAGTGCCAGATTACCACCCACCACTCCCAGTGGGTATGGAGCAAAAAACACAATTTGAGGACTATACAGTGGAAGTGAGAAATAGATTTAAGGGACTAGATCTGATAGAGTGCCTGATGAACTAGAGGTTCATGACAGTGTACAGGAGACAGGGATCAGGGCCATCCCCATGGAAAAGAAATGCAAAAAAGCAAAACGGCTGTCTGAGGAGACCTTACAAATAGCTGTGAAAAGAAGAGAAGCGAAAAGCAAAGGAGAAAAGGAAAGATATAGGCATCTGAATGCAGAGTTCCAAAGAATAGCAAGGAGAGATAAGAAAGCCTTCCTCAGTGATCAATGCAAATAATAGAGGAAAACAACAGAATGGGAAAGACTAGAGATCTCTTCAAGAAAATTAGAGATACCAAGGGAACATTTCATGCAAAGATGGGCTCGATAAAGGACAGAAATAGTATGGACTTAACAGAAGCAGAAGATATTAAGAAGAGATGGCAAGAATACACAGAAGAACTGTACAAAAAAGATCTTCATGACCCAGATAATCACAATGGTGTGATGACTCACCTAGAACCAGACATCCTGGAATGTGAAGTTAAGTGGGCCTTAGTAAGTATCATTACAGACAAAGCTAGTGGAAGTGATGGAATTCCAGTTGAGCTATTTCAAATCCTGAAAGATGATGCTGTGAAAGTGGTGCACTCAGTATGCCAGCAAATTTGGAAACTCAGCAGTGGCCAGAGCACTGGAAAAGTTCAGTTTTCATTCCAATCCCAGAGAAAGGTAATGCCAAAGAATGCTCAAACTACTGCACAACTGCACTCATCTCACATGCTAGTAAGGTAATGCTCAAAATTCCTCAAGCCAGGCCTCTGCAGTACGTGAACCATGATCTTCCAGATATTCAAGCTGGTTTTAGAAAAGGCAGAGGAACCAGAGATCAAATTGAAAACATCCCCTGGATCATAGAAAAAGCAAGAGAGTTCCAGAAAAAGATATTTTTCTGCTTTATTGACTATGCCAAAGCCTTTGACTGTGTGGATCTCAATAAACTGTGGAAAATTCTGAAAGAGATGGGAATACCAGACCACCTGACCTGCCTCTTGAAAAAGCTGTATGCAGGTCAGGAAACAACAGTTAGAACTGGACATGGAACAACAGACTGGTTCCAAATAGGAAAAGGAGTACATCAAGGCTGTATATTGTCACCCTGCTCGTTTAACTTCTATGCAGAGTACATCATGAGAAACGCTGGGCTGGAAGAAGCACAAGCTGGGATCAAGATTGCCGGGTGAAATTTCAATAACCTCAGATATGCAAATAACACCACCCTTATGGCAGAAAGTGAAGAGGAACTAAAAAGCCTCTTGATGAAAGTGAAAGAGGAGATCGAAAAAGTTGGCTTAAGATCATGGCATCTGGTCCCTTCACTTCATGGGAAATAGATGGGGAATCAGTGGAAACAGTGTCAGACTTTATTTTTTGAGGCTCCAAAATCATTTCAGATTGTGACTGTAGCCATGAAATTAAAAGACGCTTACTCCTTTGAAGGCAATTTATGACCAACCTAGATAGCATATTGAAAAGCAGAGAGATTACTTTGCCAAAAAAGGTCCATCTAGTCATGGTTATGGTTCTTCCAGTGGTCATGTATGGATGTGAGTTGGACTGTGGAGAAAGCTGAGCGCCAAAGAATTGATGCTTTTGAACTGTCATGTTGGAGATGACTCTTGAGAATCCC
The DNA here is from genome assembly GCF_029407905.1 of Bubalus kerabau. Lineage (NCBI taxonomy): Eukaryota > Metazoa > Chordata > Mammalia > Artiodactyla > Bovidae > Bubalus > Bubalus kerabau. The sequence goes on from NC_073628.1 coordinate 11,924,513, forward strand.
TTGGACTGCAAGGAGATCCAACCAGTCTGTCCTAAAGGATATCCATTCTCGGTGTTCATTGGAAGGACCGATGCTGAAGCTGAAACTCCAATACTTTGGCCACCTCATGAGAAAAGCTGATTCATTGGAAAAGACCCTGATGCTAGGGATTGGGTGCAGGAGGAGAAGGGGACAGCAGAGGATGAGGTGGCTGGATGGCATCACCAACTCGATGGACATGAGTTTGAGTGAACTCCGAGAGTTGGTGACGGACCGGGAGGCCTGGCATGCTGTGATTCATGGGGTCATAAAGAGTCAGACACGACTGAGCGACTGAACTGAACTGACCCTAGGTGTGTTCTGGCATTTTATATACTTAGCTGTGTGATCTTGATCAAGTCCCTTAACCTCTGTTTTCTCATCTGGAAAATGGGCACCATGATGATAACTTCAACCTTTTAGATTGCATACGTGCCTGCAAAGAGCAGGTGGCCCTGAGAGGGCTTTCTGGGTTCCCAAGTCTGGAACAAATATGAATTATTCTGCCACCTGGGGAGAAGGAAATCTTTTGTTTAGAGGTTATGCCTGCCATCCCCAAGGTTAAATACTGATTCAAGCCAAATGACATGTATTTCTGAACCATGACACAGAACTCTGACTGAGACAATGCTTCTGTTTTCTGGGGTCCCACAAGGGCTAATGATTACTGTCTCAGATTACTCCTTTCCTCAGCCTTACCAGCCAGGCTTTCTTTGCCAACTACTTCTAGCCTGAAATCAACTGCAAGGAGAGTTGTAAGGCTTTTGGTCTCTTTTCGGTTTCCCACCTCTCCAGTGTAGCAACAAGTAGCTGTTATGGCTACTTGTCATAGCAACAACTATGGCAACCTGCACAGTCCAATCTCAGCCTGTTAAATTAAACTGTCCCCATATGGCCCTTCATGGTTAAAATACCTACAGTGGCCTTAGAAACCTTCCTATGCCTGCTGTTTAGTGAGGAAATATGTGTGGACTTGATCTAGTTTGCTTTCCCAAGCATGATTTCAACCATGCGTTGAAGGAACCAGACATTTAGTCATCTAACTACCCACAGGAATTGACAAAAGCAAGCACCCATCGTGCATTTCTCGCTTACCTCAAAACAATATTGAAGTGATCTGCCACAACAATCTGATACATTGGTATGTGCACTCTAGATGGGACACTTTTCCTCTGGATTCATTTTCCACCTAGTGCAGAATGTCTACCACGAGCCTGGCCCTCCAGCATCTGGTCACCTGGTTTTTGCACACTCAGCCCACTCCAGATCCCTTCCACATCCATCAGTAAAATCTAGGGAAAAAACTCAGTCAAAGCTCTCACTTCTGCAGAAAACAGCTTTTGTTTTTTTAGAAAACAATGTTTGGTAACACATTCAAAATCTTGTGCTCCTTGCATTGGATTCAAGGACTTGTACCAGAGGATGAGAGGCTTCCCCTTCCACCTAAACCTTTCTCTACTCCCAACAGGGCCAGAGGCTTCACTGGATCCTGTGTCCTCACTGGTATTGTTCAGTTGCTAAGTCATGTCTGACACTTTGTGGTTACATGTACAACAGCAAAACAGGCTTCCTTGTCTTTCAGTATTTTGCGGAGTTTCCTCAACCTCATGTCTATTGAGTTGGTGATGCCATCTCATCATCTCATTCTTTTGACGCCTCTCCTTCTGCCAACAATCTTTCCCAGCATCAGGGTCTCTTCCAATGAGCTGGCTCTTCACATCAGGTGGCCCAAATGTTGGAGCTTCATCTTCAGCATCAGTCTTTGCATTGAATATTGCTCTACCACTTCCAAAACAAAGCTCATGTTTCCAATCACCGAACAATATTGAACATTGATAAAGTTTAATAGAACAGGGATGTTGTTCCCTGAGAAATCCCAGAACTGCAGCCCTGCCTTTCTCTTACCATTCTCTGAACCTGGAATAGAATTGTTTTCTTACAGCTTCTCTTGCTTGAAAAGGCCTACCAACCTACCATTGTCAGCTATCCAGAAACTGTTCCTTCCTCCTTCCCCAAAGATTTCTGCCTGCTCCCTGATTGTTCTCTGTACATCAATTCAGAGGACTTGCTATATCATGCTAACTTCTTGCTCTATCATGGGGTGCAGAACACCAGGCTTCCCTGTCCGTCACCAACTTCTGGAGCTTGCTCAAACTCATGTTCATCAAGTTGGTGATGCCACCCAACAATTTCATCTTCTGTCTTCTCCTTTGCCTCCTGCCTTTAATCTTTCCCAGCATCGGGGACTTTTATTTTTTTTAATTTAATTTTTTTCAATTTTATTTTATTTATTTAATAATTAAAAAATAAATTTATTAATTTTAATTGGAGGCTAATTACTTTACAATATTGTATTGGTTTTGCCATACATTAACATGAATCAAGTCAGTTCTTCCCATCAAGTACGCAAAGTATTGGAGGTTGAGCTTTAGCATAGGTCCTTCCCGTGAATATTCAGGACTTATTTCCTTTAGGGTGGAGTGGTTGGATCTCCTTGCAGTACAATGGATTCTCAAGAGTCTTGTCCAACACCACAGTTTAAAAGCATCAATGCTTTGATGCTCAGCTTTCTTTATGGACCAACTCTAACATCCATCCCAACTTCTGGCAAAACCATGGCTTTGACTATACAGACATTTGCTGGTAAAGTAATGTCTCTACTTTTTAGTATGCTCTCTAGGTTTTTCATAGCTTTATCTTCCAAGGATCAGTGTCTCTTTTTTTCACAGCAGCAGTCACTATCTGCAGTGATTTTGGAGCCCAGGAAAATAAAGCCTGTCACTGTTTTCATTGTTTCTCCATGTATTTGCCATGAAGTAATGGAATGGGATGCCATGATCTTCATTTTTTGATCTGTACATACCATATCAAGAACATCCCTAAGAAAAAGAAATGCAAAAAGCTTGTCTGAGAAGGTCATGCAAATAACTTACAAAAGAAGAGAAGCAGGAGGCAAAGGAGAAAAGAAAGACATACCCATCTGAATGCAGAGTGCCAAAGAATAGCAAGGAGAGATTTTAAAAAAGCCTTCCTAAGTTTTCAGTGCAAAGAAATAGAGGAAAACAACAGAGTGGGAAAGACCAGAGATCTCTTCAAGAAAATTAGAGATAGGGAGGGAACTGTTCATGCAAAGGTGGACACAATAAAGGACAGAAATGATATGGACCTAACAGAATCAGAAGATATTAAGAAGAGGTTGAAAGAATACATAGAACTGTACAAAAAAGATATTAATGACCCAGATAACCACGATGGTGTGATCACTCACCTAGAGCTAGACATCCTGAGATGCACATCAGCTGGGCCTTCAGAAGTATCACTAGGAGCAAAGCTAGTGGAGGTGATGGAATTGCAGTTGAGCTATTTCAAATCCTAAAAGATGATGCTGTTAAACTGCTGCACTCAGTATGCTAGCAAATTTGGAAAACTCAGCAGTGGCCACAGGACTGGAAAGCTCGTATTCATTCCAATCCAAAAGAAAGGCGATTTCAAAGAATGTTCATCTCCCACACAGTTGAACTCATCTCACATGCTACCAAAGTAATTTCTCCGAGCAAGTCTTGAACAGTACATGAACTGTGAAATTCCATATGTTCAAGCTGGATTTAGAAAAAGCAGAGGAACCAGAGCTCAAATTGCCAACATCCTCTGGATCATAGAAAAAGCAAGAGAATTGAAGAAAAACACTTACTTCTGCTTCATCGATTTTGCAAAAGCCGTTGACTGTGTGGATCACAACAAACTGTGGAAAACTTGCAGAGACTGGAATACCAGACCATCTTATCTGCCCTCTGAGAAATCTGTATACAGGTTGAGAAGCAACAGCAAGAACTGAACATGGAACAACAGAGTGGTTCCAAATCAGGAAAGGAGTATGTCAAGGCTGTATATTGTCACCCTGATTACTTAACTTATATGCAGAGTACATCATGAGAAATGCCCAGCTGGATGAAGCACAAACTGGAATCAAGATTTCTGGGAGAAATATAAATAACCTCAGATATGCAGATGACACCACCCTCATGGCAGAAAGTGAAGAGGAACTGAAGAGCCTCTTGATGAAGGTGAAAGAGGGGAGTGAAACATCTGGCTTAAACTCCCCATCCAGAAAATGAAGATCATGGCATTTCTTCCATCCCTTCATGGCAAATAAATGGGGAAACAATGGAAACCATGAGAAACTTTATTTTTAGGGGCTCCAAAATCACTGCAGATGATGACTGCAGCTATGAAATTAAAAGGTGCTTGCTTGTTTGAAGAAAAGCTATGACAAACTTAGACAGCATTTTTAAAAGCAGAGATGTTACTTTGCTGAAAAAGTTCAGTATAATCAAAGCTGTGATTTTTCCAGTTGTCATGTATGGATGTGACAGTTGCACCATAAAGTGGTGAGCGATGAAGAATTGATGCTTTTGAACTGTGGTGTTGGACAAGACCCTTGAGAGTCCCTTGGACTGCACGGAGCTCCAACCAGTTAATGCTAAAGGAAATCAATCCTGAATATCCATTGGAAGAACTGAATCTGAACCTGAAGCTCCAATACTTTGGCCAACTGATGTAAAGAACAGACTTATTAGGAAAGACCCTATTGCTGGGAAAGATTGAAGGCAGGAGGAGAAGAGGATGACAGAGGATGAGATGGTTGGATGGCATCACTGACTTGATGGACATGAGTTTGAGCAAGCTTCTGGAGTTGGTGAAGGACGGGGAGGCCTGGCGTGCTGCAGTCCATGGGATTGCAAATAGTTGCACATGACTGAGCAACTTAACTGAATTGAACATACTCTACAGCAAATACTATTTGTAATTGGCATGTTTTTCCACCAAGACTGGGGCTCCCTAAGGCCCCAACACTTATCCCCAATCAAGTCTGCACCCATGCAGAGCAGTCAGTGCCTAGCATTCACAAGGCATTCAGTGAGTTCTGATTGCAGGGGGACCTCCATTTTGGTAGACATAGAGGAGCAAGGGACACATTTATCCTCCTGTCTCAAACAACTCCAAAATAGACAAGATAAATGAAAGAGTAGTTTTTTTACATCAAACATCTGGTAGCAGAGAATGGATTCCTGGGGGGTGGGTGTGGGGAGCAAGCAAGGTGAGTTCTAAAATTGCCCCAACTCTGGAAATAGTTTCCAAAACATACATGGAAGGGGTATCTGGGCAGAGACAAACAATCTCCCCAAGAATAGAGATTTGAGATTCTAGATAGTTAAGAGTTCACAGGAGAAAGCTACACAGATAGAACTGTGGGAAGGTACAGATTATATGCCTCCAATTTTCATTGGAGAGTTAATAGTGCTGGTCAGAATTATAGGGAACAATCCTTTAGCCTCAAATTGAGCCAAGTCTAATTGTGTCCTCACCCACCAGAGTGGAAATTATTCATAATTCCCATGACATCAGTAGGGCCTTGAAGACAATATTGCCTTGCTAGTGGGGAATAATAAACCTGGTCTAAAGGCTGGTCTCATCTCAGCTTAAAAATCTGAACAGCAAGCCTTCAAAGAGTACAACTGTTTCTAAGAAATTAACAGAGTTTGCAAACAGTGCCAGGAATAATTTATAATTAAAAAACATCCAACTTCCAAAGGATAAAAATGACCACATTCAACATCCAATTTAAAATTTCCATATAATTGTGAAAGTATTTGTCCTAGTTCCTTCACAATATTGTAAAGTAATTATCCTCTAATTAAGATATATAAATTTAAAAAGAAAATTTCCAGATGTTCAAAGAGGCATAAAATATCCAAAATGAGGGAAAAACCAATCAGTAAAAACACGCTGAATCACTACAAACAAATCTGGATGATATTTGCCGAGTTTTTCACATACCCCAGTGAAAAATTGTTTCCTCCTCTTTTGCACTTCTGGCTCTTTTCAACCAACCATGGCTCTGTGCCACATCCTGGAATCTTGGTCCTCTCTCACTTGCAGTGATGTCCTAGTTCCATCAGTATATTGTAAAGTAATTATCCTCAAATTAAGATAAATAAATTTAAAAAGAAAAAAATTCCGGATGTGCAAAAAAGCAAGAAAATATCCATAATGATGGAAAAATCAATTAGTAAAAACACAGTTAAAAATATACATTACATAATTAGCAGGCAAGGACATTAAAATGCTTACTACAACAATAATCCTTATATTCATGAAGCTGAAAAGTACTGAGTATGTTAAATAGAGACATGAAAATAGGAATGGAAAGAAGGTGGGAAAAAATTAAATGTCCATCACAGAACTTTGAAACAACTTTAAGAATACTAAAATATATGTAGATGGAATCCAACAAGAAGTTAAAGACAGGAGACTAGAGAAAAGAACTTCATAATAACTGGCTGAAAATTTTCCAATATGATGAAAGCTTTAAACCAATAAACACAGAAACCCAATTAACTCAAGGACAAGAAGTATGACAACTATACAAATCATATCATAATTCTTAATTCATTGCTTAAAACAATCAACCAAAGAAATGTAACCAGAAGGAACAACAGACACAGCAGAACAAAAAATGGGAATGACAGCAGATTAGACATATGAAACAATGTTAGCCAGAGGACACTGGCACCACGTCTTAGAATGCTGAGAGAAATATAATTGACTCAGAATTCTATACCCAAGAAAAATACATATCAAAATCTAGATAAAATACTTTCTCAGATGGACGACAACTACTAGACTGCATCACCAACAACAGACCAATGTAATAAATGTTTTATAAAAGGTCTCAAGTCAGAAGGAATTTAAAAGGAAGGGGAAATCTGGATCTACAGGGGGAAGGAACAGTACCCCAAATGATAAACATGTAATATATATTAAAAGGTAAATATAATGACTTTCCCAGTGGTCCAGTGGTTAAGGATCTGCTTTGCAATGCAGGGGATGCTGGTTTGTTTCTTTGCCAGAGAACTAAAATCCCACATGCCACTGAGCAACTAGGCTTGCATGTCTCAAATAGAATTTATACACTGCAAGTACTGAGCTTTCCCTCCTCAAATAGGGAGTCCCTACTACAAGGAAGATCCTGCATGCCACACTAAGACCCAACACAGCCAAAGAAATGATAAATAAATATATAATTTAATAATTATTAATAATTATCAAATTAATAATGATAGACTGGAAAGTTAAAGATGCATACCATGGATCTTAAAACTACTTAAAAAAAGTTACAGTTAACAAAGTGACGAAGTCTATAAAAGTGAATCATAAAAACTACTCAGTCACAAAGAAGTCAGGGATAAAAAGAGACATGGGAAGAAAAAACATGGGACAAACTGAAGATAAAGAGCAAGATGATAGAATTAAACCCAACTAGAGTTAACCCCTCAGATGTGAACCCAGACTGAAGATATACCGCAGGCCCCATATGACAGCAGATCCCCATACACTGCACTCTGCAGCCGAAACAGAGCCTGCCAGGCTCCAGGGCCCCATGTGCCTGGGCACAGAACAGCACCAAAAGTTTATATGGAACAATAAATTAGAAGACTTCAATCATGTGAAGTACATCCTCTGTTTATAAAGAAATTGCATTAGAAATCAATGTTCACTGGACAGAGGAAGAATAAGGTGTTAAACAAAGTGCAGTCCTTCCCTCCTTTACTACTCTAATTCTTTCCAGGAAGGAGCAGGTAAATTGACAGAACTTACATCTCTTCAATACTAGATATACTTGACCTGGGACATGTTCGATTTTCATGGTTCATCCCCCTTTCCATACTGAGCAGCAGAGACTGCTCCTCTAAACCACAGCTCAATCACTACAAACAAATCCAGATGATATTTGCCGAGTCTTTCACGTAAACCAGTGAAAACTTGTTTCTTCCTAATTTGCACTCCTGGCTCTTTGCAATGAACCATGGCTGTTGTGCCAGGTCCTGGAATCATGGTCCTCTGTCCCTTGCAGCCATGTTCCCATACACCAGGCCTCAATTATGCTCAATGGAATTCCTATTCAGAGTGGCCATAATACATGCAAAAAGGGAAAGAACAGGCAGCTCCTTACTCTCCTCTCTTGTTCATTCACTACATACATTCACTGAACACCTGTGTGGCAAGCCTGTTATAAACAAACCTTCAAGTTGAAAACTTTCAAACATGTAAAAGTGCATTTTAATGTGAAATCACGTCAGTTAGTTCACAGATCTGATACACGTTGTTGTGGGCACATCCCAGACAAGTGGGTGTGCTTTTGTGTACTTTACTGTACAGAACTGTATGGAATACAATAAGTGTTAGTCATTCAGTCGGGCCTGACTCTTTGCGACCCCATGGACTGAAGCCCACCAGGCTCTGCTGTCCATGAGATTTTTCCAGCAAGCATACTGGAGTGCCTTGCCATTTCCTTCTCCAGGGGATCTTCCCAACGAAATAATTGACCCTGGGTCTCCTGCACTGCAAGCAGATTCTTTACTGACTGAGCTACAAGGGAAGCTGATGGAGTACAATACTGCAGTATTTTTATTTCAAGCCTACGATGTCTGAAAGGAAGCATAAATGCAGTGATAATATAGATGGTACTACTATTCTATTCTTAAAAGTGTGCTTAGTTGCTCAGCTGTGTTCAACTTTGGCAACATATGGACTGTAGTCAGCCAGGCTCCTCTTGCCATGGGGATTCTCCAGACAATAATACTGGAGTGGGTTGCCATGCTCTATCCAGGTACTGCAAGATTAAAAATGTTTCTTTTATTTTTTTTATGTGTTATTTGCATGAAAATTATCATAAAGCTATTAAACTACAGTAATAAATAGCCATTTGTCTTAGTTGACTGTCTAAGAAACTTTGCTGGACTTATGAAGAAATTGGGATTTTTGAACACCCTTTTGAAATGTAACTTGTTCATACACAGGGAACTTACTGTCCTGCTAAGACCTGTGGATCCAAAAGTGAGCGCATCCTCTCCAGGTCCAACGAAGTCACATTCTTGGTTGGGATTTTAGAGGAAACGTGAGATCTCCATAATTCTAGCCATATCGGTCCTTCAAAAGACCTTGATCAGGAGAAACTAATACTAAAGTGGAAATAGTCATTGTGTTTCTACACATTTCTAGAAAGTGTTGCTGACTCCTCAGTACTGGATCTTGTAATGCTGGTGACTGGGTGATGAAGTGATGTGAACAGAAGTAAGGAAGGTGAGACAGGTAGGTCAGAATGTGAGGTAACAAAGACACGGTATTTAGAAGCTGAAGAATTGAGAGAGATTTGGGACCTGAGTTGGAAAAGCAGTTTTCAAAACAAATTGGGTCATGAGGTATGTATAATCCTCACTTCAGTCCTTAGAAGATCTCTACTGACCAGACTGTCTTTTTTTTCTGGAGCACAGTTCAGATCCATCCAGCTGTCTCTCATTGCTGCTCCTTCCTCCCGGCTCCCACACTGTGCCCAGCTGTTCAGCCTAATATATTCAGAAATGGTTTGTTCTTTAAGGCAGACACTGCTGGCTGCATACAAAATGATCTATTTTCTGCTTCTCTTTCAAAACTGAAAATAGTTTGTTATATAGCCATGAGCCCAGTAGCTACAGGACTGCATTTCCTACCCACCCGTGCTCTTGGTCATGACTGGTGACTGAGATGCAAGCAGACCTGTAAGAGGGATTTCTTGGAAGACTGCTTTCAAGGAGCTGATTTAGCTGAGAGATGAGTCTCTTCCCTTCCCTACCTTCTTCCTAACTGCTCCCTGAATTTTAGTTGTGATGGCTGGAACTCCTGCAGTTGTATTGGACAATCATGTAACCTTGGAGATGGGTACCATCCAAGCTCTCACTGTCCCACCTCCATCTTTGTTTCAGTGGGAGAGAAAAAAAAAATCAACTTTCTCTTGCTAAAATTATGGTTGTTTTAGTTTTTTGCAATGTGCATCCAAACTAATCCTGATACTACTATGTGTCTAATGTGATATAGCCTTATTATTTTGTTGGGTTTAGTGAATATATTTATATTTTGCATTTTTCTTATTTTTTTATTTTATAAATTGATTTATCAACCACAGGTATACCTAAATTGTATAACCTCAAAATTATGATTATAAGCATACTTTCCTATAGATTTTGCATTTTTATACTTTCTATTCTTCTTTCCTTTCTTGTTTTCTCCATATTTGTACAGCCTGAGCCACTTCCTGTCTTATAACCTCATCCATATCCATATCTGCAGGCCAAAATAAGTTGAAAGCTGTGTGGAGAGAACCAAAGAAGAATGAATTACAGGGACATGAATGAAGGGTGCTGGCCCTTGTTACTCATCATGTATGTTCTGTAGTAGGATCACATTCCCCCACCATTCTGTGGACCCACCACCTCCAGGTTTGCCATGACCATGGAAGATACTTAAGCCAGTGGAATTTGAGTAGAGGTGATATATCACTTCCAAATGGAAGTATTATTTTCTGTCCTACTAGCTGGAATGCAGATGTAATGACAGGGGCTGGAACAGCCATATTTGACCAGAGGTAAGTAGCACAGGTGGAAGATTTGACAAGAAAGAAGTGGGTCCCATTTCTGTGGAGAGACCTACACTATTATTATATGAAAGATAATTGAAATTGTATTGTATTTAATACAATGCTATTTAAGGTTTGATTACAGTAGTTGAACCTGTAACCTAACAGTCATAATAGAATAACTGATCTTTGTGTTAGCCTTGTCTTGACATTAGAGTCTGGTATAATGAGACAAGATCTACTGATGTATACTTACAAATGAGTCAAGTGACAGCCCTTCACACTGGAAGCTGTGGTCTAGTGTGGGTTTTAGAAACTCAAGCAAGAACAAAGCGACATGGCGGACGCAGCTTTAAGATGCTGTAGGAACACTTGGGAGGGGAAGCTAAATCGGTCCTGGTCTCAGGAGATTGCTTGAAATAGCGGACAATCCTCTATTGGTCTCCTTAAGAATAGGCCATGGTGCCAAGTTTCATGTAAAAGTTATGTATTTCAAATTCCTTCCAGGGTGTTTTCCCTTTTGATCCAGTGCTTAAGATATGAGTTTGAGACCTGGCTTGGGAAGATTTCAAATGCCCCAGGGCAATTAAACCGGCAGGCCACAACTACTGAGTCTGAGTGCCTTAGAGCCTGTGATCTGTATCAAGAGAAACACAGGATTGAAAAGCCAGTGTACTGCAATTACAGAGTAGCCCCAGCTCGCTGCAAATAGAGAAGTCCTGAGCAGCAATGAAGACCTAGTGCACCAAAATTAAAAAAAAAAAAAAAAATATATATATATATATATAAATTAACAATAACACAAGAATTGTGGGAGAGTTTAATATCCCACTCACACCTATGGATAGATCAACTTAACAGGGAAATAAAAAGGAAAGACAAAGTTTAAATGATACAATAGACCTTTTAGACCTAATTGATATCTATAGGACATTTCACCCCAAAACAATGAATTTCAACTTTTTCGCAGGAGCACATGGAACCTTCTCCAGGATAGATCACATCCTGGGCCATAAATCTACCCTTGGAAAATTAAAAAAAATTTGAAATAATTCCAAGCATCTTTTCTGGCCACAATTCAGTAAGATTAGATGTCAATTACAGGAGAAAAACTATTAAAAATGCCAACATATGGAGGCTGAACAACACGCTGCTGAATAACCAACAATTCACAAAAGAAATAAAAAAGGAAATCAAAATATGCATAGAAATGAATAAAAATGAAAACACAACAACCCCAAAACTATGGGATACTGTAAAAACTTTGTTAAGGGGATGGTTCATAGCAATACAAGCTTACCTCAAGAAACAAGAAAAAAGTCAAATAAATAATCTAACTCTATACCTAAAGCAACTAGAAAAGGAGGAAATGAAGAACCCTAAGGTTAGTAGAAGGAAAGAAAACTTAAAAATTAGGGCATAAATAAATGCAAAAGAAACAAAGGAGACCATAAGAAAAATCAACAAAGCCAAAAGCTGGTTCTTTGAATGGATAAATGAAATTGACAAACCATTAGCCAGCCTCATCAAGAAACAAAGGGAGAAGAATCAAATCAACAAAATTAGAAATGAAAATGGAGAGATGACAACAGACAACACAGAAATACAAAGGATCATAAGAGACTACTCTCAGCAACTATATGCCAGTAAAATGGACAACTTGGAAGAAATGGACAAATTCTTAGAAAAATAAACTTTCCAAAACTGAACCAGGAAGAAATAGAAAATCTTAACAGACCCATCACAAGCGTGGAAATTGAAACTGTAATCAGAAATCTTTCAGCAAACAAAAGCCCAGGACCAGACGGCTTCACAGCTGAATTCTACCAAAAATTTAGAGAAGAGCTAACATCTATCCTACTCAAACTCTTCCAGAAAATTACAGAGGAAGGTAAACTTCCAAACTCATTCTATGAGGCCACCATCACCCTAATACCAAAACCAGACAAAGATGCCACATATAGACCAATATCACTGATGAACATAGATGCAAAAACCCTTATCAAAATTCTAGCAAACAGAATCCAATAACATATTTAAAAGATCTACATCATAACCAGGTGGGCTTTATCCCAGGGATGAAAAGATTCTTCAATATCCACAAAAAATCAACATAATACACCACATTAACAAATTGAGTGATAAGAACCATATGATTATCTCAATAGATGCAGAAAAAGCCTTTTAAAAAATTCAACATCCATTTATGATAAAACCCTCCAGAAAGCTGGAATAGAAGGAACATACCTCAACTTAATAAAAGCTATATATGACAATCCCACAGCAAACATTATCCTCAATGGTGAAACATTGAAAACATTTGCCCTAAAGTCAGGAATAAGACAATGGTGCCCACTCTCATCATTACTATTCAACACAGTTTTGGAACTTTTGGCCATATCAATCAGAGCAGAAGAAGAAGTAAAAGGAATCCAGACTGGAAAAGAAGAAGTAAAACTCTCACTATTTGCAGATGACATGATCCTCTCCAGAGAAAACCCTAAAGACTCTACCATAAAATTACTAGAGCTAATCAATTTATATAGTAAAGTTGCAGGATATAAAATCAACATACAGAAATCCCTTTCATTCCTATACACTAATAGTGAGAAAATAGAGAAGAAATTAAGGAAACCCATTCACCACTGCAATGAAAAGAATAAAATGCACAGGAATATATCTACCTAAAGAAACAAAAGACTTATATATAGAAAACTATAAAACACTGGTGAAAGAAATCAAAGAGGACACTAATCAGATCAGATCAGTCGCTCAGTTGTGTCCGACTCTTTGCAACCCCATGAATCGCAGCATGCCAGGCCTCCCTGTACATCACCAACTCCCGGAGTTCACTCAGACTCATGTCCCTCGAGTCAGTGATGCCATCCAGCCATCTCATCCTCTGTCGTCCCCTTCTCCTCTTGCCCCCAATCCCTCCCAGCATCAGAGTCTTTTCCAATGAGTCAACTCTTCATATTCCAAAGAATAGCAAGAAGAGAGAAGAAAGCCTTCTTCAGCGATCAGTGCAAAGAAATAGAGGAAAACAACAGAATGGGAAAGACTAGAGATCTCTTCAAGAAAATCAGAGATACCAAGGGAATATTTCATGCAAAGATGGGCTCGATAAAGGACAGAAATGGTATGGGCCTAACAGAAGCAGAAGATATTAAGAAGAGGTGACAAGAATACACAGAAGAACTGTACAAAAAAGATCTTCACGACCCAGATAATCACGATGGTGTGATCACTGACCTAGAGCCAGAGATCCTGGAATGTGAAGTTAAGTGGGCGTTTGAAAGCATCACTATGAACAAAGCCAGTGGAGGTGATAGAATTCCAGTTGAGCTATTTCAAATCCTGAAAGATGATGCTGTGAAAGTGCTGCAGTCAATATGCCAGCAAATTTGGAAAACTCAGCAGTGGCCACAGGACTGGAAGAGTTCTGTTTTCATTCCAATCCCAAAGAAAGGCAATGCCAAAGATTGCTCAAACTACTGCACAATTGCACTCATCTCACACGCTAGTAAAGTAATGCTTAAAATTCTCCAAGCCAGGACACTAATAGATGGAGAAATATACCGTGTTCATGGATCAGAAGAATCAATATAGTGAAAATGCATATACTACCCAAAGCAATCTATAGATTCAATGCAATCCCTATCAAGCTACCAATGGTATTTTTCACAGAACTAGAGCAAATAATTTCACAATTTGTATGAAAATACAAAAAAAACTCGAATAGCCAAAGTAATATTGTGAAAGAAGAATGGAACTGGAGGAATCAACCTGCCTGACTTCAGGCTGTACTACAAAGCTACAGTCATCAAGACAGTATTGTAGTGGCACAAAGACAGAAATACAGACCAGTGAAACAAAGTAGAAAGCCCAGAGATAAATCCACTCACTTATGGACACCTTTATCATTGACAAAGGAGGCAAGAATACATAATGGAGAAAACATAATCTCTTTAACAAGTGTTGCTGGGAAAACTGGTCAACCACTTGTAAAACTGAGACTAGAACGCTTTCTAACACCATACACAAAAATAAACTCAAAATGGATTAAAGACCTAAACATAAAACCAGAAACTATAAAACTATTAGAGGAGAACATAGGTGAAACACTCTCCGACATAAATCACAGCAGGATCCTCTATGACCCAACTACCAGAGTATTGGAAATAAAAGCAAAAATAAACAAATGGGACCTAATTAAACTTAAAAGCTTTTGCACAATGAAGGAGACTCTAAGCAAGGTGAAAAGACAGCCTTCAGATTGGGAGAAGATAATAGCAAATGAAGCAGTTGACAAAGAATTAATCTCAAAAATATACAAGCAAATCCTGCAGCTCAATTCCAGAAAAATAAATGACCCAATCAAAAAATGGGCCAAAGAACTAAACAGACATTTCTCCAAAGAAGACATACAGATGGCTAACAAACACATGAAAAGTTGGTCAACATGGCTCATTATCAGAGAAATGCAAATCAAAACCACAATGAGGTACCATTTCATGCCAGTCAGAATGGCTGCTATCCAAAAGTCTACAAACCATAAACGCTGCAGCGGATGTGGACAAAAGTGAACCCTCTTACACTGTTGGTAGGAATGCACACTAGTACAGCCACTATGGAGAACAGTGTGGAGATTCCTTGAAAAACTGGAACTAGAACTGCCATATGACTCAGCAATCCCACTGCTGGGCATACACATGGAGGAAACCAGAATTGAAAGAGACACGTGTATCCCAATGTTCTTCGCAGCACTGTTTATAATAACCAGGACATGGAAGCAACCTAGATGCCCATCAGCAGATGAATGGATAAGAAAGCTGTAGTACATATACACAATGGAATATTACTCATCCATTAAAAAGAATACATTTGAATCAGTTCTAATGAAGTGGGTGAAACTGCAGCCTATTATACAGAGTGAAGTAAGCCAGAAAGAAAAACACCAATACAGTATACTAACACATATATATGGAATTTAGAAAGATGGTAATGATAATCCTATACACAAGACCCCAAAAGAGACACAGATGTATAGAACAGTCTTTTAGACTCTGTGGGAGAGGGCGAGGGTGGGATGATTTCGGGGAATGGCATTGAAACATGTACATTATCATATGTGAAATGGATTGCCAGTCCAGGTTTGATGAATGAGACAGGGTGCTTGGGGATGGTGTACTGGGATGACCCAGAGGGATGTGATTGGGAGAGGGGTGGGAGGGGGGTTAAGGATGGGGAACACATGTACACCTGGGGCAAATTCATGTCAATGTATGGCAAAACCACTACCATATTGTAAAGTAACTAGCCTCCAATTAAAGTAAATCATTTTACATTTAAAAAATATTCCCATAGAGAAATCAGTGAGGTCTCAGGGGAAACAGGACATGAAAAAGGATGAACTAGTCTGGGTCTGATATCATGCAAGTCTTGGAGAGGGAAGCTACAGCCTGTTTTCATACGGAACTTGGGACATAAGTTGTGCCTCAAACGTGTCCCAACCCAAGACTAGGGAGCTTGGATTTCACTCTCCCACTAGCACCTGCCTCTCATCATTCAACTACCACTGAACTGGTGTCTCAGAGCCCTTGTATTAGATCCTCCAAAGACAAATTAAAGGTGACACTAGAAGCAAGAAAAGCTCAGGAAAATGCAACCTCAGATAATGTCTCAATTTCTGCATCCACTCTGCCATCTCCAGCATCATATCTGGAATCCTGTGAGTCGAAAGAACTCCATGAGTCTCTAGACATAAGAATTTTTCAAAATTCAGCTTTTAATTTATATAGGAGTATAGTTAATTTACCATATTGTATTAATATTATTTGTATGGGAAATTAATTCCTTATACATACACATGTATCCATTCTTTCTTAGGTTCTTTTCCCATACAGGTTATTACAGACTATTGAGCAGAATTCCTGTGCTGTACAGTAGGTCTTTGTTGATTATGTATTAAATAAAATAGCATACAGATATTAATCTCAAATTCTCAATTTATCCTTCTACCACCTTTCCACTTTCATAACTATAATTATTGTTTTGATGGAGGGAAGTGTCTATAGGCAAGTTTTGGATCAGGGTCAGTGCTTGTGAGAGTGGAGTGGCCAGGCAAAGCAAGCCTGAGAAAGACTCATTTGAGGTGATGGTAAATGTTGAGAAGGACCTGGCCATGGAAAAAGCTGGGGAGAAAACATTGTAGTTGTGGGAAGTAGCCCCTGCTAAGCACCTAGGTAACCAAACTGAATAAATTGTTACCCTTCCACTGCCAACCTTTCTTCCATGCTTGGAACTTGGCCTACAGGTCAACCACCATGACCTTATCCGATGCTTCAGTTGTGAGTTAGCAGAAATGAGGCAGGTCAACCTGCCCAAGAAGGGAAGACCTGGGGCTCTCATGAAGCTGAATATGCTCTGGACTCAGGGATGTGTCCACAAACTGGCTATCACCAGGAGCATCAGGTGCCAGGAGCAGCACCAGTGCCTCTGACTATCCCCATATACTTGTTCTCAGGAGTAAAAATGCCACAGAAATGATAGAGCAAAGAAACAAGTCATGACTCTTGTTTCATCTTGCTCCGTGTGATTCCCATGGCCCTTTGACCACACTGCTCTCTGCCCCAAAACTTTCCTCTTTTGCTTCTTCAAAGGTGGCTTGTGAATAACATCAGCACCTGACTCTGAAGCCAGGTGGCTGGAACTCAACTCACAGTCAGCTGGGACCCAGAGATGTCCAGCCTTGTCCTGTGTTTCTGTCCTTTTTCTCCAACTAGATTCATAAAGCAAAGTCCTGAAAAAACATAAGTGTGATTGTAACCCTCTCAAGGCCTTTGAAGCGTCAAGGTCTATTTTGAGCATCAAAGAGGGAACACATCCGTTTCATCCAGGCTAGTCTCAGACCCCAGCCTCACTCAGCGAGGGCTTTCCTAAGGAAACATAAGACACTTATGTAAGTTACCAGAAGGCTGAGAAAGGAATGCTTCTCGCTTGAATTCAGGTGCATGTTATCCAGACACCCAGGGTCTGTATTGTGTCAATGAGGATCAGGAGCTCTTTGGATTCTGAGTTGGGAGTGAGTCAGTCACCACCTGCAGAACTGCCTCCTGGGGTCACTACAGCTGGGGCCCTGACATTGTGCTTGGAACCCAGAAGAAACAGCCCTGAATATTGCTTTCCTGCTGCTACATGGAGGCAGGGCTGCTGATAAAATCAGAACCAGACTTGAGGGGCAAAGGGAAAGGAACTTCCACTCTGGTGCTTGCAGACATCTAAGAGCTACCCAGGAGTGGATGCAATTGAGCTTTCTCTCATCTTTCCCTTCCTGGAAGTCTCCTAGCCTGGGAACCAGAGTTCCTGGGTCCCAAGTATTCACTAACTTACCTGCAACCTTAAGGTGAGTCATACACCCCAGGGTTCAGTTTCCCATCTCTTGGATGAGGGAGACTGGACTTGCTCTAGAACACTTGTTCCAGGCTGAAGCTCAGTGCCAATCAGTAGCAAAGTGGCTCAGAGGTGGGTGTTGCTGAGGAAGCTGAGGCTGCCTTTGGTGGGCAGGGGGCTGCAACTGTCTGGTGATATTCATGGGTCCTGGGATCAAGACTGGGAGTGGTAGACCACTTGGCACACAGCTGCTGTGACACCGAGGACCTTAGAGGCCTTGCCCACTGGAACTTACCATCATTTGGGTTCTGTGGGATGAGATCAGGTAGTTATAAGTCAGAAGTTACCAATGGGGAAGCTTGTAGATTCCTCAGCATAACCCAAATTAGGCTAACGTATCATCTCCCCTAAAAAACTCTGGGAACAAGATATGCCAGGACTCTTAGACAAATTTTGTAGTGTTTTAAATACTATTTAAAGTAGGTTATCTTTTGGATGACCTGCCATTTGCTCTATGGCTTGGGATGATACCCACAGTTAGAGTGGAATCAAAGGGCTCCTGTTGGAGGCTGTTCCTTTCCCTGTGATTCATTAGAAGTGAGTACAGCTCTATCTCCTCCACATCTGGAGCAGAAATTCAAACAGGAAGGACACAACCTCCAAGTTTAAGAGGAAGACTCAGGTAGGTCTGGCACTCAGGTAGTCACTATTCTTTTCCCAGTGCTTCTTCCTTCCCTCCTGGGCCCTGTACAAGCTGCCCACCTCCTGGTTACTGGGTTATGAATTCCTCCTCCCTTCTCTTGCAAATATACATGCAGTCTCACTTGTTGCTTCCTCTCTACCCAAGCCCTATCCCTCACCTGCAGATGGCAATAAAGAAGGGAAAACCAAGGAGGGGTCTGCCCAGATCATTCTTTTAAAAAATATTTGCATTCCTTCTCCTTCCAGACCCTGTCCTGAATCATCTAGATCTCCAACTAGATGACTCAGTAGCTTAGCAGGGGAGTGGAGATGCAGATAGGGTTGGAGGTAAGGTTGTCAGGTATAGGGGGGATGGTTTTCAATGAGAAGAATAGGAGTAAGGAGCATGTGGTCCTCCAAACACTCACTCATTGGGGACCTGCCTGAATTTGCTATCTTGGGCCCTTTAGGGTATCACTAAGACAGAAGCTTCATTCTATAAACTTCTTACTACAAAACAATTGGAAAGATAACAAATATAAGAAAGAAGAGGGTCATGAGCCCTATATTTCATCATTTGGCATCAATAACTACAAAACTAGCCTCTTAGTCTCACAGGTTGTCATAGACCGGAGACTATGCAACATCAAGGTGGTGGCCAATTGAGTTCCCGGTGAAGACATTCTTGACTTGCATCAGGTCTTTCTCTTCTTGCTATGTTATCATTTGTGGTGTGGGAAGGGAAGGAGGAAGAGGGTGAATAAGAGAGGAAAAGAGGGAGAGGATAATCCCATCATGAGGGACCACCATCAAAACCCCATGTCAACCTGGGTACCTCCCAAAGGCCCTACTTCCTAATACCATCACATTGGGAATCAAGGGTGGACACAATCAATCCATAGCAGCTATGCTGATATGTTTTTAAAAATAGACAGACCCTCATTTCATTCTCTGTTTTACTCCTTATTCATGTTTCCTGAAGTGTTTTAGGGACAAGATGAACATTTCACAAAATATACATAATGAGTATTTGGGGTAAATGATAGGATGTGAAAAAAATACTCATTTGTTTCCAATAAAATTAACATCTAATATCCAGTCCATGTACAAATTTCCCTGATTCTCAAAAAGCATTTTTCACAGTTTATTGAAAGAATATAGTCATATGTTGCACTTGGTTGTTCTCCTTTAAGAGTAAATAACTGTTCCTCTCCCAATTTTAATGCCATTTATTTGTTCTATGAGAATTGGACTGTTCAGAAGGCTGAGCACTAAAGAATTGATGCTTTTGAACTGTGGTGTTGGAGAAGACTCTTGAGAGTCCCTTGGACTGCAAGGACATCCAACCAGTCCATTCTGAAGGAGATCAGCCCTGGGATTTCTTTCAAAGGAATGATGCTAAAGCTGAAACTCCAGTACTTTGGCCACCTCATGCGAAGAGTTGACTCATTGGAAAAGACTTGATGCTGGGAGGGATTGGGGGCAGGAGGAGAAGGGGATGACAGAGGATGAGATGGCTGGATGGCATCACTGACTCGATGGACATGAGTCTGGGTGAACTCCGTGAGTTGGTGATGCACAGGGAGGCCTGGCGTGCTGCGATTCATGGGGTCTCAAAGAGTCGGACATGACTGAGCGAATGATCTGATCTGATCTGATTTGTTCAGAAACTGGGTGGAAGCAGGGTGGTTTGTCTTACAGAATGTCCCACCATTGGGTTTAGAGCAGGAGTCCACAATACCAGCACAGTGGGTCAGGACCAGTACTAGCCCTTAGTCTATTAAGAACCAGACCTCCACAGCAGGAGGTGAGGTGCAGGCCAGTGAGTGAGACTTCATCTGTATTATAGCTGTTCCGCATCACTCTCTCATCACCCCCAGAAGGGACAGTCTAGCTTGTTTTCCTGAAACTGTTTATTGTTACACAACCTATGCTTCGGAGAAGGCAATGGCAGCCCACTTCAGTACTCCTGCCTGGAAAATCCCATGGATGAAGGAGCCTGGAAAGCTGCAGTCCATGAGGTCGCTGAGGGTTGGATGCGACTGAGTGACTTCACTTTCGCTTTTCACTTTCATGCATTGGAGAAGGCAATGGCAACCCACTTCAGTGTTCTTGCCTGGAGAATCCCAGGGAAGGGGGATCCTGGTGGGCTGTGGTCTATGGTGTAGCACAGAGTCGGACACGACTGAAGTGACTTAGCAGCAGTAGCAACCTATGCTTAATAGAAACAAAAATAGCACACATATTGATAGTTATTTCCCTTTCTCAGTGCTCAGAATGGTGAGTTGTTGCCCTAGCAATCTATGACAAACTAGATGTTGCCTATTAACATTTGGGCACATTCGGCCAGCTTAAAATTAAATATTAAAAAACTAAGATCAAGGGATCCAGCCCGATCCATCATGGCAAATAGAAGGGGAAAATGTGGAAGCAGTGACATATTTGTTCATCTTAGCCTCCAAAACCACTGTGGATGGTGCCTGCAGCCATGAAATCAGAGGACGTTTGCTTCTTGGCAGGAAAGCTACGACAAATATAAACAGTGTATTGAGAAGCAGAAACATCATTCTGCCCAACAAACTGGTAGATGTTTGGCCTTTTCATTTGGATTCCTAATCTTTCTGTCAAGTCCCCATTGGTCTTTGAAGTCCCTCAGCTTTCTGGTCTGTCACGATTCCCAAGATTACATTGTGCATTTCTTTACCCAGTCCTGAAATCAGCCATCTATTTAAGAATCCATGCATCGTCTGATGGGAAATGTATTTAGAAGCTACATGTTAGACCTCAGAATAGTCACTGCTATCAAGTTGTCATTGCTTCTAGGCTTTACAGTGGTCAGAGGATGAAGTACACATTTTCTTTAAAAAAGTGAAATAAAAATGAATATAGTTAGTTGGTACAAACTTGTGCTTTCAGTTCCATGTTTAAGACAGCAGGGTTTGAATTAAACTTTTCTATGATATGTGTGAATCTCTTTTTCTAGCCACCAAAAGGCTTACACAGAACATTAGTTTTAATTATTGTCTAGCTTTTACCTGTTAACATGCATGTGATTCTGTCACAATAACAGAAGTTATTATGAACATCTGAATATAATTTCAGATTTCTTTTCTGTTTTTCTTTGTTTTTGTTTTGGATGGGTAGTATTTCTGTTTTTCCATAGAAGATATTCCACTCTGAATTTAGTCATAATTTTGAATTTTAAAGCCACTTAAGTAATGTGTTGTTATGGGCAGCTAGTCACCAGCTTGATGCAGTTAGATTTATCAGTCTCTTTGTTTTCAATTTTTTCAGTTCAGTTCTGTCCTTTCAGTCGTGTCAGTCTCTTTGCAATGCCATGGACAGCAGCATGCCAGGCTTCCCTATCCATCACCAACTCCTGGAGCTTACTCAAGCTCATGTCCATCGACTTGGTGATGCTGTCTAACCATCTCATCCTGTCTTCCCCTTCTCTTCCTGCCTTCAATCTTTCCTAACATCAGGGTCTTTTCCAATGAGTCAGTTCTTCCCATCAGGTGGGCAAATAATTGGTTTCAGCTTCAGCATCAGTCCTTCCAGTGATTATTCCAGACTGATTTTTTTTTATGATGGACTGGTTGGATCTCCTTGCAGTCCAAGGGACTCTCAAGAGTCTTCTCCAACACCATAGTTCAAAGGGCATATATGTGTGTCACTTGTCAGTGACGTCATATTCCTCCTTTGGGATTTAACCACCAGAACTGAATTTAAACACCATGAAAAAATAAGGACTAAGTCACAGTGCCCTATATAAACACACCTGGCAAAAGGAGAGGCTCCTGTTGTATTCAAGGGACAGGCATGGATAGATCTCATGCAGGAATAAGCCCCGGGAATCCTGGATGAGTCATTAAACATGATTGTGTTTACTTCGGCTGCCACAGTTGTTTTGTCTTCTTTGATTGGGAAGACATTTCAAAATTACTTTTTTGTATGTTTGGTTTGACAGACAAAATTTTTCATGACATAGGCCCTATGGGGAAATTATATCAGAAATATATCCATTTTTCTTTAGCAGTTAAATTTTGTTGGTTTGTATGTCCCTGATGATCTTTCTTTATAAGTGGAAAGGAAACACACATGTTCAGTATGCATTCAGTCTCTTTGTAAATCAACCGACATGAATTAAATTCCTCTCTGTCCCCGCTGCACTCCCAACTCTAGGCGAGAAATAAAAACCTGCAGAGACTGAAGGCTGATTCCAGCACGTCACTGTGGAGATTTCGTTCCCACTGGTTTTTGGGAAAAGAATTAGTTGCTAACATTAAAATCAGTAGATTGTACATAAATATCCAAACTTCCGATTCTCTTGAAAACATGGCCAACTGGCCTGCTTTCCAGCATGGGTGAAGTGGAGGAAAGGCTGCTCCCAGTGGTAAGGCCTGTGCAGCCCAGGGTTCAACATGGCCACCTAGTCCTAGTATCATGTCTCCTGCCTCCTGGGCCCATGAGTTTGTGAGAACTAGACTGCTAGCTCTCTTAAGATAAAGACTACTTTTGTCTTGATCAACTTTGACTTTGAAGCCTTTAACCCAGAACCCAGCACACAGTTCTTCCTTGTACATTTGTTGGATGATATAAAATATTTTGTGGATGCATATGGCATTTCTTCCAATCCTGAAACCATGCAATTGAAGTATTGCTCTGGCCTAAATCTTTGATACAGACTGGCATCATAGGTGCCCCTGATGTCTGCCATTAGACCCACTACCTTAAGCCAGTTGTATGTCCCTGGGCTGTACCTGAAGTCTTCACTTTGCCATTTGACAACTTATCCTCCTAGCAATCTCCTCTCCAATGAAGACAGCAATGCATATCTCATGAAGTGGCTAGGAAGATGACGTGAAACCACGAATGTTGAGCTTGACCCTTAGTATCCATTTTTATGATGTTCTTATACTAGGGTCCAGCCCTGGTAGGAGCCAGGGATTCCCTCAGGAGGATGGCATTGGCGATAAGGAAAGTAAAAGGGGAGAGAAGGAGGCTTGATCTTCCTTGGTTTACACAGAAAGGCAATAAAGCTCCTCATACGGAACTTGCTCTGTTCACGGAGGCCGCAGGCGCCCTCTCAGTGGGGTGAGGACGCAGGACGCCCTCTCCCTGGTGAAGACGCAGGGCACCTTCCCAATCGGGTCTTAGAAGCCCAGGCAAAAAAGTGAACCCAGAGAACCCCTGTGTTCCAAGTAGTCATCCTGAAAGAAGAACAGAGAGAGAAAAAGAGAAAAGGAAAAAAAGAATGACATGGGGAGACCAAACCTGATGAGCAAGGCCCATAACTTTATTTTTAAATTTATTTTATTTTTTAAATTTAATTTAAATTTATTTTAAAAGGAGCTTTTATACCCTCAGTTGTACATAGCGGGGTGCGGAGTCATGCAAGGTCAGCAGTCCTTGACCCTTATCGAGACCAGGCTTTCTTTCTGCAAACTTATCATATACAAAGGCTTTAGGTGATTTGCATCATCTTCTGGCCAGGAGGCCTGTTAACATTTTTCTTCTGATAAAGGTTAGTTAACCAGAAAACTTATTTTCTCCAAAGGTGATCTTTCTAAAGTTTGGTGCCACTCCCCTAAAGCACTAGATAAAGTTGCATTTCTACAGGGCAAATGTGCGGTGGGGTGTAACAAGGAAGGAATTTATTACCTCGAGGGTCTAAAGTTGTTAACATCAAGGCTACTACTTATTTTTCCTATATGCCAACTATATTAATTAATATACTCAGAAGGACACAATGGGTAAGGGATATGGAAACTTGGCAGCAAGCATCAGTTCAACAATGAAATCCTTCACCAGTTCTATTCTAATAATTTTTAACTCCCCTAGAAGCTCTGCATTGTTAGAATATCTTAAGCTTCCCATGCCTCCCATGGTTGGGAGGCTGTAAACAACCACATGCATAGCTGTAAGAGTCTGGATAAACCTGTCAGGCAAGTTAGAAAGCTATCTGAGGGATTTGAATTGGAACACACCTATTATGCCCAGGAGACTTATTAACTAGAGCTTTAAGTTGATGTCCTTCAGAAAAAGGTGGTCGGGGATAGCACCCTGTTAATGTCAGAGGAGTTGGTAAAAGTCATAAAATAGTAAGACAGACAGACTCTGGTTTTAGGGTAGATGCTCAAGCAGGTCCAGGGGGTCCCTCGAGTCCTGATCCGCCTTTGCCTTCAGGCCCTCTCCGCAACACCTTTGTCATGGGTGGGATCTCCCGTGCTGGCTCCCGGCATTCTTAGCAGTTTTTTTCTCCAAGTAGGCAAGGTTCTCCATCTTCTTAGATGTCCATGCAGATCAGTTTGATTTTCCAACCAACCTTCAAGGAAGAGATTACAGTTCAATTCTCTGTATTCTGTGAAGCTTCAAAGTCCACTCACCAAGGACACTGATGAAGGTAAAGATTTTATTGAGAACTTTGTGTTCTTTTCAGACCTATTATTGGCCTAAAGGTCTAAACTAGGGCATGCCAGAGCATATATAACTAGGGGCTCCTGGTCACCACTACATGCTAAGAACCTGAACTTCCCTGAGTCCTTGGAGGCAGGAAAGAAGCATGAACTGGCTTGTGCTCCTCAGGCTGGTGGCCTTCTCGGATTGCAGAGTCATGTAAGTAAGGTGACTGTAAGCCACATCATATTCATTTCTGTGATTTTTCTTTTCATCTGATTATTCTTCTACTCAACCGTTTTAGAAAGGAATGGAATATTTCCCTGACAATCTTAAAGTTAAACCCTTACTTATTGATAAGTACCTTGCTATATGAATCATGGGACCCAAGGTTCTTGGTGTAGATTTGCATAGTTGCACAACTCTTGGGATCCAGTCATGTCATGACCTATTGAAATTGGAACTCCTTGCAATTGTTCAGAGCACAGTCAGTGCAGATGTAGGTGTGGTCCTGTGGAATAACACTTTTCCACCTTTTATTTAGCATGGTCTCTTTGTTCCCTCTCTACTTCAGTGTGTATATGTCTATGTCTGCATCTCTGTATCACTATCATTTATCTCTCCATCCCTTTGGAATTCTCTGTGAGTGTATTTCTCTCTATGGTGTTTTCTTTTAACTTTTCTTTTAATTTTCTACATTTCCTGAAATTGTTCTCTATCTCCTGGATTCTTCTTTCAACTCTCTCTTCTCTTTCAACCTGGAGAAAGATTGGGAGAGCTACTTATACACTGTTTTATATCTGACAAGCAGTGTGACCACAGCCAATTCACAAGCCTCTTGCATTTCAAATTCTTCCCTTGTAAAAGAGGACAAGAATCCCCCTTCTACATCCTTCCCTGAGCTTCTATGAGAAGGATACAGTGGGATGGCAACAGCAATGCTAGTGGCTGTCATGTTGAGAATTCCTATTTATCAGGCACCTTATATCCATCACTTCACTTATCCCCAAGATATCCTCTTTGGAGGGTTTGAATCATTACATTTCACCATTTTACCGAAGGGGAGACTGAGACCCCACATGGTCATATGGCTTACCCAACGTTACAGAACAGAATCTTTATTCAAACCTATCTCTTTGCCATGGTATATGCATAAAATTCTTCTAATAAGGTGACTAATAGAAATTATTAGAAAATACAGGTGCCATTACAATGACAGTTATACCTTAACACTGACAGCTAATTTTAGCATCTTCTTTGTTTTCTTTGTCAAATGTTTGGTGAAAGAATATCTCTAAGGAAAGTGAGAACATGAGAAATACCCTCAATGAAAAAAACATGCTGAACAATTTCCTGAAAGAACATGCTTACAGACCGTCCCAGATTTCTTCTGGTGGCTCAAATATAACTATTCACCCCCTGAGGAACATCATGGATGTGAGTGTTTTGGGAGGATGGTGCCCCACAGAGCCCCCTGGTGATCTAGCCTAGCACTGGGGCTCATCTGGAGGTGCCACGTGGGATGTTGGGGCTGGGGCTCCTGCAGGAGGCAGAAACACTGGGCAAAACGGGCCCCATGCAGAGGAGAAGGCACTAGCATCTTCAACTCTTGTCTTGGTGACTGGGCCCAGAAATTACCAGGTGTCAGGTAAACATCCATTTCTGTGTCAAAGATGTGTCATTAGTTTGAGGGAGATTGTTCCTTCTGAGCAGAAGACAATGACGACCCACTACAGTCCTCTTGCCTGGAAAAACCCAAGGACGGAGAGGCCTGGTAGGCTGCAGTCCATGGGGTTGCTAAGAGTCGGACATGACTGAGCGACTTCACTTTCACTTCTCACTTTCCTGAATTGGAGAAGGAAATTGCAACCCACTCCAGTGTTCTTGCCTGGAGAATCCCAGGGATGGTGGAGCCTGGTGGGCTGCTGTCTATGGGGTTGCACAAAATCAGAAAGGACTGAAGTGACTTAGCAGCAGCAGCAGAAGCAGCAGCAGTTCCTTCTGAACTAAGGGAGTCAACTAGTTACAGATGAAGAGTGAACCATCTCTGATCAGAAGGCAGAACCAACTGCAAAATAATTGTGAATAACCAGGCAGAGGAATTCAGTTTCCAGAGATGCAAGAACCACAGCAGTAAAAAGTTACTGAACCCATATTCCGTGTAAGGCCATCAGAATCTAACACAGTGGTTACTGTTTTTAGATTAGAAAAAGGGCTTATTTTGTCTTCAAGAAAGCCCATGCCAGCCTGAGAGATAGGCAAAGAGTAAATATGTGTCACATGAAAGGGTCACTTGTGTGGTGTTGATTGGATGTGGTCGGAGTTTAGAGTGAGTGGCTGGGATTGATCAAGAAGGACCTCTTGGAGAAGGAGGTGCAAAGCCTGGGTTTGAAGAGACTACAGAGTTTCTCAAATGAAGGCACCAGGACTTTCCTGGGTGTCCAACGGTCGTGGAGGTCAAGTGGTTATGACTCTGCACTTCGAATGCAGGAGGTACCACTTGAACATCTGGTCATAGAATCAATATCCTTCATACAATGTAGCACAGGAAAAAAAAAATCAAATGCAAGCACCTCTGTGATCAAAGGCTGTGAGCTTCACAGTGGTAGGAAAGTGATCTCAAGAGACATATGACACTCAAAGGGAGACATCAGTGTGGGAATAGAGGGTAGCCAGTTCTCCACTAACCCACTCCCTGCTTCTCCCTGTAGATGCTGTATGTGGGTAAACTCACCATTGGAACACGCCCTCAGGAATTCCAGGTTATCTTTGACACAGGCTCATCTGACTTGTGGGTGCCCTCCCTCTTTTGCCCCAGTCCAGCCTGTTTTGAGTACAGACACCCCCTACCCTGACCATCCTTCACTTGCCCTGCTGCCCTGTTTCCACTCTTGGCACCTGATGAAACTCATCTGTTGTGTCTGCAGCTACACAAGTTAGGTTCAGACATTACAAGTCTTCCACCTTCTGGCCTACCCAAAAGACCTTCATGATCACCTATGGATCTGGGAGCATGAAGGGATTTCTTGCTTATAACACCGTTTGGGTAATGTGTAAAGAATAAGCTGAGTCAGGACTGGCTATGGAGTGACCCCTGCTTGCAAAACAGATGCAGGAACATCTGGCAGGACCCTTCCTAGCCTAACTCCCAAAGATATTGGCCATCTTACCTACAGGATCCTGTCCTTGGGGAGGCAGTGCCCATGGTGACACATGAGCAAATGGATTAGCTAACCCAGAGAGTGGCTTGAGGTGTGGTCTTGTAGCTCCTCTGCACAGGAGCAGTTCAAGGATCATTTTGCTGGGAGCGAGAAGATGGGAAAAAAGCACAAACTTTTATATTCACAGACTGTTCCAGGCACTTTCAGGTGATAACTGGTTTAATCCTGCAACAACCCCACACAGCAGGTGGTCTGATTAGCTCATGAGACATATGAGGAAACTGAGGTGGAGACAGCAAGGGCCTTCTGAGGTCATACATGTGGTAAATGGTGGAGCTGGGTTGGCTTTTCAGGACTGAAATTGCTGTAGGGTGTTTAGGGACAGGATAAAACTGTTCTGGGGATCCTGGGGGCAGTCAAGGGCTTCAGGTATCCACAGGGGGAAACTGGAAGCCAGAGATGTCGAGGGGCCTGATAAATGAGTTCTCACTCTAGGGTGCCTTTGAGTCTAATAAAATGTATGGCCTGCCTCCCCAAAGTACTTGAGTAGTACCCCCCACCCCCCGCCCCACTCTCTTTCTGTCTCATACATACTCACACAAATACACACATATCTCCAAAAGTGAATTTCTGAGGCAGTAGTTTCATAGATCCCTACAATCAAGACTGTGTTTTCGGCTTTTGTCTTCCTGGACAGATACAGAAACCACAGTACCTTACAAAGAATTCAGTCCATTCCTGTCATTAGGTCATAGTGATGCCAGAGAAGGCTACCTTGCTCTCGACTCATTTTGTCCACAAGGGGGCACCAATGGGTCCTGGCCTGACTCTTGGTTGCCCCATTTGGACAGAAGCCACAAGGCCAATTTGACTCACTCAGGTGGGTGTTTTTCAGAGGGGCAGATGTTTTAAAATTCACAACCTCTCACAAATGGAAAACAAATTCCCCTCCCAGCTTGGTCTAACCGTCTGAGGTCCACCAAAGACACAGCCCAGCCTCAATTCCTCTTTGAGGATTTAATGACAATGCACCCCAGCCCAGTCCTAGTCCCACTTCACATATCTGTAAGTGGGAACACTCTTCTCCCCACAGATTGGGGACCTTGTAAGTACTGACCAGCTGTTCGGTCTAAGCTTTGTGGAATACGGGTGTGAGGGTGCACCTTTTGATGGCATCTTGGGCTTGAATTACCCCCACATATCCGTCTTTGGAGCTATCCTCATGTTTGACAACCTGAAGAATCAAGGTGCCATTTATGAGCCAGTTTTTGCCTTCTACTTGGGCAAGTAAGTCTGAAATGGAAAATCCCTTTCACCAAATTAGCTGTAAGATGCTTTCAGTTGCAGGAAAATTATCAGATCAGATCAGATCAGATCAGTCACTCAGTCATGTCCAACTCTTTGAGACCCCATGAATCGCAGCACGCCAGGCCTCCCTGTCCATCACCAACTCCCGGAGTTCACCCAGACTCATGTCCGTCGACTCAGTGATGCCATCCAGCCATCTCATCCTCTGTCATCCCCTTCTCCTCCTGCCCTCAATCCCTCCCAGCATCAGAGTCTTTTCCAATGAGTCAACTCTTCGCATGAGGTGGCCAAAGTACTGGAGTTTCAGCTTTACCATCATTCCTTCCAAAGAAATCCCAGGGCTGATCTCCTTCAGAATGGACTGGTTGGATGTCCTTGCAGTCCAAGGGACTCTCAAGAGTCTTCTCCAACACCACAGTTCAAAAGCATCAAGTCTTCGGCACTCAGCCTCCTTCACAGTCCAACTCTCACATCCATACATGACCACAGGAAAAACCATAGCCTTGACTAGACGGACCTTTGTTGGCAAAGTAATGTCTCTGCTTTTGAATGTGCTATCTAGGTTGGTCATAACTTTCCTTCCAAGGAGTAAGCGTCTTTTAATTTCATGGCTGCAGTCACCATCTGCAGTGATTTTGGAGCCCCCAAAAATAAAGTCTGACACTATTTCCACTGTTTCCCCATCTATTTCCCATGAAGTGATGGGACCAGATGCCATGATCTTCATTTTGTGAACGTTGAGCTTTAAGCCAGCTTTTTCACTCTCCACTTTCACTTTCATCAAGAGACTTTTTAGTTCCTCTTCACTTTCTGCCATAAGGGTGGTGTCATCTGCATATCTGAGGTGATAGATATTTCTCCCAGCAATCTTGATTCCAGCTTGTGTTTCTTCCAGTCCAGCATTTCTCATGATGTACTCTGCATATAAGTTAAATAAGCAGGGTGACAATATACAACCTTGACGAACTCCTTTTCCTATTTGGAACCAGTCTGTTGTTCCATGTCCAGTTCTAACTGTTGCTTCCTGACCTGCATACAAATTTCTCAAGAGGCAGATCAGGTGTTCTGGTATTCCCATCTCTTGAAGAATTTTCCACAGTTTATTGTGATCCACACAGTCAAAGGCTTTGGCATAGTCAATAAAGCATAAATAGATGTTTTTCTGGGACTTTCTTGCTTTTTCCATGATCCAACGGATGTTGGCAATTTGATCTCTGGTTCCTCTGCCTTTTCTAAAATCAGGTTGAACATCAGGAAGTTCACGGTTCACACATTGCTGAAGCCTGACTTGGAGAATTTTGAGCATTACTTTACTAGCGTGTGAGATGAGTGGAATTGTGCAGTAGTTTGAACATTCTTTGGCATTGCCTTTCTTTGGGATTGTAATGAAAACTGACCTTTTCCAGTCCTGTGGCCACTGCTGAGTTTTCCAAATTTGCTGGCATATTGAGTGCAGCACTTTCACAGCATCATTTTTCAGGAAGAATCCTGAGAGATAATCTAACCCAGGATAAATCTAGCCCCAGGGCTGTACCTGGCTTCACCACTAGCTTTTATAAATAACATTTGATTGGAACACAACCCTGCTCCTGAGCTCAAGACCAGTAACTTGGTCTAGGGGGTTGAGAGAGGAGGAAGACTAATTGAAGGCAACAGGAAACAAGCTTGAGGAAAAATTAATAGGATTTGCTTATGAATTTCATAATGAAGGAAGGAGAAGGATGGTGGATATCTTTCCTTCCTCATTAGCATTCCACTGGGAGCCCAGGACCAGCTACCCAATTTGCAGGAGCCAGTGACAAATGAAAGTGTGGGACAGAAAACAAACATGTGGGACCCCTTGTTCAAGAAATATTAGGCATTTCAAGACAGGGAGAGCAGAGGTGTGTTTCCTTCTGAGTGTGGGACCCTTTTAACAGTAGAGGTCACAGGCCAATGGAGCCAACTCTGGGTGACCTGAATCCATACCCTTAGAATTCTCAGGCTTTGATTTTCCTGAAAAATGACAAGATGGACAAGGAGAAGGCCATTATGTTTCAGCACCATGTCCTCTGAGTGTGTCTGAGCACTAAGGTCACAGGAGGTAGGACATCTTCAGAAGATATAGTGGGTGGAGCCCAGTCAGGTGACAGCTTTTAACCTCTGTGCCACTCAGTAGCCAGTAACCAACCTCGGTCTGGATCTCAATCGCTCGTTGACGGTATTTCTGCATCTGTACATGGGGACCTTATTAGGGCCTTGATGGGTGGACCAGCACAGGTCTCAGACAGTGCTGTTGTTACTGTCCTCCAAGGATCCTCCCTCTCTTCTCTCTACACATGCAGGCGAAGGGCAGTGTGGTGATGTTTGGTGGGTGGATAAATCCTACTGCCAGGGAGCGCTCAGTTGGGTACCATTGATCCATGTGGGCGACTGGAGTTACACATGGACTGGTAACCTCTCCCTCTGAGGGTCAGCCCAAGTGATGCTCCCGCTACTGTACATGGACAGAGGCAGACACACACAAATGCATTCTCAGACACACAGTCACACAGACATATACACCGCACACAACGACACAGACACAGAGACACATCGAAGCACACAAGCAGACACATATAAACATACACAGAGACACATAGAAACATGCACAGGTAGTCAGAGACACACAAGCACACACAGAGACACATACAAACACACATACAAATAAACACACAAGCACACAGATACGCAAACAATCCATGGGTTCATAATCCCCAGGTCTTCTGACCAGGACTCTGACCAGGGTCCTAAAATGGTCCAGACCTCAGAGAGGTCTGTACAGCTGGGAGAGGATTACCCCCACTGCCCTGGTAGGCGTGGAGCATGGTTAGAGGACTCTACATTGTGGTGAACAGAGGATCAGGGAGAATTTCTCCAGCCTGAACAGAGGTATAAGATGACCAACTGTCCGGGGCTACCGGGGACATAGGAAGATCTCAGTATAGATAAATGTCAGTTTAATAACAGGGAAAGTCCTGAGCAAATGGGTAGAACTGGTCTCCTAATGGAGCAACTACTGAGCAGTGTAGAGATATTTGCTGAAGTTGTAAGACGTGAAAGCAACTAACAAAATGAAACCACATTTTCATTGGCACACAGTGGGGCAGGGGCTATAACAGAGAATCAGGAGGGTGGGATCCAGGAGTGACCTGAGAACAAGAGGCATAATTGATAGGATTCTGTGTGATACCCTCAGACAAAAACTGACCCATCCTTTGAAATTTCTGTGGGCTAGTCATGTATTTCCTGGCCAGGGTCTCAGGATCTGAGCTGGTTGTAGGAGCAGTGCTGGCAGACACTCTCTTCCAGAGGCTCCCCTCTCTCCCACCACTATGAGAATCTGCTGCCCTCGTGAATCTCCATCTTCACTCTGCGATTGACCTGTTATTTGTTCCCCGCCAGATACAGCTCTCTGGACATTTCTCATTCATTATTTTTACAGTCTTCATTCACTCACTAAACAGACAAGCCTTGGGCATCCACTGTGTGCCAGGCACTTTAGGGAGGTAATGAGAATAAAACTCGCCTCCACATCTAAGAAGGCAGATGCACAGGAAATGAGACACATACATAGTGAATTGTGACTTTGGTACATGCAAGATATGAGGAAGTGTCTACAGAGACTGTCAAGAAAGGAGACTGATAGACACCAGGGGAAAGACTTCCCTGAAACCATGACAATTAAGCTGGAATCTGGAAGATGAGAAGAAATTTGCTAGTCAAAGGGGAGGAGGCTCCTCTCGGAAGGAAGATCAGCTTATGTCAAGGTGCAAAAGAGCCTGGTATATTCAAGTACTGCATTCAAGAATGTCAACGAAGGTGCTGTGTCGGGAGCAAAGGAAATGAGGGCAAGAGACAAAGGGCTGTTTAGAAGACAGTTGGGAAGGGGGAAGCTCTGGGGAGACTCAGAGTGACCTTGATGCCTGCTTTGTCACTCTGTTTCTCAGCATCTCCATGAAAAGAAAGGTTATTATTTGTTCTGGTGGCTGCGAGGCCCTTGTGGTTACTGGGACATCACTGATTCTTGGCCCAAGAAGACTGGTCAATAACATCCAGAAGCTCATCCGTTCCATGCCATGGGATTCTGAGGTGAAGGATCATGCCCCAGGGTCACTCCCAGTCTCCATACACAAGAAGGCTCTCCAGGGCCAACCTCTCTCCCTCTCTCTCTAACAGCACTATGTTTCATGTTTTGCAGTCAATACCCTGCCCTCTATTAGCATCACTATCAATGGCATCAAATACCCAGTGCCAGCTCAAGCCTACATTCTCAAGGAGCCTGAGTGGTGGTTCTCAAATAGGAATTTGCAGGAACCCTTGGGCTGCTGCTGGGAGGAGGGTGCCCTCTGAAGGCCATCTCGCACTATTACAGATGCTGCTGAGCCCTGGAGCTGGTCAGAGCCTCCTACAAGATGAACCACTTAAGAGTAAAGGGCCGGAGTATTACTCGGCCATTAAAAAGAATACCTTTGAATCAGTTCTAATGAAGTGGATGAAACTGGAGCCTATTATACTGAGTGAAGTAAACCAGAAATGAAAACACCAATACAGTATACTAACGCATATATATGGAATTTAGAAAGATGGTAACAATAACTCTGTATGTGAGACAGCAAAAGAGACACAGATGTATAGAACAGTCTTTTGGACTCCATGGGAGAGGGAGAGGGTGGTATGATTTGGGAGAATGGCACTGAAACATGTTTAATATCATGTAAGAAACGAATCGCCAGTCCAGGTTCAATGCAGGATTCAGGATGCCTGGGGCTGGTGCACTGGGGTGACCCAGAGGGATGGAATGGGGAAGGAGGTGGGAGGGGGGTTCAGGATGGGGAACATGTGTATACCTGTGGTGGATTCATGTTGATGTATGGCAAAACCAATACAATATTGTAAAGTAAAAAAAAAAAAATTTAAATTTAAAAAATAAAATTTCTACAATAATAAAACAATGAAGAATGCAAAAAAAAATTAAAGAAAAAAAAAAGAAAAGAAAAGAGTAAAGGGCCATCTGGGACACTAATCATCCTGAAATAAATGTGGAGACATCATGCAAAGCTGGCATGGTGGGAGTCACTAGGAGAGGGGAACACTCAGGTCCTCAGTGTTCAAAGAGCTTCATTTCAATCTGAACCCTCAGATGGATGAACACAGAAGGTCAGCTCTAGCAGTCCTTGAAATAAGCCATGTGACAAGGAGAATGACTGGGGACAGTCCCAGTGTGCTCTCCCACCATAGGGATTAATAATCTCCCTTCCCTTCTCGCAGTTTTCCTGCTTTGGATGATAAATTACATGGTCACCCTAGTTCTTGGATGCATCTTCTTCTACCTCTGGCCTGGTGCCCCCTTTGTGACTTGGGATACCTGATCCCTCTGTGGGAAGGCTGGATGCTAATGTGAATAAAGGGTGCACAGTGACTGCTCAGCCCCGGCACAGGGTGGAGGCTAGGGTTAGCTCCCTAGGGGAGTTCAGAGCTGGCTGATGGGCTCAAAGAAGACTTTGAGGAAGGGAGGGAATTTCAGGAATTCTAAAACAGTAAACTCATGGAGCCATGTGGAGGGTTGCTCGGATCTAGGCAAAACTGCACTGGATTCCATGCAAATGGCATCCCAAGGTGCTCTGCATTGGGGCACTGGGGACTTGCTTGGGATGTTGAGGGCTAGGGACTGACCAGTGGGGATGAGGAACCAGAGTACATTACCCACCCAAGCCTGGAGTGGCCAAGGAGGGTGAGTGCGGGCTGAAGGAGGCTTCCCAGAGTTCCTAAGTTAAGTCTTCAAGAACGTGTTGTGGGCACTGCTCTATTTAAATGGATAACCAACAACGAGTTACTGTGTAGCATGGGGAACTCTGCTTAATTATATGACAACCTGGATGGGAGGGGTATTTTTGGGACCAGAATACATTGATACTTATGGGTGAGTCCATTTACTGTCCACCTGAAACACAGAATATACTTAATCAGCTATACTCCAATACAAAATAAAGTTTTTTTTTTTTTAAATTAAGTATGGATTGTGAGGATGCAGGAGGAGAACCAGCATTCTCTGCAGAGAAAACAAAGAGCAGGAGTCAGAAGGAAAGAAACAGGGAGAGAGGAGAACTATGGACACTCTTTTTCTTTTCTAAAAATTTTATTGAAGTGTGGCTAATCTTTAATATTGCATTGAGTTCTGCTGCACAGGAATGTGACTCAGTTATACACATACAGAAATATATATTCTTTTTCTTATCCTTTTTCATGTGGTTTATGACTGGATATTTAATATTGTTCCTTATGCTATACAGTAGGACTTTGTTGTTTATCATTACAACTCCCAGTCCTCCCCTCCCTCACACCCTTCCTCATGGCTACCTCATGTCTTGGCCCTTTTTGGTTGTGGATGAACTCCCATATCCCCTGCTAATGAGAAAATCCCTAGATACTTACCAAAAGAGGGAAATAAAATCAGGAATTGTGCTGGGTCTGGATATTTGTGGAAGTCACATGTAAGGGCTCAAGCTGACTGGAGTGTATCCCTGACTCCTCTAGGGCTCTAGAGACCACTGCTATACCACCTTTAAAGAGAACACAGTGAGGACATCTAGAGACACCTGGATGCTGGGTGACATCTTCCTGAGGCTGTATTTCTCAGTCTTGGATCGAGGAAATGACAGGATTGGCCTGGCACAGGCAGTATAAATGCTTGGAGTCATTCAGGAATCAGTAAGGCCGCTGCAAACAAACACTAAATCACACTTAGGGTACTCCTGCCAGGATGCTGGTGAACTGTATTTGGTGGTCTGCACACCCTATTCTCATTAAAGAATAAAGGGCTTCACTTGTAATGGTGCTGAAACAAATGGGTGCCTCTGTTTCTGGGAGGTGTACAATGATTGGGAAGGATCTAGAACAAAGTCTGAATCACAGTTGAGAGGAGCCCACCTCCAACTGGCTTCAAGGAAAGGGGAGACTCATTGAAATGATTCTGGGAATCCAGGACACAAGACTCAGAGCAAATACAAAGATCTCAGTGACTAGACCCAAAAAATCAGAAGTCATTAGTTCTCTGTTTCACACCCTCACTGTTTCATCCCCTCTTCTTTGATGGTCATAGCCTTAAAACTTTCTTCATTAAGGCTTCTACACCTAGTGAGGGAATCCAAGCTACCTGCCATAGGGTTTTATATCCTGAAGGCATCTCCAATAAGGAAAGAAAAGATTGAAGCCATCAGAGTTCCAAGGTGTTCTCTCTGAATGACCCACCTCAGATCACATGTACAGTCCTAGATCAGCCATCCTGGCAAGGCCATGGGGTCCTATGATGGACTTTACATTGTGGCCCTGATGCAGCAGCATAAAAAATTGTCAATATCCTCCAGAAGTATATGACTGAAGCTGGGGAGAGGCAGCCCCAAAGAAAGCGACTTGGAGATAGTCTAGGCCATGGAAGAGTTTGTGATGACCCACCAACTCCACCACCTTCTCATTCAGAGGAATTATAAGGTGTAATGAAATAGATTCCCTTCATCCTATCTCAGATGAACTTATCACTGATCTTTTCCTTCGGGAGAGTTTAGGTTAGGTACTTCATGGAGAGCTGGTTCCCTTTTGTCCCACGTCCAGTCACCAGGTCTCTGCCACATATGCCTTCTCTGTCCTTTCCAGTCCTACTTGGTAAGTGGTGGCCCCAGTGGATCCCTGAGCATCCCTCTCCTCCAGGGCCCAGATGCCCCTTCCTTGGCCTCCAATATTGCTGGGGAGAATGCAACGCATGTATCAGGAGATCCAGTGTACACAGAGCCTTCAGCCTTTCTGAGCTTCTCCATGGGTGGGGCTACAAACTGTTTGCTTGGAGCTGCCATGGTTAGGCACTTTTGCAGTGGAAGCATCCGTTCTTTCAAGCTGGAGGCCCTCAGTCGATGCCTCAGCTGAGACAGCAGTGGTTAGAGGTTGATTTTCTTTCCGATTGACTGGTTTGATCTCCTTGCTGTATAAGGGACTCTCAAGAATCTTCTCAAGCACCACAGTTCAAAAGCTCAATTCTTTGGCATTCACCATTTCTTATGATCCAGATATCACATCTGTACCTGATTACTGGCAAAACCATAGCTTTGACACTACAGACCTCTGTGGCAAAGTGAGTCTCTGCTTTTTAATACACTGTCCAGGTTTTTCATAGCCTTTCTTCCTTCCAAGGAGAAAAAATGCAAAAGCAAAGCACTCACTCAGTCGTGTCTGACTCTTTGCGACCCTGTGGACTGTTGCCTACCAGGCTCCTCTGTCCGTGGGATTCTCCAGGCAAGAGTACTGGAGTAGGTTGCCATTTCCTTCTCCAGGAGATCTTCCCAACCCGGGCATTGAACCCAGGTCTCCTGCATTGCAGGCAGACACTTTATCATCTGAGCCACAAGGGAAGCTCTCCAAGGAGCAAGTGTGTTTTAATTTTGTGGCTGCAGTCAAGGTCCATAGTGATTTTGGAGCCCCCCAAAATAAAATCTGTTACTGTTTCCACTTTTCCCTCATCTATAAGCCATGAAGTGGTGGGACTGGATGCCATGAATGTTGAGTGTCTTTTTGTGAATAGATTTTTGAATGTTGAGTTTAAGCTAGTTTTTTCATCTCCTCTCCTCATCAAGAGGCTCTTTAGCTCTTTTTTTACTTTCTGCTGTTAGGGAAGTGTCATCTTCACATCTATGGATGTTGATACTTCTCCCAGCAATCTTGATTGCAGCTTGGGATTTATCCAGACCAGCATATTGAATGATGTATCCTACCTATAAGTTAAATAGCCAGAGTGACAATGTATATCTTGTCGTTCTCCTTTCCCAGTTTTAAATCTTTTAGTTGTTCCGTGTCTGATTCTAAATGCTGCTTTTTGACCTACATAGAGACTTGTTAGGAGAAAGGTAAGGTGATCTGCTACTTCCATTTCCTTAAGAATTTTCTACAGTTTGTTGTGGTACACACAGTGAAAGGCTTTAGCATAGTCAGTGAAGCAGATGGAAATGTTTTTCTGGGATTCCCTTGCTTTCTCTATGATCCAATGGATGTTAGCAATTTGATCTCTGGTTCCTCAAACCAGTTTGTACATCTGGAAGTTCTCAGTTCATGTACTGTTGAAGCTTAGCTTTAAGGATTTTGAGCATTACCTTGCTATCAAGTGAGATGAGCACAATGGCATGATAGGTTGAACATTCTTTGGAATTGCCTTTCCTTTGGATTGGAATGAACACAGACCTTTTCCAGCACTGTGGCCACTGCTGCATTTTCCAAATTTGCTGACATATGAATGCAGCACATTTATAGGCTCATTCTTTAGGAATTTTAAACAGCTCAGCTGGAATTTCATCACCTGCCCTAGCTTTTCCTGTAGTGATGCTTCCTAAAGACCACTTGACTTCATACTCCAGTATATATGGCTTTATGTGAGTGACCCCAGCATCATTCCTATTCCAGTCATTATGACCATTTTGGTATAGTTCTGTGCTTTCTTGCCACCTCTTCTTAATTTCATCTGCTTCTGTTAGGTCTTTGACTTTTCTGTCCTGTATTGTGCCCATCTTTGCATGAAGTGTTCCTCTGGTATCTCCACTTTTCTTGAAGAAATTTATACTCTTTAAAATTCTATTATTTTCCTCTAATTCTTGCACTATTCACTTATGAAGACTTTCTTATCTCTCCTTGCTGTTCTCTGGAAGTCTGCATTCTATT
The DNA here is from genome assembly GCF_029407905.1 of Bubalus kerabau. Lineage (NCBI taxonomy): Eukaryota > Metazoa > Chordata > Mammalia > Artiodactyla > Bovidae > Bubalus > Bubalus kerabau. Next base: position 11,963,639 of record NC_073628.1, read on the forward strand.
GGGTATCTTTCCCTTTCTCCTTTGCCTTTCACTTCTCTTATTTTCTCAGCTATTTTTAAGGCCTCCTCAGGCAACTACATTGCCTCCTCACGTTTGTTTTTCTTGAAGATGGTTTTGATGACCACCTCCCATACAATGTTATAAACCTCCATCCATAGTTCTTCAGGCTACCAGACCTAATCCCTTGAATCTATTTTTCATCTCCACTATATCATCATAAGGGATTTGATTTAGGTCATAGCTGAATGTTCTGATGGTTTCCCTTACTTTTTTCAATTTAAACGTGAATATTGTTTGCTTCTGCCTAAGCATTGCTTCCAGATCACCACCAACCACTCCCAGTGGGTGTGGAGCAAAAACACAGAATTTGAGGACTGTGTTACCCTGGGTTGTTGCTTGGCTTTTCACATGCTTAGCTGTGTGAGCTTGATCAAGTCACGTAACCTCAGTTTTCTCATATGGAAAATGGGCCATGATGATAATTCCACCTTCTAGATTGCATATGTGCCTGCAAAGAGCAAGTGGCCCTGAGAGGGCTTTCTGGGTTCCTGAGTCTGAAACAAATATGAATTATTCTGCCACCTGGGAGAAGGCAATCTTCTGTTTAGAGGTTATGGCTACCATCCCCAAGGCCAAAATATTGATTCAAGCCAAATTACATCTATTCTGAACCCTGACCCAGAACTCTGACTGAGCCGATGCTTCTGTTTTCTGGGCTCCCATAAGAGCTAAGGATTACTGGCTCAGATTACTCCCTTCCTCAGCCTTACCAGTCAGCCTTTCCTTCTCAACTACTTCTCCTCTGAAATCACATTGCAAGGAAAGTTGTAAAGGCTCTTGGTCTCTTTTGAGTTTCACAGTCTCCAGCGTAACAACAAGTAGGTGTTATGGCTATTTGTCATAGCAACAACTATGGCAACCTGTACAGTCCAATCTCAGCCTGTTAAATGAATCTTTCCCCATTTGGCCATTCACGTATAAATTACCTATAATTGCCTTCGCAACCTTCCTATGCTTGCTGTTTAATGACAAAATATGTGTGGATCTCATCTAGTTTTCTTTCCCAAGCATAATTCTAACCATGCAATTAAGTAACCAAACATTTAGTCATCTAACTACCCACAGGAATTGACAAAAGCAAACCACCCTTCATGCATTTTTGCTTGCCCCAAAACAACATTGAAGTGATCTGCTGAAACAATGTGGTACATTGGCATGTACACTCCAGAAGGGACACTTTTTCTCTGGATTTGTTTTCCATCGAGTGCAGAATGTCTACCATAAGCCTGGCCCTCCAGCAACTGGTCACCTAGTTTTTGCAGACTCAGCCCACTCCAGATCCCTTCCACATCCCTCAGTAAAATCTAGAGAACAGACTCAGTCAAAGTTCTCACTCCTGCAGAAAACAGTTTTTTTTTTTTTTTTAGGAAACAATATTTGGTAACACATTCAACATCTTGTGCTCCTTGCCTTGGATTCAAGGACCTGCACCAGAGGATGGAATACCTCCCCTTCCACCTAAATCTTTCACTACTCCCACCAGGGCCACAGGCTTCACTGGACCCCAAAGACTTCTGCCTGCTCCCTGATGTCCTCTGTACAGCAGTTCAGTTCAGTCTCTCAGTCATGTCAAACTGTTTGCTATATCATGGGGTGCAGCATGCCTGGTTTCCCTGTCCATCACCAAATCCTGGAGCTTGCTCAAACTCATGTTCATCAAGTCGGTGATGCCACCCAACAATTTCATCTTCTGTCTTCCCCTTTGCCTTCTGCCTTTAATCTTTCCCTGCATCAGGGTCTTTCCTAATGCATCAGTTCTTCCCATCAGGTGGCCAAAGTATTGGAGGTTCAGCTTCAGCATCGGTTCTTCCAATGAACATTCAGAACTTATTTCCTTTAGCATGGACTGGTTTTATCTCTTTGCAGTTCAAGGGACTCTCAAGAGTCTTGCACAATACCACGTTTAAAAACATCAATTCTTTGGTACTCAGCTTTCTTTATGGTCCAACTCTCACATCCACTCTCGATTTCTGGTAAAACCATAACTTTGACTATACAGACCTTTGCTGGTAAAGTAATGTCTCTGCTTTTCAGTATGCTGTCAGGTTTTTCATGGCTTTTCTTCTAAGGAGCTAGAGTCTTTTTTTTTTTTTTTTTTTTTTTTTCACAACAGCGGTCACTATGTACAGTGATTTTGGAGCTTAGGAAAATAAAGTCTGTCACTGTTTTCATTGTTTTTCCAGGTATTTGCCATGAAGTGATGGAACTGGATGCCACGATCTTCATTTTTTGATCTGTACATACCACATCAAGATCATCCCAAAGAAAAAGAAATGCAAAAAGCAAAATGGTTCCTGAGGAGGCTTTACAAATAACTTAGAAAAGAAGAGAAGCAAAAGACAAAGAAGAAAAGAAAGACATACCCATCTGAATGCAGAGTTCCAAAGAATAGCAAGAAGAGATTAAAAAAAAAAAACTTCCTAAGTGATCAGTGCAACGAAATAGAGGAAAACATTTGATTGGTAAAGACTAGAGATCTCTTCAAGAAAATTAGAGATAAGGAGGGAATGTTTCAGGCAAAGATGGCACAATAAAAGAGAGACATGGGATGGACCTAACAGAAGCAGAATATATTAAGAAGAGGTTGAAAGAATCATAGAAGAACTGCACAAAAAAGATATTAATGACCCAGATAACCACGATGGTGTGATCACTCACCTAGAGCTAGACAATCCTGAAATGCGAAGTCAAATGGGTCTTGAGGAGCATCACTAAGAGCAAAGCTAGTGGAGGTGATGGAATTGCAGTAGAGCTATATCAGATCCTAAAAGATGATGCTGTTAAAGTGCTGCACTCAATATGCCAGAAAATGTGGAAAACTCAGCAGTGGCCACAGGACTGGAAACGTCGTTTTCCTTGCAATCCCCCAAAAAGGTGATTTCAAAGAATGTTCAACTACCACAGAGTGGCACTCATCTCACATGCTACCAAAGTAATTTCTGCAAGCAAGTCTTGAACAGTACATGAACTGTGAAATTCCATATGTTCAAGCTGGATTTAGAAAAGGCAGAGGAACCAGAGATCAAATTGCCAACATTTGTTGGATGATAGAAAAAGCAAGAGGATTCTAGAAAAAAACACTTCTGCTTTTTTGACAATGCAAAAGCCTTTGACTGTGTGGATCACAACAAAGTGTGGAAAACTTATGGAGATTGGAATAGCAGACCATCTTATCTGCCTTCTGAGAAATCTGTATGCAGGTCAAGAAACAACAGTTAGAACTGAACATGGAACAACAGACTGGTTCCAAATCGGGAAAGGAGTACGTAAAGGCTGTATATTGTCACCTTGCTTATTTAACTTATGTGCAGAGTATGTCATGTAAAATGCCCCACTGGATGAAGCACAAGCTGGAATCAAGATTGCTGGGAGAAACATCAATAGCCTCAGATATGCAGAAGACACCACCCTCACGGCAGAAATTGAAGAGGAACTAAAGAGCCTTTTGCTGAAAGTTAGATAGGACAGTGAAACATCTGGTTTAAACTTCACATTTAAAAAATAAAGATCATGGCATTTGGTCCTGTCACTTCATGGCAAATAGATGGGGAAACAATGGAAACAGTGAGAGACTTTATGTTCGGGGACTCCAAAATCACTGCAGATGATGACTGCAGCCATGAATTAAAAGATGCTTGCTCGTTTGAAGAAAAACTATGACAAACCTATACAAAATTTTTAAAAGTAGAGACATTCCTGTGCTGAAAATTTCAGTATAATCAAAGCTATGATTTTTCCAGTTGTCATGTATGGATGTGACAGTTGCACCATAAAGAATGGTGAGCGATGAACAATTGATGGTTTTGAACTCTGGTGTTGCACAAGTCTGTTGAGAGTGCCTTGGACTGCAAGGAGACCCACCCAGTCATCCTAAATGAGATCAATCCTGAATATTCATTGGAAGGACTGATGCTAAGGGATCTCCACACTGTTCTCCATAGTGGCTGTATTACTTTGCATTCCCACCAACAGTGTAAGAGCATTCCCTTTTCTCCACACCCTCTCCAGCATTTACTGCTTGTAGACTTTTGGATAGCAGCCATTCTGGTGTGAAATGGTACCTTATTGTGGTTTTGATTTGCATTTCTCTGATAATGAGTGGTGTTGAGCATCTTTTCATATGTTTTTTAGATTCAATGCAATCCCTATCAAGCTACCAATGTTATATTTCACAGAACTAGAACAAATAATTTCAGAATTTGTATGGAAATACAAAAAACCTCGAATAGCCAAAGCTATCTTAAGAAAGAAGAATGGAACTGGAGGAATCAACCTGCCTGACTTCAGGCTCTACTACAAAGCCACAGTCATCAAGACAGTATGGTATTGACACAAAGACAGAAATATAAATCAATGGAACAAAATTGAAAGCCCAGAGATAAATCCATGCACCTATGGACACCTTATCTTTGACAAAGGAGGCAAGAATATACAATGGAGAAAAGACAATGTCTTTATAAACTGGTGCTGGGAAAACTGGTCAACCACTTGTAAAAGAATGAAACTAGAATACATTCTAACACCATACACAAAAATAAACTCAAAATGGATTAAAGATCTAAATGTAAGACCAGAAACTATAAAACTCCTAGAGGAGAACATAGGCAAAACACTCTCCGACATAAATCACAGCAGAATCCTCTGTGACCCACTTCCCAGAATATTGGAAATAAAAGCAAAAATAAACAAATGGGGCCTAATTAAACTTAAAATCTGCACAACAAAGGAAACTATAAGCAAGGTGAAAAGACAGCCTTCAGAATGGGAAAAAATAATAGCAAATGAAGCAACTGACAAACAACTAATCTCAAAAATATACAAGCAACTCCTGCAGCTCAATTCCAGAAAAATAAATGACCCAATCAAAAAATGGGCCAAAGAACTAAAGAGACATTTCTCCAAAGAAGACATACAGATGGCTAACAAACACATGAAAAGATGCTCAACATCACTCATTATCAGAGAAATGCAAATCAAAACCACAATGAGGTACCATTTCACACCAGTTAGAATGGCTGCGATCCAAAAGTCTACAAGCAATAAATGCTAAAGAGGGTGTGGAGAAAAGGGAACCCTCCTACACTGTTGGTGGGAATGCAAAGTAATACAGCCACTATGGAGAACAGTGTGGAGATTCCTTAAAAAACTGGAAATAGAACTGCCTTATGATCCAGCAATCGCACTACTGGGCATACACACCAAGGAAAACAGAATTGAAAGAGACACGTGTACCCCAATGTTCATCGCAGCACTGTTTACCGTAACCAGGACATGGAAGCAACCTAGATGTCCATCAGCAGATGAATGGATAAGAAAGCTGTGGTACATATACACAATGCAGTATTACTCAGCCATTAAAAAGAATACCTTTGAATCAATTCTAATGAGGTGGATGAAATTGGAGCCTATTATACAGAGTGAAGCAAGCCAGAAAGAAAAACACCAATACAATATACTAACGCATATATATGGAATTTAAAAAGATGGTAATGATAACCCTGTATGTGAGACAGCAAAAGAAACACAGATGTATAGAACAGTCTTTTGGACTCTGTGGGAGAGGGCGAGGGTGGGATGATTTGGGAGAATGGCATTGAAACATGTATAATATCATGTATGAAACGAATAGCCAGTCCAGGTTCGATGCATGATACTGGATGCTTGGGGCTGCTGCACTGAGACAACCCAGAGGGTGGTACGGGGAGGGAGGGTGGAAGGGAGTTCAAGATGGGGAACACGTGTATACCTATGGCGGATTCATGTTGATGTACGGCAAAACCAATACAATATTTTAAAGTAATTAACCCCCAATTAAAATAAATAAATTTATATTAAAAAACAAACAAACAAACACTGGAGAGGGTTGCCATTTCCTTCTCCAATGCATGAAAGTGAAAAGTGAAAGTGAAGTTGCTCAGTCGTGTCTGACCCTCAGTGACCCCATGCGCTGCAGCCTTCCAGGGTCCTCCGTTCTTGGGATTTTCCAGGCAAGAGTACTGGAGTGGGGTACCATTGTCGTCTCCGCAATGAAGACACAATGCTGCCAAAAAAAAAAAAAAAAAAAAAAAAAAAAAAAAAAAAAATTCTCCAAAGAAACCAGTCAGGTCTCAGGGGAAGCAGGACATGAATAAGGAAGAAACCAGTCTGGTTCTAATATTATTCAAGTCATGGAGAGGGAAGCCACAGCCTGTTTTCACAGGGAACTTGGGATATAAGTTGTGCCTCAAACGTGCCTGAACCCAAAGCTAGGGAGCTGGAATTTCACTCTCCCACTCGCGCCTCCATCTCATCCTTCAACTAACACCAAGCTGGTGTCTCCAAGCCCTTGTATTAGATCCTTCAAAGACAAATCAAACGTGACACTAGAAACAAAAGACACCAAAGCTCAGGGAAATGCAATCTCAGATAATGTCTAGATTTCTGCACCCAGTCTGCCATCTCCAGCATCATATCTGAAATCCTCTGAGTCTAAAGAACTCCATGGATCTCTACATGTAAGTATTTTTTTTGGTTAAAATTCAGGTTTTAATTTATATAGGAGTGTAGTTGATTTACAGCATTGTATTAATATTAGTTGTATGGGAAATTAATTTCCATATACATACACATGTATCCATTGTTTCTTAGATTCTTTTCCCATACAGGGTATTACAGACTATTGAGCAGAATTTCTGTGCTGTACAGTAGGTCTTTGTTGATTATCTATTAAATAAAGTAGTATACAGATATTAATCTCAAACTCTCAATTTATGCCTCTCCCACCTTTCCACTTGGGTAACTATAATTATTGTTTTGATGGAGGGAAGGGTCTAGGCACTTTTTGGATGAGGGTCTGTGCTTGTGATAGTGCAGTGGTCAGGGAAAGCAAGCCTGAGAGAGACTCATTTGAGATGATGGTAAATGTTGAGAAGGACCCAGCCATACAAAAAGCTGGGAGAAAAACATTTTAGATGTGGGAAGTAGCTCCTGTAAGGACCAATGTAATCCAGTTTAATAAATGGCTACCCTTCCATTGCCAACCTTCCTTCCATACTTGGAACTTGGCCTACAGGTCAACCACCATGACCTCATCCCATGCTTAAATTGTGAGTTAGCAGCAATGAGGCATGTCAGCCTTCTCAAGAAGGGAGAATCTGGGGCTATCATGAAGCTGAATATGCTCTGGACTCAGGGACGTGTCCACAAACTGGTTATGCCCAGGAGCATCAGGTGCCAGGGGCACCACCAATGCCTCTGACTATCTCCATGTACTTGTTCTCAGGAGTAGAAATGCCAAGGAACTGATAGAGCAAGGAACAAGTAGTGACTCTTTTTCATCTTGCCCCATGTGATTCCCAGGGCCTTTTGACCACACTGCTCTCTGCACAAAAACTCTTTCCTCTATTCCTTCTTCAAAGGTGGCTTGTGAATAACATCAGCACCTGACTGTGAAAACTGGTGGCTGGAACTGAACTCACAGTCAGCTGGGACCCAGAGATGTCCGCCTTTTCTTGTGTTTCTGTCCTTTTTCTCCAACCAGATTCATAAAGCAAAGTCCCTACAAAATATAAGGGTGATTGTAATTCTCTCAAAGCGTTTGTATCTCCAAGTACTATTTGGAGCATCAAAGAGGGAACACATTCCCTGCATCCAGGCTAGTCTAAGACCCTGACCTCGCTCAGCCAGTGGTTCTCTGAGGAAACATAAGGCACATATCTAAGTTTCCAGAAGGTTGAGAAGAGAAAGGTTCTCACTGTGAATGCAGGTTCATGTTACTCAGTCAGCCAAGGGTCTGTCTTGTGTGAATGAGGAGCGGGAGCTCTGGGGATCTGAGTTGGGAGTGAGTCAGTCACCACCTGCACGACTGCCTCCTAGGGTTATTACAGCTGGGGCTCTCCCACTGTGCCTGGAACCCAGAAGAAACAGCCCTGAATATTGCTTTCCTGCTGCTACATAGAGGCAGGCCTGCTAATAAAATCAGAACCAGACTTGAGCGGCAACAGGAAAGAAACTTCCACTCTGGTGCTCGCAGACATCTGAGAGCTTCCCAGCAGTGGGTGCAATTGAGCTTTCTCTCATCTTTCCCTTCCTGGAAGTCTCCTAGCCTGGGAACCAGAGTTCCTTGGTCCAAGTCTTCACTAACTTACCTGCAGCTAACGCGAGCCATACACCCCAGGGTTCAGTTTCCCATCTCTTGGATGAGGGAGACTGGACTTGCTCTAGAACACTTGTTCCAGACTGAGGCTCAATGCCAATCAGTTGACAACTGGCTCAAAGGTGGGTGTTGCTGAGGATGATGAGGTTGCCTCTGGTGGGCAGGGGGCTGTAACTGTCTGGTGATGTTCATGTGTCCTGGTCTCAGGACTGAAAGTGGTAGAGCACTGGGCACACAGCTGCTGTGGCACCGAGGACCTTAGAGGCCTTGCCCACTAGAACTTACCATGATTTGAGTTCTGTGGGATGAGATCAGGTAGTTATAAGTCAGAAGTTACCACTGGGGAAGCTTGTAGATTCCTCAGCAGAAACCCAAATTAGGCTGATGAATCATCTCTCCAAAAATACTCTGGGAACTAGATATGCCAGGGCTCTTAGACAAATTTTGTCATATTTTAAATACCATTTAAAGTTGGTTATCTTTTGGATGACCTGCCATTTTCTCTCTGGCTTGGGATGATACCCACAGTTAGAGTGGAATCAAAGGGCCTCTGGGGAGGCTGTCCCTCTCCCCGTGACTCATTAGCAGTGAGTACAGCTGTCTCCCCTCCACATGTGGAGCAGGAATTTCAGCAGGAAGAATGTTATCTCCAACTTTAACCGGAAGACTCAGGTAGGTCTGGGCCTCAAGATAACGCTATTCTTTTCCCAGTGCTTCTGCCTTCCCTCCTGGGTCCTGTACAAGCTGCCCACCTCCTGATTACTGGGTTCTGAATTCCTCCTCCCCTCGCTTGTAGATATCTAGCCATTCCCACTTGTGGTTCCCTCCCTACGCAGGCCCAACCCCTCACCTGCAGATGGCACTAAAGAAGGGAAAACCAAGATGGGTCTGCCCAGTTCATTCTTTCTAAAAATGTCTGCATTCCTTCATCTTCCAGACCCTGTCCGGAATCATCAACAACTACAACTAGATGACTCAGCTTAGCAGAGGAATAGAGATGCCGATGGGGGAGTGGGGCGGTAAGGTTGTCAGGTGTGGAGCACAGTTTTCAGATGACAAGAGATGAGTTGGAGTAAGGAGTATGTGGTCCTCCAACCACTCATTCATTGGGGACCTACCTGAATCTGCTATCTTGGGCTCCTCAGGGTATCACTAAGACAGAAACTTCAAAATGGACTTTGTATAAACTTCTTACTGCAAAACAATTTCAAACATAACAAATATAAGACAGAAGAGTGTCATGAACCCTATGTTCATGAACTGAATGATGAATGTTCATCATTCAGCATCAATAACTACAAAACTAACCTCTTAGTCCTACAGGTTGTCATCGACTGGAGACTATGTAACATCAAGGTGGTGGCCAATTGATTTCCCAGCGAAGACATTCTTGACTTGCAACAGTCTTTCTCTTTTTGCTATGTTCTCATATGTGGTGGTTGAAGGGAAGGAAGAAGAGGTAGAATAAGAGAGAAAAAGAGGGAGAGGCTAGTCCCATCACGAGGGACCACCATTAAAAACCCATGTCACCCTGGGTACCTCCCAAACGCCCTACTTCCTAATACCATCATATTGGGAGTGAAGGGTGGACACAATTCAATACATAGCAGCTATGGATAGCATAGCTATCTGTTAAAAACTATCTGTTTTTAAATCAACACAGACTGTCATTTCATTCTCTCTTTTACTCCTTATTCATTTTTCCTGAAGTATTTTAGGGACAAGATGAACATTTCACCAGATGTACATAATGAGTAATTGTGGTAGAATGATAGGATATTAAAAAAATGCTCTTTTGTTCCCCCCAAATTGAACATTTTATATCCAGTCCATGTGCAAATTTCCCTGATTCTCAAAAAGCAGATGTATTTTCACAGTTTATTGAAAGAATGTAGTCATATGTTGCACATGGTTGTTCTCCTTTAAGACAAAATAACTGTTTCTCTCCCAATTTTAAGGCCATTTATTTGTTCAGAAACAGGGAGGAAGCAGGGTGGTTTGTCTTACAGAATGTCCCACTATTGGGTTTAGAGCAGGAGTCCACAATACCAGCACAGTGGGTCATGACCAGTACCAGTCCTTGGTCTATTAGGAACCAGACCTCCACAGCAGGAGGGGAGCTGCAGGTCAGCGAGTGAGGCTTCATCTGTATTATAGTTGCTTCTCATCACTCTCTCATCACCCCCAGAAGGGACAGTCTAGCTTGTTTTCCTGGAACAGTTTGTAGTTACATAACCTATGCTTAATAGAAACAAAAATAGCATAAATATTGATGATTATTTTCCTTTCTCAGTGCTCAGAATGGTGAGTTGGTGCCCTAGCAATCTATCACAGTGACAAATTAGATGTTGCCTATTAACATTTGGCACATTCGACCAGCTTAAAATTAAATATTAAAAAACTAAAATCATGTGATCCAGCCCCATCCTTCATGGCAAATAGAAGGAGAAAAGGTGGAAGCAGTGACAGATTTCTTCATCTTAGCCTATAAAACAACTGTGGATGGTGCCTGCAGCCATGAAATGAGAAGACATTTCCTTCTTGGCAGGAAAGCTATGAGAAACATAAACAGTGTGTTGAGAAGCAGAAACATCATTCTGCCCAACAAACTGGTAGATGTTTGGCCTTTTCATTTGTATTTCTAAACTTTCTGTCCAGTCCCCATTGGTCTTTGAAGTTCCTCAGTTTTCTGGCCCTTGACAATTCCCAAGATTCTTTTGTGCATTTCTTTACCCAGTCCTGAAATCAGCCATCACTTTAAGATTGTCAGATGGGAAATGTATTTAGAAGCTACATGTTAGACCTCAGAATAGTCACTGTTATCAAGTTTTCTCTGCTTCTAGGTTTTACAGTGGTCAGAGGAGGAAGTACACATTTTGCTTAAAAATGAAAACAAAAAGGAATAAAAATAGTTGGTACAAACTTATGCTTTCAGTTCAAGGTTTAAGACAGCAGGGTTTGAATTAAACTTCTATATGTTATGTGTGAACCTCTTTTTCTAGCCACTGAAAAGCTTACCTCAAAACATTAGTTGTAATTATTGTCTTGCTTTTACCTGTTAACATACATACGATTCTGTCACAATAACAGAAACAATATGAGGAACAATAAGTTGTTGAAATATTGCTCGCCGCAGCTGTGATGCCAGTGCAGATGCATGACGGCTGCAATGGCAGTGCAGAAGCGTGGCGGAGAGGAACTACCCCATGTCCAAATCAGGGGCGGCAGCTGAGAGGAGCTGCCCTACTTCCAAGGTAAGGGACAGCAGCTGTGCTTTGCTGGAGGAGCCGTGAAGACATACCCCACGTCCAAGGTAAGAGAAACCCAAGTAAGATGGTAAGGGCTGAGAGAGGGCATCAGAGGGCAGACAGAATGAAACCATATTCAAAAACAACTAGCCAATCTGTCACACGGACTACAGTCTTGTCTAACGCAATGAAACTAAGCCGTGCCTTGTGGGGCCACGCAAGACAGACAAGTCATGCTGGAGAGGTCTGACAGAATGTGGTCCACTGGAGAAGGGAATGGAAAACCACTTCAGTATTCTTGCCTTGAGAACTCCATGAACAGTATGATAAGGCAAAAAGATAGGATACTGGAAGATGAACTCCCCAGGTCGGTAGGTGCCCAATATGCTACTGGAGATCAGTGGAGAAATGACTCCAGAAAGAATGAAGGGATGCAGCCAAAGCAAAGATAACACCCAGTTGAGGGTGGGACTGGTGATATAACCAAGATTCGATGCTGTAGAGAGCAATATTGCATAGGAACCTGGATTGTTAGGTCTATGAATCAAGGCAAATTGGAAGTGGTCAAACAGGAGATGACAAGATTGAATATAGACAGTCTAGGAATCAGCAAACTAAGATGGACTGGAATGGGTGAATTTAACTCAGATGACCATTATATCTACATATGTGGGCAGGAATCCCTTAGAAGAAATTGAGTATACATCATAGTCAGCAAAAGATTCTGAAATGCAGTACTTGGATGCAATCTCAAAAATGACAGTATGATACCTCTTCGTTTCCAAGGCAAACCATTCAATACCACTGTAATCCAAGTCTATGCCCTGATCAGTAACGCCAAAGAAGCTGAAGTTGAACAGTTCTATGAAGACCTTAAAGACCTTTTAGAACTAACACACAAAAAAGATGTCATTTTATAGGAGGCTGGAATGTAAATGTAGGAGTGAAGAAACACCAGGAGCAACACACAAAACTGGCCTTGGAGTACAGAATGAAGCAGGGCAAAGGCTAATAGAGTTCTGCCAAGAGAATGCACTGGTCATAGCAAACACCCTCTTCCAACAACACAAGAGAAGACTCTACACATGGACATCACCAGATGGTTGGAACAAAAATCAGATTGATTATATTCTTTGCAGCGAAAGATGGAGAAACTCTATACAGTTAGCAAAAACCAGAGCTGACGGTGGTTCAGATCATGAACTCGTTATTGCCAAATTCAGACTGAAATTGAAGAAAGTTGAGAAAAGCACTAGACCATTCAGGTATGACCTAAATCAAATCCCTTAGGACTATACTGTGGAAGTTAGAAATAGATTTAAGGGACTAGATCTAATAGATGGAGTGCCTGAAGAACTATGGACAGAGGTTCATGACATTGTACAGGAGACAGGAATCAAGACCACCCCCATGAAAAAGAAATGCAAAAAAGCAAAATGGTTGGCTGAGGAGGCCTTATAGATAGCTGTGAAAAGAAGGGAAGCAAAAAGCAAAGGAGAAAAGCAAAGATATACCCATTTTAATGCAGAGTTCCAAAGAATAGCAAGGAGAGATAAGAAAGTCTTCCTCAGTGATTAATGCAAAGAAATAGATGATAACAATAGAATGGGAAAGACTAGAGATCTCTTCAAGATAATTAGAGATACCAAGGGAATATTTCATGCAAACATGAGCTCAATAAAGGACAGAAATGGTATGGACCTAATAGAAGCAGAAGATATGAAGAAGAGGTGGCAAGAATACACAGAAGTACTATACAAAAAAGATCTTCCCGACCCAGATAACCACAATGGAGTGATCACTGACCTAGAGCCAGACATCCTGGAATGTGAAGTCAAATGGGCCTTAGGAAGCATCACTATGAACAAAGTTAGTGGAGGTGATGGAATTCCAGTTGAGCTATTTCAAATCCTGAAAAATGATGCTGTGAAAGTGCTGCACTCAATACACCAGCAAATTTGGAAAACTCAGCAGTGGCCACAGGACTGGAAAAGTTCAGTTTTCATTCCAATCCCAAAGAAAAGCAGTGCCAAAAATGCTCAAGCTACAGCACAACTGCACTCATCTTAGATGCTAGTAAAGTAATGCTTGAAATTCTTCAAGCCAAGCTTCAGCAATATGTGAACCATTAACGTCCAGATGATCAAGTTGGTTTTAGAAAAGGCAGAGGAACTAGAAATCATATTGCCAACAACTGATGGATTATCAAAAAAGCAAGAAATTCCAGAAAAACACTTACTTCTGTTTTACTGACTATACCAAAGCCTTTGACTGTATGTATCACAATAACATATGGAAAAATCTTAAAGAGATGGGAATACCAGACCACCTGACCTGCATCTTGAGAAACATGTATGCAGGTCAGGAAGCAACAGTTAGAACTGGACATGGAACAGTAGACTGGTTCCTAACAGGAAAAGACTACATCAAAGCTGTATATTGTCACCCTGCTTATTTAACTTATATGCAGAGTACATCATGAAAACGCTGGGCTGGAGTAAGAACAGGCTGGAATCAAGATTGCTGGGAGAAATATCAATAGCCTCAGATATGCAGATGACACCACCCTATTGCAGAAAGTGAAGAAGAATAAAGAACCTCTTCATGAAGGTAAAAGAGGAGAGTGAAAAAGTTGGCTTAAAGCTCAACATTTAGAAAACTAAGATCATGGCCCCCATCCCATCACTTCGTGGCCAATAGATGGGGAGACAGTGGAGACAGTGGTTGACTTCATTTTTCTGGGCCCCAAAATCACTGCAGATGGTGATTGCAGCCATGAAATTAAAATACGCTTACACCTTGGAGGGAAAGTTGAGACTAATCTAGACAGTATATTGAAAAGCAGAGACATTACTATGTCAACAAAGGTCCGTGTAGTCAAGGCTATCGTTTTTCCAATGGTCATGTATGGATGAGGGAGTTCGACTATAAAAAAAGCTGAGCCCCGAAAAATTGATGCTTTTGAACTGTGGCGTTGGAGAAGACTCTTGAGCATCTCTTGGACTGCAAGGAGATAAAACCAGTCCATCCTAAAGGAAATGAGTCCTGAATGTTCACTGGAAGGACTGATGCTGAAGCTGAAACTCCATTATTTTGTCCACCTGATGCAAAGAGCTGACTCATTTGAAAAGACCCTGAAGTTGGGAAAGATTGAGGGCAGGAGGAGAAGGGGATGAGAGAGGATGAGATGTTTGGATGGCATCACCAACTCAATGGACATGAGTATGTGTGGAGTCTGGGAGTTGGCAATGGACAGGGAGGCCTTGCGTGCTGCCGTTCATGGGCTCACAAAGAGTTGAACACGACTGAGCAACTGAACTGAACTGAAGTTGTTGAATAGAGTGTCAGATTTCTTTTCTTTTTTTCTTTTGGTTTTCTTTGGTTTGGTTTTTGATGGGCAGTATTTTTGTTTTTACTTAGAAGATATTCCACTCTGAATGTAGAGTCATAAGTCTGAATTTTAAAGCCACTTAAGTAATGTGTTGTTATAGGTAGCTAGTCAACAACTTGATGCAATTAGATTTATTAGTCTTTGTTCTCAATTTGTTCACTTCAGTTCAGTCCTTCAGTTGTGTCCGTCTCTTTGCAATGCCATAGACTGCAGCATTCCAGGCTTCCCTATCCATCCCCAGCTCCCAGAGCTTGCTCAAGCTCATGTCCATCAACTTGGTGATGCTATCCAACCATCTCATCCTCTGTCTTCCGCTTCTCCTCTTGCCTTCAATCTTTCCTAATATAAGGGTCTTTTCCAATGAGTCAGCATGTTTAGTATGCAGTCAGTGTCTTTTAAAATCAAGTAACATGTATTAAAGTCCTCTCAGTCCCCACTGCACTCCCGACTCTAGGCCAGAAGCACAAAACTGCAGAGACTGAAGGCTGATTCCAGCACATTGCTGTGGAGATTTCATTTCCACTGTTTTTTAGGAAAAAAAAAATTAATTGTTAACATTAAAATCAGTAGATTGTACATAAATATCCAAACTTCTGATTCACTTGAAAACATGGCCAACTGGCCTGCTTTCCAGCATGGGTGAAATGGAGGGAAGGCTGCTTCCAGTGGTAAGGCCTGTGCTGCCCAGATTCCAACATGGCCACCTAGTCCTAGTATCATATCTCCTGCCTCCCGGGGCCATGAGTTTGTGAGAACTAGACCGCTAGGTCTCTTAAGATAAAGAGTACTTTTGTCTTGATCAACTTTGACTTTGAAGCCTTTAGCCCAGAACTTAGCATACAGTTCTTCCTTGTACAGTTGTTGGATGATATAAAATATCTTGTGGATGCATATGACATTTCCTCCAATACTGAAACCATGCAATTGAAGTACTTCTCTGCCCTAAATCTTTGATGCAGCCTGGCATCATAGGTGCCTCTGATGTCTGCCATTAGACCCACTACCTAAAGCCAGTTGTATGTCCCTGGGCTGTACCTGAAGTCTTCACTTTGCTATTTGACAACTTATCATCCCAGCAATCTCTCCAATGAAGTCAGCAATGCATATCTCATGAAGTGGCTAGGAAGATGATATGAAACCATGAATGTCGAGCATGGTGCCTAGTATGCATTTTCATGATGTTCTTAGCTGTTTTTTCTCCAAGTAGTGAAGGTTCTCCATCTTCTTAGATGTCCATGAAGATCAGTTTGATTTTCCAGCCAAGCTTCAAGGAAGAGATTACGGTTCAATTCTCTGTATTCTGAAAAGCTTCAAAGGCCACTCACCAAGGACACTGATGAAGGTAAAGATTTTATCAAGACCTTTGTGTTTTTTTTTTCAGGTCTTTTAGTGGCCTAAAGGGGAAAACTTGGGTAGGTCAGAGCATATATAACTACGGGCTCTTGGTCACCACTACATGCTAAGAACCCAAACTTCCCTGAGTACCTGGAGCCAGGAAAGAAGCATGAAGTGGCTTGTGCTCCTCGGACTGGTGGCCTTCTCAGAGTGCATAGTCAAGTAAGTATGGGAATGTAAGCCACATTATGTTCCTTTCTCGGATTTTTCTTTTCATCTGATTATTCCACCCATCAGGTTTAGAAGGGAATGGAATCTTTCCCTAAGAGTCTTAAAGTACAAATCTTTATTATTGATAAGCAACTTGCTCTAGGAACTGTAGATGCCAAGGTCTTATGTAGATTTGCATGGTTGCACAATTCTTGGGGTCCAGTCATATCATGACCTATTGAAAATGCAACTCCTTGCAACTGTTCAGTGCACAGTCTATGCAGATGTAGATGTGGTCCTGTGGAATAGCACTTTTCTACATTTTATTCAACATCTCCTCTTTGTTCACTCTCTACTTCAGTGTGTATATGCCTATGTCTGCATCTCTGTGACAATGTCATTTATCTCTGCATCTCTTTGGAAGTCACTGGGACTGTATTTCTCTTTGTGCTGTTTTCTTTTAATTTTTCATTTCACTCATTCTTCCTTCTCAAGCCTCTGAATTTCCCTTACTTGTTCCCTATATCTTGGATTCTTCTTTCAATTCTTTCTTCTCTTTCAACTTGGAGAAAGACACACTGTTTTATATACACTGTTTTATGTCAGACAAGCAGTGTGACCACAGTCAACTCAGAAACTCTTGCATTTCAAATTGCTCCCTTGTAAAAGAAGATAAGATCCCCCTTCTACCTTCTTTCTTGAGGTTCTATGAGAAGGAATGAGTTTGATGGCAACAGTGATGCTAATGGCTGTCATTGTTGAGACTTCCTATTTATCAGGTACCTTATATCCATCACTTCACTCATCCCCAAGATATTCTATTTGGAGGGTTTGTATTGTCACATTCCACCATTTTACTGAAGTGGATACTGAGACACCACATGGTCATATGGCTTACCCAAGATTGCAGAAAAGAACCTGTATTCAAGTCTATGTCTTTGCCATGGTATATGCATAAAATTCTGATAATAATGTGCCTCATAAAAATGTTTAGAAAATACACAGGGCCATTACAATGACAGTTATACCTTAACACTGACAGCTTGTTGTAGCATCTTCTTTGTTTTCTTTGTCAAATGTTCCGTGAAAGAATACCTCTAAGGCGAGTGAAGACCATGAGAAAAACCCTCAGTGGAAAAAACATGCTGAAGAATTTCTTGAAGGAGCATCCTTACAGACTGTCCCAGATTTCTTTTCGTGGCTCAACTCTAACTATTAACCCGCTGAGGAACATCATGGATGTGAGTATTTTGGGAGGATGGTGCTCCAGAGCACCCCCTGGTGCTCTAGCCTAACACTGGGGCTCATCTGGAGATGCCAGGTGGGATGGTGGGGTTGGGGTTCCTGCAGGAGGCAGAGATACTGGAAAACAGGGACCCCAACCAGAGGAGAAGGCACTCTCATCCTCAACTGTTGGTCTTTGTGACTGGTCTGGGCAATTACCAGGTGGCAGGTAAATATCCATTTCTGTGTCATACATGTGTCATTTGTTTGAGGGCGATTGTTCCTTCTGAACTAAGTGAGCCACTCAGTTACAGATGAAGAGTGAACCATCACTGATCAAAAGGTAGAACCACCTGTAAAGCAATTGTGAATCCCCAGGTAGAGGAATTCAATTTCCACAGATGCAAGAACGATGGAAGTAAAAAGTTACTGAACCTGTATTTTGTGTATGGCTATAAGAATCAGTGTGGCTACTGTTTTTAGATTAGAAAAAGGGATATTTTGTCTTCGAGATGACTTCAAGATGCCCATGCCAGCCTGAGAGATAGGCTAAGAGTAAATACATGTCAAATGAAAGGGTCACCTGTGTGGTGTTGATTGGATGTGGTCTGAGTTTAGAGGGAGTGGCTGGGGTTGATCGAGAAGGATCTCATGGAGAAGGGGCTGCTAAGGCTGGGATTGAAGAGACTATAGAGCTTCTCAAATGAAGGCACCAGGAATTCCCTGGGTGTCCAGCAGTCCTGGAGGCCCAGTGGTTATGCCTCTGGGCTTCCCATGTAGGAGGTACCACTTCAACGCCTGGTCATAGAATCAATATCCTGCATACAATGTAGCACAGGATAAATATATCTAATGCAGATACCTCTGTGACCAAAGTTTGTGAGCTTCACGGTGGTTAGAAGTGGTCTCAAGAGATATGTGACACTGAGAGGGAGGCATCAGTGTGGGAATAGAGGGTAGCCAGTTCTGCACTAACCCACTCCCTCCTCCCTTTAGTTGGTCTACGTGGGTAACATCACCATTGGAACACCCCCTCAGGAATTCCAGGTTGTCTTTGACACAGGGTCATCTGACTTGTGGGTGCCCTCCCTCTTTTGTACCATGCCAGCATGTTGTGAGTACAGACACCCCGTACCCGGACCATCCTTCACTTGCCCTGCTGCCCTGTTTCCACCCTTGGCACCTGATGGCACTCATCTCTTGTGTCTGCAGCTGCACCGGTTTGGTTCAGACAACTTCAGTCTTCCACCTTCCGGCCTACCAATAAGACCGTCACCATCACCTATGGATCTGGGAGCATGAAGGGATTTCTTGCTTATGACACAGTTCGGGTAACAGTGTAACAAATGCTGAGACAGGACTGGCTATGGAGTGACCATTGCTTGGAAAACAGATGCAGGACCATCTGGCAGGACCCTTCCTAGCCTAACTCCCATAGATATTGGCCATCTTATCCAGAGGATCGTGTCTCTGGGGAGGCAGTGCTCATGGTGACACACAAGCAAACAGATTAGCTAACCCAGAGAGTGACTTGAGGTGTGGACTTGCAGCTCCTCTGCCCATGAGCAGTTCAAGGTTCATTTTGCTGGGAGTGAGAAGAAGGGATAAAAGCACCCACTTTTACATTTGGACTGTTCTAGGCACTTTCAGGTGGTAACTGGTTTAATCCTGCAGCAATCCCACACAGCAGTTACTCTGATTAGCTCATGAGACATATGAGGAAACTGAGGTGCAGACAGCAAGGGCCTTGCTGAGGGCACACATGTGGTAAAAGGTGGGGTTAGGCTGGCTTTTCAGGACTGAAGTTGCTGTGGGGTGTTTGGGGACAGGATAAACTGATCTGCGGACCCTGGGGGCAGTCAAGGCTTTCAGGTATCCAGAGGGGGAAACTGGAGGCCTGAGAAGTGATGGGGTCTGATAAATGAGTTCTCACTCTAGAGGACCCTTGAGAGTCTAATAAATCTATGGCTTGCCTCCCCTCAAATACCTGAGTAGTTCCCCTCTCTCTCTTTCTGTCTCATACACACTCACAGAAATATACATATATCCGCAAAAGTGAATTCCCCAGGCAGCAATTTCATAGAACCCTGCAAGCAAGATTGTGTTTTTCAGCTTCTGTCTTCCTGGACAGATGCAGAATCCGCAGTACCTTACATAGAATGCAGTCCATTCCTTTCATTAGGTCACAGTGATGCTAAAGAGAAGGCTGTCTTGCTCTTGATTGCTTTGTCCATAAGGTGGCACCAATGGGACCTGGCCTGACTCTTGGCTGCCCTACCTGGACAGAAGCCAAGAGGCAAATTTGACTCACTCAGGTGGTGTTTTTCAGAGGGGCAAAGGTTTTAAAATTCACAGCCTTTCACAGATGGAACCCAAATTCCCCTCTCAGCTAGGTCTAACCATCTGTGGGCCACCAAAGACAGAGCCCAGCCTAAATTCTTCTCTGAGGATCTAATTGCAATGCACCCCAGCCAAGTCCTAGCCCCACTTTATGTATCTGTAAGTAAGAACACTCTTCTCTCCCACAGATTGGGGACCTTGTTAGTACTGATCAGCCGTTCGGTCTAAGCGTGGCGGAATACGGGTTGGAGGGCAGAAATTATGATGGTGTCTTGGGCTTGAACTACCCCAACATATCCTTCTCTGGAGCCATCCCCATCTTTGACAACCTGAAGAATCAAGGTGCCATTTCTGAGCCTGTTTTTGCCTTTTACTTGAGCAAGTAAGTCTAAGATGGACAATCACTTTCTCCAAATAAGCTTTAAGATGCTTTCAGTTACACAAAAATTATAGAACACTTGATAAAGAAGTATCCTGAGAGATAATCTAATGCAGGATAACTATGGCCCCAGGGCCCTACCTTGCTTCACCACAGGCTTTTATAAATAAAAGTTTATTGGAACAGAACCCTACTCATGGGCTCAAGACCAGTAACTTGGTCTAGAGGGGTGAGTGAGGAGGATGCTAATGGAATGCAACAGGAAACAAGTTGAAGGAAAGGCATTAGGATTTGCTTATGAATTTGATCAGGAAGGAAGGTGAAGGATGGTGGATATCTTTCCTTCCTCATTAGCATTTCACTGGGAGCCCAGGACCAGCTACCAAATTTGTGGAGCCAGTAAGAAATGAAAGTGTGGGACACAAAAATGTGGGACCCTCTTGTTCAAGAAATATTAGGCACTTCAAGTCAGCGAGAGCAGAGGTGAGGTCCCTTCTGAGTGTGGGGCCCTTTGGACAGTAGAGGTCACAGGCCAGTGAAGCCAACTCTGGGTGACCTGAACCCACACCCTTAGAACTCTCAGGCCTTGATTTTCCTGAAAAATGACAAGATGGACAAGGGGAAAGCCAAAACACTTCAGCACCCTGTCCTGTGAGGGTGTCTGATCACTCAGGTCCCTGGAGGCCCAGGGTGTCTTCAGAAGACGTAGTGGGTGGAGCCCAGCCAAGTGATTCAGCTTCTAACCTCCTCTGTGCCACTCATGAGACAGTAACAGACCTCAGTCTGGATCTCAATCTCTCCTAGACTCAATTTCTGCATCTGTACATGGGGACCTTATTAGGGCCTTGACGGGTGTACAAGCACAGCTCTCAGACAGTGCTATTATTACTGTCCTCCAAGATTCCCCCCTTTTCTTCTCCACAGAAACAAGCAGGAGGGCAGTGTGGTGATGTTTGGTGGGGTGGACCACCACTACTACAAGGGAGAGCTCAACTGGGTACCATTGATTGAAGCAGGCGACTGGAGAGTACACATTGACCGGTAAGCCTCTTCCTCTGGGGCAGCCCAAGTGATGCTCCTACTACTGTACATGGACACAGGCAGACACACACAAATACATTCTCAGACACACAGTCACACAGACATATACACCACTCACAATGACACAGACAGACACACAGACACATGGAAACACACAAGCAGACATATAAACATACACAGAGACACATAAAAACATGCATAGCTAGTCAGAGACACACAAACCCACACAGAGACACATACAAACAAACACACAAGCACATAGATACACAAACAACCCATTGGGTCATAATCCCCAGGCCTTCTGAGAAAGACTCTGACCAGGGCCCTAAAAGCGTCCAGAGAAGTCTGTGCAGCTGAGAGAGGGCTGCACCCACTGCCCTTTAAGGTGTGCAACAGAGTTAGAGGACTCTAAAATGTGGTGAACAGACGATCAGGGAGAATTTCACCAGCCTGAACAGAGTCATGATAAGATGACTGACTTTCCAGGGCTACCTAAGACATAGGAAGTTCTCAGTACAGATAAATGTCATTTTAAAAACAGGGGCAGTCCTGAGAAATTGGGGAAAACTGGTCTTCTTAGGGAGCAGCTACCTAGCAGGGGAGAGAGGTTGCCTGCAGTCTTAAGATGTGAAAGCAACTAATAAAAAAGAAATGCCAAGTTCTTGGGCATACAGTGGGACAGGGGCTATTACAGAGAATCAGGAAGGTGGGATCCAGGAATGACCTGAGGACAAGAGGCATAACTGATAGGATTCTGTGTGATACCCTCAGACAAAAGCTGACCTGTCCTTTGGAGTTTCTGTGGGCTAGTCATTTATTTCCTGGCCAGGGTCTCAGGGTCTGAGCTTGTTGTAGGAGCAGTGCTTGGAGACACCCTCTCCCAGAGGAGCCCCTCTCTCCCCCTACTATGAGAATCTGCTGCCCCTGCAAATCTCCATCTTCACTATGTGTGCGACCCGTTATTTGTTCCCCATCAGATATAGCTCTCTGGAGGTTTCTTATTGTTTTCTAAGTCTTTATTCACTCATTGAACAGACAAACATTGAGCATCCACTGTGTGCCAGGCACTTTAGGGAGGCAAGGAGAATAAAACTCGCCCTTACATATAAGAAGGCAGATATACATGAAGTGACTCGCCCACATAGTGAATTGTGACTTTGGTACATGCTAGACATGAGGAGGAGAAGGCAATGGCAACCCACTCCAGTACTTTGCCTGGAAAATCCCAGGGATGGTGGAGCCTGTTGGGTTGTCCTCTATGAGGTCACACAGAGTCAGACATGACTGAAGTGAGTTAGCAGCAGCAGACATGAGGAAAGGTTTACAGAGAGTGATCAAGAGAGGAGACTGAAAAACACCAGGGGAAAGACTTCCTGAAAACAATACAATTAAGGTGGAATCTGGAAGATGAGAAGAAGTTTGCTAGTCAAAGGGTAGTAGAGTCTTCCACTCCCCAGGAAGGAAGACCATCTTGTGTCAAGGTACAAAATATCGTAGTGTATTCAAGTACTGCATTCAAGGATGTCAAGAAAGGTACTGTGTTGAGAGCAAAGGAAGAGGGCAAGAGACGAAGGGCTGCTTAGGAGACAGTCAAGAAGGGGGCAACTCTGGGGAGAATCAGAGTGACCTTGATGCCCTCTTTCTTCCATTGTCTCTCAGCATCTCCATGAAAAGAACGGTTATTGCTTGTTCTGATGGCTGTGAGGCCCTTGTGCACACTGGGACATCACATATCGAAGGCCCAGGAAGACTGGTCAATAACATACACAGGCTCATCCGCACCAGGCCATTTGGTTCCAAGGTGAAGGGTCATGCCCAAGGGTCACTCCCAGTCCCCACACACAACAAGGATCTCCAGGGCCAACCTCTCTCCCTCTCTCTCTAACAGCACTACGTTTCATGTTTTGCCACCAAATACCTGCCCTCTATTTCTTTCACCATCAACGGCATCAAGTACCCAATGACAGCTCGAGCCTACATCCTTAAGGTGAGGGGACAATATTGAGGGTTGGTTCTCAAACTGGAGCTTGCAGGAACCCTTGGGCTGCTGCTGGGAGGAGGGCGCCCTCTGGAGGCCATGTCACACCATTGCAGATGCTGTTGAGCCCCGTGGCTGGGCCAGTGCCTCCCACAAAACCAATCTCTTGAAAGTAAAGGGCTGTGTGGGACACTGATCTTCCTGAAATAAATGTGGAGATGCCATACCATATGGCATGATGGGAGTCAGGCAGAGGGGAACACTAAGATCCTCAGTCCTCAAAGAACTGCAATTCAATCTGAACCTTAAGTGCATGAACATGAAATTCAGCACTAGGAGTCCCTGAAATAGGCAACGTTACAAGGAGAATGGCTGGGGGCAGTCCCAGTGTGATGTCCCAGCATAAATTAACAGTCTCCCTTCCCTTCTCGCAGTTTTCCTGGTTTGGATGATAAGTTACATGCTCAGCCTAGTTCTCAGATGCATCTTCCCCTTTCGCTGGCCAGGTGCCTCCTTGTGAGTTGGGGTACTCAACCCCTCTGTGGGGAGGTTGGATGCTAATGTGAATAAAAGGTGCCCAGTGACTGCTCAGCCCCAGCACAGGGTGCAAGCTTAATGTCAGCTCCCTGCGAGAGTTCAGAGCAGGCTGATGGGCTCAAAGAAGGCTTTGAGGAAGAGGGAATTTCAGGAATTCCAAAACCACAAACTCATTGAGCCATATGGAGGGTTGCTTGGTTCTAGGCAGAACTGCACTGGATTCCACACACATGACATCTCAAGGTGGTCTGCGCTGGGGCACTGGGGACTTACTAGGGGTGATGAGGGCTACGGACTGATCTTTGGGGCTGAGGAACAAGAGTACCTTACCCACCCAAGCCTGGAGTGGCCAAAGAGGGTGAGTGTGGGCCGAAGGAGGCTTCTCAGAGTTCCTGAGTTAAGTCTTCAAGAACGTGTTTGGGCACTGCTCTATTTAAGATGGACAACCAAAAACGAGTTAATTTGTAGCACAGGGAACACCACTCAGTTATATGACAGCCTGGATGGGAGGGGTGTCTTTGGGACCAGGATACCCGGATACATACGGTTGAGCCCCTTTACTGTCTACCTGAAACTCAGAATATTGTTAATCAACTATACTCCAATACAAAATACAGTTTTATAATAAAGTACGGACTGTGGGGATGCAGGAGGAAAACCAGCATTCTCTGCAGAGAAAACAAGGAGCAGGAGTCAGAAGGAAAGAAACAGGGAATGAAGGGAACTGTGGACACACTTGTTCTTTTCTAAATAATTATAATGAAGTGTGGCTAATCTTCAGTGTTGTGTTAAGTTCTGCTCACAACAATGTGACTCAGTTATACACATAAAATATATGTTTTTCTTTTTCTTTTTCATGTGGTTTATCACTATATATTGAATATATTTCCTTACACTCTACAGTAGGACTTTGTTGTTTTCATTCCTCTGTTTCCCCAACTGCCAGTCCTCCACTCACCACACCCTTCCTCATGGCAACCTCATGTCTTGGCCCTCCTTGGTTTTGGATGAAATCTCATATCCCCTACTGCTGAGAAAACCCCTTGATACTTACCAAAAGAGGGAGATAAAACAAAGAATTGTGCTGGGTCTGGATATTGGGGGGAGTCACTGGTAAGGGCTCATGCTGACTAGTATGTATCTCTGACTCCCCCAGAATTCTAGAGGCCGCTGCTATTCCACCTTTAAAGAGAACACAATGAGGACATCTAGAGAGACCTGGATCCTGGGTGACGCCTTCCTGAGGCGGTATTTCTCAGTCTTTGATCGAGGAAATGACAGGATTGGCCTGGCACGGGCAGTGTAAATGCCTAGAGTGGTTCAGGAATCAGTAAGGCCGTTCCTAACACACACTAACTCACACTTTGGGCACTCTTGCCTAGGATGCTGGTGAACTGTATTTGGTGGCCTGTACACCCTATTCTCAGGAAAGAATAAAGGGTTTCACTCTTAATGGTGCTGAAACAAATGGTTGATTCTGTTTGTGTCTGGGAGTGAAGGATCTAGAACCAATTCTGAATCAAAATTGAGAGGAGCCTTACTCTAACTGGCTTCAAGGAAAAGGGAGACTCATTGAAATGATTCTGGGAATCCAGGACACAAGAATCAGAGCAAATATAAAGATCTCAGTGAATGGACCCAAGAAACCAGAAGTCATCAATTCACTCTCACCCTCGCTCTTTCCATTTGGTCTTCTTTGATGGTCTTAGCCTGGCAACTTTCTTCCTTAAGGATTCTACACCTAGTGAGGGAGTTCAAGCTACCTGACCTAGGGTTTTAAATCCCAAAGGCATCACCTAGTAAGGAATGAAGATTGCAGACATCAGAGTTCAAGGGTGTTCTCTGAATGACCCACCTCAGATCACATGTACAGCCCCTGATCAGCCATCCTGTCAGGGAAATCGGGTCTTATGACTGGCTTTATATGGTGTTTGGCCCTGACCCAACAGCACACAGATGGTCAATTTCCTCCAGAACTACATGACTAAAGTTGGGGAGAGGCAGCCCCAAGGATAGCTACTGCCAGATGGTCTAGGCCATGGAAGTATTTGTGATGAACCACCAACTCCACCACCTCCTCATTCAGAGGAATTATAAAGGATAATGAAATAGACTCTGTCCCATCTCAGATGATCTTATCACTGGGCATGTCCTCTAGGGGATTTGGGTGAGGTACTTCATGCAGAGCTGGTTCCCTCTTGTTCCCACATCCCAGTCACCAGCTCTCTGCCACATATGCCTGTGCTGTCCTTTTTAGTCCCACTTGGTAAATGGTGGCCCCAGTGGATCCCTGAGCCATCCCCCTCCTCCAGGGCCCAGAATGCCCCTTCCTTGGCCTCCAATGCTGCTGGGGAGAATGCAATGCATGTATCGGAGAACCCAGGGTACACAGAGCCCTCAGCCATTCTGAGCTTCCTCCAGGTGTGGAGCTACATACTATTTGCTTGGAGCTGCCATGGTTAGGCAATTTTGCAGTGGAAGCATCTGTTCTTTCCACCTGGAGGGCCTTAGTAGATGCCTCAGCTGAGTCAGCAGGGGTCACGGGTTGATTTCTTTTCAGATTGACTGGTATGATCTTTGTTGTATAAGGGACTCTCAAGAATCTTCTCAAGCACCACAGTTCAAAAGCTCAATTGTTTGGCATTCACCCTTTCTTCTGGTCCAGCTCTCACATCTGTACATGATTACTGGAAAAATCATAGCTTTGATGCTACAGACCTCTGTAGCAAAGTGAGTCTCTCCTTTTTAATACAGGTTTTTCATAGCCTTTCTTCCTTCCAAGGAGCAAGTGTCTTTTAATTTTGTGGCTGCAGTCAAGGTCCATAGTGGTTTTGGAGCCCAAGAAAATAAAATCTGCCACTGTTTCCACTTTTCCTTCATCTATATGCCATGATGTGGTGGGATCGGATGCCATGAATGTTGAGTATACTTTTGTGAATAGTTTTTGAATGTTGAGTTTTAAGCCAGTTTTTGCGTCTCCTCTCCTCACCAAGAGGCTCTTTTGTTCTTCTTTGCTTTCTGCCATTAGGGCAGTGTCATCTTCATATTTGTGGATGTTGATATTTCTTCTAGCAATCTTTATTCCAGCTTGGGATTTATGCAGTCCAGCATATCGAATGATGTATCCTATATAGAATTTAAATAATCAGAATGAGAATGTACACCTTGTCATGCTTCTTTCCCAGTTTTAAATCTTTCAGTTGTTCTGTGTCTGATTCTAACTGCCACTTTTTGACCTACATAGAGACATTTCAAGAGACAGGTAAGGTGATCTGGTACTCCTGTTTCCTTAAGAATTTTCCACAGTTTGTTGTGGTCCACACAGTGAAAGGCTTTAGCATAGTCAGTGAAGCAGACGGAAATGTTTTCTGGGATTCCCCTGCTCTCTCTATGATCCAATGGATGTTGGCAATTGGATCTCTGGTTCCTCAAACCAGTTTGTACATCTGGAAGTTTTCAGCTCATGTAGATTTGAAGCTTAGCTTGAAGGATTTTGAGCATTATCTTGCTAGCAAGTGAGATGAGTGCAATTGCACGATAGGTTGAACATTGTTTGGAATTGCCTTTCTTTTGGATTGGAATGAAAACTGACCTTTGCCAGCACTGTGGCCACTGATGAGTTTTCCAAATTTGATGACATATTGAATGCAGCACTTTAACAGCCTCATTCTTTAGGATTTTTAAATAGCTCAGCTAGAATTCCATCACCTCTCCTATCATTGTTTGTAGTGATGCTTCCTAACTCCCACTTGACTTCATACTCAAATATATCTGGCTTTACATGAGTGACCCAAGCATCATCCCTATTCCGGTCATTATGACCGTTTTTGTACAGTTCTTCTGTGCATTCTTGCCACCTCTTCTTAATCTCATCTGCTTCTGTTAGGTCTTTGACTTTTCTGTCCTTTATTGTGCCCATCCTTGCAGGAAGTGTTCCTCTGGTAGTTCCAATTTTCCTGAAGCAATCTTTATTCTTTACAATTCTATTATTTTCCTCTAATTCTTGCCATGTTCACTTATGAAGACTTTCTTATATCCCCTTGCTATTCTCTGGAAGTCTGCATTCCATTGAGTGTATCTTTCTCTTCCTCCTTTGTCTTTCACTTCTCGTATTTTCTCAGCTGTTTTTAAGGCCTCCTCAGGCAAGTCCTTTTCCTTATCACATTTGTTTTTCTTGGGGATGGTTTTGGTGACCACCTCCTATACACTGTTACAAACCTCCATCCATAGTTCTTCAGGCTTCCAGACCTAATCCCTTGAATCTAGTTTTTAAGGGATATAAAATCATAAGGGATTTTATTTAGATCATAGCTGAATGTCTGACTGATTTTCCTTTCTTACTTCAGTTTAAGCCTGAATACTACTTGCTTCTGCCTAAGCATTGTTGCCAGATCACCACCCACCACTCCCAGTGGGTGTGGAGCAAAACACACACAATTTGAGGACTGTTACCCTGGGTTTGTGCTTGGCTTTTCATGTGCTTAGCTGTGTGACCTTGATCAAGTTCCTTAACCTCAGTTTTCTCATCTGGACAATGGGCACCATGATGATAATTCCACCTTTAAATGCATGTGTGCCTGCTAAGAACAAGTGGCCCTGAGAGAGCTTTATGGGTTCCTGAGTCTGGAACAAATATGAATTATTCTGCCACCTAGGGAGAAGGAAATCTTCTGTTTAGAGGTTATGGCTGCCATCCCCAAGGCTAAATATTGATTCAAGCCAAATTACACCTATCTCTGAACCTAACCCAGAACTCTGACTGAGCCAATGCTTCTGTTTTCTGGGCCCCAACAAGAGCTAATGATTACTGGCTCAGATTGCTCCCTTCCAGGCCTTACCAGTCAGCCTTTCCTTGTCAACTACTTCTAGCCTGAAATCACACTGTAAGGAGAGTTGTAAGGCTTTTGGTCTCTTCTCAGTTTCCCACTTCCCCAGCATAGCAAGAAGTAGCTGTGACAGTTTCTTATCATTGCAACAACTATAGCAACCTGTACAGTCCAATCTCAGCCTGTTAAATGAAACTGTCCCCGTTTGGCCCCTCATGTTTAAATTACCTACAGTTACTTTAGAAACCTTCCTATGCTTGCTGTTTAATGACCAAATAGATCAAAACTTGATCTAGTTTTCTTTCCCAAGCATGATTCCAACCATGCAATGAAGTAAACAGACTTTTAGTCATCTAAATACCCACAGGAATTGACAAAAGCAAACCACCCATCCATTTCTTGCTTGCCCCAAAACACCATTGAAGTGATCTGCTGAAACAATGTGATAGATTGGCATGTACACGCCAGAAGGGACACTTTTTCTGGATTCGTTTTCCACCTAGGGCAGAATATCCAGCACATGCCTCGCCCTGCAGAAGCTGGTCACCTGGTTTTTTGCAGATTCAGCCCACTCCAGATCCGTTTGACATCCCACAGTAATATCTAGAGAAGAAACGCTGTCAAACCTCTCTCTCCTGAATAAAAGAGATTTTTGTTTTTTAGAAAACAATGTTTGGTAGCACATTCAAAATCTTGTGCTCCTTGCCTTGGATTCAAAGACCTGCACCAGAGGATGCGAAGCCTCCCCTTCCACCTAAATCTTTCTCTACTCCAACCAGGACCAGAGCCTTCACTGGACCCTGTGTCCTCATTGTTATCATTTAGTTGCTAAATCATGTCTGACTCTTTGTGATTACATGTTCGGCAACAAACAGACTTCCCTGTCTTTCACTATTTCATGTAGTTTCCTCAAACTCATGTCCTTTGGGTAGGTGATGCCATCTCACAATCTCATCCTTTTATTCCCTCTCTTTCTGTCCACAATCTTTCCCAGCATCTGGGTCCCTTCCAAAGAGCTGGGTCTTGACATCATTGGCCTAAGTGTTGGAGCTTCATCTTCATCATCAATCCTTCCATCGAGTATTGCTCTACCACTTAAAAAACAAAACTCATGCTTCCAATCACCTAACAATATTGAACATTGATAAAGTTTAATTGAAGTGGGATCTAGTCCTCTGGGAAAGCCCAACACTGCCACCCTGCCTTTCTCTTACCTTTCTCTCCTCCTGTCATAGAATTGCTTCCCTACAGCTTCTCCAGCTTGAAATGGCCTGCTGACCCAAAACTGTCAGCTATCCAGGAATTGTTCCTTCCTCCTTCCTTAAAGATTTATGCCTACTTCCTGATTGTCCTCTGTACATCAGTTCAGTTCAATCTCTCAGTCATGTCCAAATCTTTCCTATATCATAGGGTATAGCATGCCAGGCTTCTCTGTCCATCACCAACTCCCAGAGCTTGCTCAAACTCATGTTCATCAAGTTGATGATGAACATCACCAACAATTTCATCTTCTGTCTTTCCCTTTGCCTCCTGCTTTTAATCTTTCCTAGCATCGGGGTCTTTTATAATGAGTCAGTTCTACCCATCAATTGGCCAAAGTAATGGAGGTTCAGCCTCAGCATCAGTCCTTCCAATGAATATTCAGGACTGATTTCTTTTAGGGTGGCTGGTTGGATTTCCTTGCAGTCCAAGGGACTCTCAAGAGTCTTGTCCAACACCACAGTTAAAAAGCATCAATTCTTTGGTGCTCAACTTTCTTTATAGTCCAACTCTCACACCCAGTCACAACTTCTGGAAAAACCATAGGTTTGACTATACAGACCTTTGCTGGTAAAGTAATGTCTCTGCTTTTTAGTATGCTGTCAAGGTTTTTCATAGCTTTTCTTCCAAGGACAAAGTGTCTTTTTTTTTTTTTTTTATTTTTCCCCCACAGCTGCAGTCACTATCTGCAGTTATTTTGGAGTCCAGGAAAATAAAGTCTGTCACTCTTTTTATTGTTTCTCCATGTATTTGCCATGAAATAATGGAACTGGATGCAGTGATCTTCATTTTTTGATCTGTACGTACTTCATCAAGACCATCCCCAAGAAAATGAAATGCAAAAAAGCATAATGGTTTTCTGAGAATGCCTTAGAAATAACTTAGAAAAGAAGAGAAGCAAAAGGCAAAAAGGAAAAGAAACATACCAATCTGAATGCAGAGTTCCAAAGATAGCAAGAAGAGATTTAAAAAAAGCCTTCCTAAGTGATCAGTGCAAAGATAAAGAGGAAAAC
Source organism: Bubalus kerabau (assembly GCF_029407905.1). Classification (NCBI taxonomy): domain Eukaryota; kingdom Metazoa; phylum Chordata; class Mammalia; order Artiodactyla; family Bovidae; genus Bubalus; species Bubalus kerabau. The sequence continues at coordinate 11,994,615 of NC_073628.1, forward strand.
AATAGAATGGGAAAGACCAGAGATCTGCTCAAGAAAATTAGAGGTAGAGAAGGATCATTTCATGCAAAGATGGGCCAAATCAAAGACAGAAATGGCATGGACCTAAGAGAAGCAGAATATATTAAGAAGAGGTTGAAAGAATATATAGAAGAACTATACAAAAGGATATTAATGACCCAGATAACCATGATGGTGTGATACTCACCTAGAGCTAGACATCCTGAAATGTGAAGGCCCCCTTAAGTCAGGAGGGCCTTAAGAAGCATCATTACGAGTAAAGCTAGTGGAGGTGATGGAATTGCATTTGAGCTATAGCAAATCCTAAAAGATGATGCTGTTAAAGTGCTGCACTCAGTATGATAGCAAATTTGGAAAACTCAGCAGTGGCCACAGGACTGGAAAGGTAGTTTTCATTGCAGTTGCAAAGAAAGGTGATTTCAAAGAATGTTCAACAACCACACAGTTGCACTCATCTCACATACTACCAAAGTAATTTCTTCAAGCAAGTCTTCAACAGTACATGAACTGTGAAATTCCATATGTTCAAGCTGGATTTAGAAAAGGCAAAGGAACCAGAGATCAAGTTTCCATCATTCATTGGATCATAGAAAATGCAAGAGAATTCCAGAAATATACCTACTCTGCTTTAATGACTATGCAAAAGCCTTTGACAGTATGGATCACAACAAACTGTGGGAAACTTACTGATATTGGAATACCAGACCATCTTATCTGCCTTCTGAGAAATCTGTACACCGGTCAAGAAGCAACAGTTAGAACTGAACATGGAACAGCAGACTGGTTCCAATTCAGGAAAGGAGTAATTAAAGGCTGTATATTGTCATCCTGCTTATTTAAATTATATGCAGAGTATATCATGCAAAATGCCCAACTGGCTGAAGCACAAGCTGGAATCATGGTTGCTGGGAAAAATATCAATAACCTCAGATATGCAGATGACACCACCCGCATAGCAGAACGTGAAGAGAAACTAAAGAGCCTCTTGATGAAAGTAAAAAGGAGAGTGAAACATTTGGCTTAAACTCCACATTCAGAAAATGAAGATCATGGCATTTCGTCTCATCGCTTCATGGCAAATAGATGGGGAAACAATGGAGACAGTGAGAGACTTTATTATTGGGGGCTCCAAGATCACGGCAGATGATGACTGCAGTCATGAAATTAAAAGATGCTTGCTTGTTTGAAGAAAATCTATGAGAAGCCTAGCAGCATTTTTAAAAGCAGAGACATTACTTTGCTGAAAAAGTTCAATATATTCAAAGCTATGATTTTTCCAGTTGTCATGTATGGATGTGACAGTTGGAGCATAAAGAATGGTGAGTAATAAAGAATTGAAGATTTTGAACTGTGGTGTTGGACAAGACTCTTGAGAGTCCCTTGGACTACAAGGAGATCCAACAAGTCCATGCTAAAGGAAATCAATCCTGAATATTCATTGGAAGGACCGATGGTGAAGCTGAAACTCCAAAACTTTGGCCAACTGATGTGAAGAACTTACTCATTAGAAAAGACCCTATTACTGGGAAAGACTGAAGGTAGGAGGAGAAGAGGATGACAGAGGATGAGATGGTTGGTTGGCATCACCAACTCAGTGACATGAGTTTGAGCAAGATCCAGTAATTGGTTAAAGACAGAGAAGCCTGGAGTGCTGCAGTCCAGGGGGTTGCAAACAGTTGGACATGACTGAGCGACTGAACTGAAAATACCCCATGGCAAATGCTATTTGTAATTGTCATGTTTCTCCAGCAAGACAGGTCTCCCCAAAACCCCAACACATATCCCTAGTTAGTTTGCACCCATGCACAGAAGTCACTGCCTGCCATTCACAAGGCATTCAGTGAGTTCTGATTGCAGGGGGACCTCCATTTTTGTAGACATAAAGGAGCAAAGGACACATTTATCCTCCTGTCTCAAACAACTTGAAAGTAGAAGAGATAAATGAAAGATCAGTTTTTTACATCAAATATCAGGAAGCAGAGAATAGATTCCTCAGATGGGGAGCAAGCAAGGTGAGTTCTACAATTGCCCAAACTCTAGAAATAGTTTCCAACACATACACGGAAGGGCTATCTAGGCAGAGACAGTTTCCTCAAGAAGAGAGATTTCAGACTCTAGATAGTTAGAGTTAACAGGAAAGAGCTACACACAGAGAACTGTGCGAGAGTACAGGTGATACCCTTCCAGTTTTCAGCAGAGAGTTGATAGTACTGCTCAGGTTTATAGGGAACAGTCCTTGAGTCTCAAATTGTGCCAAGTCTAATGGAAATTCCCACCATCATGGGAATTACTCATAATTCCCATGACATCAGTATGGCCCTGAAGACAATATTGCCATACTAGTGGGGAATAGTAAAGCTGGTCTAAAGGCTGGTCTTATATCAGCTAAAAAACCTGAACAGCAAGCCTTCAAAAAATACAATTGTTTCTAAGATATTAACAGTGTTTGCAAACAGAGCCAGGAATAGTTTATAAAAATTAAGAATATCCAGCATCTAAAAGGTAAAAATTGCCATATCTAATATCCAATTTAAAATTTTCATATGAATTGTGAAAATATTTGTCCTAGGTCATTCAAAATATTATAAAGTAATTATCCTCTAATTAAGGTAAATACATAAATTTCAAAAGAAAATTAAATTTCCAATGTGTAAAGAAGCAAGAAAATATCCATAATGAGGGAAAAATCAATTAGTAAAAACACAGTTAAAATATAAATTACATACTTAACAGGGAAGGACATTAAAACATTTCCTAGAATAATAATCTTTATATTCATGAAGCTGAAGAATATTGAGTAGGTTAAATAGAGACATGGAAAATAGGAATGAAAAGACTGGGCAAAATTAATTGTGCATCACAGAGATTTGAAACAATTTTAAGAATACTGAAATGCCGGGGTCCAGCCCCGGTGGATCCATGGAATTCAAAGCGGGGACGGCGTCGGTGAGGATCAGGAAACAACTGCTTAATTAAACTTTAATTAAGGATATAAAGAGTAATAGAATAAGGATAGCTCAGTGAGGAAATTCAGTGGAGAAAAGAGGCTGAAATAAGGATAGCTCAGTGAGGAAATTCAGTGGAGAAAAGAGGCTGAATAATTCAGCCAGAAGGTGAGAGAAAGAACGACATGGGGAGACCAAGTTTCAGTGAACAAGGCCCGCACTTTATTTTCCAAAGTAGTTTTTATACCTTAAGTTATGCATAGAGGATAATGGGGGAAGGGGTAGAGTCATGCAGCAAGCCAGGCCTTCTTCCTGCAAACTTACATATGCAAAAGCTTAGGTGATTTGCATCATCTTCTGGCCTGGAGGCCTGTTAACATTTTAAGACCCTTTCTTCAGAAAACTTATTTTTCTCTAAAGGTGAATGGTCAGGAGCCACCCTCCAAAAGCATTAGATAAAGTTTCATTCCTACAGAGCAAAGGTGTGGTGGGCTATAACAAGAAAAAGAATTAACTCAAGGGTCCCAGGTTACAAACATTAAAGCTACTACTTACACCAATTATATTAATCAATACACTGTCAGGGACACAGCAGGTAAGGGATATGGAAACTTAGCAGCAACATTGGCCCAACAAGTGAAAATCCCTTCACCAATACAATTTTTAGACAGTTTAGAACATCTCATGCCTCTCACAGTTGGGAGGCTCTGAACAATCACATGTGGCCGGAAAAACCTATTCAGGCAGGCTAGAGGACTTCCAAAGGAGTTTGTAGGTTGAAACACTATCAAACCCAAGAACTTTATTAACTGGAGCTGTAAGTTAACTCTTTTTTCAGAGAGAGGTAGTGGGGGACAGCCCCCAGTAAAGTCAGAGGTGTAGGTGAAAGCACAAAGCAGAAAGTAGGCAGACTCTGGTTTTGGGGGGTAGATGCTCGAAAATTTCCAGGGGGACTCCTGAGGCTTGATCCTGCCTTTGCGTATGCTGAGCCTCCTTCCTCATGACCTTTGTCATGGGTGGAGCTCCTCATGCTGGCTCCCGGCAGTGATAGAATTCCAGTTGAGCTATTCCAGATCCTGAAAGATGATGCTGTGGAAAGTGCTGCACTCAATATGCAATATGCACTCAATATGCAATATGCCGGCTCCCGGCACTGAAATATATGTAAATAGAATCCCACAGGAAGTGAAAGAAGGAGAATAGAGAAAAGAACTTCATAATTACTGGCTGAAAATTTTCCAGACATGATGAAAGCTTTAAACCCATCAACAGAGAAGTTCAATTAATTCAAGGACAAAAAATAGGACAACTATTCAAAGGTGCATGATAATTAATTGTTTAAAACAATCAACCAAAGAAATGTAACCAGAAGGAAAAACACAGTAGAAGAAAAAATGGGAAAGACAGCAGATTAGGCATATGAAACAATGATAGCCAGAGGACACTGGCAACACATCTTAAAATGCTGGGAGAAATATAATTGACTCAGAATTCTATACCCAAGAAAAATACATATCAAAAACAAGATAAAATACTTTCTCAGACTTAGAACAACTATGAGACTGCATCACCACTGACAACCAATGTAACAAGAAATGTTTTTCAAAAGGCCTCAAATGTGAGATCTCCATAATTCTAGCCATCTCAGTCCTTCAAAAGACCTTGAGAAGGACAAACAAATATTAAAATAGAAATATGGAGAAGGAAATGGCAACCCACTCCAGTAATCTTGCCTGGAAAACACCATGGACAGAGGAGCCTGGCAGGCTACAGTCCGTGGGATCACAAGAGTCAGACACGACTTAGTGACTAAACCATCCACCACTACAAAGTGAATATATGCCTAAAGATAATATGTGAAAAGGATATTTGCCATATACTAGCTAGTTTTTTGGTGGGAGGGTGGGAGTCAAGGAAGACTTGGGATTATTTTTTCATCAACTTCCATTTTATACTTATTTATAATGGTCATTATTTTTACTAATACTGTAAAACTATGAAAATGAATAAAATACTAAAAGTTTCATATAGCCAAGAAAAAAAAATAAAATAAAATAGAAATAGTCATTGTGTTTGTACCCACTTCTAGAAAGTATTGCTAACTCCTCAGTACTGGATCTTGCAATGCTGGTGGACTAGATGGAGAAGTGATGTGAACAGAAATAAGGAAGGTGAGACAGGTAGGTCAGAATGTGAGGTAAAAAAGACAAGGTATTTAGAAGCTGAAGAATTGAGAGAGATTTGGGACCTGAGTTGGAAAAGCAGTTTTCAAACCAAACTGGGTCATGTGGTATGTATAATCCTCACTTCAGTCCTTAGAAGATCTCTACTGACCAGTCTGCCTCCTTTTTCTGGAGCACAGTTCAGGTCCATCTAGCTATTTCTCATTGCTGTTCCTTCCACACAGTGCCCAGCCATTCAGCCTAATCCATTCAGAAAACTTTTGTTCTTTAAGCAGGCGCTGCATGCTACCTACAAAATGATCTATTTTCTGCTTCTCTTTCAAAACTGAAAATAGTTTGTTATATAGCCATGAGCCCAGTAGCTGCTGCTGCTAAGTCGCTTCAGTCGTGTCCGACTCTGTGTGACCCCATAGAAGGCAGCCCACAAGGCTTCCCCATGCCTGGGATTCTCCAGGCAAGAACACTGGAATGGGTTGCCATTTCCTTCTCCAGTGCGTGAAAGTGAAGTCACTCAGTCGTGTCCGACACTTAGCGACCCCATGGACTACAGCCCTCCAGGCTCCTCCATCCATGGGATTTTCCAGGCAAGAGTGCTGGAATAGGGTGCCATTGCCACAGGACTGCATTTCCTGCACACCTGAGCTCTTAGTCATGACTGGTGACTGAGATGCAAGCAGATCTGTGAGAGGGATTTCTTGGAAGACTGCATTCAAAGAGCTGATTTAGCTGAGAGATGAGACTCTTACCTTACCTACTTTCTTCCTAACTGTTGTCTGGATTTTAGTTGTGATGGCTGGAACTCCTGCAGTTGTATTGGACAGTCATGTTACTTTGGAGATGGATACCACCCAAGCTCTGGCTGGCCCACCTCCAGCTTTGTTCCAGTGGAAGAGAAAAATCAAGTTTGTCTTGCTAAAGTTATAGTTGTTTTAGATTTTTGCAATATGCATCCAAACTTAATCCTGATACTGCTATGTGTTTAACATGATATAACCTTATTATTTTGTTGGGTTTAGTGAATATATTTATGTTTTACATTTCTTTAATTTTTTTATTTTATAAATTGATTCATCAACCATTTTACCTAAATTGTATAAATGCAAAATTATGATTATAAGCATGCTTTCCATTAGATTTTGAATTTTTATACTTTCTTATCTTCTTTTCTTTCTTGTTTTCTCCATATCTTACAGCCTGGACCATGTCCTCTCTTATAACCTCATCTATATCCATATCTGCAGGCCAAAACAGACCGAGAGCTGTGTTGGGAGAACCAAAGAAGAATGAATACAGGGATATGAATGAAGGGTGGTGGCCCTTGTTACATATCATGAATGTTTTGAAGTAGGATCACATTCCCCTGCCCTTCTGTGTGCCCACCACCCCCAGGTTTGCCATGAACATGGAAGATACTTCAGCCCATGGAATTTGAGTAGAGGTGATATGTCAATTCCAAATGGAAGTATTATTTTCTGTCACACTAGCTGGAATGCACATGTAATGACAGGAGCTGGAGCAGCCATGTTAGACCAGAGGTAAGTAGCACAGGTGGAAGATGTGACAAGAAAAGAGTGGGCCCTCATCTCTGTGGAGAGACCTGCACTAACATTATATGACAGATAATTGAAATTGTATTGTATTTAAGATAATGTTATTTAGGGTTTGATTACAGTTGTTGAACCTGTAACCTAACACTCATAATAGAATAACTGATCTTTGTTTTAGCCTTGTCTTGACATTAGGGTCTGCATGAGACAATATCTACTGACGAATACTTGTAAGTGAGTCAAGTGACAGCCCTGCCCTCTGGAAGCTGTACTCTAGTGTGGGATTCAGAAATTGAAGCAAGAACAAAGCCACATGGCAGGACAGTTTCAAGATCTCATAGGAACCCTTGGGAGGGGAACCTCAATCAGTCCTGATCTCAGCAGGTTGCTTGAAGCAAGGACAATCCTCTATCTTTCTCCTCATAAATAGGCCATGGTGCCAAGTTTCATGTAAAAGTGATTTATTTCAAATTCCTTCCAAAGTGCTTTGCATTTTGATCCAGTGCTTAAAATATGCGTTTGAGACTTGGTTTGGGAAGATTGCAAATGCCCCAGGGCAACTAAGCCAGTGGGCCACAACTACTGAGCCTGAGTGCCCTAGAGCCTGTGATCTACATCAAGAGAAGCACAGGAATGAAAAGCCAGTGCGCTGCCATAACAGAGCAGCCCCTGCTTGCTGAAAAAAAAAATTCTCCCAGAGAATCCAGTGAGGGCTAAGTGGAAGCAGGACATGAAAAAGGATGAAACCAGTCTGGGTCTGATATGATGCAAGATATGGAGAGGGAAGCTACAGCCTGTTTTCACAGGGAACTTGGGATATAAGTTGTGCCTGAAACGTGCCCCAACTCAAGGCTAGGGATCTGGGATTTCACTCTCCCACTAGTGACTCCCTCTCATCCTTCAACTAACACCCAGCTGGTGTCTCCAAGCCCTTGTATTAGATCCTTCAAAGACAAATCAAAGGTGACACTAGAAGCAAAAGACACCAAAGCTCAGGAAAATGCAACCCCAGATAATGTCTAGATTTTTGCACCCAGTCTCCCATCTCCAGCATCATATCTGAAATCCTGCGAGTCTAAAAAACTCCATGGTTCTCTACATGTAAGCATTTAAAAAAAATTCAGGTTTTAAGTTATATAGGAGTGTAGTTGATTTACAGCATTGTATTAATATTAATTGTATTTGAAATTAATTCCCTTATACATACACACGTACCCATTGTTTCTTAGCTTCTTTTCCCATACAGGATATTATAGACTACTGATCAGAATTCCTGTGCTGTACAGTAGGTTGGTTAGCTATTAAATAAAGTAGTATACATATATTAATCTCAAACTCTGAATTTATCCCTCTCCTACCTTCCCACTTTGGTAACTATAATTATTATTTTGATGGAGGGATGTGTCTAGGCACTTTTTGGATCAGGGTTTGTGCTTGTGAGTGTGCAGTGGCCAGGGAAAACATGCCTGAGAGAGACTCATTTGAGATGATGGTAAATGTTGAGAAAGACGCAGCCATGCAGAAAGCTGAGAGAAAAACATTCTAGATGTGGGAGTTACCCCTGCTAAGGACCAAGGTAACCAACCTTAATAAATGGCTACCCTTCCACTGCCAACCTTCCTTCCATGTTTGGAACTTGGCTACAGGACAACCACCATACCTCATCCCATGCTTCAATTGTGAGTTAGAAACAATGAGGCATGTCAGCCTTCCCAAGAAGGGAGAACCTGGGGCTATCACAAGGCTGCATATGCTCTGGTTCAGGGACATTTCCACAAACTGGTTATTTCCAGGAGCATCAGTTGCCAGGGGCAGCACCAGTGCCTTTGACTATCTCCATGTACTTGTTCTCAGGAGTAGAAACGCCAAGGAACAGATAGAGTGAAGAAATAAGTAATGACTCTTGTTTCATCTTGCCCTGTGTGATTCCCATGGCTCTTTGACCACACTGCTCTCTGCTCAAAAACTCTTTCCTCTATTTCGTCTTCAAATGTGGCTTGTGAATTACATCAGCACCTGACTGTAATGGCTGGTGGCTGAAACTCAACTCACAGTCAGCTGTGACCCAGAGATGTACAGCCTTGTCCTGTGTTTCTGTCTTTTTTCTCCAACCAGATTCATAAAGCAAAGTCCCTATAAAATATAAGGGTGATTGTAATTCTCTCAAGGCCATTGAATCTCCAAGGTCTATTTGGAGCATAAAACAGGGAACACATCCCCTGCATTCAGGCTAGTCTCAGACCCCAACCTCGCTCAGGCAGGGGTTCCCAGAGGAAACATAAGGCACTTATCCTTTCCAGAAGGCTAAGAAGAGAATGCTTCTTGCTCTGAATGCAGGTTCATGTTACCCAGTCAGCCAAGTGTCTGTCTTGTGTGAAGGAGGAGTGGGAGCTCTAGGGATCTGAATTGATAGTGAGTCAGTCACTACCTTCACGACTACCTCCTAGGGTCACTACAGCTGGGGCTCTCCCTCTGTTCCTGGAAACAAGAAGAAACAGCCCTGAATATTGCTTTCCTGCTGCTACATGGAGGCAGGTCTGCTAATAAAATCAGAACCAGACTTGAGGGGCAACAGGAAAGAAACTTCCACTCTGGTGCTTGCAGATGCCTTAGAGCTACCCAGCAGTGGATGCAATAGAGCTTTCTTCATCTTTCCCTTCCTGGAAGTCTCCTAGCCTGGGCACCAGATTTCCTGGGTCCCAAGTCTTCACTAACTTACCTGCAGCCTTAAGGTAAGTCATACACCCCAGGGTTCAGTTTCCCATCTCTTGGATGAGGGAGACTGGACTTGCTCCAGAACACTTGTTCCAGACTGAGGCTCAGTGCCAATCAGTGGACAAGTGGCTCAGAGGTGGGTGCTGCTGAGGATGCTGAGGCTGCCTCTGGTGGGCAGGGGGATGTAACTGTCTGGTGATGTTCATGGGTCCTGGGATCAGGACTGGGAGTGGTAGACCACTTGGCACACAGCTGCTGTGACACTGAGGACCTTGGAAGCCTTGCCCACTGGAACATACGATCATTTGGATTCTGTGGGATGAGATGAGGTATTTATAAGTCAGAAGCTACCAATGGGGAAGCTTGTAGATTCCTCAGCAGAAACCCAAGTTAGGCTAATGAATCATCTGTCCTAAAAAACTCTGGGAACTAGATATGCCAGGACTCTTAGACAAATTTTGTAGTATTTTAAATATTATTTAAAGTAGGTCATTTTTTGGATGATCTGCCATTTGCTCTCTGGCTTGGGATGATACCCACAGTTAGAGTTGAATCAAAGGGCCTCTGGTGGAGGCCCTCTCCCTGTGAGTCATTAGAAGTGAGTAGAGCTCTCTCCCCTCCACATCTGGAGCAGGAATTCCAGCAGGAAAGACGTGACCTCCAAGTTTAACCAAAAGACTCAAGAAGGTCTGGCCCTCAAGTAGGCACTGTTCTTTCCCCAGTGCTTCTTCTTTCCCTCCTGGGTCCTGTACAAGCTGCCCACCTCCTGGTTACTGGGTTCTGAATTCCTACTCCTTTCACTTGTAGATATCTCTGCAGTCCCACTTGTGGCTCCCTCCTTACCCAGGCCCAATCCCTCACCTGCAGATGGCACTAAAGAAGGGAAAACCAAGACAGGGCTGCCCTGTTCATTCTTTCTAAAAACATCTGCATTCCTTATATTTACAGACCCTGTCCTGAATCATCAACATCTCCAACTAGATGACTCAGCTTAGTAGAGGAATGGAGATGCTGATGGTGAAGTGGGGACGTTAAGGGTGTCAGGTGTGGGGGACAATTTTCAGATGACAAGAGATGAGTTGGGGTAAGGAGCATGTGGTCCTCCAACCACTCATTCATTGGGGACCTGCCTGAATCTGCTATCTTGGGCTCCTATGGGTATTGCTAAGACAGGAACTTCAAAATGGACTCTTTATAAACTTCTTACTGCAAAACAATTTCAAACATAACATATAAGAAAGAAGAGTGTCATGAACCCTATATTTCATCATTTGGCATCAATAACTACAAAACTAACCAACTTCTTAGTCCCACAGGTTGTCATAGACTGGAGACTTTGCAACATCAAGGTGATGGCCAATTGAATTCCTGGTGAAGACATTCTTGAGTTGCATCAGTCTTTCTCTTTTTGCTATGTTCTCACATGTGGTGGTTGAAGGGAAGGAAGAAGAGGGAGAATAAGAGAGAAAAAGAGGGAGAGGATAATCCCATCATGAGGGACCACCATCAAACCTCCATGGCAACCTGGGTACCTCCCAAATACCCTGCTTCTTAATACCATCACATTGGGAGTCAAGGATGGACACAATTCATCCATAGCAGCTATGAATCATGTAGCAGGTATCTCTTTTTAATTCAAGAGAGACCATCATTTCATTCTGTCTTTTACCCCTTATTTATTTTTCCTGAAGTATTTTGGGAAAAGATGAACATTTCACAAAATGTATATAATGAGTATTTTTGGTAGAATGATAGGATATGAAAAAAATGCTCTTTTTTCCAATAAAATGAGTATTTTGTATCCAGTCCATGTGCAAATTTCCCTGGTTCTAAAAAAGGAGATATCTTTTCACAGTTTATTGAAAGAATGTACTCATATGATGCACTTAGTTGTTCTCTTTTAAGACGAAATAACTGTTTCTCTCCCAATTTTAATGCCATTTATTTGTTCAGAAACTGGGCAGAAGCAGGGTGGTTTGTCTTACAGAATGTCCCACTATTGGGTTTAGAGCAGGAGTCCACAATACAAGCATAGTGGGTCAGGACCAGTACCAGTTCTGGGTCTATTAGGAACCAGACCTCCAGAGCAGGAGATTAGCTGCAGGCCAGTGAGTGAGGCTCCATCTGTATTATAGTTGCTCTCCATTACTCTTTCATCACCCCCAGAAGGGACAGTCTAGCTTGTTTTCCTGGAACTGTTTGTAGTTACATAACCTATGCTTAATAGAAACAAAGATAGCATAAATATTGTTGACTGTTTTCCTTTCTCGGTGCTCAGAATGGTGAGTTCTCAAGTTTTTTCCTGGTTTGGATGATAAATTACATGGTCAGCTTAGTACTTGGCTGCATCTTCCCTTGCTGTGGCCAGGTGCCTCCTTTGTGAGTTGGGATACCCGACCCCTCTGTGGGGAGGTTGGATACTAAGGTGAATACTGGGTGCACAGTGACTCCTCTGCCCCGGTGGAGGGTGGAGGCTTCATGTCAGCTCCCTGTGGGAGTTCAAAGCTGGTTGATGTGCTCAAAGAAGGCTTTGAGGAAGAGAGGGAATTTCAGGGATTCTAAAACCACAAACTCATTGATCCATATGGAGGGTTGCTTGGTTTTAGGCAGAACTGCACTGGATTTCATGCAAATGGCATCTCATGGTGGTCTGCACTGGGGCACTGGGGACTTACTAGGGGTGATGAGGGCTAGGGACTGACCAGTGGGGATGGGGAACCAGAGTATGTTACCCAACCAGGCCTGGAGTGGCTAAGGAGGGTGAGTGTGGGCCAAAGGAGGCTTCACAAAGTTGGTGAGTTAAGTCTTCAAGAACGTGTTGTTTGCACTACTCTATTTAAGATGGATAACCAACAGTGATTTGCTGTGTAGCACAGGGAACTATGCTCATTTATGACAGCCTGGATGAGAGGGGTATCTTTGGGACCAGGATACACGGATACATATGGTTAAGTCCCTTTACTGTCCACCTGAAACTCAGAATATTGTTAATCAGCTATACTCCAATACAAAATAAAATTTTAAAATAAAGTATGGATTGTGGGGACACAGGAGGAGAACCAGCATTCTCTACAGAGAAAACAAGGAGCAGGAGTCAGAAGGAAGGAAACAGCGAGTGAGGAGAACTATGGACACACTTGTTCTTTTCTAAAAAAATTATATTGAAGTGTGGCTGATCTTCAGTGTTGCATTAAGTTCTGCCGCATTGCAATGTGATAAACATTAAAAGTATGCTATACACATAAAAATATTTTTTCTTATTCCTTTTCATGTGGTTTATCACTGAATATTGAATATAGTTCCTTATGCTCTACAGTAGGACTTTGTTGTTTTTCAGTCCTCTGTTTCCCCAACTCCCGGTCCTCCACTCACCATACCCTTCCTCATGGCAACCTCATGTCTTGGCCCTCTTTGGTTTTGGTTGGACTCTCTTATCCCCTCCTGCTGAGAAAACCCCCTGATACTTACAAAAAGAGGGAAATAAAACAAATTGTTCTGGTTCTGGGTATTGGGGGAGGCGCCAGTAAGGACTCATGCTGACCGGTGTGTGTCTCTGACTCCCCCAGGATTCTAGAGGCCACTGCTATACCACCTTTCAAGAGAACACAATGAAGACATCTAAAGAGACCTGGATCCTGGGTGACATTTTCCTGAGGCTGTATTTATCAGTCTTTGATTGAGGAAATGACAGGATTGGCCTGGCATGGGCAGTGTAAATGCTTAGAGTGGTTCATGAATCAGTAAAGCCGCTCCTAACATACACTTACTCACCCTTTGAGCACTCCTTCCCAGGATGCGGGTGAACTGTATTTGGTGGTCTGCACACCCTATTCTCAGTAAAGAACAAAGGGTTTCACTAGTAATGGTGCTGAAACAAATGGGTGCATCTGTTTGTGTCTGGGAGGTATACAATGATCGGGAAGGATCGAGAACCCAGTCTGAATCAAAATTGAGAGGAGCCCAACTCTAGCCGGCTTCAAGGAAAAGGGAGACTCACTGAAATGATTCTGGGAATCTAGGACACAAGACTCAGAGCAAATACAAAAATCTTAGTGACTGAGCCCAAGAAATCAGAAGTCATCAATTCTCTCTCACCCTCGCTCTTTCCCTTCCCTCTTCTTTGATGGTCTTAGCCTGGCAACTTTCTTCCTTAAGGCTTCTACACCTAGTGAGGGAGTCCAAGCTACCTGCCCTAGGGTTTTAAATCCCAAAGGCATCACCTAGTAAGGAAAGAAGATTGCAGACATCAGCGTTCAAGGGTGTTCTCCGAATGACCCACCTCAGATCACATGTAGCCCCAGATCAGCCATCCTGGCAGGAACATGGGGACTTATGATAGGCTTTACATGGTTTTTGGCCCTCACCCAGCAGCACACATGATTGTCAATTTCCTCTGGAACTACATGCCTGAAGCTGGGCAGAGGCAGCCCCAAGGATTGGGACTGGCAGATGGTCTAGGCCATGGAAGAGTTTGTGATGTCCCACCTACTCCACCATCTCCTCATTCAGAGGAATTATAAGGGGTAATGAAATAGACTGTCTTTGTCCCATCTCAAGTGATCTTATCACTCGGCTTCTCCTCCAGGGGATTTTGGGTGAGGTACTTCATGCAGAGCTGGTTCCCTCTTGTTCCCACACCCCAGTCACCAGCACTCTGCCACATATGCCTGCTCTGTCCTTTCCAGTCCTACTTGGTAAGTGGTGGCCCCAGTGGATCCCTGAGCCATCCCCCACCTCCAAGGCCCAGAATACCCCTTCCTTGGCCTCCAATGCTGGGGAAACACATGTGTCGGGGGACCCAGGGTACACATTGACGTTTCTCAGAAGCCTTTCTGAGCTTCCTCCAGGTGTGGAGCTACAAATTATTTGCTTGGAGCTGCCATGGTTAGGCACTTCTGCAGTGGAAGCATCTGTTCTTTCCACCTTGAGGCCCTCAGTAGATGCCTCAGCTAAGACAGCAGGGGTTAGAGGTTGACTTCCCTTCAGATTGACTGGTTTGATCTCCTTGTTGTATAAGGGACTCTCAAGAATCTTCTCAAGCACCACAGTTCAAAAGCTCAATTTTTTGCCATTCCCCTTTTCTTATGGTCCAGATTGCACATCTCTACCTGGTTACTGGAAAAACCATAGTTTTGACACTACAGACCTCTGAGAAAAGTGAGTCTCTGCCTACTTTAATACACTCTGCAGGTTTTTCATAGTCTTTCTTCCTTACAAGCAGCAAGTGTCTTTTAATTTTGTGGCTGCAGTCAAGGTTCATAGTGGTTTTGGGGCCCAAGAAAATAAGATCTGCCACTGTTTTCACTTTTCCCTCATCCATAAGCCATGAAGGGGTGTGACAGGATGCCATGAATGTTGAGTATATTTTTGTGAATAGTTTTTTAATGTTGTGTTTTAAGCCAGTTTTTGCATCTCCTCTCCTCATCAAGAGGCTCTTTAGTTCTTTCTTGCTTTCTGCTATTAGGGCAGTGTCATCTTCATATCTGTGGATGTTGACATTTCTCCCAGCAATCTTTATTCCATCTTGGGAATTATGCAGTCCAGCATATCGAATGATGTATCCTATATAGAAGTTAAATAACCAGAGTGAGAATATACACGTTGTCACGGTGCTTTTCCACTTTTAAATCTTTCAGTTGTTCTGTGTCTTAGTCTAACTGCTGCTTTTTGAGCTACATACAGGCTTTTCAGAAGACACGTAAGGTGATCTGGTACTCCCATTTCCTTAAGAATTTCCACAGTTTGTTGTGGTCTACACAGTGAAAGGTTTTGCATAATCAGTGAAGCATACAGAAATATTTTCTGGGATTCCCTTTCTCTATGATCCAATGGATGTTGGCAATTTGATCTCTTGTTCCTCAAACCAGTATGTACATCTGGAAGTTTTCAGTTCATGTATTGTTGAAGCTTAGATTGAAGGATTTTGGACATTACCTTGCTAGCAAGTGAGATGAGAGTAATTACATGATAGTTTGAACATTCTTTGGAATTGCATTTCTTTTGAATTGGAATGAAAACTGACCTTTTCCAGCACTGTGGCCACTGCTGAGTATTCCAAATTTGCTGACATATTGAATGAAGCACTTTTACAGTCTCATTCTTTAGGTTGTTTTAAAGACCTCAGCTGGAATTCCATCACCTCTTCTAACATTGTTTGTAGTGATGCTTCCTAAGGCTCACTTGACTTCATACTCCAGGATATCTGGCTTTACATGAGTGATGAGTGCTTTACCCAAGCATCATCACTATCCCAGTCATTATGACGGTTTTCGTACAGTTCTTCTGTGCATTCTTGTTACCTCTTCTTAATCTCATCTGCTTCTGTTAGGTCTTTGACTTTTGTGTCCTTTATTGTTCCTCTGGTAGCTCCAATTCTCCTAAGCAATCTATACTTTTTACAATTCTATTATTTTCCTCTAATTCTTGCAGTGTTCACTTATGAAGACTTTCTTATCTTTCCTTGCTATTCTCCAGAACTCTGCATTCCATTGTGTATATCTTTCCTTTTCTCCTTTGCCTTTCACTTCTCTTATTTTCTCAGCTGTTTTTTTTTGTTTGTTTGTTTTCTAAATGTTGAGCTTTATTTATTTTTTTTCTTTTTTTCTAAATTTTATCTTATTTTATTTTTTAACTTTACAATATTGTATTGGGTTTGCCATATATCACAATGAATCCACCACAGGTATATATGTGTTCCCCATCCTGAACCCTCCTCCCTCCTCCCTCCCCATACCATCCCTCTGGGTCGTCCATTGCACCAGCCCCAAGCATCCAGTATCGTGCATCAAACCTGGACTGGCAACTCGTTTCATATATGATATTATACATGTTTCAATGCCATTCTCCCAAATCATCCCACCCTCTCCCTCTCCCACAGAGTCCAAAAGACTGTTCTCTACATCAGTGTCTCTTTTGCTGTCTCGTATACAGGGTTATTGTTACCATTTTTCTAAATTCCATATATATGCGTTAGTATACTGTATTGGTGTTTTTCTTTCTGGCTTACTTCACTCTGTATAATAGGCTCCAGCTGTTTTAAGGCCTCCTCAGGCAACCCCCTTTTTTTTCTCACATTTGTTTTTCTTGGAAATGGTTTTGGTGACCACCTTCCGTACCGTGTTACAAACCTCCACCCATAGTTCTTCAGGCTACCAGATGTAAACCCTTGAATCTATTTTTCATCTCCACTATAAATTCAAAAAGGATTTGCTTTAGGTCATAGCTTACTGGTCTAGTGGTTTTCCTCACTACTTCAATTTAAGCCTGAATACTGCTTGCTTCTGGCTAAGTTTGGTGCCAGATCACCACCCACCACTCCCAGTGGGTGTGGAGCAAAAATGCACAATTTGAGGACTGTTACCCTGGGTTTGTGCTTGGCTTTTCACATGCTTAGCTGTGTGATCTCGATCAAGTCCCTTAACCTCAGTTTTCTCATCTAGAAAATGGGCACCATGATGATAGTTCCACCTTCTAAATTGCATGTGTGCCTGCTGAGAACAAGTGGCCTTGAGAGGGCTTTCTGGGTTCCTGAGTCTGGAACAAATATGAAATGTGAAATCCAGACAGCCTTAAGAAGCATAACTACATGCAAAACTAGTGGGGGTGATGGAATTGCCGTTGAGCTATTTCAAATCCTAAAAGATGAAGCTGTTAAAGTGCTGCACTCAATATGCTAGCAAATTTGGAAAACTCAGCAGTGGCCACAGGACTGGAAAGGTCATTTTCTTTAAAAAAAAAAAAAAAAAAAGGAAAGGTCATTTTCATTGCAATCCCAAAGAGAGGCAATTTCAAAGAATGTTCAACTACCACACAGTTGCACTCATCTCACATGGTACCAAAATAATTTCTTCAAGCAAGTCTTTAACAGTACATGAACTGTGAAATTCCATATGTTCAAGCTGGATTTAGAAAAGGCAGAGGAACCACAGATCAAATTGCCATCATCTGTTCGATCTTAGAAAAAGCAAGAGATTTCCAGAAATATACCTACTTCTGCTTTATTGACCATACAAAAGCCTTTGACTGTGTGGATCACAACAAACTGTGGAAAACTTACAGAGATGGGAATACCAGACCATCTTACCTGCCTTCTGAGAAATCTGTATGCAGGTCAAGAAGCAACAGTTAGAACTGAACTTGGAACAGCATATTGGTTCCAAATCAGGACAGGAGTAGGTAAAGGCTGTGTATTGTTACCCTGCTTATTTAAATTATATGCTGAGTAAGTCATGCAAAATGCCCAACTGGCTGAAGCACAAGGTGGAATCACAGTTGCTGGGAGAAATATCAATAACCACAGATATGCAGAAGACACGTGTCAGAACGTGAAGAGAAACTAAAGAGCCTCTTGATGAAAGTAAAAGAGGAGAGTGAAACATTTGGCTTAAACTCCACATTCAGAAAATGAAGATCATGGCATTTCGTCCCATCACTTCATGGCAAATAGATGGGGGAACAATGGAAACAGTGAGAGACTTCACTTTGGGGGCCTCCAAAATCACTGCAGACGATGACTGCAGCCATGAAATTAAAACTTGCTTGCTTGTATGAAGAAAAGCTATGACAAACCTAGCAGCATTTTTAAAAGCAGAGGTATTACTTTGCAGAAAAAGTTCAGTATAATCAAAGCTATGATGTTTCCAATTGTCATTCATGGATGTGAGAGTTGGACCATAAAGAATGGTGAGTGATGAAGAACGGATGGTTTTGAACTGTGGTGTTGGACAAGACTCTTGCGAGTCCCTTGGACTACAAGGAGATCCAACAAGTCAGTGCTAAAGGAAATCAATCTTGACTATTCATTGGACAGACCGATGCTGAAGATGAAGCTCCAATACTTTGGCCAACTGATGTGAAGAACTTACTCATTAGAAAAGACTGTATTAGTGGGAAAGATTGAAGGCAGGAGGAGAAGAGGATGATAGAGGATGAGAAGGCTGGATGGCATCACCGACTCGATGAACATGAGTTTGAGCAAGCTCCAGGAGTTGGTGAAGGACAGGGAAGCCTGGTGTGCTGCAGTCCATGGGGTTGCAAACAGTTGGACATGACTGAGCGACTGAACTGAACATACCCCATAGCAAATGCTAGTTGTAATGGTCATGTTTCTCCCACAAACCAGGGCTCCCCAAGGCCCCAACACATATCCTGGTCAAGTTTGCACCCATGCACAGTGCCTAGAATCCACAAGGCATTCAGTGAATTCTGATTGCAGGGGGACCTCCATTTTGGTAGACATAGAGAAGCAAAGGACACATTTATCCTTCTGTCCCAAACAACTTGAAAGTAGAAGAGATAAAATAAAGATCAGTTTTTTATGTCAAAAGTCAGGCAGCTGAGTATGGATTCCTGATGTGGGGAACAAGCAAGATGAGTTCTACAATTGCCCCAACTCTAGAAACAGTTTCCAACGCATACATGGAAGCGCTATCTAGTTGGAGACAACTGTCTCCTCAAGAAGAGAGATTTGAGACTCTAGATAGTTAGGGTTCACAGGAGAGAGCTACACACAGAGAACTCTGGGAGTGTGCAGGTGATACCCCTTCAGTTTTCAGCAGAGAGTTGATAGTACTGGTCAGTATTATAGAGAACAATCCTTGAGTCTTAAATTGAGCCAAGTCTAATGGTTTACCCGCCCACCAGCATGGAAATTACTCATAATTCCCCTGACATCAGTATGGGCCTGAAGACAATATTGACTTACTAGTAGGGGATAGTAAACCTGGTCTAATTGCTGGTCTCATATCAGCTAAAAAAAAAAAAAAAAAGAAAAACTGAACAGCAAGCCTTCAAAAAATACAACTGTTTCCAAGATATTAACAGTGCTTGCAAACAGTGCCAGGAGTAATTTATAAAAATTAAAAAATATCCAGCATCCAAAGGGTAAAATTTATCATATCCAATATCCTATTTAAAATTTCCATATGAATTGTGAAAATATTTGTCCTAGGTCAATCATAATATTGTTAAGAAATTATCCTCTAATTAAGATACATACATAAATTTAAAAAGAAAAACATTTCTGATGTATAAAGAAGCAAGAAAATATCCATAATGAAGGAAAAATCAATTAGTAAAAATACAGTTAAAATATACATTACATCATTAGCAGTGAAGGACATTAAAATACTTACTACCTCAATAATCCTTATATTCATGAAGGTGAAGAATACTGAGTATGTTAAATACGGATATGGAAAATAGGAATGGAAAGACTGTAGGAAAAAAGTGTGCATCACAGAGATTTGAAACAATGTTAAGAATACTAAAATATATGTAAATGGAATCCTACAGGAAGTGAAAGAAGGAGACTAGAGAACAGAACTTCATAATTATTGGCTGAAAAATTACCAGATATGATGAAAGCTTTAAACCCATTAACACAGAAGCTCAATTAATTCAAGGACAAGAAATATGACAACTATTCAAAAGTGCATGATAATTCATTGTTTAAAACAATCAACCAAGGAAATGTAACCAGAAGGAAAAAGAGACACAGTAGAACAAAAAATGGGAAAGATAGCAGATTAGGCATATGAAACAATGTTAGCCAGAGGACACTGGCACCACATCTTAAAATGCTGAGAGGAATATAATTGACTCAGAATTCTATACCCAAGAAAAATACATATCAAAAACAAGATGAAATACTTTCTCAGATTTAGAACAACTATGAGACTGCATCACCACTGACAGACCAATGTAACAAGAAATGTTTTTTAAAAGGCCTCAAATGTGAGATCTCCATAATTCTAGCCATCTCAGTCCTTCAGAAGACCTTGATAAAGACAAACAAATACTAAAGTAGAAATAGTCATTGTGTTTCTACCCACTTCTAGAAAGTGTTGCTAACTCCTCAGTACTGGATCTTGCAATGTTGGTGGACTAGATGGAGAAGTAATGTGAACAGAAATAAGGAAGGTGAGACAGGTAGGTCAGAATGTGAGGTAAAAAAGACAAGGTATTTAGAAGCTGAAGAATTGAGAGAGATTTGGGACCTGTGTTGGAAAA
Organism: Bubalus kerabau; assembly: GCF_029407905.1. Classification (NCBI taxonomy): domain Eukaryota; kingdom Metazoa; phylum Chordata; class Mammalia; order Artiodactyla; family Bovidae; genus Bubalus; species Bubalus kerabau. The sequence goes on from NC_073628.1 coordinate 12,015,033, forward strand.
ACAGTTTTTAAACCAAATTGGCTCATGTGGTATGTATAATCCTCACTTCAGTCCTTAGAAGTTCTCTACTGACCAGTCTGCCTCTTTTATCTTGAGCACAGTTCAGATCCATCTAGCTGTTTCTCATTGTTGTTCCTTCCACACAGTGCCCAGCCGTTCAGCCTAATCCATTCAGAAAAATTTTGTTCTTTAAGGCAGACAGAGCAGGCTACCTACAAAATGATCTATTCTCTGCTTCTCTTTCAAAACTGAAAATAGTTTGTTATATAGCTATGAGCCCAGGACTGCATTTCCTGCCCACCCATTCTCTTAGTCATGAGAGGTGACTTAGAGATGCAAGCAGATCAGTAAGAGGGATTTCTTGGAAGACTGCTTCCAAGGAGCTGATTTAGATGAGAGATGGGACTCTTCCCTCCCCCACCTACTTCCTAACTGTTGTCTGGATTTTAGTTTTGATGGCTGCAACTCCTGCAGTTGTATTGGACAATCATGTAACCTTGGAGATAGATAGCACCCAAGCTCTGGCTGGCCCACCTCCAGCTTTGTTCCAGTGGGAAAGAAAAATCAAGTTTATCTTGCTAAAGATATAGTTGTTTTAGTTTTTTTGCAATGTGCATCCAAACTTAATCCTGACACTACTATGTGTTTAATATGATACAGCCTTATTATTTTGTTGGGTTTAGTGAATATATTTATATTTTACATTTCTCTAATTTTATTTTATAAATTGATTCATCAACCATTATACCTAAATTGTATAAATGCAAAATTATTATTTTAACCATGTTTTCCTTTAGATTTTGCATTTTTATATTTTCTTTTTTTTATTATTTATTATTATTGTTTTTTACTTTAAAATACTGTATTGGTTTTGCCATACATCAATATTAATCCTCCATGGATGTACACATGTTCCCAATCCTGAACCTCCCTCTCCTCTCCCTTCCCATACCATCTCTCTGGGTCATCCCAATGCACCAGCCACAAGTATTCTGTATCCTGCATCGAACCTAGACTGGTGATTCATTTCTTATATGATATTATACATGTTTCAATGCCATTCTCCTAAATCATCCCACCATCTCCTTCTCCCACAGAGTCCAAAAGACTGTTCTATATATCTGTGTCTCTTTTGCTGTCTCACATACAGGGTTATCGTTACCATCTTTCTAAATTCCACATATATGTGTTAGTATACTGTATTGGTGTTTTTCTTTCTGGCTTACTTCACTCTGTATAATCGGCTCCAGCTTCATCCACCTCATTAGAACTGTTTCAAATGTATTCTTTTTAATGGCTGAGTAATACTGCATTGTGTATATGTACCCCAGCTTTCTTATCCATTCATCTGCTGATGGACATCTAGGTTGCTTCCATGTCCTGACTATTATAAACAGTTCTGTGATGAACATTGGTGTACACGTGTCTCTTTCAATTCTGGTTTCCTCAGTGTGTATGCCCGGCAGTGGGATTTCTGGGTCATAAGGCAGTTCTATTTCCAGTTTTTTAAGGAACCTCCACACTGTTCTCCATAGTGGCTGTAGTAGTTGGCATTCCCACCAACAGTGTAAGAGGGTTCCTTTTTCTCCACATCTTCTGTAGCATTTATTGCTTGTAGACTTTTGGATCGCAGCCATTCTGACTGGCGTGAAATGGTACCTCATTGTGGTTTTGATTTGCATTTCTCTAATAATGAGTGATGTTGAGCATCTTTTCATGTGTTTGTTAGCCATCTGTATGTCTTCTTTGGAGAAATATCTATTTAGTTTTTTGGCCCATTTTTTGATGGGGTCGTTTATTTTCCTGGAATTGAGCTGCAGGAGTTGCTTGTATATTTTTGAGATTAGTTGTTTGTCAGTTGCTTCATTTGCTATTATTTTCTCCCATTCCAAAGGCTGTCTTTTCACCTTGTTTGTAGTTTCCTTTGTTAAGCAGAAGCTTTTAATTTTAATTAGATCCCATTTGTTTATTTTTGCTTTTATTTCCAGTTTTCTGGGAGGTGGGTCATAGAGGATCCTGCTGTGATTTATGTCGGAGAGTGTTTTGCCTATGTTCTCCTCTAGGAGTTTTATAGTTTCTGGTCTTACGTTTAGATCTTTAATCCATTTTGAGTTTATTTTTGTGTATGGTGTTAGAAAGTGTTCTAGTTTCATTCTTTTACAAGTGGTTGAGCAGTTTTCCCAGCACCACTTGTTAAAGAGATTGTCTTTTCTCCATTGTATATTCTTGCCTCCTTTGTTGAAGATAAGGTGTCCATAGGTGTGTGGATTTATCTCTGGGCTTTCTATTTTGTTCCATTGATCTATATTTCTGTCTTTGTGCCAGTACCATACTGTCTTGATGACTGTGGCTTTGTAGTAGAGCCTGAAGTCAGGCAGGTTGATTCCTCCAGTTCCATTCTTCTTTCTCAAGATAGCTTTGGCTATTCGAGGTTTTTTGTATTTCCATACAAATTGTGAAATTATTTGTTTTAACTTTGTGAAAAATACCACTGGTAGCGTGATAGGGATTGCATTGAATCTGTAGATTGCTTTGGGTAGTATACTCATTTTCACTATATTGATTCTTCCGATCCATGAACATGGTATATTTCTCCATCTATTAATGTGCTCTTTGATTTCTTTCACCAGTGTTTTATAGTTTTCTATATATAGGTCTTTACTTTCTTTAGGTAGATATATTCCTAAATATTTTATTCTTTTCGTTGCAATGATGAATGGAATTGTTTCCTTAATTTCTTTTTCTACTTTCTCATTATTAGTGTATAAGAGTGCAAGGAATTTCTGTGTGTTGATTTTATATCCTGCAAATTTACTATATTCATTGATTAGCTCTAGTCATTTTCTGGTGGGGTCTTTAGGGTTTTCTATATAGAGGATCATGTCTTCTGCAAACAATGAGAGTTTTACTTCTTCTTTTCCAATTTGGATTCCTTTTATTTCTTTTTCTGCTGATTGCTGTGGCCAAAATTTCCAGAACTATTTGAGTGGTAGTGGTGAAAGTGGGCACCCTAAACTCAGCAATATAAATCTGATGAAGAGCCAGAGGAATACCCAGCAGGTAAAGGAACAGGATAAATGTCCACCAAACCAAACAAAAAAGGAAGATATAGGGAATCTACATGATAAAGAATTCCAAATAATGATAGTGAAAATGATCCAAAATCTTGAAATCAAAATGGAATCACAGATAAATAACCTGGAGACAAGGATTGAGAATATGAAAGAAAGGTTTAACTAGGACCTAGAAGAAATAAAAAAGAGTCTATATATAATGAATAATGCAATAAATGAGATAAAAAACACCCTGGAGGCAAGAAATAGTAGAATAATGGAGGCAGAAGATAGGATTATTGAAGTAGAAGATAGAATGGTAGAAATAAATTAATCAGAGAGGAAAAAAGAAAAACGAATTAAAATAAATGCGGACAATCTCAGAGACCTCCAGGATAGTATGAAACGCCCCAACATTCAAATCATAGGAGTCCCAGAAGAAGAAGACAAAAGGAAAGACCATGAGAAAATACTTGAGGAGATAATAGTTGAAAACTTCCCTAAAATGGGGAAGGAAATAATCACCCAAGTACAAGAAACCTAGAGAGTCTCAAACAGGATAAACCTAAGGCAAAACACCCCAAGACACATATTAATCAGATTAACAAAGATCAAACACAAAGAACAAATATTAAAAGCAGCAAGGGAAAAACATCAAATAGCACACAAGGGGATTCCCATAAGGAAAACAGCTTGTCTTTCAATGGAAACTCTTCAGGCCAGGAGGGAATGGCAGGACATACTTAAAGTGATGAAAGAAAATAACCTACAGCCCAGATTAGTGTACCCAGCAAGGATCTCATTCAAATATGTAGGAGAAATCAAAAGCTTTACAGACAAGCAAAAGCTGAGAGAATTCAGCACCACCAAACCAGCTCTCCAACAAATGCTAAAGGATCTTCTCTAGACAGGAAACACAAAAAGAGTGTATAAACCCGAACCCAAAACAATAAAGTAAATGGCAACGGGATCATACTTATCATTAATTACTTTAAACATAAATGGGTTGAATGCCCCAACCAACAGACAAAGACTGGCTGAATGGCTACAAAAACAAGACCCCTATATATATTGTCTACAAGAGACCCCCTCAAAACAAGGGGCACATACAGACTGAAACTGAAGGGCTGGAAAAAGGTGTTCCATGCAAATAGAGACCAAAAGAAAGACCGAGTAGCAATACTCATATCAGACAAAATAGGCTTTAAAACAAAGGCTGTGAAAAGAGACAAAGAAGAAGATATAACAATTATAATTATATTTGCACCCAACATAGGAGCACCACAATATGTAAGACAAATGCTAACAAGTATGAAAGGAGAAAATAACAATAACACAATAATAGTGGGAGACTTTAATACCCCACTCACACCTATGAATAGATCAACTAAATGGAAAATTAACAAAGAAACACAAACTTTAAATGATACAATAGACCAGTAAGACCTAATTGATATCTATAGGACGTTTCACCCCAAAACAATGAATTTCACCTTTTTCTCAAGCGCACATGGAACCTTCTCCAGGATAGATCACATCCTGGGCCATAAATCTAGCCTTGGTAAATTAAAAAAAAATTGAAATCATTCCAAACATCTTTTCTGACCATAATACAGTAAGATTAGATCTCATTTTTATACTTTCTTATATTCTTTCCTTTCTTGTTTTCTCCATATTTGTACAGCCTGGGCCATCTCCTCTCTTATAACCTCATCTATATCCATATCTGCAGGCCAAAACAGACAGAGAGATGTGTGGGGAGAACCAAAGAAGAATAAATTACAGGGACATGAATGAAGGTTGGTGGCCCTTGATACTCATTATGAATGTTCTTCAGTAGGATCACGTTCCCCTGCCCTTCTGTGTGCCCACCACCCCCAGGTTTGCCATGAACATGGAAGATTCTTCGGCCAGTGGATTTGAGTAGAGGTGATATGTTAGTTCCAAATGGAAGTATTATTTTCTGTCCCACTAGCTGGAATGCACATGTAATGACAGGAACCTGGAACAGCCATGTTAGACCAGAGCTAAGTAGCATAGGTGGAAGATGTGACAAGAAAGAAGTGAGCCCTCATCTCTGTGGAGAGTCCTGCATTAAGATTATATGAAAGAGAATTGAAATTGTGTTGCATTTAAGACAATGTTATTTAGGGTTTGATTACAGTCATTGTTGAACCTGTAACTGAACACTCAGAATAGCTGATCTTTGTGTTAGCATTTTCTTGACATTAGGGTCTGAATGAGACAATATATACTTACGTATACTTAGAAGTGAGTCAAGTGACAGCCCTGCCTTCTGGAAGCTGTGGTCTAGTGTGGGATTCAGAAACTCATGCAAGAACAAAGCCACATTTCAGGACAGTTTCGAGATCCCATAGGAACCCTTTGGAGGGGAACCTCAATCAGTCCTGATCTCAGGAGGTTTCTTGAAGTAGGGACAATCCTCTATCTTTCTCCTCATAAACAGGCCATGATGCCAAGTTTCATGTAAAAGTGATTTATTTCAAATTCCTTCCAGAGTGTTTTCCCTTTTGATCCAGTGCTTAAGATATGCGTTTGAGTCCTGGTTTTGTAAGTTTGTGAATGCCCCAGGGCAACTAAGCCGGTGGGCCACAACTAATGAGCCTGAGTGCCTAGAGCCTGTGATTTCCATCAAGAGAAGCACAGGACTGAAAAGCCAGTGCACTGCAATTACAGAGGAGCCCCTGCTCGCTGATAATAGAGAAGTCCTGAGCAGCAATGAAGACCTAGTGCAGCGAAATATTTTTAAAAAATTCTTTCAATTAAGATAAATAAATTTATATTAAAAAATAATTCTCCCAGAGAAACCAGTGAAGTCTCAGGGGAAGCAGGACATGAAAAAGGATGAAACCAGTCTGAGTTTGATATCATGAAAGTCATGGAGAGGGAAGCTACAGCCTGTTTTCACAGGGAACTTGGGATGTAAGTTGTGCCTCAAACGTGCCCCAACCCAAGGCTAGGGAGCTGGGATTTCACTCTCCCTCTAGAGCCTCCTTCTCATCTTTCAACTAACACCCAGCTGGTGTCTCCAAGCCCTCGTATTAGATCCTCAAAAGATAAATCAAACGTGGCACTAGAAGCAAAAGACACCAAAGCTCAGGAAAATGTAACCTCAGAAAATGTCTAGATTTCTCCACCCGTTCTGCCATATCCAGCATCATATCTGAAATCCTGCGAGTCTAAGGAACTCCATGGGTCTCTACATGTAAGCATAAAAAAAAAGTCAACTTTTAATCTGTATAAGAGTGTAGTTGATTTACAGCATTGTATTAATGTTAATTGTATGAGAAATTAATTCCCTTATACCTAGACATGTACCCATTCTTTCCTAGATTCTTTTCCCATACAGGATATTACAGATTATTGAGCAGAATTCCTGTGCTGTACAGTAGGTCTTTGTTTATCTGTTAAATAAAGTAGTATACATATATTAATCTCAAGCTCTCAATTTATCCCTCTTCCACCTTTCCACATTGGTAACTATAATTACTGTTTTGATGGAGGGGGTGTCTAGGCACTTGTTTGATCAGGATCTGTTTTTGTGAGAGTGCAGTGGTCAGGGAAAGCAAGCCTGAGAGAGATTCATTTGAGATAATGCTAAATGTTGTGAAGGACCTGGCCATGCAAAATCCTGGGAGAAAAACATTCTAGAAGTGGGAAGTAGCCCCTGCTAAGGACCAAGGTAACCAAGTTTAATGAATGGCTACATTTCCATTGCTAACCTTTCTTCCATGCTTGGAACTTGGCCTACAGGTCAACCACCATGACCTCATCCCATGCTTCAGTTGTGAGTTAGCAGCAATGAGGCATTTCAGCCTTCCCAAGAAGGGAGAACCTGGGGCTATCACGAGGCTGAATATGCTCTGGACTCAGGGACGTGTCCACACACTGGTTATCACCAGGAGCATCAGGTGCCAGGGGCACCACCAATGCCTCTGACTATCTCCATGTACTTGTTCTCAGGAGTAGAAATGCCAAGGAACTGATAGAGCAAAGAAACAAGTAATGACTCTTGTTTCATCTTGCCCCATGTGAATCCCATGGCCCTTTGACCACACTGCTCTCTGCCCCAAAACTCTTTCCTCTTTTGCTTCCTCAAAGGTGGCTTGTGAATTACATCAGCACCTGACTGTGAAGCCTGGTGGCTGGAACTCAACTCACAATCAGCTGGGACCCAGAGATGTCCAGCCTTGTCCTGAGTTTCTGTCCTTTTTCTCCCATCAGATTCACAAACCAAAGTCCCTACAAAATATGAGGGTGACTGTAATTCTCTCAAGGCTTTTGAATCTCCAAGGTCTATTTGGAGCATCAAAGAGGGAACACATTCCCCTGCATCCAGGCTAGTCTCAGACCTCAGCCTCCCTCAGCCAGTGGCTCCCTGAGGAAACATAAGACCCTTATCTAAGTTGCCCAAAGGCTGAGAAGAGAATGCTTCTCATTCTGAATGCAGGTTTATGTTATCCAGTCACCCAAAGGTCTGTGTTGTGTGAATGAGGAGCGGGAGCTCTTTGGATTCTGAGTTGGGAGTTAGTCAGTCACCACCTGCCGGACTGCCTCCTGGGGTTACTACAGCTGGGGCTCACCCACTGTGCCTGGAACCCAAAGAGAGAGACTGCAGTATTGCTTTCCTGCTGCTACAAGAAGGCAGGTCTGCTGATAAAATCAGAACCAGACTTGAGGCACAATGGGAAAGGAACTTCCACTTTGGTGCCTGCAGATATCTGAGAGCTGCCCAGCAGTGGATGCAACTGAGTTTTACCTCATCTTTCCCTTCCTGGAAGTCTCCCAGTCTGAGAACCAGAGTTCCTGGGTCCCAAGTATTCACTAACTTATCTGCAGCTTTAGAGTGAGTCCAGGGTTCAGTTTCCCACCTCTTGGATGAGGGAGACTGGACTTGCTCCAGAGCACTTGTTCCAGACTGAAGCTCAGTGCCAATCAGTGGACAAGAGGCTCAGAGGTGGATGTTGCTGAGGATGCTGAGGTTGCCTCTGGTGGGCAGGGGGATGTAACTGTCTGGTGATGTTCATGGGTCCTGTGATCAGAACTGGGAGTGGTAGACCACTTGGCACACAGCTGCTGTGACACCGAAGACCTTAGAGGCCTTGCCCCCTGGAACTTACCATCATTTGGATTCTGTGGGATGAGATCAGGTACTTAAAAGTCAGATGTTACCCATGGGTAAATTTGTATATTCCTCAGCAAAATCCAAATTAGGCTAACGAATCATCTCTGCTAAAAAAACTCAGAGAACTAGATATGCCAGGACTCTTAGACAAATTTTGTAGTATTTTAAATACCATTAAAGTAGGTCATCTTTTGGATGACCTGCCATTTGCTCTCTGGCTTGGGATAATACCCACAGTTAGAGAGGAATCAAAGGGCTCTGGAGGAGGCTGTCCCTCTCCCTGTGACTTAGTAGGAGTGAGTACAGCTCTCTCCCCTCCACATCTGGACCAGGAATTCCAGCAGGAAGCATGTGACCTCCAAGTTTAACCAGAAGACTCAGGTAGGTCTGGCCCTCATAGGTGCTATTCTTTTCCCAGTGCTTCTTCCTTCCCTCCTGGGTCCTGTGCAACCTGCCCACCTCCTGGTTCCTGGGTTCTAAATTCCTCCTCCCTTCTCTTGCAAATATCCATGCAGTCCCACTTGCGGCTTCCTCTCTACCTAGGCCCAATCCCTCACATGCAGATGGCACTAAAGAAGGGAAATCCAAGGAAGGATCTGTCCAGTTCATTCTTTCTAAAAATGTCCACATTTCTTCTGCTTCCAGACCCTGTCCTGAATCATTCACATCTCCAGCTAGATGACTCAGCTTAGCAGGGTAATGGAGATGCAGATGGTGGGGGGAGGTAAGGTTGTCAAGTGTGGGGGACAGTTTTCAGATGACAAGAGATGAGTTGGAGTAAGGAGCATGTTGTCCTCCAACCACTCATTCATTGGGGACCTGCCTGAATCTGCTATCGTGGGCTCCTCAGGGTATCTCTAAGACAGAAATTTCAAAATGGACTTTCTATAAACTTCTTACTACAAAACGGTTTAAAACATAACAAATATAATAAAGAAGAGCATCATAAACCCTATATTTTATCATTTGGCATCAATAACTACAAAATTAACCTCTTGGTCCCATAGGTTGTCATGGACTGGAGACTATGCAACATCAAGGTGATGGCCAACTGATTTCCTGGTGAAGACATTCGTGACTTGCATCAGTCTTTCTCTTCTTGCTATGTTCTCACATGTGGTGGTTGAAGGGAAGGAGGAAGAGGGAGAATGACAGAGAAAAAGAGGGAGAGGCTAATCCCATCATGAGATACCACCATCAAAACCACATGTCAACCTGGGTACCTCCCAAAGGCCCTACTTCCTAATACCATCACATTGGGAGTCAAGGATGGATACAATTCAATCCATAGCAGCTATGCATATCTGTTTTTAAATCAAGAAAGACACTCATTTCATTCTCTCTTTTACTTCTTATTCATTTTTCCTGAAGTATTTTTGGGATGAGATGAACAATTTACAAAATGTACATAATGAGTATTTAGGGTAAAAAAATGGGATGTTAAAAAAATGCTCTTTGTTTCCAATAAAATTAACATTTAATATCCAGTCTATTTGCAAATTTTCCTGAATCTCAAAAAGCAGATGTCTTTTCACAGTTGAAAGAATGTACTCATATGTTGTACTTGGTTGTTCTCCTTTAAGATGAAATAACTGTTCCTCTCACAATTTTAATGCCATTCATTTGTTCAGAAACTGGGTGGAAGCAGGGTGGTTTGTCTTACAGAATGTCGCACTATTGGGTTTAGAGCAGGAGTTTACAATACCTGCACAGTGGGTCGGGACCAGTACCAGTCCTTGGTCTATTAGGAACCAGACCTCCACAGCAGGAGGTGAGCTGCAGGCCAGTGAGTGAGGCTTCATCTGTATTATAGTTGCTCCCCATCACTCTCTCATCACCCCCAGAAGGGACAGTCTAGCTTGTTTTCCTGGAACTGTTTTTAGTTACATAACCTCTGCTTAATAGAAACAAAAATAGCATAAATATTGATGATTATTTTCCTTTCTCAGTGCTCAGAATGGTGAGTTGGTGCCCTAGCAACTATCACACTGACAAATTGGATGTTGCCTGTTAACATTTGGACATATTTGGCCAGCTTAAAATTAAATATTAAAAAACTAAGCTCATGGGATCCAGCCCCATCCTTCATGGCAAATAGAAGGAGAAAGAGTGGAAGTAGTGACAGATTTCTTTATCTTAGCCTCTAAAACCACTATAGATGGTGACTGAAGCCATGAAATCAGAAGGGTTTGCTTCTTGGCAGGAAAGCTATGAGAAATATAAACAGTGTGTTGAGAAGCAGAAACATCATTCTGCCCAACAAACTGGTAGATGTTTGGCCTTTTCATTTGGAGACCTAAACTTTCTCTCCAGTCCGCATTAGTCTTTGAAGTCCCTTAGCTTTCTGATCTTTCATGGTTCCCAAGAGTATTTTGTGCATTTCTTTATCGAGTCCTTAAATCAGCCATCTCTTTAAGAATCCATGCATCGTCTGATGGGAAATGTATTTAGAAGCTAGATGTTAGACCTCAGAATAGTCACTGTTATCAAGTTGTTGTTGCTTGTAGGCTTTACATTGGTCAGAGTAGGAAGGACACGAGTTGCCAGTCCAGGTTCAATGCACGATACTGGATGCTTGGGGCTAGTACACTGGGACGACCCAGAGGGATGGTATGGGGAGGGAGGAGGGAGGAGGGTTCAGGATGGGGAACACATGTATACCTGTGGTGGATTCATTTTGATATTTGGCAAAACTAATACAATTATGTAAAGTTTAAAAAAAAAACTTAAAAAAAATAAAATAAATAAAAAATAAAATAAAAACGAATATAATTTGTTGGTACAAACTTATGCTTTCAGTTCAAGGTTTAAGACAGCAGGGTTTTAATTAACGTTCTTTATGTTATGAGTGAACTTCTTTTTCTAGCCACTGAAAGGCTTACTTCAGAACATTAGTTTTAATTATTGTGTTGCTTTTACCTGTTAACATATATATGATTCTGTCACAATAACAGCAGCAATATGAGGAACAATAAGTTGTTGAATATAGTTTCAGATTTCTTTCCTGTATTTCTTTTGATTTTCTTTGGTTTTGTTTTGGATGGGAAGCATTTTTGTTTTTCCTTAGAAGATATTCCACTCTGAATGTAGTCATAATTCTGAATTTTAAAGCCACTTAAGTAATGTGTTGTTTGGGCGGCTAGTCACCAACTTGATACAATTAGATTTATCAGTCTTTGTTCTCAATTTGTTCAGTTCAGTTCAGTCCTTCAGTAGTGTCAGTCTCTTTGCAACGCCATGGACTGCAGCATGCCAGGCTTCCCTATCCATCACCAACTCCTGGAGCTTACTCAAGTTCATGTCCATCGACTTGGTGATGCCATCCAACCATCTCATCCTGTCTTCCCCTTTTCTTCCTGCCTTCAATCTTTCCTAACATGAGGGTCTTTTCCAATGAGTGAATTCTTCCCATCAGGTGGGCAAATAATTGGAGCTTGAACTTCAGCATCAGTTTTTCCAGTGAATATTCAGGAATGATTTGTTTAGGATGGACTGGTTTGGTCTCCTTGCAGTCCAAGGGACTCTCAAGAGTCTTCTCCAACACCATAGTTCAAAGGGCATATATGTGTGTCATTTGTCAGTGACATCATATTCCCCTTTTGGGATTTAACCACCAGAACTGAATTTAAATAATGTGCAAAAATAAGTGTTAAGACACAGTGCCCCATCTACACACATCTGTTGACTAGGAGAGGATCCTGTTGTCTTCAGGGTACTGGCATTGATAGATCTCATGTAGTAATAGGCCCTGGGAGTCCTGGATGAGTTGTTATACACGACTGTCTTTACTTGTCTGGCACAGTTGTTTTGTCTTCTTTGATTGGGAAGACATTTCAAAAATTTTTTTTTTATGTGTGATTTGGCAGACAAAATTTTTCACAGCATAGACCCTATGAGGAAATTATACCAGAAATATATCCATTTATCTTCAGCAGATAAATTCGTTGGTTTGTATGTCCCCGGTGATATTTTTTTATAAATAGAAAGGAAACACACATGTTCAGTATGCATTCAGTCACTTTGTAAATCAGCCAACATGAATTAAATTCCTCTCTGTCCCCACTACACTGCCAACTGTAGGCGAGAAATAAAAACCTGCAGAGACTGAAGACTGATTCCAGCATATTGCTGTGGAGATTTCATTCCCACTGTTTTTTTTTTTTTTTTTTTGGAAAAAAAATTTAGTTTCTAATATTAAAATCAGTATATTGTACATAAATATCCAAACTTCTGACTTCTCTTGAAAACATGGCCAACTGTCCTGCTTTCCAGCATGGTTGAAGTGTAGGAAAGGCTGCTTCCAGTGCTGTGCTGGGAGGGTTCTGTGCTGCCCAGGGCCTCCTGGGGCCATGAGTTTGGGAGAACTAGACTGCTAGCTATCTTAAGATAAAGAATACTTTTGTCTTAATCAACTTTGACTTTGAAGCCTTTAACCCAGAACCCAGAACACAGTATTTCCTTGTACATATTTTGGATGATATAAAATATCTTGTGAATGCATATGACATTTCTTCCAATACTGAAACCATACAATTGAAGTACTACTCTGCCCTAAATCTTTCATGCAGACTGGCATCATAGGTGCCTCTGATGTCTGCCATTAGATGCACTACCTAAAGCCAGTTGTAGGTCCCTGGGCTGTCCCTGAAGTCTTCACTTTGCCATTTGACAACTTATCCTCTTAGCAATCTCCTCTCCAATGAAGACAGCAATGCGTATCTCATGAAGTGGCTAAGAAGGTGACATGAAACCAGAAATGTCAAGCATGGCCCTTAGTATCCATTTTCATGGTGTTCTTAGCAGCTTTTTTCTCCAAGTAGTCAAGGTTCTCCATCTTCTTAGATGTCCATACAGATCAGTTTGATTTTCCAACCAGCCTTCAAGGAAGAGATTACAGTTCAATTGTCTGTATTCTGAGAAGCTTCAAAGTCTACTCGCCAAGGACACTGATGAAGGAAAGATTTTGTCGAGACCTTTGTGCTTTTTTCAGACCTATTATTTGCCTAACGGCTTAAACTAGGGCATGTCAGAGCATATATAACTAGGGACTCCCGGTCACCACTACATGCTAAGAACCTGAACTTTTCTGAGTACTTGGAGCCAGGAAAGAAGCATGAAGTGGCTTGCACTCCTCGGGCTGGTGGCCTTCTCAAATTGCAGAGTCATGTAAGTATGGAGACTGTAAGCCGCATCATATTAATTTCTGTGATTTTTCTTTTCATCTGATTATTATATTCATCTGTTTTAGAAGGGAATGGAGTGGGAGACTTTAATACCCCACTCACACCTATGGATAGATCAACTAAACAGAAAATTAACAAGGAAACACAAACTTTAAATGATACAATAGACCAGTTAGACCTAATTGATATCTATAGGACATTTCATCCCAAAACAATGAATTTCACCTTTTTCTCAAGCGCACATGGAACCTTCTCCAGGATAGATCACATCCTGGGCCATAAAGCTAGCCTTGATAAATTCAAAAAAATAGAAATCATTCCAAGCATCTTTTCTGACCACAATGCAGTAAGATTCGATCTCAATTACAAGAGAAAAACTATTATAAATTCCAACATAGGGAGGCTGAACAACACGCTGCTGAATAACCAACAAATCACAGAAGAAATCAAAAAAGAAATCAAAATTTGCATAGAAACGAATGAAAATGAAAACACAACAACCCAAAACCTGTGGGACACAGTAAAAGCAGTCCTAAGGGGAAAGTTCATAGCAATACAGGCATACCTCAAGAAACAAGAAAAAAGTCAAATAAATAACCTAACTCTACACCTAAAGCAACTAGAAAAGGAAGAAATGAAGACCCCCCAGGGTTAGTAGAAGGAAAGAAATCTTAAAACTTAGAGCAGAAATAAATGCAAAAGAAACAAAAGAGATCATAGCAAAAATCAACAAAACCAAAAGCTGGTTTTTTGAAAGGATAAATAAAATTGACAAACCATTAGCCAGACTCATCAAGAAACAAAGGGAGAAAAATCAAATCAATAAAATTAGAAATGAAAATGGAGCGATCACAACAGGCAACACAGAAATACAAAGGATCATAAGAGACTACTATCAACAATTATATGCCAATAAAATGGACAACGTGGAAGAAATGGACAAATTCTTAGAAAAGTACAACTTTCCAAAACTGGACCAGGAAGAAATAGAAAATCTTAACAGACCCATCACAAGCACGGAAATTGAAACTGTAATCAGAAATCTTCCAGCAAACAAAAGCCCAGGTCCAGATGGCTTCACAGCTGAATTCTACCAAAAATTTAGAGAAGAGCTAACACCTATCCTGCTCAAACTCTTCCAGAAAATTGCAGAGGATGGTAAACTTCCAAACTCATTCTATGAGGCCACCATCACCCTAATACCAAAACCTGACAAAGATCCCACAAAAAAAGAAAACTACAGGCCAATATCACTGATGAACATAGACGCAAAAATCCTTAACAAAATTCTAGCCATCAGAATCCAACAACACATTAAAAAGATCATACACCATGACGAAGTGGGCTTTATCCCAGGGATGCAAGGAGTCTTCAATATCCGCAAATCAATCAATGTAATACACCACATTAACAAACTGAAAAATAAAAACCATATGATTATCTCAAGAGATGTAGAGAAAGCCTTTGACAAAATTCAACATCCATTTATGATAAAAACTCTCCAGAAAGCAGGAATAGAAGGAACATACCTCAACATAATCAAAGCTATATATGACAAACCCACAGCAAACATTATCCTCAATGGTGAAAAATTGAAAGCATTTCCTCTAAAGTCAGGAACAAGACAAGGGTGCCCACTTTCACCATTACTATTCAACATAGTTTTGGAAGTTTTGGCCACAGCAATCAGCAGAAAAAGAAATAAAAGGAATCCAAATTGGAAAAGAAGAAGTAAAGCTCTCACTGTTTGCAGATGACATGATCCTCTACATAGAAAACCCTAAAGACTCCACCAGAAAATTACTAGAACTAATCAATGACTATAGTAAAGTTGCAGGATATAAAATCAACACACAGAAATCCCTTGCATTCCTATACACTAATAATGAGAAAACAGAAAGAGAAATTAAGGAAACAATTCCATTCACCATTGCAACGGAAAGAATAAAATACTTAGGAATATATCTACCTAAAGAAACTAAAGACCTATATATAGAAAACTATAAAACACTGGTGAAAGAAATCAAAGAGGACACTAACAGATGGAGAAATATACCATGTTCATGGATTGGAAGAATCAATATAGTGAAAATGAGTATACTACCCAAAGCAATCTATAGATTCAATGCAATCCCTATCAAGCTACCAACAGCATTCTTCACAGAACTAGAACAAATAATTTCACAATTTGTATGGAAATACAAAAAACCTCGAATAGCCAAAGCGATCTTGAGAAAGAAGAATGGAACTGGAGGAATCAACCTGCCTGACTTCAGGCTCTACTACAAAGCCACAGTTATCAAGACAGTATGGTACTGGCACAAAGACAGAAATACAGATCAATGGAACAAAACAGAAAGCCCAGAGATAAATCCACGCACATATGGACACCTTATCTTTGACAAAGGAGGCAAGAATATACAATGGATTAAAGACAATCTCTTTAACAAGTGGTGCTGGGAAATCTGGTCAACCACTTGTAAAAGAATGAAACTAGAACACTTTCTAACACCATACACAAAAATAAACTCAAAATGGATTAAAGATCTAAACATAAGACCAGAAACTATAAAACTCCTAGAGGAGAACATAGGCAAAACACTCTCTGACATACATCACAGCAGGATCCTCTATGACCCACCTCCAAGAATATT
Organism: Bubalus kerabau; assembly: GCF_029407905.1. Classification (NCBI taxonomy): domain Eukaryota; kingdom Metazoa; phylum Chordata; class Mammalia; order Artiodactyla; family Bovidae; genus Bubalus; species Bubalus kerabau. The sequence goes on from NC_073628.1 coordinate 12,031,069, forward strand.
GGAAATAAAAGCAAAAATAAATAGGACCTAATTAAAATTGAAAGCTTCTGCACATCAAAGGAAACTATAAGCAAGGTGAAAAGACAGCCTTCAGAATGGGAGAAGATAATAGCAAATGAAGCAACTGACAAACAGCTAATCTTGAGAATATACAAGCAACTCCTACAGCTCAACTCCAGAAAAATAAATGACCCAATCAAAAAATGGGCCAAAGAACTAAATAGACATTTCTCCAAAGAAGACATACAGATGGCTAACAAACACATGAAAAGATGCTCAACATCACTCATTATCAGAGAAATGCAAATCAAAACCACTATGAGGTACCATTTCACACCAGTCAGAATGGCTGTGATCCAAAAGTCTACAAGTAATAAATGCTGGAGAGGGTGTGGAGAAAAGGGAACCCTCTTACACTGTTGGTGGGAATGCAAACTAGTACAGCCACTATGGAGAACAGTGTGGAGATTCCTTAAAAAACTGGAAATAGACCTGCCTTATGATCCAGCAATCCCACTGCTGGGCATACACACTGAGGAAACCAGAAGGGAAAGAGACACGTGTACCCCAATGTTCATCGCAGCACTGTTTATAATAGCTAGGACATGGAAGCAACCTAGATGTCCATCAGCAGATGAATGGATAAGAAAGCAGTGGTACATATACACAATGGAGTACTACTCAGCCATTAAAAAGAATACATTTGAATCAGTTCTAATGAGGTGGATGAAACTGGAGCCTATTATACAGAGTGAAGTAAGCCAGAAAGCAAAACACCAATACAGTATACTAACGCATATATATGGAATTTAGAAAGATGGTAACAATAACCCTGTGTACGAGACAGCAAAAGAGACACTGATGTATAGAACAGTCTTATGGACTCTGTGAGAGAGGGAGAGGGTGGGAAGATTTGGGAGAATGGCATTGAAACCTGTAAAATATCATGTATGAAACGAGTTGCCAGTCCAGGTTCGATGCACGATACTGGATGCTTGGGGCTGGTGCACTGGGATGATCCAGAGGGATGGAATGGGGAGGGAGGAGGGAGGAGGGTTCAGGATGGGGAACACATGTATACCTGTGGTGGATTCATTTTGATATTTGGCAAAACTAATACAATTATGTAAAGTTTAAAAATAAAAAAAAAATAAATTTAAGAAAAAAAAAGAGAAGGGAATGGAATATTTCCCTGACAATCTTAAAGTTCAACCCTTACTTATTGATAAGTATGTTGCTATAGGAACTGTGGGTCCCAAGCATCTTGGTGTAGATTTGCATAGCTGCACAGCTCTTGGGGTCCAGTCATGTCATGACCTATTGAAATTGGAACTCCTTGCAATTGTTCAGTGCACAGTCAATGCAGATGTAGGTGTGGTCCTGTGGAATAGCACTTTTCTACATTTTATTTAGCATGTTCTTTTTGTTCCCTCTCTACTTCAGTGTCTATATGTCTATGTCTGCATCTCTGTATTACTATCATTTATCTTTCCATCTCATTGGAAGGCTCTGAGTGTATTTCTCTCTGTGTTGTTTTCTTTTAATTTCTCATTTGACTCATCTTTCCTTCTCAAGCCTCGACATTTCCCTAACTTGTTCCCTACCTCCTGGATTCTTTTTTCAACTATCTCTTCTCTTTCAACTTGGAGAAACATTGGGAGAGCTACTTATACACTGTTTTATATCTGACAAGCAGTGTGACCACAGCCAATTCACAAGCCTCTTGCATTTCTAATTCCTCCCATGTAAAAGAGGAGAGGAATCCCCCTTTTACCTCCTTCCCTGAGCTTCTTTGAGAAGGATACAGTAGGATGGCAACAGCAATGCTACTGGCTGTCATGTTGAGATTTCCTATTTATCAGGCACCTTATATCCATCACTTCACTTATCCCCAAGATATCCTATTTGGAGGGTTTGAATCATTACATTCCACTATTTTACCAAAGGGGAGACTGAGACCCCACATGGTCATATGGCTCACCCAACATTATAGAACAGAATCCTTATTCAAACCTACGTCTTTGCCATGGAATATGCGTAAAATTCTGATAATAAGGTGACTCATAAAAATGATTAGAAAATACACAGTGCCATTGCAGTGACAGTTACACCTTAACACTGACAGCTAATTGTAGCATCTTCTTTGTTTTCTTTGAAAATGTTCGGTGAAAAAATATCTCTAAAAAAGTGAAGACCATGAGAAATACCTTCAGTGAAAAAAACATGCCAAACAATTTCCCCAAGGAACATGCTTACAGACTGTCTCAGATTTCTTCTCATGGCTCAAATATAACTATTCACCCCCTGAGGAACATCAGGGATGTGAGTGTTTTGGGAGGATGGTTGCCACAGTACTTCCTGGTGCTCTAGCCTACCACTGGGGCTCAACTGGAGATGTCAGGTGGGATGCTGTGGCTGAGGCTTCTGTAGGAGCAGAAGCACTGGGCCAAAGAGGCCCCACACAGAGGAGAAGGCACTATCATCCTCGTGTCTTGGTGACTGGGCCCAGAAATTACCAGGTGGCAGGTAAACATCCATTTCTGTGTCAAAGATGTGTCATTAGTTTGAGGGAGATTGTTCCTTCTGAGGAGAAGGCAATGATGACCTACTACAGTCCTCTTGCCTGGAAAAACCCAAGGATGGAGAGGCCTGGTAGGCTGCAGTCCATGGGGTCACTAAGAGTCGGACATGACTGAGTGACTTCACTTTCAATTTTCACTTTCCTGAATTGGAGAAGGAAATTGTAACCCACTCCAGTGTTCTTGCCTGGAGAATCTCAGGGATGGTGGAGCCTGGTGGGATGCAGTCTATGGGGTTGCACAGAATTGGACACAACTGAAGTGACTTAGCAAAGCAGCAGCAGCAGCAGCAGCAGCAGCAGCAGCAGTTCCTTCTGAACTAAGGGAGTGAACTAGTTACAGACGAAGAGTGAACCATCTCTGATCAGGAGGTAAAACCAACTGCAAAGCAATTGGGAATAACAGGGCAGAGGAATTCAATTTCCACAGATGCAAGAACCACAGCAGTAAAAAGTTACTGAACCCGTATTCCATGTAAGGCCATCAGAATCTAACATAGTGGTTACTGTTTTTTGATTAGAAAAAGGGCTTATTTTGTCTTCAAGAATGCCCATGCCAGCCTGAGAGATAGGCAAAGAGTAAATACATGTCACATGAAAGGGTCACTTGTGTGGTGTTGATTGGATGTGGTCGGAGTTTAGAGTGAGTGGCTGGGATTGATCAAGAAGGACCTCCTGGAGAAGGGGGTGCTAAGGCTGGGTTTGAAGAGACTACAGAGTTTCTCAAATGAAGGCACCAGGACTTCCATGGGTGTCCAACAGTCCTGGATTCCCAGTGGTTATGCCTCTGTGCTTCCAATGCAGGAGGTACTGCTTCAATACCTGGTCATAGAATCCATATCCTGCATACAATGTAGCATAGGAAAAAAAAATCAATTGCAAGCACCTCTGTGATCAAAGGCTGTGAGCTTCACAGTGGTTGGAAAGTGATCTCAAGAGGTATATAGCACCCAGAGGGAGGCAGCAATGTGGGAATAGAGGGTAGCCATTTCTGCACTAATCCACTCCCTCCTTCTATCTGTAGATGCTCTACGTGGGTAACATCACCATTGGAACACCCCCTCAGGAATTACAGGTTATCTTTGACACAGCTCATCTGACTTGTGTGTGCCCCCCTTCTTTTGCCCCAGTCCAGCCTGTTGTGAGTACAGACCCCCTGTACCTGGACCATCCTTCACTTGCCCTGCCGCCCTGTTTCCACCCTTGGCACCTGATGACACTCGTCTCTAGAGTCTGCAGCTACACAAGTTAGGTTCAGACATTACAAGTCTTCCACCTTCTGGCCTACCCAAAAAATCTTCTCGATCGTCTATGGATCTGGGAGCATGAAGGGATTTCTTGCTTATAACATCGTTTGGGTAACGTGTAAAGAGAAGCTGAGTCAGTACTGGCTGTGGAGTGACCCCTGCTTGCAAAACAGATGCAGGACCATCTGGCAGGACCTTTCCTAGCCTAACTCCCATAGATATTGACCATCTTATCCACAGGATCCTGCCCCTGGGGAGGCAGTGCCTGTGGTGACACATGAGCAAACAGATTAGCTAACCCGGAGAGTGACTTGCAGCTCCTCTGCCCATGAGCAGTTCAAGGCTCATTTTGCTGGGAGGGAGAAGAGGGGAAAAAAAGCACCCACTTTTATATTCACAGACTGTTCCAGGCACTTTCAGGTAATAATTGGTTTAATCCTGCAACAACCCCACACAGCAGGTGGTCTGATTAGCTCATGAGACATATAAGGAAACTGAGGTGCAGACAGCAAAGGACTTGCTGAGGTCACACCTGTGGCAAACGGTGGAGCTGGGTTGGCTTTTCAGGACTGAAATCGCTGTAGGGTGTTTAGGGACAGGATAAAAGTGATCTGGGGACCCTGGGGGCAGTCAAGGGCTTCAGGTATCCATAGTGGGAAACTGGAGGCCAGAGATGTCAAGGGGCCTGATAAATGAGTTCTCACTCTAGGGTACCTTTGAGAGTCTAATAAAACCTATGGCCTGCCTCCCCAAAGTACTTGAGTAGTTCCCCTCTCTCACTTTCTCTCTCATAGACACTCACACAAATACACACATATCTCCAAAAGTTAATATCCCAGGCAGCAGTTTCATTGAACCCTGCAAGAAAGACTGCATTTTCGGCTTCTGTCTTCCTGGACAGATTCAGAATCCACAGTACCTTACAGAGAATTCACTCCATTCCTGTCATTAGGTCATAGTGTTGACAGAAAAGGCTACCTTGCTCTCAACTCATTTTGTCCACAAGGGGGCACCAATGGGTCCTGGCCTGACTCTTGGTTGCCCCACCTGGACAGAAGCCACAAAGCCAATTTGACTCACTCAGGTGGTACTTTTCAGAGGGGCAGATGTTTTAAAATTCACAGCCTCTCACAAATGAAACACAAATTTTCCTCCCAGCATGATCTAACCGTCTGAGTTCCACCAAAGATACAGCCCAGCCTCAATTCTTCTCTGAGGATTTAATGGCAATGCACCCCAGCCCAGTCCTAGCCCCACTTCTTGTATCTGAAAGTGGGAACCCTCTTCTTGCCCACAGATTGGGGACCTTGTAAGGACTGACCAGCTGTTCGGTCTAAGCATTGTGGAATACGGGTGTGAGGGTACACATTTTGATGGCATCTTGGGCTTGAACTACCCCAACATATGTGTCTTTGGAGCTATCCCCACTTTTGACAACCTGAAGAATCAAGGTGTCATTTTTGAGCCTGTTTTTGCCTTCTACTTGAGCAAGTAAGTCTGAGATGGACAATCCCTTTCTCCAAAGTAGCTATAAGATGCTTTCAGTTGCACGAAAATTATTGAACATTTGATAAAGAAGAATCCTGAAAGATAATCTAACCAAGGATAAATATAGCCCCAGGGCTGTACCTGGCTTCACCACTGGCCTTTATAGATAACGTTTTATTGGAACACAACCCTGATCCTGGGCTCAAGACCAGTAACTTGGTCTAGGGGATTGAGTGAGGGGGAAGACTAATGGAAGGTCACAGGAAACAACTTGGAGGAAAAAGCAATACGATTTGCTTATGAATTTGATAAGAAAGGAAGGAGAAGGATGGTGGATATCTTTCCTTCCTCCTTCGCATTCCACTGGGAGCCCTGGCCAGCAACCCAATTTGCAGGAGCCAGTGAAAAATGAAAGTGTGGGACACAAAACAAACATGTGTGACCCCTTGCTCAAGAAATACTAGGCATTTCAAGACAGGGAGAACAGAGGTGGGGTCCCTTCTGAGTGTGGGGCCCTTTGGACAGTAGAGGTCACAGGCCAGCAGAGCCAAACTGGGTGTCCTGGACCCACACCCTTACAACTCCCAGGCTTTGATTTTTCTGAAAAATGACAAGCTGGACAAGGAGAAATCCAATATGCTTCAGCACCGTGTCCTCTGAGTGTGTCTGAGCACTCAGGTCACAGGAGGTAGGGCATCTTCAGAAGATAGAGTGGGTGGAGCCCAGCCAGGTGACTCAGCTTCTAACCTCCTCTGTGCCACTCATTAGCCAGTAGCCGACCTCGGACTGGATCTCAAACACTTCTAGACTCGATTTCTGCATCTGTAAATGGGGACCTTATCAGGGCCTTGATGGGTGGACTAGCACAGCTCTCAGACAGTGCTGTTGTTACTGTCCTCCAAGGATCCCCCCCTCTCTTCTCTCTACACATGCAGGGTGAAAGGCAGTGTGGTGATGTTTGGTGGGGTATATAAATCCTACTATCAGGGAGTGCTCAACTGGGTACCATTGATCCACGTGGGTGACTGGAGTGTACAAATGGAGCGGTAAGCCTCTCCCTCTGAGAGTTAGCCAAAGTGATGCTCCTGCTACATGGACACAGGCAGACACACACAAATGCATTCTCAGACACACAGTCACACAGACATATACACCACCCAAAACGACACTGACACACAAACACATCAAAGCACACAAGCAGACACATATAAACACACAGAGAGACACATATAAACATGCATAGCTAGTCAGAGACACACAAGCACTCACAGAGACACATACAAACCCACATACAAACACATATACAAACAAACACACAAACAGATAGATATGCAAACAACCCATGGGTTCATAATCTCCAGGCCTTCTGACCAGGGCTCTACCAGGGTCTTAAAAGGGTCCAGAGAGGTCTGTGCAGCTGGGAGAGGATTGCACCCACTGCCCTGTGAGGCATGGAGCATGGTTAGAGGACTCTACAGTGTGATGAACAGAGGATCAGGGAGAATTTCTCCAGCCTGAACAGAGGTATAAGATGACCAACTGTCCCGAAGTATCAGGGACCAAGGAAGTTCTCAGTACAGATAAATGTCAGTTTAAAAACAGGGAAAGTCCTGAGCAAATCGGGAGAACTGGTCTCCTAAGGGATCAACTACTGAGAAGTATAGAGAGATTTGCTGGAGTCTTAAGATGTGAAAGCAACTAATAAAAAAGACACCCCAAGTTCATGGGTACACATTGGGGCAGGGGCTATAACAGAGAATCAGGAAGGTGGAATCCAGGAGTGATCTGAGGACAAGAGGCATAATTCATAGGATTCTGTATGATATCCTCAGACAAAAGCTGACCCATCCTTTGCAGTTTCTGTGGGCTAGTCATGTATTTCCTGTCCAGGGTCTCAGGGTCTGGGCTGGTTTTAGGAGTAGTGCTGGCAGACACCCTCTCCCAGAGGAGCCCCTCTCTCCCACCACTATGAGCATTAGCTGCCCTCGTGAATCTCTATCTTCACTCTGCGATTGACCCGTTATTTGTTCCCAATCTGATACAGCTCTATGGATGTTTCTCATTCATTATTCTCACAGTCTTCATTCACTCACTAAACAGACAAGCATTGGGCATCCACTGTGTGCCAGGCACTTTAAGGAGGCAATGAGAATAAAACTCGCCCTCCCATCTAAGAAAGCAGATGCAGAGGAAATGAGACACACACATAGTGAATTGTGACTTTGGTACATGCTAGACATGAGGAAGTGTCTACAGAGACTGTCAAGAAAGGAGATTGATAAACAGTGGGGGAAAGACTTCCCTGAAACCATGACAATTAAGCTGGGATCTGGAAGATGAGAAGAAATTTGCTAGTCAAAGTGGAGGGGGCTCCTCTAGGAAGGAAGACCAGCTTGTGTCAAGGTGCAAAAGAGCCTGGTGTATTCAAGTACTGCATTCAAGAATGTCAAGGAAGGTGCAGTGTCGGGAGCAAAGGAAAAGAGGGCAAGAGACAAAGGGCTGTATAGAAGACAGTCGGGAAGGGGGCATCTCTGGGGAGACTCAGAGTGACCTTGATGCCTGCTTAGTCACACTGTCTCTCAGCATCTCCATGAAAAGAAAGGTTATTGCTTGTTCTGGCGGCTGTGAGCCCTTTGTGGATACCAGGACATTACTGATCCTTGGCCCAAGAAGACTGGTCAATAACATCCAGAAACTCATCGGCGCCATGCCAAGGGGTTCCGAGGTGAAGGGTCATGCTCCAGGCTCACTCCAAGTCTCCACACACAAGAAGGATCTCCAGGGCCAACCTCTCTCTCTCTCTCTCTAACAGCACTACATTTCATGTTTTGCTGAAACAAAACAGCCTCTGTGGGGAGGCTGGTCAATACACTGTCCTCTATTATCTTCACCATCAATGGTATCAACTACCCAGTCCCAGCTCAAGCCTACATCCTCGAGGTGAGGGAAGGACCCTGAGGGGTGGTTTTCAAATAGGAACTTGCAGGAACCCTTGGGCTGCTACGCGGAAGAGGGTGCCCTCTGCAGGCCATCTCACACTATTGCAGATGTTGCTGAGCCCTGGGGCTGGCCAGAGACTCCCACAACATGAACCACTTGAGAGTAAATGGCCATCTGGGACACTGATCATCTTGAAATAAATGTGGAGACACAACGCCATGCTGGCATGAGGGAGTCACAAGGAGATGGGATCACTCAGTTCCTCAGTGTTCAAAGAGCTTCAGTTCAATCTAAACCCTCAGATAGATGAACATGGAAGGTCAGCTCTGGCAGTCCTTGAAATAAGTCATGTGACAAGGAGAATGGCTGGGGACACTCCCAGTGTGCTGTCCCACCATAGGGATTAACAGTCTCCCTTTCCTTCTTGCAGTTTTCCTGGTTTGGATGATAAATTACATGGTCACCCTAGTTCTTGGATGCATCTTCCCCTAACTCTGGTCGGGTGCCCCCTTGGTGAGTTGGGGTACCCGACCCCTCTGTGGGGAGGCTGGATGCTAATGTGAATAAAGGGTGCACAGTGACTACTCAGCCCCGGCACAGAGTGGAGGCTTCATGTCAGCTCCCTAGGGGAGTTCAGAGCTGGCTGATGGGCTCAAAGAAGACTTTGAGGAAGGGAGGGAATTTCAGGAATTCTAAAACAGTAAACTCATGGAGCCATATGGAGGGTTGCTTGGTTCTAGGCAAAACTGCACTGGATTCCATGCAAATGGCATCCCAAGGTGCTCTGCATTGGGGCACTGGGTACTTAATCTGGGTGATGAGGGCTATGGACTGACCGGTTGGGTTGGAAAACCAGAGTACATTACCCAACCAAGCCTGGAGTGGCCAAAGAGGGTGAGTTTGGGCCAAAGGAAGCTTCCCAGAGTTTCTAAGTTAAATCTTCAAGAATGTGTTGTGGGCACTGTTCTATTTAAGATGGATAACCAACAATGGGTTACTGTGTAGAATGGTGAACTCCGGTTAATTATATGACAACCTGGATGGGAGGGGTATTTTTGCGACCAGGATACATGGATATATATGGTTGAGTCCATTTGCTGTCCCCCTGAAACTCAGACTATTGTTAATCAGCTATACTCCAATACAAAATAAAGTTTTTTAAATAAAGTACAGATTGTGGGGATGAAGGAGGAGAACCAGCATTCTCTGCAGAGAAAACAAGGAGCAGGAGTCAGAAGGAAATAAACAGGGAGAGAGGAGAACTATGGACACTCTTTTCTTTTCTAAAAATTTTATTGAAGTGTGGCTAATCTTCAGTGTTGCATTAAGATCTGCTGCACAGCAATGTGACTCAGTTATACACATACAGAAATGTATATTCTTTATCTTATTCTTTTTCATGTGGTTTATGACTGGACATTTATTGTATTTCCTTATGCTCTACAGTAGGACTTTGTGGTTTATCACTCCTCTGTATCCCCAACTCCAAGACCTACCCTCTCTCACACCCTTCCTTATGGCAACCTCATATCTTGGCCCCTTTGGTTGTGGATACTCTCATATCCCCTGTTAAGGAGAAATCCCTTGATATTTACCCAAAGAGGGAAATAAAATCAAGAATTGTGCTGGATCTGGATATTTGTGGGAGTCGCAGTTAAGGGCTCAGGCTGACTGATATGTGTCTCTGACTCCCCCAGGATTCTAGAGGCCACTGCTATACCACCTTTAAAGAGAACACAGTGAGGACATCTAGAGACACCTGGATGCTGGGTGACATCTTCCTGAGGCTGTATTTCTCAGTCTTGGATCAAGGAAATGACAGGATTGGCCTGGCACAGGCAGTATAAATACTTGGAGTGGTTCAGGAATCAGTAAGGCCGCTCTGAGCAAACATTAAATCACACTTAGGGTACGCCTGCCCAGGATGCTGGTGAACTGTGTTTTGTGGTCTGCACACTCTATTCTCAGTAAAGAATAAAGTGTTTTGCTTGTAATGGTGCCGAAACAAATGGGTGCCTCTGTTTGTGTCTGGGAGGTGTGCAATGATCGGGAAGGATCTAGAACCAAGTCTGAATCACAGTTGAGAGGAGCCCACTTTCAACTGGCTTCCAGGAAAAGGGAGACTCACTGAAATGATTCTGGGAATCTAGGACACAAGACTCAGAGCAAATACAAAGATCTCAATGACTGGACCCAAGAAATCAGAAGTCATCAGGTCTCTATTTCACACCCTCACTCTTTCATTCCCTCTTCTTTGATGGTCTTAGACTGACAACTTTCTTCCTTAAGGCTTCTACACCTAGTGAGGGAGTCCAAGCTACCTGCCCTAGGGTTTTAAATCCTGAAGGCATCTCCAATAAGGAAAGAAAAGATTGAAGACGTCAGAGTTCGAGGGTGTTCTCTGAATGACCCACCTCAGATCACACATACAGTCCTAGATCAGCCATCCTGGCAGGGCCATAGGGCCCTGATTGAGTTTAGATGGTCGTGTGGCCCTGACCCCACTGCACACATTATTGTCAATTTCTTCCAAAACTACATGACTGAAGCTGGGAAGAGGCAGCCTCAAAGAAAGCGACTGGGAGATATTCTAGGCCATGGAATGGTTTGTGATGACCCACCAACTTCACCACCTCCTCATTCAGAAGAATTATGAAGGGTAATGAAATAGACTCTCTCCATCCCATCTCAGATGGTCTTATTGCTAGACTTCTCCTCCAGGGGAGTTTGGGTGAGGTACTTCATGCAGAGCTGGTTCCTTCTTGTTCCAACACCCCAGCCACCAGCTCTCTGCCACATATGCCTGCACTGTCCTTTCCAGTCCTACTTGGTAAGTGGTGGCCCCAGTGGATCCATGAGCCACCCCCCTCCTCCAGGGCCCAGAATGCCCCTCCCTTGGCCTCCATGCTGCTTGGGAGAATACAACGCATGTATTGAGAGACATAGGGTACACAGAGCCTTCAGCCTTTCTGAGCTTCTCCATGGGTGGGGTACAAACTGTTTGCTTGGAGCCGCCGTGGTCAGGCGCTTTTGCAGTGGAACCATCCATTCTTTCCCCCTGGAGGCCCTCAGTAGATGCCTCAGCTGAGCCAGCAGGGGTCACAGGTTGATTTACTCTCAGATTGACTGGTTTGATCTCCTTGTTGTATAAGGGACTCTCAAGAATCAAGCACCACAGTTCAAAAGCTCAATTCTTTGGCATTCACCATTTCATATGGTCCTGATCTCACATCTGTTCATGATTATTGGAAAAATGATAGCTTTGACACTACAGACCTCTGTAGCAAAGTGAGTCTCTGCTTTTTAATACACTGTGCAGGTTTTTCATAACCTTTCTTCCTTCCAAGGAGCAAGTGTCTTTTAATTTTGTGGCTGCAGTCAAGGTCCATAGCGATTTTGGAGCCCAAGAAAATAAAATCTGCCACTGTTTCCACTTCTCATTCATCTATATGCTACGAAGTGGTAGGACTGGATTCCATGAATGTTGAGTATCTTTTTGTGAATAGTTTTTTGAATGTTGAGTTTAAGCTAGTTTTTTTTATCTCCTCTCCTCATCGAGAGGTTCTTTAGCTCTTTTTTACTTTCTGCTATTATGGTAGTGTTATCTTCATATCTGTGGATGTTGATACTTCTCCCAGCAATCTTGATTCTAGCTTGGGATTTATCCAGACCAGCATATTGAAAGATGTATCCTACATATACGTTAAATAACCAGAGTGACAATGTATACCTTGCCATTCTCCTTTCCCAATTTTAAATCTTTCAGTTGTTCCATGTCTGATTCTAACTGCTGCTTTTTGACCTACATATAGTCTTGTTAGAAGAAAGGTAAGTTGATCTGGTACTTCCATTTCCTTAAGAATTTTCCACAGTTTGTTGTGGTTCACACAGTGAAAGGCTTTAGCATAGTCAGTGAAATGTTTTTCTGAGATTCCCTTGCTTTCTCTATGATCCAATTTATGTTGGCAATTTGATCTCTGCTTCCTCAAACCAGTTTGTATATCTGGAAATTCTCAGTTCATGAACTGTTGAAACTTAGCTTGAAGGATTTTGAGCATTGCCTTGCTAGCAAGTGAGATGAGCACAATGGCATGATAGGTTGAACATTCTTTGGAATTGCCTTTTGTTTGGATTGGAAAGGAAATTGACCTTTTCCAGCACTGTGGTCACTGCAGAGCTTTCCAAATTTGCTGACATATTGAATGAAGCACTTTGACAACCTCATTCTTTAGGATTTTTAAACAGCTCAGCTGGAATTCCATCACCATCCCTAGCTTTTCTTGTAGTGATGCTTCCTAAAGCCCACTTGACTTCATACTCCAGCATATCCGGCTTTATGTGAGTGACCCCAGCATCATCCCTATCCTGGTCATTATGACCATTTTTGTATAATTCTTCCATGCATTCTTTTCACCTCTTCTTAATCTCATCTGCTTCTGTTAGGTCTTTGACTTTTCTGTCCTTTATCGTGCCCATCTTTGCACGAAGTGTTCCTCTGGTATCTCCGCTTTTCTTGAAGAGATCTATGCTCTTTACAATTGTTTTTTTCCTCTAATTCTTGCACTATTCACTTGTGAAGACTTTCTTACCTCTCCTTGCTATTCTCTGGAAGTCTGCATTCCATTTGTTATATCTTTCCCTTTCTCCTTTGCCTTTCACTTCTCTTATTTTCTCAGCTGTTTTTAAGGCCTCCTCAGGTAACCACTTTGCCTTGTAACATTTGTTTTTCTTGAGGATGATTTTGATGACCACCTCCCATACAATGTTACAAACCTCCATCCATAGTTCTTCAGGCTAACAGACCTAATCCCTTGAATCTACTTTTCATCTCCACTATATAATCATAAGGGATTTGATTTAGGTCACAGCTGAATGTTCTAGTGGTTTTCCTTACTTTCTTCAATTTAAACGTGAATATTGTTTGCTTCTGCCTAAGCATTGCTTCCAGATCACCACCCACCACTCCCAGTGGGTGTGGAGCAAAAACACAGAATTTGAGGACTGTTACCCTGGGTTTGTGCTTGGCTTTTCACTTACTTATCTGTGTGTGTTTGATAAAGTCTCTTAACCTCAGTTTTCTCATCTAGAAAATGGGCACCATGATGATAGCTCCACCTTCTAGATTTCATGTGTGCCTGCTGAGGACAAGTGGCCCTGAGAGGGCTTTCTGGGTTCCTGAGTCTGGAACAAATATGAATTATTCTGCCACCTGGGGAGAAGGAAATCTATTTAGAGGTTATGGCTGCCATTCCCAAGGCTAAATATTGATTCAAGCCAAATGACATCTATTTCTGAACCCTGACCCAGAACTCTGAGCTGGTGCTTCTGTTTTCTGGGCTCCCACAAGCACTAATGATTACTGACTCAGATCATTCCCTTCCTCAGCCTTACCAGTCAGCCTTTCCTTGTCAACTACTTGAAATCACACTACAAGGAAAATCGTACAGGCTCTTGGCCTCTTGTCAGTTTCCCACATCTCCAGCGTAGCAATAAGTAGTTGTTATGGCTACTTGTCATAGCAAAAACTATGGCAATATGTACAGTTCAATCTCAGTCTGTTAAATGAATCTTTCTCCATTTGGCCCCTCAGGTTTAAATTACCTATAGTTGCCTTATTAACCTTCCTATGCTTGCTGTTTAATGTCAAAATATGTGTGGACCTCATCTAGTTTTCTTTCCCAAGTATAATTTCAACCATTCAGTTAAGTAACCAAATATCTAGTCATCAAACTACTCACAGGAATTAACAAAAGCAAACCACCAATCATGCATTTCTGGTGTGCCCCCAGACACCATTGAAATGATGTGCTGAAACAATGTGATACATTGGCATGTACACTCCAGAAGGGACACTTTTTCACTGGATTTGTTTTCCATCTAGTGCAGAATGTCTACCCTAAGCCTAGCCCTCCAGTAGCTGGTCACCTAATTTTTGCAGACTCAGTCCACTCCAGATCCCTTCCACATCCCTCAGTAAAATCTAGAGAACAGACTCAGTCAAAGTTCTCACTCCTGCAGAAAACAGTTTTTTGTTTTTTTTTAGAAAACAATATTTGGTAATACATTCAAAATCTTGTGCTCCTTGCCTTGGATTCAAGGACCTTCACCAGAGGATGGGAAGCCTCCCCTTCCACCTAAATCTTTCACCACTCCCACCAGGGCCACAGGCTTGACTGGACCCCAAAGACTTTTGCCTGCTCTCTGATGTCCTCTGTACATCAGTTCAGTTCAGTCTCTCAGTCATGTCCAACTCTTTGCTATATCATGGGGTGCAGCTTGCCAGGCTTCCCTGTCCATCACAAACTCCCGGAGCTTGCTCAAACTCATGTTCATCAGGTTGGTGATGCCACCCAACAATTTCATCTTCTGTCTTCCCCTTTGCCTTCTGCCTTTAATCTTTCCCTGCATAAGGGTCTTTTCTAATGAGTCTGTTCTTCCCATAAATTGGTCAAAGTATTGGAGGTTCAGCTTCAGCATTGGTCCTTCCAATGAATATTCAAGGCTTATTTCCTTTAGGGTGGACTGGTTGGATCTCTTTGCAGTCCAAGGGACTCTCAAAAGTCTTGTCCAAAACCAGAGTTTAAAAACATCAATTCTTTGGCATTCAGCTTTCCTTATGGTCCAACTCGCACATCCATCATAACTTCTGGCAAAACCATAGCTTTGACTCTACAGATCTTTGCTGTAAAGTAATGTCTCTGCTTTTTAGTATGCTGTCTAGGTTTTTCATAGCTTTATCTTCCAAGGATCAACGTCTCTTTTTCACAGCTGCAGTCACTATCTCCAGTGATTTTGGAGCCCAGGATAATAAACCCTGTCACTGTTTTCATTGTTTCTCAATGTATTTGCCATGAAGTAATGGAATGGGATGCCATGATCTTAATTTTTTTGGTCTTTACATACCATATCAAGACAATCCTTAAAAAAAGAAATGCAAAAAGTTTGTCTGAGAAGGCCTTACAAATAACTTAGAAAAGAAGAGAAGCAAAAGGCAAAGTAGAAAAGAAAGACATACCCATCTGAATGCAGAGTTCCAAAGAAAAACAAGAAGGGACTAAAAAACAAAAGCCTTCCTAGTGATCAGTGCAAAGAAATAGAGGAAAACAGTAGAGTGGTAAAGACCAGAGATCGCTTCAAGAAAATTAGAGATAGGAGAGGAATGTTTCAGGGAAAGATGGGCACACTTAAAGAGAGACATGGGATGGACCTAACAGAAGCAGAATATATATGAAGAAGAGGGTGAAAGAATCCATAGAAGAACTGCACAAAAAAGATATTAATGACTCTGATAACCACGATGGTGTGATCACTCACCTAGAGCTAAACAATCCTGAAAAGCGAAGTCAAATGGGTCTTGAGAAGCATCACTAAGAGCAAAGCTAGTGAAGGTGATGGCATTGCAGTAGAGCTATATCAGGTCCTAAAAGATGATGCTGTTAAAGTGCTGCACCAATATGCCAGCACATGTGGAAAACTCAGCAGTGACCACAGGACTGGAAAGGTTGTTTTCCTTGCAATCCCCAAGAAAGGTGATTTAAAAGAATGTTCGACTACCACACAGTTGCAGTCATCTCACATGCTACCAAAGTAATTTCTGCAAGTCTTGAACAGTACATAAACTGTGAAATTCCATATGTTCAAGCTGGATTTAGAAAAGGCAGAGGAACCAGAGATCAAATTGTCAACATTCGTTGGATCATAGAATAAGCAAGAGAATTCTAGAAAAACACCTACTTCTGATTTATTCACCATGCAAAAGGGTTTTACTGTGTGGATCACAACAAACTGTGGAAAACTTACAAAGATGGGGTTACCAGACGATCTTACCTGCCTTCAGAGAAATCTGTATGCAGGTCAAGAAGCAACAGGTAGAACTGAACATGGAAGAGCAGACTGGTTCCAAATTGGGAAAGGAGTATATAAAGGCTGTATATTGTCACCTTGCTTATTTAACTTATATGCAGAGTACGTCATGTGAAATGCCCAACTGGATGAAGCACAAGCTGGAATCAAGATTATTGGAAGAAGTATAATTAGCCTCAGATATGCAGAAGACACCACTCTCATGGCAGAAATTGAAGAGGAACTAAAGAGACTCTTGATAAATGTGAAATAGGAAAGTGAAATATATGGTTTAAACTTCACATTCAGAGAATGAAGATCTTGGCATTTGGTCTCATCACTTCATTGCAAATAGATGGGGAAACAATGGAAACAGTGAGAGACTTTAATTTTGGGGACTCCAAGATCACTGCAGATGATGACTACAGCCATGAAACTAAAAGATGCTTGCTCGTTTGAAGAAAAACTATGACAAACCTATACAAATTTTTTAAAAGTAGAGACATTACTTTGCTGAAAATTTCAGTATAATCAAAGCTATGATTTTTCCAGTTGTCATGTATGGATGTGACAGTTGCACCATAAAGAATGGTGAGCGATGAACAATTGATGGTTTTGAACTCTGGTGTTGGACAAGTCTGTTGAGAGTGCCTTGGACTGCAAGGAGACCCACCCAGTCATCCTAAAGGAAATCAATCCTGAATATTTATTGGAAGGACCAGTGCTGAAATTGAACCTCCAATACTTTGACCAACTGATGTGAAGAACTGACTCAGGCAAAACCAATACAATATTGTAAAGTTAAAAAATAAAATAAAATATAAAAACAATTAAAAGAAAAAAGAAAAGAAAAGAAAAGAAAAGACCCTGCTACTGGGAAAGATTGAAGGCAGGAGGAGAAGAGGATGACAGAGGATGAGGTGGTTGGATGGAATCACCAACTCGATGGACATGAGTTTGCCCAACCTCCAGGAGGTGGTGAAGAACAGTGAACCCTGTTGTGCTGCAGTTCATGGGGTTGCAAAGAGTCAGACATGACTGAGCGACTGAACTGAACTGAACATACCACATAGAAAATACTATTTGTAATTGGCATGTTTTTCCAGCAAGACTGGGGCTCCCTAGGCCCCAACAAATATCCCCAATAAAGTTTGCATCCATGCACAGAAGTCAGTGCCTAGCATTCACAAGGCATTCAGTGAGTTCTGATTGCAGGGGGACCTCCATTTTAGTCGACATAAAGGAGTAAAGGACACATTTATCCTCCTATTTCAAATAACTCCAAAGTAGAAAAGACAAATGAAAGAGCATTGTTTTACATCAAACATCTGGCAGGAGAGAATGGATTCCTGAGGCAGGGAGCAAGCAAGGAGAGTTCTACAATTGCCCCAACTCTAGAAATAGTTTCCAACACATACATGGAAGGTGTACCTAGGCAGAGACAAATAGTCTCCCCAAGAAGAGACATTTATGACTCTGTATAGTTAGAGTTCACAGGAGAGAGCTACATATAGAGAACTGTGGGAGGTACAGGTGATGCCCTTCAAGTTTTTAGCAGAGAGCTGATAGTACTGGTCTGAATTATAGGGAACAATCATTGAGTCTTAAATTGCACCATGTCTAATATTGTCCCCATCCACCAGCTTGGAAATTACTCATTTTATAAGATAAATTTACTTAATTGCTGGCTAATTACTTTACAATACTGTGTTGGATTTGCCACACATCAACATGAATCCTCCATGGGTGTACACATGTTCCCCATCCTGAATCCCCCTCCCACCTCCGTCCCCATACCATCCCTCTGGGTCATCCCAGTTCACCAGCCACAAGCATCCTGTATCATGCATTGAACCTGGACTGGAGATTCGTTTCACATATGATACTGTACATGTTTCAATACCATTCTCCCAAATCATCCCACCATCGCCCTCTCCCACAGAGTCCAGAAGACTGTTCTATACATCTGTGTCTCTTTTCCTGTCTCATACAGGCTTATTTTTACCATCTTTCTAAATTCCATACATGTGCATAAGTATACTATATTGGTGTTTTTCTGTCTGGCTTACTTCACTCTGTATAATAGGCTCCAGTTTCATACACCTCATGAGAACTGATTCAAATGTATTCTTTTAAATGGCTGAGTAATTCTCCATTGTGTATACGTTCCAAAGCTTTCTTATCTTTTCATCTGCTGATCAGCATCTAGGTTGCTACCATGTTCTGGCTATGATAAACAGTGCTGCGATGAACTTTGGGGTACATGTATTTCTTTCAGTTCTGGTTTCTTTGGTGTGTATGCCCAGGAGTGGGATTGTTGGGTCATATGGCAGTTCAATTTCCAGTTTCTTAAGGAATCTCCACACTGTTCTCCATAGTGGCTGTAGTAGTTTTCATTCCCACCAACAGTGTAAGAGGGTTCCCTTTTCTCCACACCCTCCTCAGCATTTGCTGCTTGTAGACTTTTGGATAGCAGCCATTCTGACTGGCGTGAAATGGTACCTCATTGTGGTTTTGATTTGCATTTCTCTGATAATGAGTGATGTTGAGCAACTTTTCATGTGTTTGTTAGCCATCTGTATGTCTTCTTTGGAGAAATGTCTGTTTATTTCTTTGGCCCATTTTTTGATTGGGTCGTTTACTTTTCTGGAATTGAGCTGCAGGAGTTGCTTGTATATTTTTGAGATTAATTCTTTTTCACTTGCTTCATTTGCTATTATTTTCTCCCATTCTGAAGGCTGTCTTTTCACCTTGCTTATAGTTTCCTTTGTTGTAAATAAGCTTTTAATTTTAATTAGGTCCCATTTGTTTCCTTTTTGCTTTTATTTCCAATATTCTGGGAGGTGGGTCATAGAGGATCCTGTCGTGATTTATGTCAGAGAGGGTTTTGTTCTCCACTAGGTTCTCCACTAAGAGTTTTATAGTTTCTGGTTGTACATTTAGATCTTTAATCCATTTTGAGTTTATTTTTGTGTATGGTGTTAGAAAGTGTTCTAGTTTCATTCTTTTACAAGTGGCTGACTAGTTTTCCCAGCAACACTTGTTAAAGAGATGGTCTTTTCTCCATTGTGTATTCTTGCGTCCTTTGTCAAAATAAGGTGTCCTTAGGTCCATAGGATTTTTGCATCTATGTTCATCAGTGATATTAGCCTGTAGTTTTCTTTTTTTGTGGCATCTTTCTCAGGTTTTTGTATTAGGGTGATGGTGGCCTCATAGAATGAGTTTGGAGGTTTACCTTCCTCTGCAATTTTCTGAAAGTTTAAGTAGGATAGGTATTAGCTCTTCTCTAAATTTTTGGTAGAATTCAGCTGTGAAGCCGTCTGGA
The DNA here is from genome assembly GCF_029407905.1 of Bubalus kerabau. Taxonomy (NCBI): domain Eukaryota; kingdom Metazoa; phylum Chordata; class Mammalia; order Artiodactyla; family Bovidae; genus Bubalus; species Bubalus kerabau. Next base: position 12,050,489 of record NC_073628.1, read on the forward strand.
GTTTTGTTTGCTGGAAGATTTCTGATTACAGTTTCAATTTCTGTGCTTGTGATGGGTCTGTTGAGATTTTCTATTTCTTCCTGGTTCAGTTTTGGAAAGTTGTACTTTTCTAAGAATTTGTCCATTTCTTCCATGTTGTCCATTTTCTTGGCATATAATTGCTGATGGTAGTCTCTTATGATCCTTTGTATTTCTGTGTTGTCTGCTGTGATCTCTCCATTTTCATTTCTAATTTTATAGATTTGATTTTTCTCCCTTTGTTTCTTGATGAGTCTGGCTAATGCTTTGTCAATTTTATTTATCTTCTCAAAGAACCAGCTTTTGGCTTTGTTGATTTTTGCTATGGTTTCTTTTGTTTCTTTTGCATGTATTTCTGCCTGAATTTTGAAGATTTCTTTCCTTCTACTAACCCTGGGGTTCTTCATTTCTTCCTTTTCTAGTTCCTTTAGGTGTAGAGTTAGGTTATTTATTTGACTTTTTTCTTGTTTCTTTCTTTTTTTTAAAATTTTATTTTATTTTTAAACTTTACAAAACTGTATTAGTTTTGCCAAATATCAAAATGAATCGGCCACAGGTATACATGTGTTCCCCATCCTGAACCCTCCTCCCTCCTCCCTCCCCATTCCATCCCTCTGGGTCGTCCCAGTGCACCAGCCCCAAGCATCCAGTATCATGCATCGAACCTGGACTGGCAACTCGTTTCATACATGATATTTTACAAGTTTCAATGCCATTCTCCCAAATCTTCCCACCCTCTCCCTCTCTCACAGAGTCCATAAGACTGTTCTATACATCAGTGTCTCTTTTGCTGTCTCGTACACAGGGTTATTGTTACCATCTTTCTAAATTCCATATATATGCGTTAGTATACTGTATTGGTGTTTTGCTTTCTGGCTTACTTCACTCTGTATAATAGGCTCCAGTTTCATCCACCTCATTAGAACTGATTCAAATGTATTCTTTTTAATGGCTGAATAATACTCCATTGTGTATATGTACCACTGCTTTCTTATCCATTCATCTGCTGATGGACATCTAGGTTGCTTCCATGTCCTGGCTATTATAAACAGTGCTGCGATGAACATTGGGGTACACGTGTCTCTTTCCCTTCTGGTTTCCTCAGTGTGTATGCCCAGCAGTGGGATTGCTGGATCATAAGGCAGGTCTATTTCCAGTTTTTTAAGGAATCTCCACACTGTTCTCCATAGTGGCTGTACTAGTTTGCATTCCCACCAACAGTGTAAGAGGGTTCCCTTTTCTCCACACCCTCTCCAGCATTTATTACTTGTAGACTTTTGGATCGCAGCCATTCTGACTGGTGTGAAATGGTACCTCATAGTGGTTTTGATTTGCATTTCTCTGATAATGAGTGATGTTGAGCATCTTTTCATGTGTTTGTTAGCCATCTGTATGTCTTCTTTGGAGAAATGTCTATTTAGTTCTTTGGCCCATTTTTTGATTGAGATATGCCTGTATTGTGATGAACCTTCCCCTTAGCACTGCTTTTACCATGTCCCACAGGGTTTGGGTTGTTGTGTTTTCATTTTCATTTGTTTCTATGCATATTTTGATTTCTTCTGTGATTTGTTGGTTATTCATCAGCGTGTTGTTCAGCCTCCCTATGTTGGAATTTTTAATAGTTTTCCTCCTGTAATTGAGATCTAATCTTACTGCATTGTGGTCAGAAAAGACGCTTGGAATTATTTCAATTTTTTTGAGTTTACCAAGGCTAGATTTATGGCCCAGGATGTGATCTATCCTGGAGAAGGTTCCGTGTGCACTTGAGAAAAAGTTGAAATTCATTGTTTTGGGGTGAAATGTCCTATAGATATCAATTAGGTCTAACAGGTCTATTGTATCATTTAAAGTTTGTGTTTCCTTGTTAATTTTCTGTTTAGTTGATCTAGTCATAGGTGTGAATAGGGTATTAAAGTCTCCCACTATTATTTTGTTATTGTTAATTTCCCCTTTCATACTTGTTAACATTTGTCTTACATTTTGCTGTGCTCTTA